>NC_080597.1:62031989-62655798 GCF_027887145.1 Ammospiza caudacuta
GATGAACACTTTAAAAGAACAGCAAGTTTAAAAAATATCCATCAGAATTATGTCTTAACAGGAGTTCTCTGATCTCTCAGCCATGCAAAGATATAATAAAGTTCACAAGTAAAGTAAAGCAAATTTTTTTGCCTTATTAAATTTACATGTCATAGAATAAGGTACACGTACAAAGTGACTGTATTTCCTGTGTGCATATTATCCCCCAAAAAATCTGACATTCATAAAAATCTATGAGCTGCAGACATTTCTTTCTTAAATGATTTCTCCTTCCAAAGGCACACATGAGGCCCTTTTCCAGAACAATCAGTAAAATATCACTGTGACTCTGAAATAAGGGCCATGAATTCAACCACAGAGATAAAAACTAAAGGAGGGGCTACAAAGACTAGACAAACAATCCACTAGATGAACAAAGAGATGAATTAACTTGACATATGTGAATCATGAAAGTCTAAAAGATTGTGAATTCAAAAGAAACATCCAGAATGAATGCAAATGAAACCTTATGTTGCCACTGTCCACTTAAGAAAATTAACTCTTAGAGTATAGGAAGAAAGAAATTTCACTGCAGAGGTAAGAAATATGACAGGGGCATGCACTGTTTGCACATTTGAGAAGAGAATGGAAGCCCCTACAGACTGACAAGAATAACAACCTTTCATTCAATGGAGCCTCAGAAGGATTTGAAGCTGTCATGTTGCTGAATGAAAAACTAGTGATGTATGCCTTATAAGTAATGGGGAAAAATACAGAAGTAGTCATGGAAGAAAGATTGCTATGAAAACCTGGTAAATATTAATATATACAGAGTCATCTCAATTATCCAAATCACTAGCCAGAAAAACTCTCAATTACTAAATATAAAATATGTTCTCTGAAGCAAGAAGAGCTCACCAAAAACCAGGAAAAGGATCTGAATATAAGGTATAAGGGCAGGATATAATGCAAATGCCTCAGAGGTGGGCTTTGGTGTCCTTCATTCC
Organism: Ammospiza caudacuta; assembly: GCF_027887145.1. Classification (NCBI taxonomy): domain Eukaryota; kingdom Metazoa; phylum Chordata; class Aves; order Passeriformes; family Passerellidae; genus Ammospiza; species Ammospiza caudacuta. The sequence continues at coordinate 62,032,976 of NC_080597.1, forward strand.
TGAGCAGTGAAGAATTTTTTTTTTACACAGCAAAAAAACAAGTTGTTCTGTAAAAATCCATGTTAGTCATTATAATAAGAAAATAGGGATTGTTGATGGGAAGTTGCCTGTACATGATGTTACTTGAGCTTGCTATTATAATCACTGAGTTGATCACCAGATCTCACCAAAGATCCCATCAAAAGTTATCCAGGTCTGAGGCAGTCTAGTTGTACAAAACCATTAAGAAAAACTGGGTTTTTTTTCTAATGTTTATTGAGGCGTGATATTGAAATCTGATTTTTTTTTCAGAATGAAATATCTGATTGTATGGGGTAAAAATCACTTAACACTGTGTGCTGCAGAGTGCTAAAAGATTAGTCATCGAGCACAGATGAAGAGTTGAAGACAGCATGGAACATCATATAAGTAAAGACATCAAGTAAGCACAGGAATTAAAGTTATTTTGTATCAATAGTTTAGCCCTGTGGACACAAATGAGAATGTCTGTGTGTTCACATATGGAGAAAGATCCTACAGAACCCAAGTATGACAGACTCAATGAAAAATAAAGAAAAAACATGACAGAGGCATTAAAATTATGTAGGTCCCTTAAGCCACCTTGATCCAAGACTGACTAAGTTTATTTGAGTACAGCAAGGAGGATTTTGCTGACAGGCTAAACTCCATTTCAAAACTGATAGGTTGCATAATACAGTACATCAAGTAGCACTCTGTTAATGCATTTTAAATGTCAACTTACATGCAGAGCCAGTGCAGAATGAATAAATCTCAGAAAGCAGTCCATCAGACATTTGGTTCTGAGCAACAACAATCTTGCTAGAGGGGCAATTTCCTTTTCTGGCCACTGGTTGTAAGGAAGGCTCCAGATTCACCCCTGTCTTTCCCAATCTCTTCTTCCAGTCACATAAAACCCAGAGAGTGTGCAGGTCTACTCACATGTTGTGTGAGTTCTGAAACAACCACCAGTTTTACAAAACACTGACCATTTCAGCTGATTTACTTTCCCATTGCCATTAGCTCTGCCTCTAAAGATCATGTTTTCCAGCTGGGTATCCAATACTTTGTATTTAGGTACTTTTGGTGACTGTAAATCAGTGATCAAAACCCAGAGTATATTTTTTGTTTGGGGCCATAAGCAAAGAATATCTGGTCTGGTTTAAATCCATTGCTAACCAAAATATCTCAGAAAATGTATTAATTAAATCCTTAAAGGCTATTGTGTGTCCTTCTGAATATTCTCTTATTTTTTCTTCACAACTCAGAAAGAATTAATGGAAAGGAAAACGTCACAGTTCTAATAAGAATGGGGAAAAAAGGGAAAAGGCAGCAGCCACCTTGAAAGTCATCCATCACAGCTTCTAAAGTGTCATAAGTCCTTTGAGCAATTTTTTCCCTGTGTCAGTTTACAGGCAGTGGCTCAGAGACCATTAGGGCTGGAAGAAAAGTAGCAAGCTGTCTGTCTTATTCACAACTGAAGAAAAAGTGAAGATGGAACAATAAGGATGACAGAAAGACTGAAAATAGACACCTAGTTAAATAAAAAATTGAAGTATCAGTGACAAATGTTCTTAAATAATCAAATGTATCTAGTTCTTGTCAAATAGAAAATTATATTGCACTGGAAACAGCTAAAAACATGGATTCCTTTCTAGTATTCCTCTTCAAGATTCCAGAGAGACTCTGATCTTAAAAAGTCAAAACCTCCTGAAGGTACCAGGGACAGTAAGAAAACCTCTTAACTACCTTTTATCTTGAGCACAAGGAAGTAGTCCAGACACACATTTTGAAACAATTCCAGAATTAGAATAAAAGCATTGTGATAACAAAGAGCTCCAGAACTGCTGGATGACAGATAATTTACATGATAGACTTGAACTCCTAAAGAACAAAAGGAGACAGCACTTGCTAAAATTGTTCTCTAGTAGACAAAACTTATTCAACTGTAGTACCTTTATTGAAGTGTATAATTAAGAAACAATTAATCTTTCTACTTAGTTTAACAGTGCAAGCCTAAATAGATCAGAATTAGTTACAGTTGAGTAATCACTGCAGTGATCTAAGTTATAGAAAATGTTAGGCTTATAATAAAATGTTTATAACAAGGAACTCAAGACAGAGAAAACAGTACTCAGAATTTAAGACAAATTTATATGATAAATAAGCTTTCTAAATATAAACCAAGTGCTTTCTGATAAGTGAACTGGGGAGAAACAATTCTCTCATCTGTTTGTAGCATTTCAGGCAACAACTCTGACCTTTTTTTCTATGTTTGGAAATGTCAAAGCAACAACATGAGATTTAATTAATTAATTAATTAATTGATCCTGGTTTAACAGCAAACTACAGTCAAGCAAAGCCTTCATTAAAGGATTACAGAAAATCGGATACCCTTTGCTAAATTCCCTGGACTCTTCTGGGAGAGGTAAAAAGGTTAAAATTATTGCAAACAAAGAAGGAACGAAGAAAGTCCTTAGAGTACTATATTTGTATTGTTTGAACTTACTTATCCACTTGAAACTGCATTTCTAGATTTTTACCTCTTTTTATTTTCAAAATATCCTTTCATTTAAAGTATTTTTAAATAAGACTACATAAAAAATAACCTTTCAAATTAATGATGCAAAACATCATGTAATGATTTGTCCAACTGAAAGTGTTAACTCTGCAGGATATTTTTTGGATATATCTATGATTTATGACAGGTGTGTTTGCAGTCTTCTCTGTCTTCCTTAGCTTGAATGAGCAAAAACCAAAGCAAACATTCTCTGAGCTTCTGCATTTCCTCTGCTGCCTTATAAAAATAAGATAATTTACTCATTTAACCTCACTTTGAATTAAAACTGCACAGAGCTTAAACCATAGAAAGTTTTCTATAAACCTATTCTGAGTTTAAGCTTCAGGGTGTTTCAAGGAACATAATATTAGATTTAAACATGACCTACTATTTCATCACATTACCTCAGATCATGAAGTTATTCTTTTTTTATTGGAATAAGTGTGAAATACTAAAGCTGAGTTATATCTAAGTGCAATTTTTAAAAAGTAACATGCTGTTGATTCCTGAAAACAAAACATTGAGGTGTTGGTGTTAGAGCAGTTAACCAAAATGGCCTCAGTGTGAAAGATGGGGATGACTCTCTAAATCCTGCATAAAATCTTGGGTTATTCTTGTTGTGCAGTCAGAAATACCACTGAGCTACATGGCATTTCAGGCCATGTCCTAAATGCAGATTCATTCAGTGAAGCAATTCTTCTACCTCCTCACGTCCTGCTTCTCAAAAGATAGCCATGGAAAACATTGCTAGCAACTGAGGAGCTGCTGTGGCTCAGGGAGCAGAATTAGCAGGATAACGGAGTGGCTCTCCACAAGGAGTGGTCCCTTGGTCTAGCCCTGCAGCTGAGTCTTCCCCAAGTGTGTCCTGGAAAATGAGAACTCTCTGCGTTGATGTGCCAAGCTGAAATATGCATCTGCAAGAGGGCAGAAGCCCATTTGTACATCAGATCAGTCCCAGTCTTCTTTCTGTGTACTCCTAAGCATGTGCAGCAAATACCCCAGAGTTTCACAGGAAGCTGCAAAAAAGGAGGAAAGAGATTGATGACACATGACAGATTGAAAAAAGAAGAAATGGCTTGGGTTTGGTTTTGTGCTGGGGCACAAAATGAATTGCAACAATAGAAGTATTCTTTTTCTGCTAAATTTGTCTCTTTTACTGACTTCTTCATTAATAAATGTGCTTGTTTCCAGAAAAAAAATTTCTTTGCAGTCTTCCTACCTGATTTTCCTAATACAGATTTAAGAATTAGCCTAAATGCCCTTAAAGCCACTGATTTTTGTAAGGCTTACAGACCATCAAATTACCCTTATCTAAGAATAAACACAGAGTTAAAAAGTGTAAGCAGTTAATATGCTCTATTATGCAAAAAAACAGCAGTACAAAGTTGCATAAAGATTGAGAAAATCCTAAGTTTAGAAGGAAATTTTTTAACAGAAGTAATACTGTGGTACAAAATATTTGAAATCATCAAGGATTTCTTAGGATTTTTATTGTTTATCTATAGCAGCCACCATAATGCTTTTTTCACTCTGCAGTATTATCCATCAGGTTTTTTTTCTTCTCATAGTGTCTGCTTTGCATATTCTAAAGCTTGGCCCCACTCCTACCCACTTTAGGTCAATAGGAGTTTAATGACTGCCTTGGATAACAGGATCAAGCCCATAATGGCTGTCAAACTAACAAAAACGTTCAATGCCTTTAAGTGAAATAGATGACCTTCTAACTCACCCTCATGAAGAATGAAGCTGCTACTCTGATATACATACCATACATGCCCATATATTGAATTACCTTACAATTTTGCTCTATGTGGTATCCATCATCTGTCACATTATGCTATTTTAAGTAGGCAACCTTGCAATCAATAGCATTAAACATCTTTCTTTGGAGGAAGTGCATTACACAATAAATCTCAGTCAAGCTGACAGAAGGGATGTTTAACCCTCACTTCCTCACATACCTCTGGACAAAGTTTTCAAACTGAAGCCAAGAGTTAGGCAGAGTAGCACAAAATTCAGGAATGCTTAGCAATGGCAGCCTTTGCTGAGTTCGGTGAAGATTGTGAGCTGCATGTTTAACCCTTGACAGCTCTGAAAAGGAGCTGCCCAGGTACAATTTAGGTCCCTAACCTTAGGTACTCAAGTTGAATCATTTTGATCTTTTTGCTGTGGTGGCATAATTCAAGTGATTACCATATATTGACATATACTAAATTAATCTACCTTTCAGCTATCATGCTTAAGTAGACAGCTCTATATATCATTTTTTTAATAATCCATATAGTTTTGTCCTTTCATTAATAGTTAACTGCATGTGTTGGACAATAAATTGGAAGAGGGACAGCATACCTTATAGACAATATGGCAGATAAATTTTAAGATGGCAAGTGATGTGTCAGCAATATCTAGTTCATTATGTGAAGATATCAAATATTTTAGGGATGTTTCTGAAGAGGTGGCCTTATCTTTGTATTTTGTAACCTTCAGAACTGGTATTCTTACTATTTTATTGTCATATAATAATTCCTCCATTATTCCAGTTTAACAGCATTTACTTTCTTTGTTTTTCTTCTCACCACATTAATGCCTCAGTGATTCTGAGCACTCAATACCAACAAATGTTAAAAAGAATAACACGACCACTCCCAATTCAGGTAGTAAAAGAGGTTGAGAAGGAAAACATTCAACAGTAGTCATTCCTTCAAAGTTCCAACAATAGCAGAAGCTCCAGAAGATCAGAAAAGTATGAGCCAATATTTCCCTTTTTAGTCAGAATTTTATATGACAAAGTGTCTTTGAAGGTAGTTATAAAAAGAGAATAAAAGAGAAGTATAAAAGGATGAGAATTATTTCTTCTATAGTTTCCACAGCTGAAAAAGTATGTACGTCTGTCATGAGGACAGTTTAAGTTGTTCCATAACCATATGGAGAAAACCAGTAAATTAATGCAGTGGATGTGAATAGGGGGCAACCCTTTTCTTGCCCATTATTTTAAAAAGATGCTGAACCTTTGAGAAGCAAATGTTAACTCAGACAAGTATCCTTGCGGTACTTGCCTTCTGTAATATAACCTTTCAGTTCAAACACTTTCTCATGTGTTGAAATCTGCCACAATAATAATTTCTTTATTTTGTTTTAGTCCTATGCTTGAGCCCTCAAAATCCACCATCATTCCCTACATATGTATTACTCAAGACTGGGATTATTCAAACTAAAGTTCAAAAGTGAATATTAAATGATTGCTTCTCTTGCCTCACACTTTTGCCTCAAAAATTACCCTGCCTTCTGTGCTACACTGATTTTTTTTATAATCCTTTTAAGATGCATCTTGTACGGCTGTTAAATACTTTAGAAATAGGCAGAGTCTCAGTAAAATTCATATCCTGCCCAACTCTATTCTCTCTGCAGGTTCTGGAGCCCTGATTAGATATACAGCTTCCAAAGGCTTCTTGACTTAGCCTCTGTTAAGGGATGAAGAAATGCAGCTTACACTTGAAATCTGCAGCAATTGTATGTAACCTGCCTTGTTTTAATTTTCACTTTTTGGCCATGATTAATATCCAGTGAAGGAGCGATGATCTGGACAAGGGGATCAAGTGTACCTCAGTCAGTTTGCAGATGACAACAAGCTGGGTGGGAATGTTGATCTTTTGGAGGGTAGGAAGACTCTGCAGAGGGATCTGTTCAGGCTGGATTGATGGGTGGAGGCCAGCAGCCTGGGGTTCAGTGAGGCCAAGTGCCTGGTCCTGCACTTGTGTCATAACAATCCCCTGCAGCACTACAGGCAGGGTCACAGTGGTTGGAAAGTGACCCAGCAGAAAAGGACCTGGGGACAGTGGTCAACAGCAGATGAACAAAAGCCAGAGTGTGCCCAGGTGTCCAAGAAGGCCAATGGCTTCCTGGCCTGTGTCAGAAAAATGTGAGCAGCAGGACTAGAGAGGTACAGCCCCCCGTACTCTGCACTGGGGAGGACACATCCCAAACCCTGTGTTCAGTTTTGGGGATCTCATGACAAGACAGATGTTGAGATGCTGGAGACAAGGGCAACAGAGCTGGTGAAGAGTCTGGAGCTGAAGTTTTATGAGGAGAAACTGATGGAGCTGGGGTTGTTCAGCCTGGAGAAAAGGAGGCTCAGGGGAGACCTTATTGATCTCTTTAACTGCCTGAAAGGAATTTGTAGCCTGGTGGGGGTGATATTTTCTCCCAACTAACAAATAGTAGGACAAGAGGAAATGGCCTCAAGTTAGGATATTAGGGTACATTTTTTCACTGAAAGGGCTGTCCAGCTCTGGAACAGGGTGCTCCAGGAAAGGGTAGATTAACCATTCCTGAAGTTATTTAAAACACATTTAGATGTGGCTAAGAGGCATTTAGTGGTGCACTTGGCCGTGCTGTGTTAATAGTTGAACTCAGTCATCTACCAGTGTTTTCTAACCTAAAAAATTATATGATTGTGTGAAAGACTAGGCAGTGGTGTGATGCAATTTTCAAACCTCAAGCAGTTGTGACATTTGTAACTAGACCAAGTTCTTTACTGCTGTACAAAATCACCAATTGCAGACTTGGGAGGTGCACATCTGCCCTCTACCTAATCCTTGCCTACCCTGGGGCAGGTGCCAGTGACAAGAACCACAGAACAGGAAAGCAGCTGTGGACCCTATATGTGATACACTGGTATCCAATGTCCAAAACTATCCAGCAGGGAAGGGTGACCCGTGTCCCTTGGACCTGCTCTCAAACCACTTTGACCTAAAACAAGCATGGACTAGCTGGGAGAACAGTGCTGCTCAGCTGAAGAATCTGCAGAGAAACATCTTTTATAATGTGGATACCAATTATCAGCTTGATATTCTCACTGAATGCAGGGCTGCAACCAGGAAATGAAAGCTGTCAAATCCCAGCCAGTTCAAATCCTTTTCAGCTTAGTTTGACATGGACCTATCCACCAAGAGCCTCTGAGGTGTACAAGCCCAAAAGAAAGCTTCATGTCCCTCCTTTTTATATTTTTATATATGCCACAGAGAGCTCCACATGCAGAGCTCCCCAAGGCCTCAATGGTGACAGGTGAAATACATTTACCTTTGCCTTTTTCTTGCCCTCCCTAGTCAGCTCAATCGTGGAGAAGGTAAGAGTGAATCAAGGAAAGATTTTTTCATAACTCTGTAAAAATAAAACCAATTTACAGGCTATTCAGAAAATTTGCATCTAGATTCCTTTCCTAAAGAAACAGGCAGGTGGGTAATTCTGTGGATGAACAAAGAAAAAATATTCTTGTTGATGTTACAAATATAGGACTATAAAGTATTTCATATGCTGTAATGAGGGAAACAGTGATAAGCCCATATCTGTCAGACTAAAGGTTTGTTCCTTTTTTCCTGCTGAGATGGTTAATTTCTTGCAGCCTTTCTTATTTACATTTTAAATAATGAAACACCCATGAGTACCAGGCACTTTTCCTCTACTGCTCTGTGCAAAAAGAATATTAATAGCATTATTAATAAAGCTGGGAAGACTGCAATAAATGTCTCTGTGCTTAAAACAAAGGAGCATCTTGAAGAACTCAGCAGATTTTCTGTTTTATGCAGGTTTGATAAGACAAGTACAATTAAAATGTTCTCTGTTAGTAGATTAGAAATGTCAATATATGTAACAGAAACTGCCTAAAATGTAAGCACATTTGTTCAAAGATATTGCATTCCCAGTTGGTTACCAAATACTTGCTTCATTTCCTGGCCCTCAATTCCCATCTCAGTTAAACTGCTGCAAATCAGGATGGAGCAAATGCCCCTGTGGTCTTCATCAGTGCAAGTCTTATGGGGCTAGAAAAGAAAAGACCTATACAGAACCCAGGTCCCTGGTGCTAGAAGCTGCACCCCTAAGGCTGTGGATTGATTTTTTCCTCTGGACAGCTGCAGGCCACGTTGATCCCACAGTATCTGTGAAAATATGCTCACGTGATCCAGTTTAATTGATGACAGGCATAATACATATGCTACACAGTGGATTGGACATACATTGCAGGGCTGAGGAGTTGTGGAAACAACTGGAACAGTGGTAATGTATTCTGACAGCTTCATTGGGGTGGGGGAGTTGTCAGAGTGTTTCAAATACTGCGGGTTGCCATCAGGAAAATAACTAAAAGGACATATTAAATTCATGCTTCACAGTCTATGCATAACATTTCATATCTTTCCACAGTGCTAGAGGACTTATTAGCTCAGGACATCAAAAGTAATTTATTTCACCTTATATGTGTTCTGTATTTTGACTCATGAGAAAAAAAAAAAACCAAACAAATAAAATTTAAAAGCCTGAATGGCAGCAGGAAATGGTCTAGAAAGAGTTTCAGATTTTAGGTCTAACTGGATGCTTAGGATAGATAAGGCTTCATGCAGGACAGGGATATCTATCCTCATTATCACATGTTTTGTAAGAAATCAAAAAAGGTAGGAAAACAGAAAAATTACAATAATGAGTGCAGTCCAGCTGTATAGTATTAAAGGAAGAAGAGATGAAGGAGGGGGAAAAGGAAGTAATGCTGCTTTCCTGCCTGAAGAAGAAAACCTATTTTGTAGGATAGACATGCATCTTTCTGGCTCACCCTGATATCTACAAATTGCCTTACAAGTTGCTGACTTTTACAATTCACTGCTTTTCTTTCTTTTCATCTTATTTTTTGTTGTCAGGGTATCTTAAATGCAGCTAGTAAGATTTTTACTCTGAATTTGAGACTGAATTAGACACCACCAAGCCTGAATACTGCAAAATCACTGGAGTCTTATTTATATTGTGCTATCTTCTCAGTAACAGCTTTTAAGTCTTGTGGTGCAGAGTGTATCACAGTTTTAGATAAATTACTGCAAATATATAATTTAACAAGATCTCTGTATCAGCACTTTCATCATACACATATCTATATGAAGCACACAGTAGAAACATGAGGAAAAAGGAGATAATATGGCCTATGATCTATTACTGCACTCTATGGATGCTCTCACAGTCGCTCTGCAGATTCTAACTTCAAAGACAGAGTCAGTCTTTTCTCTTTTCCTTCTCTGAACAACAGTACAGCTGCTGCACAAATCCTTTGTGCATTCAGGTCCTAGGGCTAAAAGTATTGGTTTTGGGTGGGGTAGTTTAATTTTCTCACAGTAATTAGTATGAGGCTGTCCTTTGGACAAGAAGTTGGGAAGGGACACAGCCAAAACAGCCAATCCCAACAGACTCAAGGGATGTTCCAGACCATATAACATCACTCTCAGCATATAAAACTGGGGAAGGAAGGAGGAAGGATGATGTTGCTTTTCCTCCCAAGTCATGATTGCATGTGATGAAACCCTGCTTTCCCAGGGATGGCTGAGCACCTGCCTGCCCAAGGGAAGCCATGAATGAATTCCTTGTTTTGCTTTCCCTTTGTGCATTACTTTTGCTTCCCCTATTAAACTGTCTTTATCTCAACCGACGAGTTTCCTCATTTTTATCCTTTTAATTCTCTCCCCCGTCCCACTATGAGGGATTGAGTAAATGGCTGTATGAGGCTTAGTTGCTGACTGGGGTTAAGCCCTGACACTTATAAAAGCAGATAAAGACTCAGAAATGCTCGAGAGAATACACCACTGACCCCTCTCATCATTTCTGCAGAGCAGTCTGTGAGTTGCATTTATTTGTTGAAATAAATGTTTCTCAATGTTTAGTTTGTCAAAGACATTCACAAAACACCCTGGCAGAATCCATATAAGAATGAAGACCCCTTCAACACTGTCTTAAATTCTGCAGTAAGAACTAACTGTGTGTCAAAGGCCAAAATCCTTTGAAGGACCATATAATGGAAGAGCTTGAGCCTCTGTAAGTCGTGGGATCTGATTGGTGTTGCAGTCTCCGCCTTGTGCTGTGTGTTGACCATACTGTTACCTTTGCTGGCACTCAGTTGATACACAATTCCTACCAGGACACTTCATGCTCATACATAATAAAGATGGTTGATAATCCACTGAAAAAAAGAGGTCTGAAGGGGGGTGCTCTAAAGTAAGCCCTATCCCAGCTTAGTGCCTTAGCCATTACTAAGTTAGAGTCAATTTCTTTGTTTTCATCCAGATGAACCAGCTGAGAGTATCCCAGAGCCTGGTAAGGAAGCCATTGGCTCCAAGACAAGGGATAAACATCCCAGAACCCCAAAGGGGAGTAAAATCTAACCCTCAGCCTTGCCTCTGCAGGGGCAAATGCCTCATTCCAGTTCTAATGACTCTTCCCTAACAAGTACTATTCCTAAGAAACTGAATAGATTTAACAGGAGAAAATAAGATACACCAACAAACACAGGAATTTGAGTCTGTTAGGATTCAGGAGACTGCAATAAAGTTCTCATACCAAATCAAACATAGTGGTGCCAAAGTGGGACCATGAGGTCCCAAAGCCACCTATAACCCAAACAATTGCTACTCTACCATTCAGCCTTAGGAAAATTTCCTCCTGCAAAGCTTCACTGCCAATCCAGAGCTAAAATTCAGCATCCTTATTGATCTGGCCTTGGAGCAGAGCAGGCTGTTGGCTCCAGAGAACAAGGTCTGCATGACACTATCTGTGTACTATTCTCAGTTCCTCATGAGATAGTTCAAATGAAAGAATAAACATTTGTGGGAGATTAAAGGCTTTGGATGAGATAGTCAATAAATCCCAGAAGGAGAAAAGTAGCACTTTCAATAACCATCAGGACTCCCGGTCAACTCAAAATGTCATGAAATGGTACTCAAAAAAACAAAGGTATGTTATCAGCTTCTGAACATGTGCTGTGCCCTAAGCACTGACTGTACCCCAGAGGCCAGGGCATTCAGTGTGCAACACTTTCTGAGATTATTTCATGGGCAACATATGAGCATGTCCTGGGGGAAAAAAAATGTGGAAGCACAAGTATTTCTGACATCACTTTAGGGCCATCCAGGTGAATGATAATGTATAAAAAGGGGGCGATTTTAGCCTACAATAAAAAAATGCAATACACAGCTGAATGAGGGATATTGCTAAAAGCAGTAAGAATCTCTGAAGTTTTCACAGATCAATATAACAAAAAACACCTGGGTGGGCTGAAATTTCAAGTGGGAATTGGGATGTTGTGTTCCTGCAGATAACTGAAGGAAGAAGTCTGAAAGATAAGCTACATATGGCTACATTTATAGTTAAGGTTGTCAATCAGGCTGGGTGAAAATACATGTAAAGACTGTAAATTGCTTTCAGAAATGCCTGAGAGTCCACTGCATATTTAACAGGTCATCTGATTAAGGACTAAAGGCATAACTTTCTCCCCTAAATCTCTACATATAATTCAATTCAATGAAATAGTTAAGATGCACAAGTCATCTGCAAATATTAACTGTCCAAACTGGTATGACATTCAACAGATTACATTTGTAAGTGACAGAATAAACATGCAGAATAACAGTGGGCTTAAGGAAGGCCCTGACAACACTCTGAATGCAGAGAAGAAAAAGAATAAAGTGTTTTAGGGATTGCTGCTTGCTGTTCAATGTAAACATTGTACTGCTGAATACCTTTTACAGAAGATGTAGACTTCATCACACTGAGCACAAAGAGTCACAGAGGAAGCATAAAATCAATAACACAGAGAAATATCTCCAAAGTGCAAGAAAGTCTCTTGGATTCTTACAGTTTTCCTAATGACTTCATATGAAGCAGCCTACAGCACTTTTCCAGGGAAGTGGGCACAGCACCAAGCCTGACCGAGTTCAAGAAGGCAAATGGATGGGATTCTTGGGACTGTTCTGTGCAGGGCCAGGAGCTGGACTTGATGATCCTGGTGAGTTCTTTTCAACTCAGAATATTTTGTGATTCCACAGAATTTCTTCCTACCCACTCAATGAAGAAGAACGCATGACTAGGTTCAGCATTCATGGACACAGTTACTGTTTTTAGAAGTGTTTCATGCATGTAAATATGTTGACATGACAAGTTTATGTGTGTGTCTGTGTCTATGCACAGGAACACAGGCTGGAAGAGAGCCTCTTTCCTTTCAACATGGTGAAAATATGAGCCTGACTGGATAGAGATTAAATTCTAAGTAGCGCAAAATCTTCTGGGCAGGCAGTTAAATGTCTCTTACTGTGCTGTCATGACTAAACTACAAAGCTCTGAAAGCATAACTACCCCTGCTAACTTATTTTAATCTAGATGTTCACAATGCTTCTTCAAGCAGTCAAAATGCAGCAATAGGTGCCAGAGAAAGTCCATTAAATAACACTAGAACCTGTATGTATTCAAAGTTAATAATCTATCTCATCAAAGAAGAAAATATGTCAGATATAATACAGTGTGACAGAGAAAGAGTTTTGCAGTAGTAAGTCTTTAAAAAAAAGACATGTCTTTTTTTATAAAATAAGAATTAAATAAGTACATTATAAAATATAATGATGCATTGTTAGGATCATATAATCTGACTTCTCATATACCAAATACCATCAAACCTGACCCAGCCATAAAATCCACAACTTCCCAACATGCAGTGTAGCTACCTGAGAGACTTCAAGCTAGAATTAAAAAAAAAAAACAGGAACAAAATTCCTTAGTATTATTTATACTTATTCTCCTGTTTCTGATTAGCTATGGCATCCTACTACTCTTTTTTTCAATGGATCTATTGAGTCTGAGTTCTCCTCTTTGTACAAGTACTTCTTGACCTTGGCACAGATAAAATCAAATTCATCTAAGCTCTTCTTGAGAGCAAGTTTTCTCAGACTGATCTGTTCTTACAGGTTTTTCCTAATTCTGTCCAAGATCTCAATTTCCCTTTGAAGTGTTTCAGTGTTTTTTGGGTTTCATTTATGCCAGAAAAGTGGGCATGACACCTTCTTATATCCTACAAGATTTTCCCTGCTTTGTAATCGAAAGGCCATGAGCATTTTTAACTGCTGTGGCATGCTGAGAATTCATTATCAAAAGAGAAAGCAGCATTTTTACAGAAGGCTGTGCAGGAAGACACAAGATCAGGAGTAGGAGGGGCTGACGTGTTGCTTTTTCTGATACTGTGTGCTAATGTCCTCCGTTTCCCCATTTCGTAGCCATCCTTTTCAAACCCTGTAATCTCTAAAACATTTGGAAAAGTGTCCTAAGTGCATGCAATTTGGAAAATGGCAGGAGCTTTTCTAATGCAAGGCTGTAACTCAGTGTCATGATCAAGAGGGGTTTGTGTTCCTCCCCAATGGTCATGTACTTTTGCATCTGGATTACTTGGAACTTTCCCTTTTCCACACTTTCATGCAACTGCATCAGATTTAATGCTTCCACTGGTAATTTTGTTTCCCTTCTACTGGTGCATAATTTCATCCAACAAATAGTCTGGTTTTCTGAAATATCTCTCACATCAAGACACTTTTTAATGATACCAGCAACTTCCTGAGACATGTTCTCCTTTTTACTTTTCTGTTCTTCTTTTCTGCAATTGCTAGTATCTCTTTTAACGTGTTGTTTCTTTTCTTCAGTGTTACCCTCTCTTTACTTTAGCTGTTCTTTGCTTTTTCTTTAAACACTTATGTTTTCAAATTAACTTTGATCTCTGTGTGTGGGTTGGCCTGGATAATACTGCTTTTTATCTCTGTTGTATGTCTGCACCTTTTTCTCCATTAATCTTCCAAACCTATAAATTATTGCAGAACATATTTCTATTTTCCCCTCACTAGTTCTGCAACAGAGAATTCACACTGACTTTTGACTTACTACTTTAAGTTGTCCCAGACTTTTATCATGCTCAACTTCTTGAGAAAGGCTGATAATATCTTAGGGCTATATTTTGAACTCAGAGAAATACCTGTAACTTCAAGTAGCTTCAGTGGAAATCTGTAGACATCTTTCAGAGATGAGTTTGACCTTCCATCTACAAACTAAGTTTAAATATCTTCCACTGCACAGAATACATTCTCTCCACTGTCATATCTATCTATATCTATATCTATATCTATATCTATATCTATATCTATATCTAATCTATATCTATATCATTTTTATCTATATAATCTATATCTATGTTTATCTATTGTCAATTATGTGTTTTCTCATTTTTGGCGCATGGAGAACCACATCTTTTTGTAAGTTAGCATGAAAAAGCAGAACCATTCCATTAAAATATAAAAATGAAGGCAAAATCTCTTTTGGACTCTCTAGAAATACAAATAGAATGTAAATAAAATACACAATAATGTTTCTCTCTTGGAATTTTAAAGATATGGATGAATTTTGGAATAGTGAAAACAAATAAAAGTTGAAATCTTCAGCTTGGACTCCATTGGGAAGCAGAAGAATTGCTCATGCTCCTGGTCACTTTTGATACATGAAAATATCCTTCTCATCCACAAACCCCCCAGTGATTTAAGGTGGGAGAAATATATTTTGGGTATGCATAGAGCATTCTGTTACAGTATCAGAGGGAAGCCCCCCCCTGCAGTGCCAGCTCACACTGAGCATTGACCTGTGCACAACTTCAAACCCCTACCAGATAAATACTTACATATGTTTGATTTGCTTCTCCTCAGCTGCATGTTATATTCTTCAATAAGTTTACATTTTATAATATGTTTATATTCTTCAATAAAACAGATGTCAAATGACATTTCTAAAAGGAATGGGAGAGTGCTCTCTTTTTGAGGGGCAGTGCATGTGTTCAGATGCAGAACACATGGAGAAGCCAGTGATCAGCCCCCAGAGGCAGTGGCCAGAGTCCTCACCAGGACCAGAAGGCACAGAGCAGAGTTTGAGGCAACACAGAAACTTTCTGAGTCGGCTGAATGTAAGTGTAAATGCAAAGGCTTGCAGCAAGAAAAGGAAATGTTTTATAAGACACTTTTATTGCCAGTCACTTTGAGACTGTGTTACTTAAAAAGCTACTTAAGTTTGTATTTCTAGTACAACCAAGCTTTGGTGGCTTAAAGGCTTTTGTTTGGGACCTCACTAGAAGGAAATAACAAAGTGGATATTCTTCAAAGTTCAATGCCCCTGGTGGAAAATTGTTGTCTTTGTGATTCTGCATGTTTAATTAGTGTGTGACTACATGTGATGGAGGAGTTCCATGCCTTTCCAGCAAGCTGAAAAAGCCAAGTTAAAGACAATTTAGGGTCTCGTTCCCCTGTGCATCGAGGCATGATTAATGCAGCATGCAGGCTTGCAGCTCCCCCACTGCACAAGCACAGGTGCAGGCAGTGGCCCATATTCATTCTGTCTCACTGATCTGAGGTCTCTGTCTCTCCTGATGTCTGTAGGAGTTTCTGCTTGGGGATGAGCAGCCTCCAGTGCTTGAGATTAAGCTCTATCTCCATTAACTTCTCCAGGGGAAAAACAGATTCAGTAAAAACATTCAGTTTGGGACTTGCATGGTTCAAGAGCTCTCCAAACAACAATAGGACTATTTTTCACAATTATCTTCTTTCAGATGTGTCCATAATATTAAATTGTTTTTTCTTGGAGAGAAAAACATTGTTTTATATAAATTGTGACCATAAAAAAAGGGAAGGCACTACAATGTGAGAATGAATTCACACACAAACATACTTTGAAAATAAAAGTGCTAAATTACACTTTATTGCATAAGCTAGTTAGCTTGGTACAGTGCAGTTTTTACAACAATGATATATCGAATTAATACTAATTTTCACAGGCTTGAATGAACTCTGTGCTGAATCAGGAAGGTACTTTTTACTATTTTCTGAAAGTAACTGAACTGCTGTTCTTTTCATCAAGAAGACAAATAATATTCCCCTGATTGTTTCACATAATTAAGGAATATGTCATACATAAACAAATTTTTTCATTGGCATAAGGATAATTTTAGCCCATGTTCTCTGTATTCTGAGACAGCTTGAATACAGTTGGCTCAATATAATAACCACATTTGAAGAATAAACTCTAAGTTAGTTTGTTCTAACAATCACCACTTAATCTCCAAATCCATTTACTTTTGGGGGCAATATAAATACTGTTTATCAAATGCCATGGTTCAAGATTATTTCTCTTCACAGTGGCCTTCAACATTCAGGAATTCTTTTCTCTCAATGATGGAGTGAACATGCTTAGAACAGCCTCGGTCTTCATGATGTCAGATAAAAGTTAGTTCCATTCCATTATGATCTGGGATTAAGAAAAAACCAAAATGAATGTTAACCATGTTAATCCTTTAAATTGTCAGATTATGAATGCTTTGTTGACATCTTTAATAAATCAGACAATATTTATATTTTTCTATTCAGAGTGGAAACTACTGAAGTTAAGTTAAATTTCTGTGTTGGTATTTTCCTAAAATTCTGTATTAGATAAACAAAGCATAATCACCCCTTCCCTATGTCAAACCTGACCACATGAAGAGATATCATACAGGAAAAATACAATTGTCTTGGCTATACTTCTTTCTACAGTAACATTGACTAAAAGTAAAATTGATAGCATTTAAATTTAAAAACAAAAGGGAAATTAATCATAGTTTGAATAGAACATGAGCTCCTTCGAAATTTTTACCACAGTTGCTCAACACTTGTAAGTCAGCCCTTGATTTTTGAAATGTTTATTACTCCCTCCAACATAGCCACAGGCTCAAAAGAGTTGTTTTTAATAACAACAGTAATAATTTCAACACACTCCCCTTGTTTTTCTCAATGCCTTGTTTACTTTTGAACTCAAAAGAGAAAAACAATTAATTTAAAATAATTTTTTCCTACTTGGATAACATTTCTATTATTGTAGGAAGAAATGATCCTCAAACAATACCATTTTGGTATTTAGTCCATCAGAAAACTCTTTTGGTCACTTGTTTTCTTGATTTTTGTCCATGCAGACTTCAGTTTAAAGGAACAAATATCTATGCGTGCTCAATTGCTAGGGATCAGTTTATATTCACATTTACAGACCACATATTATTCTGCTGGCATGGACCCTCTATGTCCATGATGTGCTTCAAGTGGCACACACAGCTGCACAGAAATTTTTAGCTCAGAATATTTAACACTTTATCAGAAGATGCCCCTCTGATAAGGACCATATCTTCTCATTGGCTTAACACACCCTGTGTGATGAGCACCCTCTCATGCAGGTCTCTGGACAATATTTATCAGGTATCACTGGAGCATATTGCCTGCTGTCCTTTAAGAGTATCTGAGGTTCAGAGAGCCTTGGCATGATGTGGCTCATCCTTTGGAAAAGGGTTCAAGTGAAATGGAAAGGCTTTGTCAGCATGCAGCAAAACCCCAGAAAGCTGGCTCCAACAGTGACCACAAATAGATATGAACAGAGAATGTGAGAAATTAAAAGCCAGTAGCACTTCTCAAAAAAGAGTTTTTCTCACCTCCAACAAAAGGAACATTATAAGGCAAAGGTGATTTTATCTAATACCTTTTGACAGATTTTTTTGCCAATGTGTCCAGTTGCTCTTGAAAGACATTAACATTCACAAGATGCTGTAGTGAGGCATTTCACAGACTACTTACTTGCTATTTGAAGAACGCCTGACTTTTACTTACTTTGGACCTACTATTTTCCAACTTAATTTCATTGCCCCAAGCCCTTGTATCAAAAGAGACTTCTGGTCAGTCTCTTTTCAGTGTCACTCTTCATCATACAGCCTTCAAACTAATCTTTCTCACTCATCTTTTCCCCATCTAGAAGAATTTATGTTTATTTAGTTCATACCAATACAGAAGGTGTTACACTCTGGAGAAATCAACTCTGACGTCTGAATCTCATCACCACAGCCCTGAGAAGTTCCCCTTTCCTTTTTCCTGAGGGCCTGAGGAGCAGTTCCCACATGTGTGAGTCCCACTGGGTTCGGGACACTCAGGAGAGCAGTACAGAATCACTGAGTGACACTCAGGGTCTGCAGTGATGGCGCATCCCACAGCCAGTCACCAGGGAGGGGCCCTGGGACCAAGGGGCTGTTGCTGGGTGGTGAGTGACTGTCCCAGCTCTAAGTCCCTTGAGCAGGGGTGGTGAGGTGTAATAGAGTTGAGGTAAAGTGGCTCCAGAGCTTGTCTCAACCCCTTAGTGCTGTGCTCTTGCAGTGTTTATCACCTGTTCATTAAAGGCTGCTCCCCTGCATGATCTCTGTCATTCAGGGAAGTGTCATGAGCTCCTTTTCATGGCCTATTCAGGTGTTATTGCTGGTGAATTTTCTCAGGTAGGAAGAGTGAGACATGGTGCACCCTGTGGAAGGAGTTATTCTCTGTGTCCTAACCACAATTTCCTGAATGTTCCAATAAGATCTACTTGAACAGTTCAAGAATAAACAGAGATCAAACTAGTAAGTCTTTAGTGTGGACATCCAGGACCAGAGCCCTGCAGAGAAATAGAAAGAAAAACAAGATGACAGTGAGGATGAGCCAGCCTTATTTCAAAAGGCTTCAGAAAGAGAAAATCAGATAGACTGGCAGTTACCTGACCTTTAAGCCAAGTACTTGTGTGTGGCAAGAAGAACTGCCTCCTAAGACCAAAAGGACACTGACTTCTTGAGTGCCCTCACAAGCTCCCTGGCTTTTCCTGGGGAAATGACCAGCTGTCAGTGACCATATCTGTGTAGTTACATTTTACATTTACACCTTAATTTTGTCTACCTTCTATTCTGCTTTTATTCCCTCTGCCTTTTGTCACCTTCAAGTTTGTCACTTTTCAGAACCAGAATAAAAGACAGGAAACAGTGATAAGCACTGTTAATTGCCCATGCAGGCTCATGGGCACACAAGAAAACATAAATCTATGAGCTGACTAAAACAATGTAAAAGGTCATTTGATAATTTTTCTAGTGTTATTGCTCTTATTAAATGATTTGTCTGTATGGATTTTTACAGGAAGAGGTTTCCCTACAGTTGTCAAGAATTAAATTTTGAAATGATTGTACAGGGAAGGAACCATCCATTAGCTGTTGCCAAACAGGGATGTTTCATTGGCTGCTTCAAAGCCAGTTACTGTCAAGTACTTTTGATGAAGAGACCTGTGATTGCAAACAGAAATTAAGAGACTGAATGGCCCTGACAGCCTTTTTGCACCGAAGTTGCTTATTTAAAGCAAGTTCCAGTCAAGAATAATTGAACTCAGCTCAAATTAGAGTGTTGCTCCTTAGCTCTGTGAAATGAGGTAGATGATCACAGCCCGTTTCCCATTAGCCCAACTGTCTGCTCTGCTAAAACCACCTGCACAATTGAAACTAATTGGTGCCCTCAACAGAAGTATCAACAGAGAGGATAAAATTAAATAGTAATGGATTATGAACCATATCCTCCCTCTAAAGACATGAGACCTTTAGATACTGGCAAGCTTGCCTGGTCGGAGCTTGGAGTGGGGCTGAATTCACACCAGTGGGCTGCCAGTCAACATCCAGTCACAAGCAGAAATGCAAGTCTATGCACAAATGAACATTAACAAGGATATATTTATTCAGCTGGAATATAGGCAGGCCTAGAGCAGGGGAAAACACATCCTACTCTATTTGAATTGGAGGGATCAAAGTGATATGAGCCCCAGAGCTATCAAGAGGCCATCAGACACAAATCTCATGAGGGTCTCCTAAACTCCCTTTCCTCCAGGGGCTCATCAGTGCAGCAATAAAAAGCAAATGGCATTGAGTCATAGAGCAGCACATTTACAACAGGCTGAGAGTATTTGTGCTAGGTACAGTGCTGCTGATAGTAAGAGCAGCCTCTGACCACAACTGGGTTGTTTTCTCCCATCAGTGGGAGCCAGACCACTGAATTCTGATGCAGCTCTGACAGAAACAGTTCCTCTTCTAAGGTGGCCAGTTGGATTAATCTCGGTCTCTGCTGTGCTGCTTCTCAAAGGGCAGTGTGTAAGAAAGGCACGAGCATGTCATTCAGAGACTGCATCTTAAGGAATTTTTTTGGACGCTCATAAAAACATGCTTTTTTGTAGACTCATAAAATGACTTTTTCAGATACATGAGTACTTGTGCTTCTCTGCTACTCTTTTTAATATGGCAGTTTATACTTTGAATTTCTGTAGGATGCTTTTTTTCTAGGACTGTGAAATGATTAAAAGACACCACCAAAGAAAACCTCATACTGCAGCTGGAAGAGAAGCAAAACTTTTCTGCTTGTGTAGCTGTTTTCCCTTCTCTACAGGCCAGTTTGGAGTTCAGATAATCTGAATGCCAGGTATCCTTCCCTACACTCCAACAAACATTAAACATTTGCTCTATCCTTATTTGATGCCTCAGAGGGGTTGATGCTCTGACACAGTAGAGAGAATCATTTACTGTATTGTTCTGCCTACAGATATGACAGTTCAAAGCATTATACTTTGTGCTTCTTCAGATTTTCCTGTGTTTGTTCAACAGAGAATTGCTACTCACTGACAACCTCTGTTCAAAAACATAAAATATCTGAAACACAGCTGGAGTGATATATGTCAATGTATCGACATGCACAAGCCATAAAGTTGTTCAAAATAAATTGTAAAAAGCAGATTCTGGTATCAGATAATGACTCCACAACACAAAGTTTTCTCTCAGAGCATTGGTCTAAGATACATCAGACATGTGGCGCTCTCTTGGATGCACACAAAGGCCAGATTTCTCAGTAGTGATTAGAGTGCACAGCTGCTCCTGATGTGTCTCTTACAGTCAAATTTTCAGATTACTTATTTAGCAAACTGATCTGCTTTGAAAGTCCAGCCCTGGATATGAGTGATAAATTGATTTTAAGCCCCTATTCTTTTTTGTAAAAAGGAAAAGTCAAAGGTCAACTGTAAATTGCTTTGCATTAAAAATAAAAACAAACAACAAAAAAACCTGAACTTCTGAAGAAGTGGTGCATTAAGCACCTGTAAACTTTCCCTCAAATGTGCTGCCTGATTATACTAGGATAGAAAAATTCATAAACTAGCGAGTTTTTAATGCATAATTCTCCCCTGAATTTTCTTGCATTTTAAAAATTTTCTGTAGGAAAAAAGAATCACCAAAACTACCAAAAAAAAAAAAAACCATTAAAAATGCCTGGGTTTGCACATGAAAAATCCCCCACATGGATTGAAAGAGAATGTGAAAAAAAAAATTCAAAGTGAATGTGTAAAACACATTCCATCTTCGACTGAATGCTCATGCATCTTTATTTTCTCAGACCTTAATATGATTTTCCTTTCAGCTGGCAGTTTCTTTTATCTGCCCTGGAGTAAGTGTAAATGGCTCTGCTGATTGTTTAGGCACTGGCAAAGAGCTGAACAATGGCATCAGCGGGGCAAGTGTGAGTCAGCTGTGGCAAGGCTCCTGCTATTCCCAGTCTTGCATAAGGAACATGAGGAACTACTGCTGATTTACCTCTCAAAGGCATCAAAGATACAGTCTGCAAGCAATAACAACTTTGTTGCAGCTCTCCGTTCATTCCTGAAGCAGCACAGAAAAATTAGGTATTATAGATCCACCATTCTCTTCTTTCTTGAACTTCTTTATAGTGTAAAATCCCCCTTCTACCATGGTTATGAAACTAATTGTCCCCAATCAACAGATCTGTGTTTTCAGTCTAATCAGATCAGAATGGATGTCAGGATAGGTTATATCTACTGATATTTTCATTTTTAAGATAAAAATACTTCTGGACAGGCACATTTATACTAGCAGTGCAAAAATTTATTTTTACAAAGCTCCTACATTCTTGTTTTTGCATCTCACAACAGAACATGAGCAAAAAGGAAATGTTATCCAGTTCTAAAACAGAGAAAACTGTTGAAAGCAAATACATTCAATTGAAAAGTAGCTTTATTTGGGATCTTTCTGGATCATACATCACTTTGCAACTATATTTGCAGACTTTGTGAACATTATAACCAAAGAACAAAATCTAATTATGCAATCCTGAGCATCCTGATATTCATGTTTAATGAATATAATAGCATTATTCAAATCTATCCTTCACTTTGATTAAATTCCCTTTTTAAGAAAAATGCATTGAAATACAACTGTTCTTTTAAAGAATTCAAGAGATGGTGTAGCAAAAAAAAAAAAAATATCCTGATCAACTGTTTCAATTTAAAGAGCACACAGTAAAACCATTAGAAGATAGAGCTACATGTCTTTAGAATACATAGCAATAAATAAATTAAATCGCCCAGAACAAATAGCACCAGCTGCTCCACAGACAAATATAGAAACTTGGAAATATAAAGGATAAAGTACTTCAAACTAAAATAAAATAAACAGTAAGAGGCAGTGAAATGTTGTCTTAGTCTCAAAAGCCGTATGTTACCCATTTATTTTGTACTGAGTCCATTTATTTTTCTCTCGTGCTCTTCCCTCTGTGCACTCAGTGCATACTAAACAGTGTAACACGAACCATACCACACTGCCTTCAAGCGATGCTGCCTGGGCTTACCTGTGACTTTGGAGACAAGGGTTATTTTCAGGTTTGGAAAATTCTCTCTCCTTTCCTTCTCCTGCCAGCAGCATCTGCAATGTCATTTGTGAGCTGGCTTTGCACCCACTTTATTGACCATTCTCATGGTAAAAGGAAGAAAGCTGAAAGATAATTAGATTTTGAGTCTGGGTGAGTAATTTTAAGAGCTTTGTTAGTCTGACTCCAGGATATATTTTGTGTCAACCTCAGCTTTGTTCATTCAGTATAAAAGGCTGCATGCAACAAGACAGGATGGTTCAGCTTCACAGGGTTATGGAAGGGTAAGGGGGTGATATCCTCAGAGCTTAATTATGTCAGGCTTAATTTGAGTTTCATCATCATAAGTGTAAGTTAACATGTTTAAAGTTGACAAAACTGATCTTTCAGTAAGCAAAAGCAATGAATTGCTTTAAAAGATGCTGGCTAAATGAAATTGATAGCAATAAAATAATTTATACTAGGAAATGTATACTTCAACATTAAACCAAACCAAAACAAAGTACCTCATCTTCTCAAAACTACTGTGAAAATAACAGATTTCCAATTTTGTTACAAATAAAGGAACGATTTTTACAAAATACACACAGATTTTTTTTCTATGAAGTGTTAGTTATCATGAAACCCTGAGGGTTAACATATCTTCTTTGCATCTGCAATAAATAAAAGCTAAAAGAGCAGGAAATCAACAATTTTGGCATAGGAGACAGTTACCCACAAAAGCAGTGTTTTTCTGAGAAACTTGGTGTTGTGTGCAAAGTGTTGCAGCTCATCTGAGTTTGACCACAGCACCCAGATGCCACATCCTCAGACAGTGAGACAGTTTAAGGAAGGCAACTATTAAATGGCACTCAGATGTGGAACAACTTGGATATCCTTTGAACTGATATAAATGCTCTGACAGTGCTGCAATGCTGTCACAGCTCTGAGAAGGTAGAAAAAAAAGAAGTACCTTATGGAAGGATCAATTTTCTCCCTGCAGCTTCTTCCTTTCCTTCCCCTGAGCTGGACTGTGTGTTTTGTGTACAAGCTGCTCACTACTAAATCCCCCCCAATCCCCTTTTATTCATTATATACATTTATATCTCAAATATTTTTTCACATTCCTCAAAGCTTTCATTTTTTTTCTGTACTTATTAACTGTTATGAGATCTTCAGTCTTCTCTCAATAGTTTTTCAAACCTTGCAAGCATCTCTAGGTACTCTAGACCTTTTGTGTCATTTTCATCTCAGTTCTCTCAGGTCTTTTAGTAACAAAAATACATGATTCACCTCTATAAAATTTATCTATGGAAAAGTTCAGCTGTCCAAATTGGTCACTACTAAGTCAATCTGTAGAAATATACATACCTAAAGGGTAATGTGTCTCCTCTTAAGACAGGCAGATCTTTTGTGGCAATTAACTTTTACATTTTAAAATCAGGCCTGTATTTTGCCAGATCCAGCCTTTCACCCTCTTTGACCTCTGTATTTGCAATTCTATTTATAAAATGGGATTTAACACCCTCTATAGAGAAAGATAAATGCAAAAATATTTACTCCATTTACTTGGAGTATTTTTATGATGCACTTCTTTTGTATAAATAGTTCAGATTTCATTGCCTTGTTTTGCTTCAATATCAGATTACAAATTCATGTCTAATTTGCTGTCCTCTCTCTTCCCTAAGGTCTCTTTTAGCTTTACTGCTCTTTCCATCCCACTTAGTATATGTTTTCCATTTTATTTTCTCCTGCATGCTTTAATTCTCATTTCTGCCATCTGAAACTCTTTTTACTGTATTGGAGCCCCCAGGCCTTTTTTTACTTTTCTCCGTTATATCCCTTACAATACAGTTCATGTCCTTGAAAACAAATTAAAAGAACTACATATCTCAATCCTCTGTCCAAACTAGATTGTTTCCTAATCAAGAAGCTATATAGGTCTGGCAAACTACTCAAATATTGTTGTTGGAAAGTGAAGTATTGATGGGAATTGCGATCAAAACCTCTTTTACTGAAATTTGTCACATATATCACAGGCAAGCTGAGCAGGGCAAAGCATTTCTGACCACTTCTAATTCTAATTTATTTTTCAGCAGCAGACTGGTTTATTTGCTGTAATATGCTAAAATTTTCAGTGACAGCTGGAATGTGGGTTTAGACAGCCTTTGCACTGTAAAGTTCATTTCTGCAACAGGGAATAGGAGAGTTGTTTTCCCTCACCCTGAAGAAGAAAATCTTAAGCCAGAACAATGAAGAAGATCAGATTTAAGAAAATCTTGAGGGGGAAAAGTGGAGGTAATCATAGCAGATTCTCTTAATAAAGAATATACATAAGTTGATAATCTTTGCTTGCCATTTTGGAGTCCTGTGACAAATCTGAAGAAAAAAGGTCAGAATTATTTCATATTGAATTCACAATTTTATGGTTTATGCATTCACATTTTTAATGGGTGAACATTATGAAAAAGAACAGGAACACAACGAATTATAATTTTATTATGATGTTACCAGACTCAATGCATAAGAAACAGAGATGAGAACTGGAAACTGTGGTATTGGTATTGGTATTGGCAGTGTGGCTGACTAGCTGTGGGCCTCAAACAAAGAGTGGGTGGTATTTACTACACTGCTAGCAGTATTTCAAAACAGGGAGAGAACTGACTTTATTCAGGAGGGCATTTTGTTGGTTTTGTAGGTTTGAAGCTCAAAACACTGCTAAAGGCAGGTGTCATAAGCAAGTACTATGCAATTCTGTCTTTTCAGTTTTGTCATTAGACTTCACAAACTGGCTTCCATGGGATCCTTTTGCTTAAGAGTAAAGGTTTAACCACTGATAAAATACTGACTCCAGTGTACCCTCTTTTCTTCCCTCCTACATCAGAATCAAAGGCAAGGCTTCCATTTCAGGTGTCTCCTTTCACGTATGTAATGATATAGTGAAGAAGGGAGTACAAATGCAAAGAAAGATGATCAAGAAGAAAAGCTTCTGTAAGAAAATGGTTACAGAATTATAAAATTAAGGAATGCATATTACTTCCAAGAAATGGAATTCAAACTTACTATTTAAAATAAGTAAGATTATGACCTCATTCAAGAACAAAGCATGGGAGAAATTAGCCATTTCACAGAGTCCAGTTTTCCAAATTTCAGGCAGCCATGCCACAGCTGTCTGGTTTGAAAGAAGTCTGAAGACATGTATACCATGCAGCAAAGGATAAAAATTCTTCCCAACGCTCCTTCAGAAAGCCAAGCCTGAACTATGCCCTAGGTAAAAGAGAGAATCTTGCTAATACCAGAGGTCCCTGTGCTTTAGTTGCTAAATAAAACTCAGAGAGAGTCCTAAGATAGACACAGACTGCAGGACTGCTGCTAATTTAAATTCAGGAAAGAATTTTCTCTTAAGCTCATACCTGGCAACTGCCAGCTTTACACTGACCGGGTGATCAGAGCACAGCAACCAGACCCCTAAGGATGTAAAGCCATTAAAGGTACAATTTCACCCCATCCACGTCCACTTGCTCACCTCCAAGGCTTCAGAGGACAGTGAATGCAGAAAGCCAAATACAGACCAAGACAGGAAACTGATGGCTTCTTTCTAACCAGTGCTGAATAGAAACTCAGCAACATGGGCATGATTAAATGATTTTCTGGCAGTAGCATTTATTTGGGAATAGTAACACACCACGCATGTGAAAACTGTCATGGCAAACTTGTGCCCCAGGACAAAATGACTTTCCAGGATCCTATGACAAATCTCACTTCATGAAATCTCCTATTTAATATGTGATCCCTTTCCAAAGTATATCACATTACTTAAAAATCAGTTTAAATTACTCAGTCCCTTCCCTCTTTGTGAGACAGTTCCAGAAACAGACTTCTTGGATGGATAAGGAGCCTTCTTCCAATTTCCCCTCTAAATTTATTCATGGCAAATGTAAAGTCATTTGATCTTTTGCCAAACCATCCTTTAACTTAAATAATAATAGTCCTTCCTTAATATTTACCTCTGTAGTATGTCATTCATTCATTTAATTCATTCAGTTTAAAATAATCCTTATAAATGGGGAAATGTTGTAGCTATAAAATGAAAATGCACTATGATGACCTTTACTAAAATCTGGCACTAACCTGATTTTATTAAGTATCAGAAACATTATAATAGATATTAAAATGTAGTGATATTCCCACATTATGCAAATCTATCTGGACTCATTTATATTCTTTTTGTCTTTTCTTTCTACATGGTCCAGTTTCACAAATGAAGAAGTTTTAATAGTAAGCCTAGATTTTTAGAGAATAATTTACATATATGTGTCTGCAAATAAAAGGTGAGAAAATACATGTTCAGAAAGTTCAGTAGCTTATGTAAATGACTACCTATTTCAGCAGTCACTCTTTCAGGTTATAATTATCACAGTTGTCTGTAAAAATTAGTTACTTAAAGGTACATGCATTTTGCACCCAGTCAGAAGAGAAATTGAAATGTGGACTGGGCAATTAATAAGTCCACCCGAACCTGTCAATGCTATTATGTTCAGTAGACTGAATACTCAGCAGCAAACTACTAACCTTCTCCTTCATGCTTTCCTGTGGCTACTAAGCCTACACTGAAATATTTTGCATTACCTGTACAGCAGGTGTTTGACCTGTGTTTTTTATGTACATCTATTATCAAGTTTGCCTATAATACTGCATATGAATAATACCAGTAAAACAGTCTGGTAAAAACTTCTGTTCCTCTCACTCAAAAGATTGCAAAACCTGGATTTTCTAAGAGTATGAATTGACAAAAAAAGGTTTAGGATTTTCTTATAAATATCATGTCCTTAAGGCAAATGTTTGGTGTGGAGTCAAAACAGAAATATGCATTGCCAAGAAATTCTGACCCCATCACAGCCTGTGTCTGTAATGCTGTTCCTTGTACTGAGAGCAGAACCATATGTTTACTGAGACAACAAAGTTCATTCATTAACACAGATGACCTCTAGGATGTCTTTGCAGAGTCACAGTGTGGTCAAGGCTAGAAAGAGCCTCTGTCAGCCACCTAGTGCAACCCCTGCTCGAGCAGGGCTATAAAATGCATGCTGTCCAGGGCAAAATCCAGACAGCTCTTTAACATCCCTAAGGATGGAGAATCCATCCTTACTCACTCTCACATTAAAAAATGTTTCCTGTCTTTCAGTTCGTGCCCATTTTTTCTTGTCCTGACATTAGCTTGGCCCAAAAGCATCCTGTTTACAGCCTTGTGATCTGTAGCAGGTCTGAGGAAGAGACACTTGTGACACTTTTGACTGCTGGTGAAAGGCATGATCTCCTCCACATGCAAGTTTTTGACTTTCTGCATCAGCATGATGCAGTTATTTTCATTGTGTCAAGCTGGCAATTTCTTCCTATGCAGAACTACTACTAGACCATAAACCATACACAAAAATTGGGCCTTGCCACCTTTTAGTGCCAGAAACAGTCATGGAGGGGGAAAAACGTGTGTTTTCAAAAGGAAGAGTTTCATATAAAGAACAAAATATTAGCCCTTTAACCCATGTGATCCTCTAGCAAAGAAAATATCAGTACCCCATTCCAAGTGGTGAAATGGTTAGTGAACAACATCACAATGGTCAGGATATTGCTCTGGGATTAGCTGAGTTTACAGTTTATACATTCCATAGTTTCTCTTCAATAATAAAGTGCCTAACATGCATTTCAGCACAGGGATTGCCCATGTAGAACTGTACTTCCAACAAAACTTTTAACAGACAGTTTTAGCCATTACTACTTCTCTACTGCAACATTATATTTTTAGTTATTAAACATCAAACTGCAGATTCACAAGCATAAATACATGGTTTTAATAATCAGGTTTTGTTCATGAATGAAACTACTCATGAAGAGACTTCTTATTTATAAAAAACCCATTCATTTACATAGAAATGAATATGAATTAATAAATTATGTGATTAATTAATAATTAATTAAATAAAATAAATTAATAAAATTATTTGAATTAATAAAAATAATTAATTTCTTCAAAGTTTTGTTAATCGGTTGTTAAGTCCCTAACTCCCATAAGAAAAAGCATTCTGAACTTAGGATATGCTGCATAGTGGCTTAGTTACTCATGGCTTTTTTGTTACAGCTCACAGTCCTAAGATTTGTGCCATATATTACAGCTGTTGTGCACAGGCCTTCATTCATCCACATTTGGTGACATGCAAAGGACTGTATAGTATGTTAAAATGTATCTATATTGACTTCCCCTCATTGCTCAGGACATGAGGCATTCAAGATTTTTCAAGATTTCTTGTGAAACACTGTTGTCCTTGAAGCTTTACCATCCTACAGGGATTTAAACATCATTTGTCTGCATTTACAGCGTTATCATGTCTGCACATAAAAGTATTGTCCTTAGCTTTCCTCAGAAATAAGTATGTAACTGATGAGATATGCAGTGCACCTCTTTATCCTGTGGAATATGCACCTCTTTATCCTGTGGAAGTCTTAAGTGCTTAATACGTTTCTGTGAGTTCTGTGTAACATAATGGATCAGCTTTATTTGAACATAAAATGGCATTGTGCCTTTCTTTGTTTTCCTTGAAGCACGGTAATTCTCAGCCTTTTTCAAAAATCATTATGTCTTTTCTGAAAATTCTTCTTTTCTCACTTCTCAGGCTCAGGTTCTTACTTGCTCAGTGAGAGATGGGAGGCACTTGTCAACCCACGACAGCAGCCTTGGAGGAACCCTGGCCCCATTCTGAGAGCTATTCTCTGTGAATGTCTCAGGGCACATTACCAATAATCATTTGTGTAATTGCTCCAGGAGATCATATTGTTTATTATTTTTCAAAGAAAATGTCAGCTATAATCATCAAGAATATTATCAAGCTGTCATGTTTGCAACATGTTGTGAAAATAAATATTTTTATATTACCATCACTTGGTATTTGAATCAAGTAATAATACTAACATTTTCTTTGGAATCTCCAAGGTATTTACTCTATTTTGTTATGATTCAGATCAATTATGCTGCATATAAATTAAACTTCTAACTATGTTGTTGCAGAGGCTATATTCCTTTTGTTTCATCTGGCAAACAAAATCTTTTTTGTTGTAGCTTGGTAATTCCATTCTTCATTTGATGCTCTCACATGGGAAGAATGCTTTTAAAACTCATCAAGTCCTGAAAATTCACAGTGGAAATACTCTTATTGCTTTTGAAGCCAAAAGAGAAAATACATCATAAAACAAACTGTCTACACTCTGGATACACATATTCACTCTATACTACACATATTCAAACCACAATAAGGCATCAAGGACAAAAGACAAATATCTTGATTGTAGATCATTTCCTACATCAAATCTTATAGGAGCAAAACCTAATCAAATAAAAAAGTCTTCAGTCCATCTTCTATATTAATTCCTGTTTTCCTTGCTTTTGTCTTGCTAGTTCCAAGGTGTTTCTATTCAATGCAATTATTCTTTACACTCACTCTCTATCATACTGTTCTAGGTGCCCAGAAGCACACCTTGGACAGATAATGGCTCTGCATTTATAAGCAACATTTCAGCTTTCACATCATAAAGGAAAACTGAAATGACATTTCTGTTGAAGATTTGCAGCTGGATCTTTATATGGTAGATTTAAATGGTAGACCAACCAAATCTCTCTCTAACATGAGCTATCAGTGCAGCTGCTGTTTTACCAGCTCATAACTTCAATTTCCTCCTAGATATCCTCTTTGGCATGCGCCACTGGCAGTGTATACTAATTCAGCTCTTAAAATCTTTAGCATTGCCATGGAATGTTTGAGCAGGGATATGATGGATTCTTGTCAGATAGTTTTTCATAATTAATGTTATCTTGCTTAAGATTCCTGACAGCCTTTTGCTTTCTAACAGTGTGTCAACAAAATGTGAAATGTCTGGTGTATTCTTGTAGTGCCTTTAGTTGCCCAAGTTTTCTCATAACAAAGTTAGTGGCAAATCCAAACAAGAAAATTATGCCTCCCTCACTTTTTGTTCACAGTCTCAGTTACGATGGCTGCAGTGAGTGCATCTCCAGCTGTTGTCAACTGCCTTTTTGGCCCTCAAAAATGCCTAGGAGCAGCAACATCTCTGCTTCTAAATATGCCAGATCTGGCCTTAGGACTATATCACTGATTCCTTTGCATTTCTTCAGCTGAACCTGAAAGACAATGTCTAATACTGAAAACTGAGTGACTTATTCTGTGCTATTTAAGTAATTCTTAAAGAAACCAAAACATACAACAAAAACCCCACATAAAAGTAAGAGGTATAACTTAAATTTGCTATAGTATAAAATCATCCGTGTCTTTTTTTCACCTACTTATTACAATTCTTCTCTACTTCTACATATTTTGATTCTAAGCTTCCTTATGACATTTGAAATGTTATACATAATGCTGCTTTGGCATTCTCAGTGAAGATTTACCTACCATATTGCTGAAGCTCAGCTACTGTTCTGGCCCTTTAATGGAGGACAAAAAACAAAAAAGCAGAAATGCTCTTTTGAAGAGAAAGCCTGAAATACTTGCTTTTAGCTGCTTTTTTTTTTTTTTTAATAAATTTCATTTTAAGTATAACTTAAAGCACCAGCACGGGGCTAATTGGATGAAAAGCAGCTTGCCATAAAAGGGTCATCAGGTCCTTGTGGACACCAGGTTGAACACAGACCAGGAATGTGCTCTGCACTGGACCATCTTTCACACAAGACAATGCTCAAAGAATGGGGACTGTTCAGCCTGGAGAAGGGAAGCATCAAAGGAACCTTATGAATGATACCCCTTTCAGGAGGGTGTAAAGTTCTTAGTTCTATCCAGAGGGCCAGAGGAAATGGCCACAAAAATATGGAAAATTTCATCTGAACACAAGACACTTTTTGATACGAAATTGGTCAAACATCAGAGCAGGTTGCCCAGAGATGTTTTAGAATCTCCCCACCTGCAGATATTTAAAAGATGTCTGATTCTGACTGTGAGAATCTTTCTGTAGCTAATCCTGCTGTAAGCACAGAGGGTCAGAGGGCTGGAGCACCTCTCCTGTGAGGACAGGCTGAGAGAGATGGGACATGTAGGGGCAGGACAAGGGGGAACATTTTTAACCTGAAAGAGGGCAGATTTAGTCTATTAAGAAGAAATTCTTCACTGTGAGGATGGTGAGGCACTGGAACATGATGCCCAGAGAAGCTGTGGATGCCCCATCCCTGGAAGTATTCAAGGTTGGATGGGACTTTGAGCAACCCTGGGAAGGTGTCCCTGACCATGACAAGAGGTTGGAACCAGATGTTCCTTAAAGTCCCTCCCAACACAAACCATTCTGTGATTCTACATTAAGAGGCCCATTCTATAAATTTTTAGTTTATAGCATGCTAAGCATAATACCCACTAACTTACTGACTCCTAATAAATACTGATTTGTTGCTTGAAACCTGGAGGCATGGTGGAGGATTTGAGGGCAAGACAGGGAAACTAATTTGCCTTTTTTTTTTCTTGAAAATCCTGAAACTATTAGTTTAAAGAAAATTCTTATTAAAGTATGTTTTTTATAATAACACATTTTTCTAACTGACAGAGAGTATATGTGCCAAGTTTGAATAACTTAAAAGATTAATAAATCTGGATTAAAATCATCTGGCTTCCCACCCTACATAAAGATGTGCATTGCATATATAAGACTCCAACAAACACTGTGGATTTATACTTTGTAGAACTAACTGTTTTCTCATGGGCATCTTCACGTGGCTCTTTCACTTCTTCCAAGTGACTCCAGAATTGCCATTATGTACCAAATTTCCAAGTGCAAATTTATCAAGGACTTGCAAATAAGCACAAATAAGCTCCATAATAATATCATATGTCTTGTTAAACCCTCTCTAATTTGCTGCATTCAATCTAGTTTTACAAACACAGTACTTCATTAGCACATTATTCATCATGGAAATATCTGCCTATGTTATTCATTGTAGTGAAATATGTCATGACATGGATCTACCTCAGAGATTTTCATTCTCATTACTTCTGTACTTACCCAGTTTTTACACCTTGAATGCCATCATGTTCTGAAGACTGTCAGTGACAATGGGACAAAACATAACAGCACCAGAGGCTGGATGGGCTCTAGCAAGACCTGTATCATGACTCCAATTAAATTATCTGTTTTGAAATTTCACTTTTTCTTTTTTGTAATGTTTCAGCAGTAAGAAATGCATCCTTTTCATCTCTTCATTTTCTCATTCACTAAGAGACACCATGGTGATATCTTCATATCTCTATATTACAATGTTTTTGCACTGCAAAGGACTATTAACTAAATTTCATAATAATCTTTTCCTAAGCACAATTAACATAATTAACAGCCTGTTAACTAAGACATTAGAGCTTCAGCATCACATAATAAATTGTAAGTCCACAGCTGGTAGGAAAGCCTTTCAGGAGAAACACTGCTCAGGAACACAACAGCTAGAACTGTGAAAATCTGTTTGTTCAGTGGTGGAAAACTTCCAGTGTCCATTAGAGAAAAACAAATGTCTGACTCAAACTGCTCCTAAAATGTGCTTAAACAAGTATCATGCTAAGGAGCTGCACTTCCACCAGCCAAAGCTCCATGAAAACTGGTTAATTATTCTTTTAAAGACTGCCTCCTTAACAGACATCGTTTTGCTACAATAGCTATATATTGGATCATTAACTGCCCTTCAGCAACAATTATTTGATATTATGGTGAATTAGTCAGAGAAACTTTAAATAAGAAAACAAAGATTTTTCTGGTCATTAGGAAGCAGCTAAGGCAAAAGCTATCATGACCATGCATTTTGAGATACCTTGAGTAAATAATTTGCTAATAGCTAGTATCCTTTAAGTTTCCTTAGTAATTTTAAAACAAATGCACTAAGCAACTGTTCTAATTCTTATGCCAGGTTTGCCATGTAAGTCCTAAGTTTATGAATTTTAATTTCTTTCCCCTTTTTAAAACACTACCACACTGTTATAACAACATTAAAGGACCATAGCTCAAGACTTTTTTTCACATACACCAGTGCCTTTTCTTATTTGTCTGGGGAATGAACTGCTGTTAAATTAACTCACATGGTGTGACACACTTCATTCAGCCCTTGCCACAAGAACTGCCACTGCAAAAGTTGCTGTGTCCTACTTAGGAAATCAGCACAGAAACAAGCTGCATAATGGCACCCTTATGGAAACATTAATAAACTGCTGACCACTTAGACCACTTTAGAAAATCTAGGGGCTATGTGGCTGCCAAAATGATTGTCACTATGTTGTCATAATATGCTAGAGCAAAACAATCAATAGGATTTTGAAAATCTGAGATGAGCTTCACTGTCCATCATGAGTTTTCCCATAGAATCAGATCCTAACACTACTACAAGACATGAGTTGCAGAAATTATATGTATCAAAAACCACATAATTTGCCTTTAAGCATCCTTTACTTTTTCAGTCGTTAAAAAAATCAATTCCTGTGTCAATCCAAAATGAGCTGTTTTACATGAAAACTTTCTCTGATCCTCTCCTGAGCTGTCATGTTCCCCTGTTGTATGCCTTTCACTTTTTTATCTTGTAAAGCAGGCAAATAAAAAAAATAAAAAATAAAAAAAACAAGCAAGCAAAAAAAGAAATTACTGGATCTTCTAGGGCTTGTTTGTTTGGTTTTTTGCAGTCACTCAGTGTATGAGCAATCAAGGATGAATGCACAGAACAGCAACAAAATGAAGGTGAAAGTGCAGAAAATGCTGCTTTGCTCTTTTAGTCACTGAATTTTCTAAGGCGGTCACACTTTTGGTAACTGAACACCATCATTTTGCTACAAGTGTGGAAAGGAACAAGAGTATCTTCTGTTTCTAACTTAACTCACGTCCCCTTGCAAATGTCCTGCACTATCACTGCTTTTGGCATGGGCTACTTAATGCTCCACTTGACCTCCAGAAGATTTTCAGCCTTTCTTTGCTCTGTAAGGAACAAAGCTGTATCTTGAAATCTGCAAGTCCCTCCTCAAGACTCACTTCTACAACTCTTATGAACACTGCAAGTGCAGCAGCACCTGGGACAGCTGAGCAGGTACTGATCACAGCCCCCAAACGCCACTAAAACAGCAAACATAACACACCCGTGGAATGAGAACTGCATCCCAGGAAGAACACACAGCCAAGACAATACTGTAATTTATCTCATATTTGTACTCTAGTATTAAAGGAAAATAACAAGAGTTACAGATAAAGAGAAAACACAGTGCTGTCAGCCATCTCTTCTCAAAGAGAGACAGCACAGCACAGCTCCCAACAGGTTGCAGAGCAAGGAGCATTACACATTATTGGGTCTGTGGATTTGCTAACATCTTTTACAAAATCATTTAGATCCTACTTGTACCGCCTCAAATATGGTTGCAACCTCACATAAACCTGCATCTTTATAATTCAAGTTTCTTTGCTCTTAAAAAACAAGGAAAGATTTTAATGCTTAAAGGCATAAAATTATCTTCTCCCTTTTCTATATTTCTTCGTGTGAAAATCCCAGGTCCTTACTATACTTTCAAAAATCCTTCTTCTGGGTAGAAATGAAGGATGTGAAGGAATAAAGTGTGCAAGAAGAGAAGATTTTTCTCCTCAAACAACCTGACACTGGATACTGAAACCCCAAGGGGCTGTTCCTACTCTCATTTACTCACAAGAACACTGCTCAGTTCAATACAAGATATTACCATGAAGTGATCTAAGGCGTGTCTCCAGAGTCACAGTACTAAGGAGCAGAAAATCCATGTGAAGAGGGGAAATTTTAGAAAAAAACCTTATTTTTGTGAATTTCTTCCTCCATCTATCTTCCTGATAGGCAACTGTAAGTGTTGGAATTAATACCTGCTTCATTCCATCTCAATGGATAAAAGCCAGATTTTTGAGCCTATAATTTCAGCACAACATAATGAACACACAGTTCTCCAATATCTGCCTTGTAAATAATCACAAAAGCAGTCATTTTTCAGATTTCCATCACAAATATTACCGTGTCTCTTCAGTCCACCCATCTTCCCTGAAGACAAATAATTTGATATAACAGGGAAAATAATTTGAACATAAACCAGAGTTCATGCGCACAGGGGAAATCACTAAGGAAACCAAATTTATGATCACTGTTCAGTGAATAAATAGCTCTTTGATACACACTATAGAATGAAATAAACATATCTGCTAGTTTGTTAACACTTATTGCACAAGTAAATACAACACACATAAGAAAGTTAAATCTTTACCAAGAAAAAAATATGATTTGCCATTAACATTCAGAAAATCTGTCTATTGAAGTGGCATTAACACATTCTTAAATATCTTTACATGTATTGATCTGTCGAAGAAACCTCTAAATCATTATTTCTTGATCACGATTCTATGTCTACACCTTCCATTTCACTGATGCTATCTGTGGCTGAGATTGGGATCAGCTCCAGAGCAGATGACTCTCACTGAAAACAGTTCCCAGCTGAAGGGAGTAATGCACAAAGACAGTGAGAGGCTCTAATGATCAAAACCAACACACTGAGCTGAAGAGGCAGCGAGTCATGTAGGGTCTGATTTATAGAGTAGATGCTGACTGCGCCAAAGAGCAGAATTTCTGGGCAGGCTAGTCCCCTGAGATGACAGTGGCCGTCACTCTGCTTCCACAGGGCTGGGCTAACATGGAGCAGGATGATGAGCTCCCTCACCCCCAGAGACCACACAGCTCCCGGGCAGCAGCTTCCCTCTGCCTCAGCCCCATGCTGCGCTTCCTTGCCCCTCTTTCCTGCAGGAAAGAAGAGATATCACCTCTGCTCCAGGGGGCAATCACAGACCCTCCATCTACTGATAAAACCCTCTCCTTGTCCTCCATGCAGAGCCTGGCAGTGGCACTGATTGGGACCACAGCTTGAACATGCACTGGTCTGGCAGTGCCCCCATCCACTCCAGGGTCTCAGAAGAACAGTTCTCTGTGTTGAACTGAGCAGTGTTCTTGTGAGTAAATGAGAAGAACAGTCTCTAAGAATTCATGCAGATACATGAAAATTCAGATTTATCATAACAAAAACAAAAAAAAAAACCCCTACCAAATGTACAAAAAAAAAAAAAATTAGTTTGCTATCTTTTATTCTTGTACAGTTTGAATATCATAAGGCAAAACTGCAGAGCTCAATTTGCTTTATCACAGCACGGCTGGGGGAGTCCAGCTAGGGTTTTTGAACATTTGGGCATGCACATGGTAGACAAGTGGCTCGGAGTTTGCCACGGGGAAATTTGTGCTGATATTACTACAACAGAAAATTTGTAAGTGTGGAGGCAGCACTGGGATGCTGCTAGAGGAAGCCGGGGGCTCTGACAGACCAGAAAGCGTGGCTGAGGGCATTATCACCCCATCTGTCTTTCTCTCTGCAGAGCAGACTTCCCGGGGCAGAGCATGAGAGACAAACATACCTGCTCTGGGCACGGATGGGGCTGTGGGCACGGATGGGGCTGTGGGCATGGATGGGACTCTGGGCACGGATGGGGCTGTGGGCACGGATGGGACTGTGGGCACGGATGGGGCTGTGGGCATGGATGGGGCTCCTGGCACGGATGGGGCTGTGGGCACGGATGGGGCTGCGGGCACGGATGGGGCTGTGGGCATGGATGGGACTGTGGGCACGGATGGGGCTGTGGGCATGGATGGGGCTGCGGGCACGGATAGGGCTGTGGGCATGGATGGGACTGTGGGCACGGATGGGGCTCCCGGCAGGGATGCGGCTCCCGGCCCTCGGAGCCGCCCCGCTACCCGCACTCCCGGAGCCGCCCCGGTACCCGCACTCCCGGAGCCGCCCCGCTACCCGCACTCCCGGAGCCGCCCCGCTACCCGCACTCCCGGAGCCGCCCCGGTACCCGCACTCCCGGAGCCGCCCCGGTGCCCGCGGGCTCTCGGGGCCGCCCCGCAGGCGCCGCTCGCCGCGCCCCGGGCAGCCGAGAGCAGCAACACCTCGGAGCGCGGCTGCTCCGTCTGACACAGCCCATCTGCCAAAACCCGAGTGAGAAAGGCAGCGAGATTACACAGGACCCGCGGTGGTATTAAGGGGATGTGTAAAGTCGCGCTTTCCCAGGAAAAAAAAATGTGCAGTTAAGTCAATTGCTGTGCTTCGTATTTGTGCGCAGTAGCTGTGGCAGTACATTCAATTAAAGTTAAAGAAAAGGAAATAAATCTCAGCTGGTGCTCTGCCTGGATAAGTGCCCAAGCAGGAAGTAGAGTTGTACTGTCTAAACGATTTATGTTTGTGATCAATTAATAAAACAGATTTTTCTGTTGATTCTGCACTTTTAGCTGATAATTATGGAATATTTTGGGGGTGAAGAGCTGACACTCTTATTGAAATAAATTTTCCACTCTAAACAAACAGGAGGCAAAAATAACACTGTATCTTATCAAATTTTTAAGGGGAGAAGTGTTTTTAAAAATTCATTGTCTCCCATCTATTCTGAGGTTTCTTTTAGTTTTATAAATATGGTTTAGAATACTTTAAAGTACACATACTTTGAAGTATTAAAAAAGTACACATGTCCATTGCGACAACAGACAAAATAAATCCTTGCATAAAACAGAGTTCTGTTTGTGCACATTTTTTTAAATTAAAAAATAGTGGTCTGGTATGACATGGAACCTGGCATAGGCATTCTAGTTTTTCTACAAGATTTTTGCATAACCTTGGGCAAACCACACCACCTCTTTGTGTGTTATCTGTGAGGGTAGGGAGGCATGGAAAGTCAATATAGCCCTTCCTTCCTTATTGTACCAAAATGCTGAGAGGAGAAAATACTGAGAGCAGGTTTGGCTTCACATGTGGTTACAGCTACAGAAATGAACTAAAGAAGGTCAGGGTACGTGCCAAGTGCTGGTCTGCAAGTTTCCACCCAACAGTAACATTTCCCAGCTGTTACCCCAAGGTAACAGGTACCCACAGTCCCTAACACTGGTTTTGGCTTTGCTGTCTCAAACATTGCCCAGGAAGGGCTCAGGGGTAGCAAGGGCAGAGGTCTCTGCAGTGATAGCCTGGATGTGGCAGTCCTGATTCATGGGAGAAGGGGAGCAGAGTTCCTTCTGGCTGGACACACACCAAGCAGCACCAACTGGCCTCAGGACTGGAGACCTGCCCCTGCCTATTTTATTTACTATTATAGACATAGCCTGTGAAGCTCTCTGATAAAGAGACGTGGCTTCTGGTTGCAGACAATATAAAATTAGATTAATGGTGAGAGTCAAGCGCATACTGTTGTTTGTCAATTTGACCTGCAATTAGATCCACACTGACAGTTTCTTGGCTGAAGTTTTCAGGACAGAAAGAAGGTTCTGCAAATACAGACACAGCCTTTGCTGGGTTGGATTCTGCCAATGACCTGGAACCCAGCAGCACGACCTCCCGCTCTCTTGCAATGTTTGTGCTGCTGTGAGGAACTCTCCCCTCAGACCAGGGTGCTGCACACTGCTGTGAGCCAGACAAGCCAGACCAACAAGAGGTCCTGCAGAGCTACCATCCAAACACGTTGGGCCAGCAAACACACGAACTGGGAAACCACTTCTGCAGCAAACACCCAAGGACCAGGCCATGGGAAGAACTTCTGGTGAAAGTTACAGTTGTGTAACAAAGCACTCCCCAAAGAGACCAAGAGGAAAACTAGTTAAAAAAATTCCTGATGGAATATTGTGTCCTACTTAAATCAAAGCACTTTTGCAGGAATGTTTCTATCTGTAGGTTTTACAAAAATAGTCTACTCCTTCCTTTTCGATATAGCTGAAACATTTCATTTTGAGAAATTCAGAGCATTTTCTTTCACTGCTAGTGATAATGTGTTTTATTGCAGAGTATCTCAGAACTGACAGGCTCGGAGTTGCCTGAAGACAGCAACTGACTGTCCATTCCTCTGCTTTTTAGGTACAATCAACTTAAATAGAACATCCCTGGCAGAGCTTTGTCTAATCTAGCCTCACAAGATTTTCTTTTTTGTGAGTTTCATCCTTTTGTGAGGATGAAACTCCATTTGTGAGTTTACCAGTCAAGAAGTTATTCCTAATATCTGATATAAATTTACCTCATAATTTTGAAACTATTCTAGAGAAAATGTCATCAAAGCATTTGGTCTTATTGAAACAAGACATTTATTAAAAAGGTCATTTTTCTATTCCCTCAACAAATTTTCAGGATGGTTTTCACAAGCTGGATCACAGTCAGATGTCAGTTTGACATTAAGGGATAATCACAATTTACTGCAGAATAGTCATCCTCATTTTCAGCTTTGTTTCTCTTCATGAGTAAATGTACAGGACTACCTCAGTGCACATCTGCAAATGTAAGGAGAGACAACAGGGTGCTGCTTCACCTTTTTTTCAGCTGAAGAAAGTCTTGGGTAAGCTCTTAAGCATGACCCAGGCTGAGCATGGAAGCAAGGTCAGGAGGGACCACGAGAAAAGAAATGTTACAGAAAATTATTGAAGTATTCCTAATTCATGAAGATCTTATTACCATAGCCAAAGTAGGGGCAGTGAGAACAGCAGGGAACTCTCTGCAAATAGACCTGAATCTTGGCATGGGGAGATTTGCTATTTATGTGCTTGCAACATAGGACAAAGATGCCTTTTCCTTTTTGAGTATCTGCTGGGAGTGCAGCGTTTCCCAAATTAA
This sequence comes from Ammospiza caudacuta, assembly GCF_027887145.1. Classification (NCBI taxonomy): domain Eukaryota; kingdom Metazoa; phylum Chordata; class Aves; order Passeriformes; family Passerellidae; genus Ammospiza; species Ammospiza caudacuta. Next base: position 62,073,589 of record NC_080597.1, read on the forward strand.
TGAAAATCAAGAATTAAGTTAAATGACATAATAAAATCCAGACATTGATTTTTATGTTAGGAGTCCTCTTTATGCAAAGCATAATGTATCATCTTAAATGTCACTCATACAGTAATACTATGATAATTCTATTCCTTGGTGATGGCCAAAAAAAGTTGTTCAGGGCATTCATCAACACTGTCTCTATGTCATTTTTTGGTCTACTATGAAACTTGACTGAAAGAAATCTCGGATATTAGTTGAGAGACAAACTGGGATATAGTTGCTCCCAAAGCTGGATCAGCTGTGTGTGTTTCATCCCTGTGCTCTTCTGTGTGCTCAGGCACAAGTCACCTCTAAAAATCAAGAAAAGGCAAACAGGGAGCTGTGAGGCCAGAATGCCAGGAAAAAAGGGGTTTCTAACTGGCATCTCTAAACAATGCTGACAGAGCACCAGGCCCACAACCAGCAACTCCCAGAGGTGTGCAAGGAGTTTGGAAAATGTGCTTGCATGATGTGAAGGGCACTGAGCTCATGTCCCTTTCCCAGCTCCACACCAGCTCAGCCTAGGCATGGAGGAAGCAGACTCTGAGGGAAGAGTGCCATCTACTGAACCCCAGCTTTTCTCTGGGCTGCCCACCCAAATACAGCTCACTCAGCCTGGAAATCCCACATGTTCCCATCTGCAGCCCCCCAGCCCACCAGAAGCAGCCTCTCCCCTCTCTGCTCTTCCTTAAATGCAATGTGAGCAGTAGAAGCACACAGAAATACCACCAAGGTACAGAAACAGAAATCAAATTTCTCTTGCATTTCCTGTTTTACAAAATAATTGCTTATTTATATAGCAAGAAAAATAACAGCTGAGAATACCTGCAATGGTTGGATTGTTCTGGGGGTGATTAACTCTGGTGTAAATGTCCACAGCTCTCAGCAGCACTGCAAAGGAATCATTCTTCATAAAGAAGAAGAAATTGATCTCTTCTAAGATTAGAAAGCCCTACATCTACTGATCAACATCCTTAATCATCAGAGCAGTAACCTGCTGCTACATTATCTGGGCCACGAGGGTGCAATGATATTTTTCCATCCCATTATAATAAATTAGCTGTTCTGCTATTAACATGCTTCATATTTAAGAGAGATAGACACCAGCTCCTAAAGAATCAGAGCCAGTCCTTTACATGAACTGTCCCAGGGCTCAATTAATTGCTGCAGTGACCAAGTGTTTAAATGAAACTTCGTCTTCCATATATGTCCCATCAACACAGAGTGAAATCAATAAGGCTCATTTCAAGCAATTTACCCACCATCTCTATATTCCAGGCAGCACTTGCATTCATCTGGATAGTATTAGTTTATCATATGTCTCTGATGTATTTTCCTGTCAAACCTTCCTGTTCTATGCTCATACAGATGAATGAACAGTGTCAAAATAATTTCATTCTGTTTTATCTTTGCAAGAATTTCAGAGCTGTAGATGGGAGAGAGGGGTAATTATCTGGGTCTGTGAGGGCCATGGAACAAGGACAGCATCCTTTCTGATTGTCACAGACATACTTTAGTTGATACTCAGCCTTCAGTCAGATCACTGAAGAAGAGAAAATGATAATTTACTGTATCACCCCAACAGCCTTTATGGTCCCTTGCTCAGCCAAGGCAATTTTGCCACTAGAATGATAGAGAAAAGAAAGCATCACTACCCCATATAACAGGGAGGAATTTGGGAAAAACAATTGTAACTTTCCTAGATATCATTTTGCTATTGTTTTTTAGTTCAGCTCATTCCTTTATTCAGGAATTACAGAATATGCAGGAGATGAGGCACCTGAAATTATCAACAGTTTTAATCTGAAGCAAAGGGGCATCAGGCAATGAAAGAGACAAACTGAAGTTTCTTAGCAGTCTGCTTGACTCACAGAGATCAGACTAAAGGAGATGTCTGTTCCCAAGTGACTATTTAAGAATTAACCTTTAAAGAGGGTATTTGCTAGATTGAAAAGAAATGAGAATTCATTACTTCTAAGGATGTGGCCCAGAATTGTTCCTACTCTCTTGGCGAGGCATCGCTCCCTTAAAGAGCCTTCCTTTCAGATGATTAGCTATCATTCAGTACTACCAATACACTCAGACACACATTTCCTAACAAGAGCTGTCTCCTGCCTCCAATCCAGGCATCACAGCCTGTCCTGCAGACTTAATACAATTGCAGCTGAGCAAAAAGCTCATTTGAATTTCAACAGCCTGTGGCCACAATAAGGAACAAGCAATTTCAGGTTTCCAGGAATTTCTGGACGAGAAGCATAATATAGCTGCATAATTACAGCACACCAATACGTGAAATATGCAACTAACCGAGTATTTTAAATAATGTTTGCAACTTAAACTGATGCATCCACTTCATATACAACTTGATTACACAGGCTTGTATCAATAAGATGGAGTGGAACAGAAAAGAAGAGAGCTGCTCCTGGCTGTAATATTGTTTCACTGCCACAGAGACACTGCCAAGAGGGTCTCCCTCCATTGCATTAATGTATGCATCCAATTACAGAGAGGCTTTTTGTTTGTTTGTTCCAGCTGTAGAATGCAATGCTATACTTGTGCTCACACTGTCATGTTCATGCCTACTGCAGAGGATAAAGTGCTTTTGGAAAGAGATCTCAAATCCAGCTAGAAGAAAATACTGCTCTCATATCTCAAGTAAGCATCTACATCGGGCAGTTAGAGTAATCTAATTTTTTTCTGTTGAATTTCAAATGAGAATCTCTACAATCTTATTTTGGACTGTTTTTCATGTTTTCTATTTTCTCTACTAGGAAAATAGATATTTATTTCTTGAAGTCCTTCGCAAACACCAGTGTGCAAAGGTTTAACATTGATTTTGATCAGAATTCATTCAGTAGTAGACCTTGGTAGATCAGTGCAAAAACTTTCTTGTTCTTGTAGCAAAGACAAAAACCTCTTTCAGAGGAAGATTAGCTAAATCTTCTTCTCCTTTATTTTGGAGAACTGGCTCTTTTGCACTGGGAAACAAAAGTGAATAAATGCATTTCCAGGATGTTGGCTTCTCTGCAATTTTTCATGGAAGGGAGCAGCATCCCAAGTTTATTTGATTTTCCTTGGCCTGTAATGAGATGTTTTCTAGACAAAATGTTTCACTTCACAAAAGGTATGCTTAGTTGAGAGATTTAGTGTTAAGAACCCTTTCTGCTCCTATGTTGGAGATGCAAGGTGCAGAAATTCCCAAAAATCGAACAATTAAGGGCAAGAGAGGCAAGGAAACCTTTTCACTTTCTTATCTAGAACTTGATCCAATGGCAAAAAGCTAAAAGTGAATTGAAAGGAAACAAAGAGAAAGTCCATGCTGTGGAATGCTGGAAGTCCTTCTCTCCATTCAGTTCCCAGAAGAAAAGGAAGCTCAGCAGCTTATACTTTTTTGATTTTCCAGCAGTTCATGTGTGGAAAATTTTAAAAAAGAGGATACCTTTTGCATACTGGTTGTATCAGCCCAGAACCTTTCCTGAGAATGAGATTCCCTCTGGAAAAACAATCACAACACCCACTGTTCAGTATCTCCTAGACACAGTGGGGTGGACTGAGAAGAGCATGTCAGCTTTATTTTTAAATGCGTCACATTTTATTTTCTTATATATATTTTCTTAGATATTTTTATAGGATTCTTTTGACTTTTCTTGGTTCATGCTCTAATTTTAATTTCTTTTATGCTCATTAGGCTACATGAGAAGTGATACAGTCACATCATGATGTCAAGCATTTGTAAATAAATATTTATGGACTTCAAAAAAGTGAATTATGTAAGTGAAGTTCAATAAATTGTGAAAATGTATCATATTCTCCACACTGTGTCATGTACACCTTCTTCAAAAAAATTCTTTACAAGTGATGTTATGAGCCGGACAGAGCACAACACTTCCACTGGAACCATCATGGTTTAATTACATGGCAGCATATGTACTCCAAATATTTCTAAAATGGGTAGAATTTGCAATGTGCATGCGAATCAAAATAGCTGCATAACCTGTGCAGTAGCCCGTTTTCAGAGCTGTATGGCAAACCCATTCAGAAAACATCCAAATATTCTAAAGGGGGAAAAAACCAAAAATCAAAACCAACAAAACAAAAAAACAAACTAAAAAAAACCAATAATTTTTAATCATTATGCTGAAAGACCAGGACGCAGCACAATCAGGGCCAAACATCACCAGCCCATACTTCTCATTTCCTCATTACTCTGAAGGGACTGGGCTCCCTGCAGTCTGCATTGCATCATGTCCCATAAGATCATCTGCTATTTTACAAGTCAAGAGGAATTTCAGCCATCAGGAACATGGATTTTAAAAATACAGGACATTTTAGAAAGAAGCGTGTACTGATTTCAACAGCAATGTTGAGATGTAATGATTTTGGGAAATATTCTGAGTAGAGCATATTTTTTAAATTAGAAAAAACAGTAAAGACTACAAAAGGTGAGGATTTTGCTATAAATATATGCATATTTCTCATACCCTCCAAAAGATAGAACAACCAGCATTTTTTAAACCAAGGCATGTGCCTGACTTCATCCTTAAAGTGTGTCTGTTTTTAGAAGGGATCTGAACACTCAGTTTTACCAACTTCAGCAAAGAAGCTGAGAATAAGCAAACTAACCTATTACGCTGCAAAATACAGGCCATTATACATCTTCTCTAAAATTTTAATTATATATAAAAGATCTTAGCTAATCAAACTCATACAGGAAGCATGTGCAGGGTGAGTCATGACTTCCTCTGCATTGTGCTGGCAGAAAATGGAGCTGGTGCCTGTGTCAGTGCACTGCACTCATCTGGCAGCTGTGGTGGACTCCAGCCACCCCAGATTCTGGCAGGGCAGCAGGCAGGGTGTGCCAGGACCGCGCTTCGTACAAGCCAGAGGAAGCACTGCAGCAAGAAGAGGTTGTCATTTTCCACAGGGCACAGATCCTGTTACCACCTCTCTAATCTTGGTACCCTTCTAGTTTGTTTTTCCTGGCACAAGTCAAATGCCTCATATAGCCGCGCTCATTTTGACACAGGTTCTAAAAGGCATACATTAGACTTGTATCTGTAATAGACCACAAAAGGACCTTCATAATCAGATTATGTTTGCTGTGATAATCATGGTCCTCAATTATACAACTGTATATAAAATACCTAATGTTTCAAGAAGTAACATTTTTCAACATTAAATTAAACTTGCTAAAAATACATTTTACTTCCTGCAACTTCTCTCTATATGTCAGAAGAGTAATGCTGTATTTATAGCAAAGATGATACTTCCATTTAATCTTTCAATCAGCTAGGGACTGAGATAATTGGCAAAATTCTCTTCACTGCTATTTAGTCAGCTGGCTTTAAACCACAGTTAAGCTTTACAACAGTGTTTCTCACCCGCTCTAGTTTTATTTGATGTTATTATATCTGTCAATCTTGAACAGGAAGATGCAGAGAGAATTGAAAAAGTTTTTGTTTGCCTGATCATTCTGAACCTCGTCAAGGTGGCAAGCATAAGGAATGGGGTAGGGTATCTAAGAAAGAAAATATTAGTTGTGACTGACAGAAAAATCTTCAGTTACTGTCACTGCACTATTTCCCATCTACCAAATAAAATACACCTAATAAAATACATCCCTGTGGCACAGGCACTCACAGTAAGGTCAGCTGCCTGTGGAGAAGAGTGCACCTGGAGATGCAGGACTACGAAAGGACATTGCCCAAAGAAGAAGCACTCTCAGTCCCAATCAGCTGTGCTTAGGACCAATGGCTGCCAAAGGGGTGATGCAGAAATTTTAGACTTGTGGTATGAGGTTTACCAGGATTTTCTCATGCCATATTTGCAGTGCAATCCATAGCAGTGTCAGCACCTGTTTATTGGTAAATACCTTGCAGGACAAAGGGTTTGGGTAGATTTTACACCTGTAAATCATAAAAGGTACAAAAACTGGTGCATAATTTTCCAGTGCTTATTTTTATGGGCTAAGGGACCTCCTGAAATGCAGCTGCTTGATCAGACATTTTTAGTCTAAACATTTCTGGAAATTATGTGGGAAAGCACTCCACATTTTCACATAGCTGTGATTGTAGGAAAAAAATATTAACTTTTTCCCTCCAATATGATATGCAGGATGGGAACCATCTTACCTGGTTTTAGCCATTTCAAATCTAGGCATTTAGTTAAGGTATAGATTCACCCTATAAACTACAGAAAGACTGAGGAACCTCCAGACAGAGATTCTCCATCCTAAGTAATTGGCAAAGATGACTAGTGCAGAGTGAGCTGATTTTCCCTATTAGGAGCACAAGTAGGAGGTAGTAGGATTTATATGCTGTTTAAGTATTTTCATAAGGTACAAATCTTCACCACAAAAACTATTAAAAGAGGCCAGCTGGAAACATTCCCATTTAATATTTTAATATGGATTTCCCCAAGAGGAAATGTTTCACCATCACTTAAGTAATTTGAAAACTGCTTGTTTGAAAAGAAACATGAGGAGGGAAAAAAGTGATTTTGCCATGCATTCCAATAATACAATTGTTAAGTAATGGGATAAAAAGCTTGACTGCACACTGCACACACAGAGAGGAGCACAGAGGCACAAAGGTAGGAGGGGGAGTTCAAATTACGCCCTGCCCCTTCTCATGCCAGCCCCATCCATGCAGGCCCATGTTTGCATCCATGAGGGAGCACAGGGGCTCAAGGCAGGAGGAGAAACCCCAAAATCCCATTCAGAGAAGCAGCCCCCACCCAGGACTGCCACAGGAGTGCCTCAGCAGCATGGACTGGGACATCCATCCCCATGAAGGTGTGGGAGCTGCTCCAGCTCACCCAGCACAGAGGGGTCACTGCCTAGGGCAGGGGAGGCACTGTGGGATGCAGAGGAAGAGCAGTCCAGGATTGCATAGGACTGATGATGGGATGTTCAGGGTGGGAACCAGAGGTGGAGGAAGAGAAGGATCAAGGTGATTTGGGAAGGAACACACACAGAAAGATAGAAGAGTAAGGGGATTAAAGGATGGGTTATGTATGAACAGGGGCTGGTCAGCACACTGTGCCCTGCACGCCATTAGTGAAATGTGTCTTGTCCTCTTGCTAAACCCCTCTCTAGCTCTTTTCCTGGGTGAGAGGTGGGTGGGCATTGGTGTGTGTGTGTCTCTGGGAGGGAGGTGGGAGGAAGGGCAGCCTCTGCATGTGCTGTGTGGCCAAGCCCAGCTCCAGCAGGGAGGCCCAGTGGCTCTGCTGTGTGTGTGTGCCAGTGCAGGGGTGTAAGAGCATCTGTCCCAGCAGCTGGAATGAAGCTACAGCTTTGGGGGCTGATATGTCCAAGTGCCAGAAACAGGGAGACTGGGACCCAGGGACAGCTGTTGGTGTAAGAGCCCAGCTGCAGGAGAGACCCCACTGTACATATGGGGACATCCATCTCCACCAGCACCCTGCTCAGACAGACAGGGAAGTAGGATGAGGGAACAGAATTAACATTTTCAATTTTATTCAAGGAGGATATTTCAACTGACTCAAACAAACTGTGGATTTTTGCTTTAAAGAATATCTTCACACTGTTTTAAATGGGTTTTTCCTCCTGTTTTGAAGCACAGTATTCCCTAGGATACTAAAGATATGCTGCTATTTATTGCCTTTAGAAAAACTTACTGGTACAGATTCTAAAAGTGTTCTCATCAAGAGCAGAAAATGTCTGAATGCCTTTCTGGAATTACAAGTTTCAGAAGTAATTCAAACATCACACAGAGGAAATTTTATGGCCTCAGTAACACAGTCGGACAGGTTAAACGATCATGATGTTCCCTTCTGGCCTTAAAATTTATTAAGTACCTCCCATTTTTCCTGTTGATAGGCTCAGTAATACTTTTCAACTGCACATCTCTCTGCAGATATTATATGGTAGCTGCATATAATTACTTCTACCTTAGAACACGAAAACTCTGATTCAGAGGAGTTAAGTGACACAATCATCATGCAAGAGTGCACTAGAACCTACATTAGACCTTAGATTTATTGAGTGGCCATTCTATGTGCAGTCCATCAGCCTCCCAGTTTCTCCCTAGCTAGTTAATTCCAGTGTTCCTTTTTCCTTCCCTTCAGAAAAATAAGAGCAGTATCACCTTCTTATTCCTATTGATGTATAAGCTGCTGTCAGCGGTGATTTCAGCTCAAGGAATTTCTTCAGCTATTTCTAAGCAAACTACCATGGGCAAAATTAGCTGTGTAGCAGCAGTAACAGGGAGTTAATTGCAAAATAATTACCTCAGCATTTAAAAGACAGATTTTGCATCCTCTGCTGCCATACCTGGTACAGAGGCACAAGACCTGTAGCAGGTACTGCACCAAAGCCAGCAGAGGCTCTCAGATGGCAATCAAGCTGCAAGCGCACACATTATTACAGTGTACAGGTACCCCAAGTACAGCTGTGAAGATCCACTGCAGGTTTTCATATTTCATGTGCACCTGACATATACAATGGGCAGTTTATGGATTCTCTTGGAGATAGAATCATAACTTGCAAGTGCACCAATCTTATCTTTGATTGTTATTCTGGGTAAAACTATTATATTTTATATTTATATTTTAAATGATGCATACCCATTCAACATAACAAAATAATTATGACAATACTCTTTGTAATAAATTGTAGTGAGCAAAAACTTAGATTTTGAAGTTTGAGATATAAAGTAAATTGGATATTAATACTTAATTAGGCTAATAAAAAATTGAAGAACAATTTTTACAGCACATTTAATAAATATATTTCATGTGTAAACTGTCTGGAGCAGCTTAAAAACACATTGAATGGAACTGCCCTGAGGTGGCTCAGGTTTCTCCTCTCTGGCTAAATTCAAGGGCTGATTACAATGACCTGTTTTTCATATCAGGTCTGCCCCTTTCTCCATTTTACTCCATACCTGCAGAAGTTTAAGGGAGAGATGATAGGATAATGTTTGAATTGATAGCACCACACAGGTGAGAGTGAGAACCATGTGCAGCTCCTTCAGTGAGCTCTCCCAGCAGCAGCCTGCTAGCAGTGCCTGAGTAAAGATGCAGAAATAAAAGAACTGAGAAAATACCCTAAAGAAGTTACCTCCTTGACAGCAATACCATATGTGAAGGGCATCCATCCCCAGGAAATGTCTTCATCACACACAGAACCATGGACTGTGTGACACACAACAGCTGTAAAAATGCCTTTCCATCCTGCACATAGGAGATTGTACATCACTGTTTTGTGCCGGCATAAACCTGGCGTGCTCTGCAGCCTGCCTCAGTCCTACCAGGCATCTCTGTCCTGCTAAGAGCCAGACAGCAAACCTAATTACCAACCTTCCTTCCTACCCAGGCCTTCACTCTTGTTAGATCCTTCTCTAGTTCCTATCAGTTGTGCATGCTCAAAAGTGCCTTTTTAGCAAAAACGAGTGTGTTATCTAATTAGGAACTTGTGTGTAGATGAACAGGCACTTGGCTTCTGTCTCAATCCTCCAGAGAAACAAAATGCTTAGAGATGGTCAGAGATGTGACTAACTTTACACAACTTTGCAATGACCACTGCTAGCCTAATAATCTATACAAAACGTCATTTACTAGATCCCTTCTCAGGTGTTTCTTTTCCAAGGTCAAAAGTGCTAGGTTACTTTTCTCTTCTTACATAGAAATCATTCCCTGCCTCTGTTTTGGTTTTTTTCCGAGGAGTTTTAGGAAATTCTTTTTTCTATGTGCTTCCTATTATATACCATCCTAACGTTATTCTGAGATCTTTTTAGTATGTCTATACATTTTTTCATGGACAGATAAAGGAACACATACTGATTTCAATATTCACAGCAAGTCCTTTATACTTTGCTTTTAGCTTTGCTCTTTTATTTTGATTTCTCTTATGTATTTGCTTTCCCTTTTTGTGCTATTGTTTTTCTTTTTAGTCCAGGATCATTAGCTTCCACTGAAGACTACTAATCTGTAAGGTGAACCTGTTTTGCCATTCTCAGGTATAAAACTCATTCCAGAAGAGACAAGGAGCTGTTTTCTTTCACCCAGAAGAGACAAAGTACAAAATACAACTGCTTAACTTCAGTTTTTCTATAAAAAATACCTTCACACACATCCTACATTGATTGGTCCTAGTTACTGGTTTTAAAAATTGAAGAAAGGAAAAGGATGACTTTTGCTATTATTTCCATTTTTAACTACATGATTGCTTAATTTATGGAGGTGTGGCACTCAGATATATGAGAGAAGAAGTAGATAAAATCCAGGTTAGAAGATAAGAGGATTCTCGGGTTTTATTGTAGTATTTAAATATTTTTATATATATTGCAAGTTTTTCCTTTTATTGAAGTAAGCTTTGGTTTTATAAATTAATGATTCTGTGAAGGATTAATGTGGAAGAATTTTGCATTTAAACTCAATTCTCATACCTGTACCAATATATGAGTTGATGGCAAATTAGACCAAAGAATTGCATTAAAGTGATTTAGTGGAAGCAGGGAGAGGAATGGCATAAAAAGGTTTTGGGCAAGCCCTAAATGTTTGGGAAGACAGATAGCATACCTGACAGAACCAGCATGTGTATCTTAGCATAGAAACTTTGGTTGCCTTTCGTGGCCAGGATTTTTTTACCCACAGGGAGGAAAAAAATCTTCAGTATTAACATATTTGTTGAATTAGGCACATAATTCTGTCTTTCACTGTACTCCATTTCTCATAAGGCACCTAATCTATTCTCAGATTTCCCAGCTGAATGCAGCTCTGAGCTTGTGGAAAGGATTACAGAATTTTATTTGAATACAAGCTAGCAGTTGTGTTTTGTGCCCAGTACAATTACTGAAATCACAATGTGTTCCTCTTTATGTATGGAGCAGGTTTATACCAGTGTATGCAGAACAGGCTTTCCCTGCCATTGGCAGTGAAGAATATCATCTGGAGCATCTCCTAAGGCCCTCAGTTGGGGTACACCTGCTATTACATGCTATAGTCTTTCTCCACTGCTATAAAACACAAGGTCTATATTTTCATGTGTGCTTAAACTAATGATAGATGAGTCACATTCCAAATTACTGTTCTGGAAAGCCAACCCTCAGGCACCAATCCATTGTCATGCGAGCATGCCAAAATGAGATTATATCTTTGAGCCAAACTGCGATTAAAAAGGCCCTTAAAAACACTAATAATTTTGACTTAATCAATGATTATTGCTCTTTTAAAATGGAGTTTAGAATTTGTGCACTGGCTTTGATTTTCACTTTTTGTTAAATCAAGCACTGTTTTTGCCAGAATGGAAAATCTGTCACATTGCAATAACACTTCAAGTGCATAACTACAGTCTAAAAATTGAGCAAGTGTAGCTTTAACACAAGGATGGGAATTAATTGTTCTTTTGCTGTAATATCTGGGGAAGCTGAAGGCAATTCACATTTCCGTGTGCCACCACAATAGTTTCACCCAAACTAATCATCCTTCCAGCCTCATTTCCAAGGCTGTATAAAACCCCTGAGCATGACACAAGTCATGCAGCAGAATTCAAGTGAAGTTAGTACTGAAAGATCAGATTCATGGAAGAATAATTTATTTCAGTAATTATAGTTTGGTAGGGCAGATTTAACTTAACAAGATATTCCACAAGAAGATATTTCTACAGAAATCTCTCTCTTTCTTTTTTCATGCCTTTTAATTAAGTTGAAATCTTGCATGACTCAAATTAATGTACACAAAATAAGTAAGCAGGCAGCTGCAAATACAATAGAGTGAAACAAAGGATGTTATATATTGCTAAACAAAGATGTGATATTTGCTGGATGGAGAAGAAAATAGAAAGAGCAGAAATATTACAGCCCAACAGGAATCTTGATTTTACATTCTTCTTCTCTTCTGCTTTCATTCTGGTAGCACATGGGATGGATGCCAGAGATGCATCAAACTGTCCAAGTATAATTTAAGTAGTCAGGGAACAGATGTTCACAACAGTTTCTGGTCAGTGCAGGGATTTTACTACCTGCCCACAAGCTTCTCCCCACTGTGAAAACTGTATTTCTGGAAGATGTACTGTATCAATTTATATCAAAATACATGTATCCTGTAAGGTTGAATGACCCTAATGGACTCCCAGTGTAATACAATATCTCCTCCTTTCCTCTCATCCTCCCCTTCTCCAAGACTGGATAGAAGTCACTTACACTGGCCAATATTATAATGCAGACTTCAAATGCTCAGATACTTTAGGAATTTGACTTTGAATGTTGGTGACTTCCTACAGCGTGAACAGGTGGGAGAATGCTGGAAACCATGAAGGGGAGCAACAGCTCTCCTTCCCTTCTCCCTTGTACCTGCAGCAGAGGTCACTACTTTAATCCACACTTTCAAAGAAGGAAGACTGTGCTAGCTCCAGAAATCTAACAAAACTTTTTCCTTTTTTCATTTTTCCACAAAAAGTAAGAAAAATGGTAATTTCTCTAAGCTGATCATAAAGCTGTATTGATTATTTTCATTTAAGAGGGAAAGGTAACCAAATACACTGATGGGATTGAACATATCAGGATTTATATACAGAAAGATATATATTGGCATGACTGGAACTAGAAACAGATAGCAAAAACAACTCAAACCTAGAAAAGGGTGACTGGAAAATGCCAGTTAATGAATCAAATCTATGATTTCAGCAACATAAAAGATTTAATGTTCATTTGGGTTCATCTCAAACAGCAACATCTGTAGCCCACATATACCTATTTTTGCTAATTTTTATGTAGGTCAGCACCAGTGGAATAGCTGTGTTAGTGGTTCTTTGTATCTGAAGTTTTTCCCAGCTTCCCTGGAGCCCACTACAAGAATGTGCTATGGTGGCAGCACTACCAACAGTATCCAAGAAAGGCAATTTTGCACTAGCTGTGGTTTTTCTAAGCATGCCACAGTATTGTTGTGGCCTTGGCCTTCACTACAGAAGGCAAAATTGAAATCTCCATCATCATAATATCCGTGGTGTGTTTGGGGGTATATTTGACTTGTTTTAAACATTTTCTTTAAGAAGAAAAATGGCTTTGTACTAATTGTGACAGAACTTCTAGAAGAAGACAAGATTTCACACTTTCTTCAGTAAGAAAAGGGTCAGGATGCATGCTACGATGCATGTAAGAATCACACCACAGACAGACCTCAGAGGCAATGAAAAGGAATACCCTGAGACCAAAGGGGACACAGCAGTTTTTTCTAAGCTACCATTACAATGTTAACTCCAGTAAAGCTCAGAAGCAAGAACTCATTGGCTGGGACACAGTGAGAAATGTAAGTGCTGCATATAAAATTATTATTTTTCTTTTATTTTAACTTCCAGTCTGTGATCCCTACTTGCTTAGAGCTTTATTTTCTTTAAGTAACATTCCATTCAAATAAAACATTACTGATTTTGAAGACTTCCTGGTCTCTTTGAAGAGCTGACTTGGACCCAGTCTGAGTATATTGACCTCACATTTGTGACCTGCTTTGTGGCACCATCTCAGCCAAGAAAATACAAACAAGCTAAGATTAAGAACCTACTTAGTTTAGGAACAGTATGCTTATCGAATTGCATACAAGTGAAAGATCTCTTTTATAAGTCCTCTGTTTTAAACAGAAACACAACCTAATGTTGCCTTATGTCATTAGATCTATGTGGTACATATGTTCCTTCATGTCTAGGAGATCCCTTAAAATCTTAAAATAGTCCTGAAACAAGTGGTCTGGTTGGATCTCCAAGCACTATCTTATCATACTCTGTGAGGAAACAAAATAATCATAGTAAATAAAGCTTTCACTATTTTTTCACTGTCATAAAAGCAACAATGAGAAACTTCTTTCTCTGTTTAAACCAAAGTTCCTGAAGTGACTTGGAAATGCAAAATAAAGTAACACTATGTAGGCTTAATTTTCTCCAGCACAAATATGCTGGCTAGGTAGTAAAGAATTAAAAAAAAAAAAAAAAAAAAAAAAAAAAAAAGAAAGAAAAGCAAAGCACTGAGCAGGATCCTTCATTCCCTGGTTAAAATGCACTAACACTCAGATGTTGTGTAAATGGTTCCACACCATCTGGCAGCTATTAAGGGAAAAACAAACCATCATTTGCAGGTTATGGTACTTCTCACATTTTTAATAATGTATCACAATGCACTCATTGTCATAACACCCAGCACAATGTACAAAATATTTAAAGTGCAGTATGCTCCCTCTCATTCATATTTATGCAACATAGCTCAGGAATGCACTTACATGGTGTGCCATTGCTATTCCTGTGTTGCCTGGCTGTGTAGATTACTGAGAGACAGTGCTTTGTACAGAAGGGATGTACTTTTCACAACACAGCCTTGCACTGCACCATGGATGATAATCACAGCAGCTCCTTCTCCCACCACACTGACACAGAGACCCTGCCACCACCTCACAGCCTGCTCCAGCACTCCCACAGACTGAAACCTACCCTGCAACTGTTCCCACAGAACAAAACTGCACAGACATCAACAGCCAGCTCCCTCAGCACTTGGCCAAACCCTGGTGCTAATAAGAATTAACAGATTAATTTAAGATGTGCCATTCTCTCTCTGAGAGAACCCTGCATCCATTCACCTGCTTCAGTGATGCTAAACATAGCCCCAGCATACCTGCACCTATATTTTTCTCCACTCCAGGCATGGTGAGACATGTTTCTCCATTTGTCTTGCTTGATTTTGGCTGTCACTGAAAGCACCAGTATCTAAGGGAAGGAGCCAGGAAGGATGCAATCACAGACTTTGCAGGTCTCATTTTTGCTACTCCCTATGTTATTTTTGAAGCCAGCCAGAATGGCAATGCAGTCCTCTATTTCTTTGCAAATACATGTCTGTCCCTACAGAGTTCCACTGACAGAAAGTTAGAGAGGGCAAAGAGAGGGGCATTGCTCATGGCCTAGAAACAGTGACAGGATCTTTCCAGGACTTGGTGCATACATAGTCTTAGAAATGAGATGGTAGGAAATAATTCCTCACAACCTCTTTCAGCAGCTCTCACATTTTTATAGATCACAGACTCTATCAGATGTAGCTAAACTGGGGGAAAACTCATGAAGATTTCTGTCTTCCTGGTTGACACCCAGTAGACCTGTTTTTTCCTAAGGAAGGCATCATTAAACTTACACAGCCAGACAACTTAGCATGTGTCATACAGTCTGGGATAGCTTTCCATACATATCTCCTCAGCCCACACCAAGGCAATTAGCTATTTTAACCTTCTTTCTCTGAAAGTTTACATTATGGAAATGTCTTGCTCTACCAATTGGAGAAATACACTTAGTATCATCTTCCCCAGCAGACTCTTATGCCTTCTGTTATTACAGTTTTATTCTCATCTTTCACTCCTGTACCAAATGCAAACTTCATGCCTACTCCTGCTCTTTCCTCATCCGCTATCCATCCTACGCCCCCTCCTTCAGTACAGGAGGGTTTTTCTTCATTATATGTGCATGCTACCCAGCAGGCTCAGCCACAGAGTTAAGCTGGCATCTCACAAGGTCCTGCCTCTGCCTTCTGTACATCTTCATTACATTGAGAAGTAAATTATCTTGTTAGTTACATTATTATATTAAAAGTTGACAAGTAAATCTTATTATAAAAGTGCAATGATACAATGAGATATTTTATTCAGGCGTTTAGCCCTCACTCTCTGACACTTAATTATAGCTACTGCTGCATGGTGATCTGAAACATTAATTCAAAAAATCAACTAAAATCCTCCATAATAGGCTGATTTCCTGCCCTGCTCTTAGGGTTCTCTTTTAACACATACTGAAATTACTTAAAACATGTCCAGGGAACCTTAGAAGAGCTTGATAGTAATGGGAGAAAAAAAAAAAAAAAAGACTATACCAGGGGCATTTTGTTAAGAACTGCAGAGAGGATCAAATCTGAACTTGTGTATAGGATGAAGTTTTGCAAGGACTGAAATGAGATCTTCCCTAATGAGAGCAACATAACACCCATGCATCTGCTCCACCACGGAACAGTGAGCACATAATCAAAGAGTGTTATGTTATTGCGCAGTGCAGCTGAGGCTGCTTCCCAGCTTTTCATGGTGCTTTTCATGGTGCTTTGGCCCAGGGACCTTGGTTACCATGAAGACATGCACAAATGTCCATACTGGCCAAGGAGGCTGTAGTGTGAGCTGGACACTGCACACCACGGGCACTCCTGGGATACAGCAGATCATCTATTTTTTTCCTTTAAGGCAACCAGCATTCAGCCTGTGTTTAGATTTCCTACAACTCCTCACCACCACAGGATGGATATCCCCAGAGCTGCCTGAGGTCTTGAAAGGAAAAGTAATAGGTTATTCCCCCTGCTCTGCAAGAGTACACTCCGAATCTCATAGTAAGAGCTTATGGGACAGCCAGTGACTGCAAAGAGAGTCAGGGCCAGACATCCTGCAGATAAATCAGCTCTGGAGTCCACTTGGGAAGTAGAAGACCCATTTGATCCCCAAGAACTCTAGCAGGCTGACTCCACCACAGCCCTGAAGATACTCCAGCTCAGAGAGTTTGATATATTCATTGGAGCACTATTTTAGGGATATTTTTTAGAAGCACCAAATTATTATTTGTTGATATTGTTTAGATGCACCAAAGCCCTGTTGCACAGCTGTCATCCAATGTGCCTCTTGCACCACTGAACCATCCCAGTCTGCATCCTAAAAGAGCACCAGAAGTGCTTGCAGGTGTAATGGCTACAGAGACACACCTGCATGGAGTTAGAGCTTGAAGAGGGAGGCAAGTCAGTTGGATCTGCAAATCTTAACATAAAAATATTCTGAAATCAAGAAAAAGAAATTATAGTTCCAAAACTACCTATAAGTTGTGTTCCTGACACAGGGATGATCTCCAAGCAAATAATCTTCTCTCATGATGAAAACTAGTCTGCCCCTGCACACTTTCAGTAAGGAGCCCACAGACAATAGAACAGGGACATTTTCATTTTCTTCATGTGAATGAAAAAAAGCATCTCATAAATGTGAACAACACCCACCCTTTTTAACTAAGCATACTGGCAAATTTTCACATCTAGTGTAAAGGAAATTGGAAGAAAAAAGGCTGAACCTCTCCTTGTGGTGGTAAAAAAATCTAAGAAAATTCCAGTAGAGTTGCAGCACAAAATGTAAAGGAGAGCTTAAGAAACTTTGGCACTCAGTTTTTGCTGAATATCAGCTGGAGGTAAATTACTAACTTTTCTGCACTCCTTCAAAAATCCTTCTGAAAACTATATTCACTTCATGACCTCAGTAAAACTTTGTCTTCTGCTTGCATATCACATATCCCATCAAACTTGGGACTTGCCACTTTAAACAGAAGACTTACTATCAGTAAACATGTCTTTTCCAGCCTTACTCTAGCATGATTCTATTCATCAGTAATAAACTCTGAGTATAAATCTTTTTTACTGCTGTGCTTCCCTCTGTGTCAAAAATTCACATATAGATTTGTTACAAGCAAGTCCAACTTCCTCTGAAAGTTTAGGAGGCAAACTCTGCAACGACAGAACATTGCAAGTTATGGGCAACTATAAAAACATTCGAGTGACAAAATAAGCCTGTTTGCAATTCAGGGGGAGTATCAAGACAGCAATTCATGCTACCATTTTCAGAATAACTAAACCTCAATAGCTGGGACAAAAGATTAAAAAAATTCAGATCTCACTAAGACACCAAAGGAAGTGACCAGGTTTTAATATAAAGTGAGTCCACAAGTTGTCTATTAGGGGCTCAGCATTTTCTCAAACTAACTCCAGCTCTAATTGTGATCAGCTCTACTGAAAATTTAGAAATTAGCACATGAATTATTTTCAAGGTCTGTTCCCTAAGGACATTTCAAGAAAATTCTGGAAAAGATGATATGAAGAGTAAAGCAGTTCAAAGTCATGACTTGACCCTCATGTCCATACTGCTTAACCATCAGCTTGGGTGCAAATTTACCATATGGTAGTTAATTCATCTGCAGAAGACACACTCTAAGTCACAAGTGTCTCTTTCAGCTAGTAATATTTAGGCAGTAAGCATAAAAATGTGCTGCAATGTTTTGAATCATTTGGGGTTCCTACATTGGTTTACCTCAGACTCTTTCTCAAAGTCAGCTATCTTCTGGCTGGGAATAGGTGTAAATTAATCTTTTCATCTAGGAATAAATAATTCCTTCTTAGTACAGTCTTCCTCTGATTTTCCAGTGATTCTTTCTTCTTTAATGATGTTTTAAGATGTATCTTCAATTAAGGAGTAAACAACCCATTCTGAACTTGTTATTTCAGCTCAAGAAAAATGATTAGATCAGTTCCTTGTAGTCAAAGTATTAACTTGGACAATTATTAAGGACCAATTAGTTACAATGCAGTTCTGAAAAAAGTTCTTAAATATATATATATGAATATAACCTAAATTCCACCAATTATATGCAAAAAGAATATTATACAGTAATCATGATTCTATTTTTGGAGAATTATATAAAACACATTTCGTTTTTAAATTGACAGGTCTGACAAGCATATGTATGAAAAACTTTTTTGTTTAGTAACCAAGAAACAAGTTTCAAGAATAATGTGACAACTCAAAAATATATGATATTATCCTCAGTAATTGGCAAAATCAATACCTTACTGCATGACCTACAGTAACTGTTCCTAGGGGAACAGTAAATTGAATCTACTTCAGCACGGGGAACAGTGGTAAACAGAACCCTAATATTTTCTAGAACTTCATTTGTCATGTATGATTTATCAGTATTTTTTCATTTCACAATGCAAGTGTCACTTGTTGGTTTCGTCTTCTGTAGAAAGCAAATTGTTTTGATGAAGGTCAACTGTATGAGTTGGGTAAAAAAGGCAGACCGGTCATGATAGTTCACTTAAATGGAAAACCATCCTACATGAGTGCCATTAACAGTATCCTTCCTGATGGCAGAGTATCTTAATGCAGTGACCCAAGAAGGGAAATGCTCAATCTCTGAGTTTTACCTCAGGCATAT
Source organism: Ammospiza caudacuta (assembly GCF_027887145.1). Lineage (NCBI taxonomy): Eukaryota > Metazoa > Chordata > Aves > Passeriformes > Passerellidae > Ammospiza > Ammospiza caudacuta. The sequence goes on from NC_080597.1 coordinate 62,092,607, forward strand.
TAAAATGCAAGTCTGAGTGTAGAAGACTAAATACAAGGTATTTTTCAGCCTTCCTTGCACAGAAAAAAAATATAGACCCTAAAGAAGACATTTTAATTTGCATTGCCAATTTTATTATAACACCTAGAATTTTCCCTTCCCCTTAACCATGTCTTACCCTATTAAGCACTCATTTTGTTAAATACTGTTGATAGAGAGAGGGCCCCATGGACTGCAGCTCAATTGGAACAAAATTAGTGAGAAGGAATGGAGTAAGAAGGCTGAAAAAAATCCCATAGTTATTATGGTAGACTATTAACATTAAAGAATTTGTTATATGTACACAAGGAATGAGTAAAGGACCATGAATAAATAACGTTTCTTTGGGAACTTCTTTATGGGATTAATGATATGTAGCAAAGAGCACATTGTCTGTAGAAGTGATTGGACTAGTGGAAATCAGTGCTTTTGTCAAAAATGGGGTGCATGTTCAAGAAAAATTATGAAGGAGAAGCTATAAAACCCCTACAGGAAGAAGCTGTGTTGTACCTTGACTGCAGATTAAGGTTCAGTCTGATACTAACATGACCATTGTCTGTAGAGAACAAAACCACAAAATTTCTAGTTTTTGTATGAAAAAAGTAAATATTCCGTAAGAAGTTAGTGTCATGGAACCTCCTTGCTTTTGCAGAGTGCTCAGGGTGATTCACATTCCACCACAACTATCATAATTCCATAAAATCCCATTGAGTAGCATCAGTTTTTACATAGACTGTGTTCTGAGTGGAGCTAGCACAGATCTTCATTATTCAAATATGTCTGATATGTAGAGCAGCCACATTTGATGCAAATCATATTTAATAAAAACCTAAAGAACTCTGCTCCCTCTCAGCCCCAAAATTCTCTTGAATGGAAAAATTAGGTGATGTCTAAAATGTCAGTCTCTTGTTTTCACACAGTATTAAATCAATCTCCCTCTAATGCCTTGTGCTACTCAATTTGTTTTCAGTAATGTAGTTTTCCCCCCTCTTTTCCTACGTAAGTAAAAGTTATATCATTTAATCACTAGAAATCTTTGTCTGATATTAAACTGCTAGCAATTCAACCACACATCTTTAGACCTTTCACGTCTCCTTTAAAAGTGACCTGTCTCCTCTGAACAACAGAAATTGCAAGATGAATTTAAGAGTCCACATCAAAAAGAGGTAGCAGTAAAATGGAAGACTGATGCATATAAAAAATACTGAAGCAGCTACTGTTTTATATTTCATTTTAATACTTAAATATCTTCTGCACTAAAAGTTACTAAATCTTTTCCCTTGATCATGATTTGTGCACAATTCACTTATCAGTTGCACAGATATTTTTTCATAATTCCAGAGGAAACTGAACTGTCCATACACTATGGTTATGCTGCAGTCTTCTGAACTGCAATTAATTTTATATATATATTTTTAAGATATCGTTCTGGGTAACTGTAGGAGTAGCATGGGCCAGGTGCTCAGTCCTGAGGTGAGCTGAGACCCTGGAGCCCTGGGTAGGGCATTCCAGGACGGTCTGAGGTGAGGGGGGTCAGGGGTTCCTTGAGGATCTTTGATAGTCAAGGCTTCAAAGGCTCAATTTCAAAGGCTTTTCTCAAATCAGGACTAGCATATTATCTACCACAAATGTACACGTGAAACTTGCTCTGTATTGAGTCATCTTTCACCCTAAAAGGGTCATTCTCTGGGAAAACTGAAATTCATGAAGCTATCTAAGGCATTCTGTGAACAGTTTGGTCCTTCTCTTTTCCTTTCTCATGTCCTTCCCCTTGTTTTCCTCCCAACACACAACACCCAAACATGGAGTACTCTGCCAAGTGTGGAAGAAGCTGAAATATTAAATTCACTGTGAATTATTCAAAGAAACAGGAAAGATTAAATCCACTTCCACCTCCAGACCAATTGCTCAGCTGCTTAACCTGCATTTGCAAAAGGCAAGAGGAGACAGTGCTGAGACATAAAATGGTGCATGGAACCACGGTGACCCATTTCATCTTTCAGGAAACCTTTCGGGCCCTGGTTTCAGGGCTGGCAGAAGGGGGGACAAGAGCAAAGCATAAAATTGCTGAAGTGGTGTGACAAGCCTCTTTGGTAACAGTTAGAGACTGTCTGGCAGAATTAACAAGAATCAATCATGCAGTAAGTTCATCGGAAAAAGAAAATGAGAATAACAAGGGACAAGCTAAACAGTAGCTCAATAAGGTGGAAAGGCAGATTCTCAGCAGGCTGGTGAGAAGCAGTTGATGGAGGATATTACAGCCACTGAGGCAGAATTATGGCAAGTAATTAAGCATAGGGGCATTGTCAGGAGGTGGGAAAACACTGCTGTTCCAACGTGGGAATGGCTCTGGCCAATGCTTATTCCAGCAGAGCTCAGCAAGAGGATGATCAAAGCTGTCATTTGCAAGAAAGGGTCTGATTAACCCCTGGGTGGATAGATATATTTTTAACTACTGCGCCATGTATGGACTTGGTGCCTTGCAATAGAACATTACTCAATAGGGCTTATAACCTTTAACAGCAGAAGGACTTTCATATCCCTGTGTCTTGACATGAAAACTTATTTCATATTTCTGTGTCTTGACATGAAAACTTATTTTTACCTGCCCTATACATCATAATTACATGATCTTATGTCAATGTCTAATCTCATTTCATCCACAATAGTCTCACCTCTTTCAAGAAGGTAGTCATAAAACCCTTAAAGGCATATATCCAAAGGGTAACTTGGATATATACAGAAAAAAGGAAGATAGTATATAACCTAATAGCAAAATAAGGATCCAACTTCTGTTTACTTGCATTTAAAATGTTTGATTGTTTTAATAACAGCCTCACTGGCAAACTTCTAATTTGGATCTATTATCTTCCTCATTAGAATTCCTGTGGCAGGGTGAGCACATAGGCTGCTTATTATACAGGAGTTCATTATCAAAATCTACCAGAGATTGATTATCAATAAAGTGTTTTTCATTTCCTTAGAACTCTCATCACAGCACTCTTTTTATTTATTATCCTTCCACTCTCTTTTCTTTATCTAATCAGCTTGTGTTGAATCAGCTGCTAAGTATTCAAGAGCAAATGGTTTCTTCAGCCTCATAACCATTACAAGTCAGTAGGAGCTATCCTTCAGAGCAATCGTTCTGCTTAAGATCCAGCTCTCCTTTCATTTTTAAGTCCTTATCCATCAAGAGCATAATGATACCAAATGACGACCAAATGTTTTTCAGTTAGAGATAGAAAACACACTTCAAACAAAGAATTTACCTTTCCAATCTAAAAAGTCAGAGTGTGGACATGCACAATGGAACCCTCTTCCTTACCAGCTGGGGAGAACAAGTATTGCCCTCCCTGAATTTCTGCTGGGAGAGAGAGAGGGGCTCAAGAAGGAACCAGGCAAGCTGGAACCCAGCAGCTAAATCTCAGTTAAATGTCTGAGGTTGAGTTGCACACAGCTGGTCTCTGGGTGCCTCTCTGATTAACAAGGGTGGGTTAGGAAACAACACATGGCAGCTGAAATTCCTGCTCATCTGCAATCAGTGAAATGGAAATAAGCCTCCTCCAGGGCAGTGATTGGTAGGAAACAAGAGGAAATCAGGGCAATGTTTTGACAACATCTTTTGTACTTAGAAGTTATCAAAGGTCATATCAATAAGTTATAGAAAGAGGAAGTGCTGGGCACTCTTTTCAGTGGAAAAGAGGGAAGATAATTCAGGAGGCTTAAAGATCAGATCAGATCACCCTGTGATACTAAACCAGGGAAATACTACATTCATCACCTATTTGGGCTGAAAATAACAGAGGGAACTGAGATGGCTGGAAAATTTTACTAGCTCTAGTAAAGCTCATTTATATGGTAGTTACATTCTTTGAGTCTTAGTACTAGTAGGTGGAGATAAAATAAGAGATAACTACCTCCACCTACATGCTAGAGAGGGAAAAACCTAATTTCTGCTCTATGATTTCAATCCCAACTGTTCTTATTTACATGAAGTGTGGTGCAGAATGCAGTACATTACTCTGAACTAGTTACAACTCATGAGACTCAAAACTAATAATGACTCAGCTAACTTAACTGATAACGTTCCATGAACTGCTCCAAGCACACTCTCACAAACAGTCACTATGAACTGACTGTGGTCCCTCAGGCATTTGGGAAAGAGCATTTCAAGGGGCTTTGAGATGAACTCCCCAAAGTTTCCCAGCTGGCCCATGACAGGCTGTGATGCTGGTTTTGTGGGACCCTGCAGTGCTGGCCGGGCTATCCCTGGCTGGGGAAGGTGATGGCTCTGCTGGCTGCAGGCTGTGGCACTGGAGAGCCTTCTTTCTGCAGCTGAGGCGGATAATGCTCAGTTTCAACTCGGAGTGGAGTTTCTAAGTGGAATGGAGGACAACATCAGAGCACTGGCTCCAAACATGTCAACCACATCTAACTGGAGCAGCACTGCAGCACACGGCTGATTTCCTGCTGGAGTTTCACTCATCTGTTTGAAAAGAATACTTCATATGTTTTACCCACAAAAGGCACCTACATATCCCATTCTCAAGGATTTTTTCATTACTTAAGGGAAAGAAAAATCTGTAAAGACTGTAAAGCACCCAAAAACCAGTAAGTGACACTGTATCCATGGTATCCATGTAAGAGAAGTGGCAAGTTTTCCTCAGCAAGTGGCATCTTGGTGATTCTCTCATCCCAAAGGCAGAGGTTTTAAGGAAACAAAACTACTGTCTAGCTGAAGGCTACCCAAAACTTTCTATCTAAACCTGTCTTCTCAAGTCTATCTTTCTAAAGTTATTGTCTCAGTTCCCTGCCTCACCATTGAGCTTTACTAGAAATAACCCTGCAACCCTGTCCTGTGTGTTCTTCCTTTACATTTGGAAAGCTGTCTTTTTTCTTTTTGTGTCTTGGACCACAAGTCCAGACAGTGTGGGTGAAAGACTCAATTGAATGTTCTTAAGAAAACTTTAGGAGTCATATATAAACATAAAAGCTGAGAGAGGAAGGATCCTGCTCCAGAAAAGGTGCATAAAGCGAAACACCTTTTTGTTCAGTTGTTTTGTTTATGTGTAGGTAGATGAGGAAAGTTTTTTGTAAGCAGATGTTTTCTTAGCATTGAAAAAGGCTTCTCATTTAATATGCAAATAACCAACACAGTATTTACCCAAAATGTAAAAATGATAAAATTTTACCAGCATAAAGTACAGCTGCACAGAAAAAGGCCAAAGGTAGTTCATACTAGCTGAAATAAGAACAGTGAACTATTTAAACTTAAGCCTGAGGGCTCAAACTGATCAATGCTGGAAGCCAAAGAGGATTTATATCCTCTTACATAATATTTTATTCCTGTCTAGATATCCTGTGAGCTTTTTCTGCCCTCTTTGACAAGCTAGTAGGCTTGATGAATCATTGTTTGTTTTCTGATTTGGTAATTCCCATGTTCTTATAAAGAAAATAACGTATGACAAGGTCAAGAATATGAACACAATTGTAAAGGAAGCTTGACAGATCAGATAAAACTTCTGGGGTATAAAGTGAAAAAAGTAAATAAGGAGTTTGAGAACAGATATTAGGGAGCATAGTAGGAATACAAGCAAAAAAAGAGAGCTTAAGTCCTGGAAAAGCACAGCAGGAAGTTTTCTGTCAGTAACAGGAAAAAAGAGGGGAGATGTAAACATTGTTACCTATTTGCAAACCAAGCTAGGAATGGTAAGGTATACAATCATTGTTGAGATTTTTTTTAACTAGACCAAATTTAAATGAAAGAGAGAAAAAAAGAAAAAAAAAGGAGGAATGAAATTCTGAGCAAGCATAATTGCAAATAAATCAAAACTGATGTCAGCCCACTTACATGGCATGCTCCCTGTGAGGATCTGGTCTGTATACACTGCAATTGGTGTTCAAAAGTGTGTGCAAGCCAAGGGCACAGAGTTTGTCAGGAAATGAAAGACTGAGATGAGTAGATTCAGAATGAAGAAAAATAATCAGAAACTGCATATCAGGTTTCAGGTAAGCAAAGAAAATAAAGTCTTCTTGAATGAAAAGCAATTTACAAGTGAGCAGAAGAAAAAAACGATGATCTGAGGAACATCAAGTCTTTGGAACAAGAGGGGAAAGTTCAATAAAAATTAAATTCTTTTGATATATATTACAGGAAATATGAAAGGATTTGGGGTGACAGTGAGAGATGGGTATACAGGAAGAAGGTGTAGAGGAGAGAGAAGAGCTGAGGTAGAAAGAGGATGGTGTAGCAGTCCAGATGCTGAGGGTGGGACTGTCATGAATAGCATCTGTTTAATTTTCTGGTTTGCAGTTAGTGTTTTTTATGTTCCTTTTTAAAATCAGTGGCTGGTAGCAGGCAAGAAGACTGTTTGTCTGCCTTGCCTTGGCTACTTTGCCACTGGGCTTTGGCAATAGAGGAACCTTTACAGACAGGGCAGTTGCTTCTCTTCTGACAGCACTGAACTTGCTCAGTGGGGAAAAGGTGAAGGAGACCAGAGCTTAGCATCTGGGAAGGGACAGACTTGGCAGGCAGGGAAATGCTAAAGTGGGGAAACAGGTGGAGGAGAGCAGAAAACACTCATGTAGTCCAGAGCTAAAGAAAAGGGAATTTTCTGAGGTACTTGGTGGGATGGTAGAAGCTGATCCAAAGCAGCAGCTATTTAAATGTTTTAGACTGAAAACAGGGCTGGAAGGAAAGTCCTGTCCAGCCCAGTAGAGGAGATGAAGGTTTGTAGTCTCTTGTTTTCAGCCCCTTATGAGTTTGAAAAAAATATTTACTGTTCTGTTCTAATAAAAAAATAGTGTTAGATGTTCAATGTATTCTGATACATTTTGCAGTAGCCACTTTAAGAAACAGAGGCAGTCTATGGCTTTACTTCAGGGTGAGGATATATTCAGCTCAATTTCTAGTCCCAGCACAGACATTTTAGGGGATCTTGTATAATACCCTTTTTGTTTCTACTTCAGTCTAAGGTATCTGATATGTAGACAATATATAGTCAGTGAATGACAATAAACCCTTGCTTAATTCTGGAAATTGCACATACCCATATAAGTATAAAGAAACTTTATTTGTGTGTCCTTTGAGAATTTGTCCAGTTTCTCTCATTTGATACTTCTGCAAAAGCTTGTCCATTAACAAAAATACCCTAGGTTTTAGGTGTGGTATAATAGAATATTAGTGCTAGTGAAGGTATGTTCAAAACAGGACTATATGGAAAATGAAGTGCCTCAGAGAACAGGTTAAAGTTTAAGAAGGGAGAGGGAGCACTGAAGATGGAGTGATTGTAGATTTGTTGCTTCTGCCAGTTGGAAGTGATGATTCCTGCAGGCACACACTGTCAGCAGTGAAAACAGGGAGAAAACAGGATCTGTCATGAGCTTACCCAGACTTTGTGTCCTTCCATTCTGAAAATCCAAAGGAAGACCTGCTGCCTTCCCTAAGCTCCTGCCTAAGACCACTGAGCTTGGCTCTGAACTGTAGGTTGTCTGAGGACTCCATTATTTTCAGCAGAAAGAGATAAAAAAGGGTTAATTCCTTATCCTAATGAGAGCTACTGGCAGCATGCACATCCTGGCTAATGGACCTGCAGCAATGGAAGACGCCTTGTCAGTGAGAATGCCTCTGTGGTCAAATGCAAAGGGTACATGAACCATGATTTGCTTGCCTTATTATAGACTGCACTGTGAAATCTGAACTGCATTTGTGAGACTACAACAAAGTAATGCACTTTCTCAAAACCCAAGATATATATTCATGAGCTCACCATCACAACAGTGATGCCTACAGTTAAGCTGATAACTGCTACTGAGGCGAGCAAAAACACAGGATGCTGAAATAGTGTGCTGTGATTTAAATTTAAATTTATCTTTAACCATATAGGTGAAACACTAGAGGTACTTTGGTGTACTGAAACACAATGCAGGCACTTAACCTGTATCCTTGTAGTAGAGTTCAACCTGTTCAGTAGCAAAACTATTTAAGGAAGGAAAGCTGATATCTATTTCATGAGATCTTAGTGCAATCCCACTGCTTCAGTGCCTTTGGCTCTGTTTTGGTGTGGATGTTGTTTAGGAAAGAATTCTGATAAGTAGGCTGAAGAAATGCAGCATATTAATATGTTAAGAAAAGTGACATAATAAATTATGTGTACATTGCATTAGCTGACACTAGCTCCATATCACCAGGCAGTGTGTCAACACCTGCTTTGAGATTTTTTTAGTTGATCAGTTATAAACAAAGGGAGTAAAATTTTTAAAAGGTGAACCTGTATTGCACCTATAAAACAGGCAATTTTGTGCCTAACAGGCCATACAAATGCACTCTCATGTTCTTGAGGCTTTTCTGAGCACAAACATTATTATGGACCTAACTGAGATTGAAGTGAAAAATGGTACAGCCTGAAGCTATGTTATCTATTGATAATAATAATCTTTCCCTCTTGAAAGCTGTATCCAACACATTATAAGATTTCAAGGTAAAATTAAAGAAATGTGTTTCCTGAAATGGAGTTTGGGTCGATACAGCCAGAGTTGGCTGCATGAAAGATAGTTTCAATCCTTTATTGCAGTCTGAATTTGCAGGGACACACCAACCTTTGAACCCAAGACCTGTGCAACTGGAGAATGGAATAAAGAAGTGCTAATAAATTGTGTTACTCTATTAAGGGCTAAGAATCTTTCAAGAAGCTGCAGCTAGTGCCTTGCTTTTTAATTATGTAAGATAGCATCTTTAAACATAGAGAAAAGCTTTGTTCATTACTTGTCTTTCTGCCGCAAAAATGTGTATTATTGCTGAATTCAAAAGCATTATTTTTCATGACCCATTTCAGGCCAGAAGTTCACAAGTGCTTTAAGCTGGCATTTGCCAGCATCTACCCTAAGAAAATTGCCTTGCTGACTTCCTCCACTTCTCCTGCCTGCTGTGCATTTCTCCACCCTGGCACAAAGATATGTGAAGCTGAGTGGCAGACTGGGGCAAGGAGCTGAAGCCAGCTCAATTTAAAGTGGGAGAGGGGACAGAATGTTCATTACATTATTGCATGAGAAGTTTAAGCACAAGGATGAAGGCAATGAGCTAACAAGACCAGGCAGAAGCTGCTGGGGAAGGGTGTTCAGCAAGGTTGGCGCCTTAGCAGCAGTGCCAGCTCCTGGAATTACAGTGTGTGATCATCCTGCTCTTGCCAGTGACACTCAGCACCCTTATCCTTCCCTCCACTGAGAAATCTTCAAATGCTGAGAGGAGCAGGCTAGACATAGCCCTAATCATTTAAATGTGTGCCTCAAACATTTCTTAAATCAGATACTTCTAAAACTACAGGAAATCTGTAATTTACATCCTACAGAGTTTTCATCTGCACACTGAAAACAAATCTATTTGCTTTAGAGTTGTCAAAGCAAACTGTCAATTATTTGGTGTTAGATTCATGTTATCTCTGTCCTAGGACTTTCTTTTTTGCTCTTCTGCAAGAGTAATTGTGACATTATAATACAACTTTGGTTCAATCTAAGAGATGTGTGCAGTGTAAGCATGAGGTATGTTGTATCCCATGCTTCAAAACGGAAAGTAATTAAACATCCTGAATCACAATTTGTTCAGAAAAAGCATCACTTGAATTCTCTGTGGGCAATATTCCACATTCTGTCTCCCTTTCCAGCACACCAGAGGAACAGTTCTGCTAGAGAATTGCATGTCTAAGGAGGTAAAGCAGAATTGCTAATAACTATTTTAGTGAGTGTTCTATTTTACATGATTTTCTTTTTTTAATGGTTATGAGTTCAGAAAAGAACATCTCATATTTCCATGAGATAAATAGGAGTGGGAGCAAATACTCATCAAAAGCTGATAGGTCATGACGTGCCTGGTTTGGAGTAGATATTACCTAAGGAGAAAAGCTTTTGTTTCTGTAAGAGGGAAAGGGAAAAATATTCAGTGAAATAGAAAACCTGCATGATGATTTCATAATGTCAGGTCAGTGATCCTGTTTGATGGACTAGGACACTTAGTACCAGCAAATCTTCTGGCTAAACCTGCAAAGGAGGAGGTTATTCACCCTTCCAGGCTTATTTAAAAAGACTGCAGGCATCATGGAGCCTTTTAAGGACAGTTAAAGACGGTAGTTGTCTTTGCTGGTCACATATAGTTAGGTAACTTGTTGCCTGGAAACACAATCCCAGTGGCTGATACACTAAAAGAGTCAATTTAAAAGTTGTCTTTGTTCCAAATTTTAGGTATTCTCTTATTTTCAGCTCTTGCCTCCTATAAGGCAACTGCTCTATATTTTATAAATTAGCCATAGAAGACATTACACTGCTTAAAGCCTTTCATGAAAGTAACCCTCAGTAAAAATAACTCATGGCAGGAATGAGTACTTGAAAAAGCACAATTAACTTAGAAGTGGTGTAAAGGACTGAACATCCTTTTGTCCATCCTTTCTTGATTGACTGAGTAACAGAAAGGTGTGGGATAAAGTAAAAATCACTTTAAAGTGCCCAAGAGGTAAAAGTGAGGAAAATAAAATAGCAGTGGAAAGCTATTAAGGGAGCTGGCTGCAGGCAGCACACTTGTGTTTGCATAAGGGCTGTCCTTCAGACAGGCTCATCAGAGTGCTTGGCCCTTTATAGAACATCAGAGACTCTGAGGCTCAATTTAAAATAAAACCTGATCAAACACTGGATGTAATCTATGCCTACCCTGAAGTGAAGGGAAATACTCCTGAGGAATGAGCTATGTGCTGTTTCTGAATTACAAACACCTCAGCCCAGATTACAAAGAGACAAGGTGCTCAGTCTCATGGCCCCATTTTAGGAACTTGGCTCCCTATCTGAAGAGATGCCTCAAGAAAGGATCACAAAATAAACCTGCTGAAGGGGAAGCTGCTTATCTAGCCCAGAGGAGACAGAACAGGTTTTTCCTTTTTCTTTTTTTTCTGATCTCCTTCCTTTCCATCTCCTTCCATCTGGAGGAATCTGTCTGAGATACTAAGTGCCCAAGGGTAAATCTTTCCTCCCTGAAACTAGCAGGCTTTCATGCATGATATTTAACCCATGTAAGATGCAGGCTGTTTCATTCCCTTCATCTCTGCATATTTTGAAACTGGAATTTCAGAACTACCTCTCTGGAGGAGACTGAACTGCTGGCCAGGCTGTAAGGACTTAAAGAGCAAAGTAGCCCATCTCAAAACCCTGATCCACAGAAGGACCTTACCATAAGAACAGCCACCACAGCAGGTACTTGTAATAAGCACAGAGGGGAGGAATTTGCAATAGGAATGTGCTAATTCCCAGTCTGGCAAGGTGAGATCTGGTTTGCACATCCTGGTTAATGCATCCAGACAAAAATTCCCACTGTGGCAAACTGAGGAAGGAGGCAACTGCTCATACATATATCACCCTAGTTATAAGGACAGCATCTGCAACTACCCTGTGGATACCCAGGAGCTGGGCTGTGTAAAGGTGGAACCTGCAGAAGAACGACTCCAGGGCCCCCAGCACCCCTCTCTATTTCTTTCCATCTCTCTATCTCACTACTGAATGAACTCCATATTACTGACTTTGGCATATGGTCTCATTTGCACCTTACTTTGGACAGAAGCACCTCTCACTTACCAAATCACAGCACCAGCTCTCGCCTTTGTCAAAGTTACAGCACAGTCCTGGCTGAAAAACCAGCCAAGGCACAAAGAAATCTCCCAGCAATGAAACTGGATTGCTGCTACACCACGAGGGAACATGCTGGGGAGGGGATCTCTGGCATTTCACATGCCAGTGTAAGCATTTTACAACCTAGCTAGCATTTTACTCAGATACTGCACAATATATCAACAGTCCTCAGAAAAGGACTGCAACTCAGGATTTTCCTTTCCCTTCTTTCAAGTGAGGATCCAAATTTCTGATCCAAGAGCTAGGCTGAGAGCATGTTTAATACACCAAATATCCATGCTGAGACAGATGGCACAACATCCACTTTGTGAAACGTGAAAGCACTCAGGTGTAACACAGATGCCAAAATGCTCGATATTGTCAAATAGAAGGCATCTGTGAGCATGCACAGAGGCGAAGCTCGATGTTTCTATAGCACATAGGGTTATCCAGCAGCTGAGCAAAATGCTTTGGGATTTAGTCATCAAACAGTATTTACGTCTTTCAGAGCAATATAGGATTTGATCTTCAAACCCGTGAGTAGGATTATTGTTTGATACTTTGTCACTGGCCCATCTGGAGCCTGCCATTACAGCTTCCTCTGGGATGAGCCATTTGCAACATGTGGAATCTGCCACCGGAAAAGAATTAAGCTCATTTAATTTGCAGGATTAGAACTCATTCTACAGGACTGCGTTTTGTGAGGAATGGGTAGGTGTGGTACAGCTTCCAAAGGAGCAGACAAGTCTGAAGAATAATTGCAATACAGGGACATGAATTAGTAGCTATTATCTTATTATCTGGTTTATTATGCACTCCAGACCAAAGACACAAATGCATTTGCATATTCTCTCATACAGAACTGCCACATTTTATGTCCCTGACATGGATTCCCTTTTCTGCACACAGGAGGAAATGGGTACATTGGTCTGCCTGGAACTGCTGCAGCAGCATTGTGAGTGTGGAGAGAGGTCAACAAAAAAGAAATGCTGAACTGAAGCCTAAATCTGAAGTATTTTGTGCAAAGGGGATCTGAAAATATTTCCTAGGGTGAGGTACTCATATCAGTTTTGATATACAGACTTTTCATCTATTGGGGGGTGTGGGGGAGCAGTTTGTGTGCATGTTTGTATTTAATACAATAAATTCAGGTGGGAAGGGGCCTCAGGATGTCTCTAGGCAAACCTCCTCCTCAGAGCAGTGTCAGGTCTTAGATAAGGCCAGGTTACTGAGGGCTTTATCTAGCTGAGTCTTGAAAAACAAAAAATGATAAAGACCACACATATTCGGTGGGCAGCCCAGCACAAAGTTGCCCTGTTCCCACAGAGAAAAAGGTCTTCCTTTTTTTCCTTTCTTCCTTTCCTTTCCCATCTGAACATCCCTGTTTCAGCTCATGCCTGCATTCTCTAATCCTCCTTCCATTTTCCGCTGTGCAGGGCCTGGCTCCACCAGCTCAGTCGCTTCCTGCAGGCCCCTGGATGTCTCTGAAGCCCACCAGAAGCTATCCCTGCTCCAGGCCAGACAGCCCCAGCTCCCTCTGCCTCTCCTCACAGGGCAAGTGCTCCAGTTCCCCATCACCATGGTGGCCCTCAGCCGAACTCATTCATGGCTATGAGTTATGAGTCTCTGCTTGGGGCTGCTGACTAAAACTTTTTCCTCTCTTTTCTACACTTTCACTGGTTGATACGAATTCTCAGGAAATAGAAATCTCCTCTTCAGTGCCTTCTTCCCTTTGTGGAGTCAGCTTCCAAGCCACTTCTCTGTCCTCCTTAAGGCTTCTAGATGCCTGCTGCTCTAGGATAGGAAGGCACATGCTCTGCAGGTACACCAGGCCCTACAGCTCAGGATGGAAGGTGGATTGAGCCACTGTTCCAAATTTTTATCTCCAAGTTGTTTGGGAAAGGGGGAAGAAAGGTGAGCTTTTTTCCTTTTGCACATCTTTGTTTTAGCTTAACAGCTGCTTCATTCAGCTGAACTTTATAGTTTCTCAGCCAAAGTGATTTTGAAAGTCCCAGCTTCTCCAGCTGTTTTGCATGGCTGTAAGCCTTAAGTTTCCTTGTTAAGATGAACTTCATTTTCCAGCTATTGATCTTACCTTCTAAATTTTTCATTCTCTTTTTGAAGCTGCAGCCAAATATAAATGTTCCTGCCACTGACTGTGATTTTCTCACATGAAAATTAAGCTCAGTGTACAGTGATATGTGAAGGTAATGAAATCATCTGAGAAAAATCAAAGCCTTTACCAAGCAGCTTTTATGAAGTTTTTCTCTTTTTTGCCTGTACAATGGAGGGCCATAGTCTCTCTTGGCCTAAGTGGAGCACTGTTCAGAAGATAAAGGTATTCTGATTCCATATAAGATTCATAATGATTCTGTTTACTCTCATAGATTCACTTTCAGCAGATTAATGATTGTTTTCTTTCTAGAGAAGATGATTCAGTAATAATACTTTCAGGTAAGAAAGAAAAACTTACCAGATAGAATTGCTAATGTTTAGGTGAAATATTGTACAGGACGGAATTGTAAATTAATGCCACAAACACATACATGAAATGCCTAAAATTCAGCTGAATTTTTATATATTTACTCTTCTATGAATGTGAGGAAATTAGTTAGAGTAAGGTGGTGATCATTAGTCAATTTATGAGATTAAGAGGTAGGAAATGTTGAGTTCCTGGACCTGCAAGACTATACAATTAAATTTTCTCCTATTTTTAATCTGTGTAACCCTAATTATAAATTCATAAACCACCCTACTGACCAAACTACTCCATGTAAATTCTTTCTGTGCACAGCCCCTGATTTGCAGGAAGGGTATTTGTCAAAGAAATAGAGGGAGAAGTAAGAATTAGAAAAAAAAATCCCAGAGTTGCTCTGAGTTCTATTTTACCATATCTGGGAGAGCTCTTACTTATTGTAGGGAAGCCATGGTCAGACAGACTTTTTAGGCATCTAATCTAAGCTCTGAAGCCTGATCTGGTACCTCCTGGAGGCAGATGTTTCAGTGTCCCCAAGTCACCAAGTAGCCCCTGAGGTGTGAGTGCAGCTCAAACCAGCGGAGTCTGAGTGGTGACAAACAGCTCGGGCACAGCAATGGGATGCTCCTGAAGCCTGCCAGTGTCAGAGCATGGACACTGGGATGTCTGGAGAGTGTGGGGCCGCAGGACACACTCAGCACTGTGAAGCCTGGTCAACAGCTGTGGGTGGATGCAGTGGCACCTCAGGGCTTCCAGAGCCTGGCAAGGGGAGCAGCAGCTGCCAGCCCTGACAGGTGCCAGAGGGTGACACTGCTGGGTGTCCCCACCAGGGCCAGCTGTGCGGTGTGGGAGGGCCAGGCACTGCCCTGCAACTGCAGAGGGACAGTGTGGAACTGGGGCTGAGCAGCCCAGGGACTGGGGGACATGGTGGGCTGTAAATCAGGCTCTGTCCTCAAAGTCAGATGGGCGCAAGAGCCACAGGGATGGCACCAGATACAAAATTTCCCTGTGTACTCTCAAACTAGCAGGACTTCTGGCTACCCTGTGCTGCCCTCTGGATTTCAGTTTCAGCTCTCAGTTTTACATGGAAGTCACTCAGATATCCCAGGGATGGAAAACTGTTTAAAGCAAACAAGCAATTACACTTTCTTCACTCCTAAGCATGGTAATCACTGCAAATGTTAATACAGCTGTTAATTACCCATTTCATAATGAAAATGCCTGTCTCAAAACTGTCTGACTTTTATCTGTAAGCAATGATACTAGAATGCTTTGGCCATCCTTTGATCTTAGATACAATGAGACACTGAAAAGCAGCAGACTGTCCATTCCAGCCCCAGAAGTCTCTTCTCTGATCACAGTGTTTCTGTCAGAACAGCCCTACTTTAATGCTGCACTTGCAAACAAAGATCCTGCCTTCT
The DNA here is from genome assembly GCF_027887145.1 of Ammospiza caudacuta. Classification (NCBI taxonomy): domain Eukaryota; kingdom Metazoa; phylum Chordata; class Aves; order Passeriformes; family Passerellidae; genus Ammospiza; species Ammospiza caudacuta. The sequence goes on from NC_080597.1 coordinate 62,108,165, forward strand.
TTCCTCACCTCTTCACATCTCTTGTGACCTATTTCCCAACAAAACTTTGTTCTTTTCAGAAAGTAGCTAAGAAAAATTTGCATTTCTCCTTCATTTCTGATTTTTTCTTTTCCTTTTGTTGCCATTGGTTACATGCTGGACTCAGGACTCCACTCTCAGCACTCCCTTCCTCCCTCTGGCTCTGTTTGTGCCACCCCTCCCCACCTTCCTGTGCTCCTTCCTCTTTATGCTATTTGGTTTATAAACTCAATGAATATACCTGTTCTGTTTAGTAAAAAAAAAGATCACATTTTCTTTTGATCCACTTCCAGTGCTCATTCTACTACCTCTTATTCCATTTCTTCTACAAAAGTCATTGTTAAGCCCTTTTTTTTGGAAGTATATGCCTTTTTTTGATTCAAAAATCACTACTTCAGTGCCTTTTGAAAACTCTTTTATCAGTGCCAATATCTTTTGTCAACTCCCACCACATTTTCGATCTCCATTTCCCTCAGTGTGATCCCTGAAGAATTGCTGTATTTTTCTTACCTCTCTCCTCCTCAGTGCTCATTTCACACAGGTTCCCATGATACAAACAGCACAGTTACTGTAATCCTTCATATTTTTTGACAAACTGTACATTTTACCTTCTGAACATTAGTACACTGAAATTAGTTTCATACCTGCCATTCCAATTCATTAAAGTCATACTTTTTTGCTCTGCAGAAACAAGTGATCCTGCAAGTAGTTACATTCACCCTCCACTAATCTTTGAACAGTTTACAGTTTTCCCTGTCTCAAAAATGCCCATGTTGTGATTTTCCTATATTTGTGGCTTATTTACTTTCTAAACTGAAGAATCAGCATCTTTCTGACCCATATCTTATTTTTGTCCCATTGTCCCAAGCCACTTAGAGGTCAGCTTTTGAGTGTACTAAGCCCAACAGTGCATTGCACCACTTAGACATTGACTGACTGTTCAGCACACATAATATGTGCCCCAGCTGGAAGCACCTGCTCACATATTTACATTTAAGTATGAAATGAAGTCCTCAGGTGGATCAGAGTTCATGGGTCAGTTGCAGAGCTGAGCCTCATGTTTTCCTCTGGCATCCTGGGATGCTGCTCAGTGCAGAACCACATCCATGCAGCACTGAGCTCTCCAGAGTCAGACCTAAACCACTACATTATTTTGTAATACTAATGTGGAGGAACTCTGTGCCTTCTGCATCCTCCAGTGCTGACATTTGATTCCAGTAAAACCAAATATAATGCTGGCAGGCACACCCACCTGCCAATCCCCACATTACCAAGCAGCTGTCTGTGGATGTACTAAGTCATTTTACCAGTTCTCTGTTGAGCAATTCCCCCATGCTCTTCAGCCACCACCCCAGACACTCCCCAAATTAAACTAGATTTCCTACACTACTGCTGCAATAACTTTAACATACATCCTAGATTGCTTTTCAACACAATGATCTGTTACTTGTAGCACAGGAGGAAATAGAGCCTGAAATATAAATTTGGAAATGAATAGAGTCCAAGTAATTATAAAACCTGATACTGGAATATATTACAGTTATGAAAAGCATACCAGAGAAAGTGGAATAAATTGAAAACTTATAGGAGAGAGGATATTAAAAGAACAGTACAGTGCAGGGATCAAATTTACTCGTGAATATCTGAACAAAATCAAAAGTGGTAGTGCTGCATATGCTAAATGGTTAAAAAAAATTAAACACAAACTAATTGTGTCTTTCCTACAAAGCTATCTCATTTTCTGCTTACAAAAGCAGATGATTAGTGTCCCTTGAATCAGTGTCCCTTGAATATCAACTTTTTCCCATGCAAACTTGACAAGGAGTGATTGAGTTTCAGTAAGAAAGCTGTAACCCAGGCTTTTTTGCACATTTGCCTTATGTAGCTGCTTTTCCTATCTAGATCATTTCTGCAAATTTCATGAGGAATTAATATTTTCACTCAGGGTCAAGATATTAATTTACATTCTAAAGTATTTTCTACTACTGAAAATGCAAAATATAAAAGCAAACCATACCAAAAAACCCACTAATCCTCTCTCTGTTTTTAAAAAGCCACTGTCTTGTAGAGAATAAGTACCAAATACTGAACCTAATCTTCAGAAGTATGTGTTCAGTTTTATAGCACCTTCAAAACAACTGGAAATTCAATAAGACATTTAGATTAAAAAATATTCTGGAAAAGGATTGCTTCAGAGCAAGTTTGGCTGGCATTATTTTTAATCCTTTATAGACTTCTAAAAGGAATGGAAGGTGAGACATGTTTTGCAGATTTAAATAATTTAAATAATAATAAAACACAGATTAGTTAAGGGGGCTGGATTATTACTGTCATTAGTGCCTGAAACTCCCAAGTGATCTGACCACTACAGCCACTCACAGTTGCTCTGTGTTACCCTGAAGTTACTCAGGTTTCCATCAGGGAAATATCCCAACATTTGGGGATATCAGGAAGTTAGAAGCTTGACTTGATCATCTGACTCCAGAAAAAATAAGGAGCAACTTCAGTATTGCAAGAGCCTGCATTGGCTCCCTCCAGGGCTGAGTCCCAAGCAGCAACAACAGTGACTGTGAGCTGCTTTAAAAGTTTCCTAAAATTCAACTGAGAGCTTGGGCACAGAGCTCACAACTGAGTTAGGAGAGATAAGGACCTGAAAAATCTCTTTTGTGGACTTTCTGGACATGCTCCAAACACATGTGGTGTGAGCAGGCTCACAGGTTTAAAGCTAAACAGATGCTGAGACATCCATGGGCCCGAGGACAGCAACAATCCCTTGGAAAGAGCTGTGATGTTCAATGAAACAGCCCTGGTGGCCCAGCACCTGCCTGGCTGCAGAGATTGCAAGGCAAGCTGAAGAAGCTTGTTAAGAAATGCTTCCAGCAAAGCAGAAAATATCATTGTAAGGGGAAAAAATGGGAACACTTCAAACAGAGCCAAAAATGATTATTCTGCAAGTAAGTGCTGCCTTCAATCTCAGTAAAAATACCTGTTAGCACGAAGCCAGCTGTGGAGGAAAACAGTGCACACTTTAATTTGTAAAGCAAGACAGGAGACACACACTTTGGGGTCACACAGCAGAGCAGCACAGCACAGCATGTGAGAAATCTGCTCCCCTGTCCCCTTTCCCCATGACATCCCCACAAATCCTTCCTCTGTGCCTCAGGGGACAGCTCAGCCTCACCAGGAGCAGCTATGGAGAGAAGGGCACTCAGTCTCTCCAGGCATTCCCTTGCCCTCATGCCCAGCTTTTCCTGGGCTGGCAACACCCACAGCACAGCAAGGCACAGTGTGGGGGCACCTGCCTGGCAGCACCTGCCTGGCACATCTCCCAGGTACTGCCCCAGGTAGCTTCCTCAGCACCCAACCTCAGAAACACAAAGGAGAACTCAGTTGTCCGTGGTAGAGACCCATTTGGGAATGCTTTGCCAACCTACTTTGAAAACAAAATTATGTAAATACAGACCAGCCAGCCTGTACAAGGAATTCCTTCTTCCCTTACAGCCTCAGTTCAGGGATCAGCAGGACTTAGAAACAGATGGGGTCCTCTGGAGAGAGCCAGGCTTTGGAGTTTGCAGTGTGTTTGAAACACTATGCTAGCTCCAGCACCTTCTTGCTGGCCCCTCTGAAAGCTCAGGAGAGGAGGATGCCATGGGCCTTCCCCTGTGTGCAGGCGATGCTGCTGCAGGGCTGGGACACCCCAGGCTGGCTCTGTCAGCCCTTCTCATGTCCAGAGGAACATGGACAGGCTTGGCAGCCTTCCCCAGTGGCTGTGTGGCGCTTCTCTCCTGCCATCACAAAGCAGCTCTGTCTTCTCCTGAATACTGCCCACCACAGGAGGAGTTTTAGTGCTGCTCAGCTTTCTAACGGGTTGGGATTGCACTGATGTTGTGCTTCCTCTCCTCAGATGGTTTCCTTTGTGAAACTGCCAGGAATGAAGATTGAACTTTGCTAAGTGTTGACAAATCCAGTAGCCTGGCAGAGGAAAGGCTGCCACTGCTCCTTGTTCGAGGCCACTCCAAAGGGACCTTGTCCTGGTTCAGGGCAAATTTGGGAGAGAACCCCTAAAGGGGCTCTGGTAGAAAAGCAGATTCAATCGGCCCCTCTCCCCAACCAGTCCAGGAGGAAATACCTCCTTGGAGAAAAGTAGATGAAACCTGTTTATTAAACAATAAAACCTAAACAATATTAAATGATAAAACCCCTTGCTGCTCCAAAAGAGATGACAAATTCAGAAAGTCCCCTCCCCGGGTTCAAGCAGCAGCTCACTCAGTCTCTGATCAGTCCCTCAGTGCTGGAAATGCCGCGGCCCAGGCCCGGCCTGGTGGGCCACAGCTGCAGCTGTTGGTGCTCCCCTGGGTGTTCAGTCCAGAGCAGGTTTAAACTGGTCCAAAGAAAAGGGAAAAAACCACAGTCCAGGGAACTTCTTTGCCTCAGCTAGCTAAAACTAACTAAAAGCAAAGGCGAGCTCTGTCCCGCTGTCTGTGCATCCGCAGACAACACAGTCCAGGAGCAGGAATGTGGAGGAGTGAGTGCAGTGTCTGAAAAAAACTTGCAGCTTCTTCTCTCCCTGCTTCACTCTCTGGAACAAGTCCTAAAGGTGCAACATTTATTATTCATAATAAATAGAACAAGATGATTGGGGCTAAAAGCATCATATATGCAACCTAGGACAGACCTGAAGGTCCATCTGCCTACTGGGAATCCATGGGGCTCCAGAGACCATTTACACCAGGCTTCCAGTCCCTCCAGTAGCCAACTCAGTCTCTGGACTCTCCAGTGCCCGTCCCAGAGTGGGAGCTCTCTGCCTGACTGGGATACTGGAGCTGACCCTCTTGCCTTCCCTTGTGCCCCTGTGTTCTTTACATGTGTGTGGAGATGATCTTTTAATCCCATCATTTAAACATTTATGTTAGTATCTCCACGTTGTGCTGAAATGAGAAGTTTTACTATAGAGACTATAATTTGGTGGCTATTAAAATATTACTGGAATTCATGTGATCAGTAAAAATATGTACCTTTTAAGAATATCTTCATATTTCCACACCATAATCATAACTTGCTTCAGATGGGCTGAGATTTGTCACACAGGACTAAGGAAAAGATCATGCTGTTTCTACAGCTGCTGCCTTATGTCTCTGTTTTCCTCTAATGCCTGGCCATGTACCCCCCCCAAACTAGAAAAACCTTCTTTTGTTGAGTGACTGAAAATCTTAAGAGTGAGATATAGAAAGACACTTGCACCTAGTTTTATAGTTGAGACATTTCCAGATGATTCTCATATTTCCATTTAGTAGGTCACTTACAAAGAAAAGAATATAAATTATTAATGGAAGAATGGATCTCTTATATTTTTCTTTTTTATCACTCCCACTGGGCCCTGATCAGTGGAGTCACACCAGAGATGAACTGTACCACAAGCAGTTTTTTTTTTTACAGTCTATTTTGTACTAATCAAAATGCATAAGCAACTTGTTAATCAAATTACTTCAGAATTGCATCCTAGTGTTCAGTGATTGTTCTAACTCATTACTGCCAGGGCAGAATCAGCTTTCAGATTCTTTCTTTTTTTGCTCTTCTGAAAGTGTATGCACTTCTACAACATAGAGGAAAAGAAGAATGTTTATGGATTCACAGTAGAGATTTTGTGTCATCAAATGTTACCTTTTCATGCTGGCATATATTATTGCTCTTAAATAATCAGACCTTCTATTTGTGCCAGCAAAAGTATTACCATGATTATTGGGGAAACATATTTTGGAGATAAAAACCCATTCTGAAAGACCAAACTGTAGCTCTCAACTTACTGAACTCAGTAGGGCTTAACTTAGGTTCAGTAACAAAATTTCTGGAAAATTCAGGTGAAAAAAGGGTCTGTCTTTTTGATATTACACATCTGCTTTTCCTTTCCATCTCTATAGTTAAAAATACTGAGTTTGTTTCCAATTATCTTCTATTAAGCTTGTATAATAAATTGGGCTTTTTAATTACAGAAATAAAAATATTAAAAGCAATTTGAAACACAGAATGATTCTTTCTGCCACCAGAGGTGGAAGATAATTACCACCAGAGTAAAGTATTATTTGTAAAAGACATCAGGGGAGGAACAGCTTTTCACAGTCACAAGTGGCAATTATACACTAACCTCTCCAGGAATCTCCATGGCCACTGAATGCTATCAATGCTTCTGTGAAAAATCCCCTTGTTAATGTATTTCAGCATCCCTTGCTAGCACTAAGATGGGTTATAACCTGTTTACAAAATAAAACACTAGAAAAACACTGGCAAATCTACATATGCCACAGCTGACATCCAGAGGTTTGTGAAAGTCTAATGACTGAAAAGCTCACTACTGCCCTTGCCAGGTGAGCAGTGAAGGAAGCATATTTGTACATAGGCAAATTTTATTTGACAGTTATGCAGTTCCTTCTGTGGAGTTTTTTATGACTAAAAATTTAGTTTTGCCTAAAATATTAGTTCATGTTTTTACACTACAACTTTCAGTGGAAGAAGATGATACTGGCAAAAGACAGTGTCAGTAAAAACCACTCTGGAGTAAATACAAATTTTAGATGCTACTCAGTGGGAAGACATGTGGTTCAGAAAGTGCAGGGAAATATATTACAAGAGTTAGTGCAGGCTAAGTAATGAAAAACATGCAGAAGCACGTTCTGCAGTTATGAATCATTTTTCTATCACAACTATCATTTTTATTAGCTGCAATACTAATTGAGTTTCTTTGTAGCTACTTCAGTTCATCTCATATAAGCAGAAGAGATATTGAATTGCAAATCAGAGCCTGTGGTGATCTCATGGAGGTAGGTTCATAATGAAGGAATAAAAGTACCCATTTCTGCAGCTATGCTTCATGAAGCTGCAGAGAGAATTTACTGAGATCTCACTCAATTTTCAGCTTCTGAAGCTGACAGGTAAATGTTTACATGCCACAGGAAAATCAGGGAGAGTGGGAGAAATATGATATAGAACAAGTTATGGTTCTCATCGTGCCCTGAGCTTCTTAGAGCCTCCTCAGAAGTGTTCTAGTGGAGCCCCAGCAGGAGCAGTGCCCGAGCCCCTGAGCTGCCTTTTTTCACTCAAAGCTCTGCTGGCTGCTGCAGCCTCTGCCCACAGGGCTTACAACCAGAGCTCCCTGCAAACCTGACATCACCCCACAGGGATGTCAAATCCTGCCCCTAGTCAGAATAACAGGGCAGCATCCAGTTTTCTTTTCCACATAGCACAAAGGGGATAGCTGCACATGAATTCTGAGCAAAACTGTGCCCTAACTGTGTTTTTTCCACACAAAAACCAGCCCAGCAGATATCCCTTGTGCCATGTAACAGATATCAGTTATTAGTTGGCAAGTTGATCAATTTTCAAATAACAAGTCAGCTGCATCAAAGTTCTGCAATAATGATCTGGTTTCTCTTTTTCTCTTTACTGTAAAATATTTTGTATGCATTTGTGTTTTCCTGATTGCTAAATTTCTGAAATGAAAAGGTTATGCTGTTGATAATTGACTTTGGGGCTAGAAAGTGGGAGTAGATATGAAATGTAAATACTGGAATGTCCCCTCTATCTGGAAGGGTTTTGCATGCAGTGAGCTGTAAGGTTTGGCATGTCTGATATCCAAGATCAAAGTTAGTTGCCGGCAGGTCTGTCCATTGTGGACACAGCCAAGTTAGTCACAAAGCTGGTTTATGGAGGTGAGGAAGAAAGGGGATTATAAGTTCCAGTAGCACAACGTTGTGAAGGAACCAAAGGTGACTTCAAGCTCTAAAATGCCATTGGTGCCACCAGGGGGACTGAACCAAATGGCTGCCAGAGAGAGGCTGGGCATGAACAATTCTGTAAGCAAAAGAGGAGCAAGAGACTTACAATGACTTTGTTCAGAACAGGAGAGTCTCTGTAAGTGAAGCAAAACAGCCAGAATCAATGAACCAAACTTATTCAGAAAGTGAGGAGAAAATTCATGTGCTTGCTTGTCCATCTTTGAGGTTTTAGCAGTTTTATTTTCTGCAGACTATATGTTCTGTGTTCTGCTGTAGGATATGTTCTTACACGTCAAAGTCACGACAGACCTTACCTCTTTCAGTCTGTGAAAGTTCACCTAACACACATTTGCATGGAGCAGTAACTGTTTTTGGCTAAAACTGTGTTCTAGATAAGCACTAGGAGCTGAAGCATTCAGCACTCACAGTTTGCTGTAACAGTTAATCCTTATGTGGAGGACCTGAGCTCTGTTTCCTCTCTGAAACAGGACAAGAGCTTTGCTCATGGCAGTGGTTGCTCAGAATGTTCCTGTTCTGTTTGAGAGATCTCTCTCACAACCATCCCATGCAGTGCTACAGGACAGAGTGGCTGCTTGGCAGAACAGGATCCGGGGGTGCTGGACTTGGGGGTGCTGAGCCTGTGTGTGCTCTGGTGGGCAAGAAGGAATCCTGGCTTGCATCAGAACCCGTGTGAGCAGCAGGAAGTGATTGTCCCTTGGTACTTGGCATTGGTGAGACCACACCTCAAACCCTGTACTCAGTTTTGAGTCCCTCACTATGAAAGAAAGATATCCAGGTGCTGGAGTGAGACTGGAGGTGTTCATGAAATGACTGGACATGGCACGTAGTGCCATGGTCTAGCTGACGAGGTGGTGATGTTTCAAACGTTGGACTCAATGATCTCAGAGGTCTTTTCCAACCTTAATGATTCTATGACTCCTAGATATCAAATATATTTTTCCTGGGAAGTACTTATATATTAGAGTAAATCATCTCTCTTTCCTTTTTGATAAACCAAACCATAGCAAGGTCTTTAAACTTGGTATTATTAAGTTTATTTTCCAGCCTCTAATCATATTTGAATTTTTTTTTTGACAGCTAGTTAAATTTTTTTCAGTGTTCGTTGTTTGTTCAGTGTTTGCTGACTGTTCACATGTATTTGATGAAGTTAGAGAGACAAAGCCCCTTCTCAGCTTCCCTTCTCTTAGATTGAAGCTGAACTTCTGCTTCTAAAGCAAACTTGCCACTCCTCCACCCTACCTTTTCCTGCAGCTAGTGAACACAGAAATCCCCTTTCTTGACCAGGACTGACCAGAAATACACACACACATTTTATTCATCATCTTACCCCCATGTCAGTGGTTTTCCTTACAGAAGTCTCTGTAGTTCTTTATGGGTTTTTTTTGTTTGTTTTGTTTTCTCAGGAGCTGCTAAATACCACTAACATTTGTGCCTCTGTGTCACACAATTATTTCCCAATCTTAATTTTACAGTGCTCCCTCTGTCTTTGGCAGTAAATAAGTTCTGGAATATTCAAGGAGTGTCTTTTCAGTCATTCCCTTGCTGTCCATATCTGCTACCTGGTGCTCAGTGATAACCAGCAATCCGAGTGTGCTGCCTGTGCCAGCGAGCCCTGCTGGCGCTTCAGATGGATGTGCTTGAGAGTGACTGGGACAGAACAGGTTCTGCAGGGACCTGAGAAACCCCTCCTCAGCTGTCATTTGTGGCTAAATAGAGACACATCCATACCTCCAAAAGAATACCTCATATTTATTCTCTCTCTCTCTCAGAAACCATAAACTAATTTTTGCTGTTTAACTCTGGTTATTCACTGAAAGAGAGATCATTTACTCAAGGACTGAAAACACCAAATCACCTTAGAAGTCTAAAGATCTGAGCCCAGTGCTCCTCTCAGACAAAAAAAAGAAACCTCTTTCTTAGACATCAGCACCTAAGAGCCCAAACCATGGAAAAATATATAGGAAATTTATTCCTTGCAATACTTTCTCCCATGCCTCTGCATTTGAAGGCAGTCAACTTGTTACTCAGGGAACCAGTGCCATGGGATGTGGCTGCTGGATAGCCAAGGTCATTTTGAAATGTGTGTTTCCTATTGAGGCACACTAAGGCACCCGTGGTGCATAGTTGAGAGCATTTAGAGTGTCTTCACAGAGTGCACACATAAAGGAATCAGTTTAGCTTTTGGGCTCCCTGTAACTCACTGGTAGTTACTTCCCCAAACAATAAAAGCATCAGCCATCAAATGATTGCTGCATTCAGCTGTATTTCATTGAAGTGAAATTGAAAGTCCTGACAAAGAAAGGGGAGAGACAAGATCTTGTTTTATCATTTTGTTGACTTTTGTCTTCTAAAGAAAATGAATAAATTGTAATTAATAAAATAAAACAGTTCTTCAAGTGAATATCTCTCTAGGTATTAACAGTAGACAAAATGTTATAAAGGCTGTCAGAATAATAGAAATCTTATTAAAGAAAGAGAAAAATGGCATCTTGTATGACTCAGAGTCTCAGACTTCTGTTGCAAATTGATGCCTAAAGTCATGCTCAGCAAGCAAAGGGCACAGTTCTGCACCTGTGTTTTCAAATATCCTGCAGTACAACTTCCAAAGAAGCCCTGCTGTGTAACATCTAGGCTCAGTGCAAGACCAGCCACTGAGATCAATACAGACACTCAGAACCCTACAATACTTATAGGCCATTACAGCAATTCTAAAATCAATGCAGTATTTAACAAGGTGCTAATGTAACTCCATTGAGACCAAGATAGTGAGCCAGCCATAACATGCTTGTGACAGATTTTTGCAGAAGCATTTTCAATTACTGTGTATTTTTGAAGACAGGATAAATAACAGTGCTCTTTGTGCCTGGCATCCTAAACAACACCTCCTCCCCAGCACGCCCCACTGTGCAGCTGACACGGGGCGGTGGTGAGGCTGCTGTGCTCAAACCAGCCCGGCTGCTGGGCCTGTCCTGGCCAGCAGCGTTCCTCCAGGAAGCTCACAGCCCACCCCCAGCATCCAGGGTCATCACTCTTCCAGTGCACTGCCAGGACATGCACCAGAGAGAAAAGAACAACCCTCAGAGCAGCCTCTTCAGCTGCAGCCAATTAAACTCCTCTAGGGTTTAAAGACCTGCACAGAGTATACCTCAAAGGTCACTTCTAACCTAATGCCCCTTCTTAATATCTAGTGCCCATAGCAGGGGCCATGGCAGCAACATTGATGGAAAATTCTCTCTTTGCATGGAAATGTGTATATAGACCTGGCATCTTAATTTGCAACTTTTTGATCCCAAAGTAGAAAAGGAAGAAACCTGAAATGATATTGCTGTGATCAGTCACCTGGTTCATCCAGTCTTAGGCAGTACCTAGACACCAGTTCTCTACAACAAAGGCAATATAAGAAGTTCCCATTCTGTCCATCGTCCCTCACTGCAATTTTTTGCACCCAGTTGTGCAAGCATCTGTTGGAAATATGTTCTAAACCAGACCAGTCAAATGACTGTGTTTTTATAAACAAAAGTAATTTTAAAAATGACAACAACTACCACTCATTTACCTTGATCCTACTGCACAAATGGTTTGGATCATGAGCAACAGGCAATTGCATTTGTGAGATCAGCTTCAGGCGGTGTGTGGAAAGATTTGCATCACAAGAGAAAATCAGCATGAAATCATGCAACCTGAAAAGCCACTTTTGTTGTCTTGGTCCCAGAGACCTTGCTTCTGGAGAGCTCGTAAATCTGTCCTCTTTCCCACTCTGTTCAGATGCTACAACAAGCTGCTGGAGGATGCCCCAATGGTACAAATTAGGATGCCAGCACTATACTGATGGACTTGGGAAACCTTTGGTTCACGTGCAAGAACCTTTATTGTTTCCTAACTTATAGAAACTGTTGCTCCAAAGTTTTTTCTATGATGTAGCATTTGCACACAGGAATTTGAGACTGCAGAGAGAAAAGAAAGGTTAATTAAAAAAAATTAAATTAGGGAGTCAGTCAAAAACGTAGATGAAACTTGCAGTTGTTACTTCACGCTTTTTATCTCAAGAGTCAGAGAATCATAAAATGGTTTGGGTTGAAAGGAACATAAAAACCTTCCAGTTCCACCCCCCGCCACTAAACCAAATTACTCAGAGCTCCATCCAATCTTGAACACCAACAGGGATGGGGCATCCTCAACCTCTCTGGGCAACCTGTTCCGAGGCCTCACCACCCTCACAGTAAATTTCCTCCTAATATCCAATCTAAACCTGCCCTCTTTCAGTTTAAGGCCATTCCCCCTTGTCCTATCACTACCTACCCTTGTGAAAGGCTGTTAAATGCACTTGGGTCCATGTCCCCCTTCCAGTCAATATCTGAAGCTGTGGGGTTGAACACAGCTTTCCTAAAGAGAGATTTTCACTCACCTGTCTTGCTTCCCTCCATTCTCCCTCATCCTTGTCACTTTTTATCTGCTCCCTGAATTCTGCTTTTATTTGACATCTTTTAAATTCACTAATCTAGTAATTTTTACAGTTCAGTCTTCTCCCAGAAACATTTAACTGGGTCAGAGCTTTGTCTCTGAATGCTAGATCCTGCAAAAAGCAAACTGTGCATTGCTAGGAACCACAGAAGAGTTGGTGGATACCATCACATTTAAACCATGAAGCTGCATGAAGCCATTCACTGGGTACCTAAACTCAGGGAGTTTTCAGGTGATGTTCTCAAGTTATTTTCATTGGGATATGATGCTGCAGTCAGTAATCATTCTGAATTACTGAATTCTGGTCAAATTCTTTGAGTCTTGATTTCAAGAATCTGTAATTATCTACTGCCTGGCGATAATTAGACACACTTTTGAAAAACAAGCTGTTTTTGCTTGGTTGCTAGTACTAAGTATTAGGATAGTCTTAGTTCCTGGTATAACATATTTTTCTAAGACTGTTTTTATAACATGTATCAAGCTACAATTATAAATCAAATAGCTTTAAAATTAAAAGACTTACTTAGCTTTTTTTATCTTGTGAACATTTGCGTGAAATTGGAGCCTTGCTGTGGGATGATTTTCTTACATAATTGAACCTTTTCACAAATCCCTCAAAATGTATAAGAGCTTTTTATTAAAAAAAGAGCACAAATTTATCAAAACAAATAACAGCCCAAATTGTCACTGAATTGTTGCATCTGTGCTTCCTTGTCACGTAGTTATAGATCTGCAAAGTAATGCAGAGGTGCAGATGACATTTCATTTTTCTTCACTGATGTCACTACAGACTCCCAGCACTCCTCCACCTATTCTCCTTCAGGACAGCAAAATCAGTAGTTCCTTTGGAGCATGACTGCTATTTGCAGCTCCTTGATAATATCTTTCTACTAAACTATTGTTTTACCTGGTCTTTACCATTAAAAGTGTTTATGTCTGCAATAATACAGCCCTTCTCTTATATATCATCTGTTAAAGGGATTTCTACTCAAATGGAAGAATACATAATCCACTTTCTAGGAGAAGAAGTTATGTTTTTCCTTCCTATCATAGTACTACCTAATTTCAGAGAAAATTCATTTTCATTCTGTCATAGGCCCCAGCCTTCTCATATTTGTCTCCACCATAGCATGGTGCAGTAAGCCTATGACAAAACATGAACTCATTTTTTGTGGCTGCAGGAAAAACCGTGTGTGCTGTAGGCTGCAGTAATTGGGTGATCCTACTGGGACACTCTGATTGTCACTGCAGGATTTGAAGTGGCAGGTGTTTAGTTGTGATGCAGATTCATCCTCTCATGCCTGCGCTGCCTAACAGCATGAAGGCAAATCCAAAGCTTCCAAAAGCCTGTAAAACTCTGATAATCCTGCTAAGATTTATTGCAACAGTTCAAGAAAGAGATACAAGCAAGTCCTATAGTCAGATAAGAAAAAAAAGAAACTTTTTTTTTCTAAAGATAAGCAAGTCCATTCTAAAGGAAGAAAGCCTGTAATTCACCTTAAGTACTATCCAAGGAGAAACTAATTCCTTTCAGATGCAGGGTCAAGGTTTATGTGGAGTCATCTTGACCTGTAATCAGTTTGGCTATGAATAAACATATGTACTCTAAGGACCCATAGAGAGAAGATAAAATATGATCACTAACACATCCAGTCCAACTCTCTTGGAGCTCTGTGGAAAGGCTGCCACTGATTTTGATGGGATTTGGATGTAATTCTGTCATTCAACACAGGTGCTTTCATTCAGGACATTTTGGTTCTCTCAGTGTCAGAAAAAAATGCAGCCCACATTATCATCAGGAGAAACCAGAAAAGCATGGCACTTGTCAAAATTAAGCTAGAAAATCTTTTAGAAAGAGTTGTGTTACCGCCAAATGAGTCCTTCTCCGCTGGTGGTGAACACTAGTTCAAGTGCTAGTTTAAATTGGAAAAGGTTTTTCAGCACAGCTGGAAAAAGTAGGGGGAGATTTTGTGAAGCTGGAGGTTTCTACTTTTGTCCTTCCATGAGTGGCACTTTGTTTAACATATGAATTCTGGGGCACTCATTGGTGACAATCATCACTAACCAGTGGTTCCACTTCCTAAAGTGTAGGGAATAAAAATACATAATTGCATTTTGCAATGGTCAGTGCATTAACAAAAGAGGTCCCTATTTCAGTGATTTCTATAACTACCAACAAAATGACCCAAATTGCTCTTTCTCAGACACGCCAGCTATAAAACTGAATTCACTTCACAATGCTGAGATCCATGGGCTAAGTTCATCTTGATGCATGACAAACAGGGCCATAAAATTTTTAAATCACATTTCTGATTGTTAGAGCCTTGGAAAAGACATAAAGAAAAATATCACTTTCCATGACTCAAAGTATTTGAATTTCAACTTCTGACTGGAACAGAAGCTGGGGAGGGAGGTTGTAGAACCTTTGAGGCAAGGCTAGAAGCAGCTGTTTAAATCAGATAGTCATACCAATCCACTCTGACCATAATGACATTAGACAGTAGATCAATGGCTGAGCATAACTTTGGCACTCTATGTAGCCTGTTGATAATATTTTGATTCACAAAGTTTGTGTCACAAAACAGTCTGAAAATGAAAGCAAAATTCTTTGTGGAGAAAAGTCAATATAATGATTCTTTCCACTAAGCAGAAGGAAGGACCCCACAGACTCTTGTCGGACAGGATTCAGCTGGAATATCTGTGCTTTTCAAGGGCTTGTCCTCAGCCCCCAGCAGGACAGATCCTTGTACCCCAGCCATCAGTCCCCACAGTCCATTGGGGCCTTACAGCCTGGGGAGTAAAGGGGGAATAAAGGGGATCCCTGGAGGAGCAGCTCTGGTGTCAGGGCTCACCTGGGCCACCCAGGACAGTCTGTCAGCCCAGTGCAATGCCAGCTCCTGTGGCACTGACACTGCCCGTTCCCTCATCCTCCCCCTTTCCAGCTGCATGCCAGACACTCCCTGACTCCGGCTGGCCACTGAGCCATTCTTTCTCTAGGAGTTCAGGTTGGCTGAGTGAAACCCAATCTCCTGTCCTCAGGATAAACACTGAAAAATTATGGAGCCTTGCAATTTTGCCAGTTACTCTGAAACTGCCCCTAGGAAAGGGTAGCAAAAGCCAAAAGCAAATCTGTATACCCAGTTCAAGGAGAGCAGCTCTGCTGTCTGTGGAAACAGTTGGACAGAAATGAAGGGAAGCGAAGCGTGCCTCACACGTGACCGCTCCGTTGGCATGGGCCAGCTGAGGAGGGGCCAGCCACTGCCAGCCCTTCTGTTGAGGACACTTCCATCCAACCTGGTGTCCTCCATTTGTACTCCTAGAAGAGGATGGGGTTGGAGGGCATCCTAGTTTCTTTCACAACCCAGCTCCACACCTGGGCATAGTCAAATTCTGAACTCTCCCTGCTTTTTTGTTTATTAACTCGAGCAGAAACATCTCTACCTCCCTCACATAAAGTCTTTGCCTGTTACACCTACTTTGCACAGGCAATTCCACTCTCAACTGGTCACTGCTGACCAGAAGCAACCATGCCCAGAATAAACCTTAGCAGAGTATTCATAATTACAGAGCTTATCATAATTACTTTTGCAGGGATGTTATGCAAGGGTAGGAATAAACTTTTTCACATGTAAAATTTTAGTTCTGCATTTACATCCACCTTGTTACTCATGTTTAATAGGATGCCACAACTGGACAGATACATGCAGTGTATTACCATCTGTCAGTTTAGATAGAATGGTAACCAGGTCTGAGAAGGGAATGAATTTGGGATCCTCACATCATCCTTTCTCCTACAAGCTTGACTTTAAAGGTTCACTTGGAAGATAATCAGCTGGATAGCAGGATGGCAGTTAAATTTTCTGGACTCTGAAAGCAGACACTCACAGGCTGGGTTTCCCTGGAAGCACCTGTCAGACTGCAAGAGATGCAGCTGACTCAAGGCACACAAGGCAGCAAATCTGCAGCCAAGCTGTCTGAAGCAGTTGAGGGAAGAAAAACTTTCAGTCATCCAGGCTGGAAAATTACAGTGTTTGGTTTTCACAAGGTACAGTAACACCTACATTGTTTGCCACTGAAAAATTATATTTACGGTCTGTTGAGATGAAATAATGTACTTTAATCCATGAAATTCAGAAAAGCTGAAATGTTACTTTTTAAATAGCATTCTCTGTTGCCTGAAAGTTTTTACTGCAGACTGTAAGATACAGCAGTAAATGTAGTCCCTCTTTGGAGCCGGAAAGCTGAAGTGGCAGTGCTGACATATGAAATAGTGAATAATACAATTAAAGAAGTCTGCTTTCCTTCTAATATGAGCTTGGAGATGCCAGTGCTAGTACTCTTCAGAGTAATAACATTGTGCATTATTAAAGACAAGATCTCAACAGCTGTTTAATGTTAATTTAAGAAACCTAAACACATTCTGAGAGGCTCCATGTCAGTCCAATATAGGCACTGCAATTTTAACTTACTAACTTCTCTTGCATTCTAAAAGTTTATTTCCTGTTTTGTCAGAAATCATTAATCTTTAAAAAAAAATCTGAATGTTCAGAAAAGAACTCCTAAAATCTACCCACAGTTCTCCATATCCCTATTTGAAGAAAGTTACTCCAGAGTCAGCCAAACCTCTGCCCCCTCCTAGGGCCTTGGTATTCATGCCTCGTCTCCATTTTGCCTTGAGTAGAATTCCACTGCTCCTCTTTTCCAAGACCGAGCAATACTGGCAGCAGCTGTGGTTCCTAAAGAGCCTCATGCAGGATCTGAGTTTAAATTCTAGCTGTTCACACACTGTGTGCTAGCATATGCTATAAGCAACTATAAATTGTGTACAGATGTGTTCCAGAGTTCCAGTGAAGCCAAGCTAACAACACTGAATAACAGCTCGTGTGCTTTGTAATTATACATAATGCATTTGCTGTCATATAACAGAGTCCATCTCTGTGTCAGGATTTATCCACTAGCTTAGGAAGCAAGGATTAAGAATTATAGTGTAAATTTTTAAGCAAGATTTTTAATGCAAGATATGCAAACCAAAGAGAGATGACCAATTTCTGGGGAACATTTCATGTAAGAGATTCTGATTAAATGAGCACACAAGCCAGGGCTTAAAAAAAATGTTTAGAACACTCTTGAAGGTCTAAAGACAAAAAACATTTACATATAAGTGAAAACAAAAAGGACGCAAACATTGGCCCAGCTGGAAAAGCAAAGTGACAAAAAGCAGGAAACAGAGGGAAGCACAGTAAAGGAATGGTGTGGGGCAGGGGAAGGAGGAGGGCAGGCTGCTGTCAGAAGATGACTAATGACCAGGAAGAGCAGGGCTGAAGGGAGATGAGCATCCTTAAAGCACCCTGTACATATTCTCTGCTGTACTCTCATGCAAAACTGATTCTTTTCTTAGAGAGAAGATTTTTCTCTGTAAATTAGAGTTTGAGCAATAAATGTTGGGAATATTGACCATCTTTGTTGCATGGAAAGGGAAGCCCATCATTGCTCACATACCAGATGCGCTCTTTCCATAAGTCCAACAGCAGCACTGCTTTTCTTCTCTTCTGACCAGTGGCAAACACCAAAATAATACACAAACCTGACTAGAATAATTCTTTTCATTAAGCTGTGTATTCAAATCAGTAGAGGGAAAAGAAAGGTCTGAACACAGTATCAAAATGTGAGCATAGGTTAGCTAGCAGCTGGCAGAAGATCAAACTTTTGTGGCCTGCCCCAGTTAGAGCCCTCAGGAAAAGCATCTCAGTATGTGTTTTAAGCTAATCTAGATCAAGCCCTGGTCCCACTGTCCTGCCCATTTCCAGCTTTTTATGCCCTTCCCTGTGACTTTAGCACAAGCACTTATTGGAGTACATAGTGAGGTGGTTCACAGGGCTGGAAAAACTGAAAGCTTATGAAATGTAATAATTAGCTTTCAGCAGGGTAAGTTCCCTGGATGGGATCCACATGAAATCAGAGATGCCAAGGCTAATGCAAGAGTGGGGATAGAGGCGTGCAGCTTTGGTCCACAGGGAATATGCAGGTTACAGTTACCCAGTCCTAGATTGCCTTGAGCTGCTGAGGGAGCACACCCTGATGCCTCTCAGAAAATATCACAAGCTTCTTTGCAACCCCATAGATAAAATTCTGCCTCTTTGGCTGATAGAGAGACACAACTTCTCTTACAAACTAAGATGTTTTGTGGTTCCTCTACCCCAGGTTGCTTTCCTGATTGAAAGAGGGCTTGTAGGTTTAATGAGAGTACTCTCCAATAGACAGTAGCAGGAATAATTAGTGAACAGCATCAGGTCTGACAGAGGCACAGCTTTCAAGATTCATCCTGTGTTTGAAGGTGATTTGCTACATCAAAGCTGAGAAAATATATTAATAAGGCAAAGGGAAAAACCTCTGGAACTTTGATTATATCTTGCTTTTTTGTTATTGAGCTTACCTTTTGGTATAGCTCTTTCTTCTTGTATTACACATTCCAGTGTATTTCTCCATATGCAGAGTATTTGCATCATTTGGCAAAGAACATGAAAAGCTAAATGATGATCAGACTGTGCTGGAAAGGGTCTGTTAACAGAAAACACAGGCAGTTAAATCACATCATATTAAATCAGCAACATTCTTATCCCTGAAGCATGGCATCTTATTATTTATGGACTATTTATTCTTGATTCCTTGGTCTCCTTATATCTCATGAGCCTGATTAGCTGCGTATTTGATGGTTTCATTTCCTCCTTTCTGAAATTCCTTGGATTAATCCATGGCAAGTCATTTTGCTAACCTACTTTGTCCACACTTGTGATACTGCTTGGTACCCTCAGAGTCTACCTTACAACGTTGATATAGCTTAACACTGGCTGGTCTCCAGCCCTTCTCTGCCACAAACAAAAGGATGAATACTCCTGTCCCTTATCTGGGAGGGACAGATGCAGCTCTACTTCCTAACTCAATTTTAACTGCATATTTCTGAAAGATTAAGTGCTATATACAAATTCAAAGTGAATCTTTTGAAAACATATCTATGGAAAACATGTAAAAGCACAGAACTGACACTAGAAAGGGCTGTGGCTCAAACAATCTCAGGTAACATTAGATTGTCTGCCTACAGACAGTCAATCACCAACATAGATTTCTGCTGTTTTATTGTCTTACTGTCTTTTATTGTGCTAGATGCTATATTATTTCTTTGAGTCTTCTCTTAAGGCAGACTATATTTGACCACTTCATAGAGCAATGGTTGCTGATTTTCTGGAAGAGCTGGTCTGAATTACATACATTATGTCACACATTGATGATGGTAGGAGGCAGCAAACCCTGATACCACTTTCTAGCCAGGATAAACTGCAATAGAAAACTTGGTGACAAGTTACACTGGAGGAATTTTTGCAAGGGATGACATTTCATCTGAGTCCTGAACTTACCTTAAAGCATGTCCCATGTTGGGCAGTGGAGCTCAGTGGAAATGGTGCAGGACTTCACAAAGGGCCTGCCACCAGCTGTCAGACCAGAGTCATTGTGGCAGACCTGGTGTCAAGTACACAGCACCCAGGGTGACTTGGTAAGAAAGAAAAATATAATAAGAAATAAAATATGAAGGTAGTGTTTTGTGCATGTAGATTAACCCTGGTCTCAACAACAACTAAACAGGTCTTGTTACTGACTCTAGGTGCTTTAATACTTTTTGTAGAATAGCAGCACAAGAGTTGTTCTATCCCAAAGGGTGTTTGTTGCTACATCAAAGAGCAGCTAACTACATTGTTAGGACTTCAGCTGTTTAGACTTAGCATGCTCCACTGCATTCCCAGCCCAGCATTCCCTACTTAACAGATAAGGAATTAGTTTGATGATTAAATTATTTCCATCAAATGCTCCCCCTTTCAGCTATGTTAGTTGTCCTTTGTTGCTTTATTGACCCCGTTTTCCAGGCCATTGAATTTCCAAACAGCAGTCCTCAGAATTATCCCATTGGGGAAACAGTTTTCAGATTTTAATTTATCTGGGGCCTTACTGGTATCTGGTTGCATTTCTTCACCTGTTAGCTTGCTTCAGGAGGTTTTACATGCCTTTGCTGCAGTTTTAATTGATTGCTTTTGTTTATTAGGAGAAGCCCAGATGCAAAGACCAGTGCCCAAGTACTCACCCACCATTGTGCTGCCTCACAATGTAGCAGCTCCAGAGCTCCCAGACTTCAGAGGCAGGGAGAGAACTGCTTGGAAATTTTGCTATAGGGGATAATTTTGTTGCCTAATGACAAGTGAGTTCAAACTGGAGAAGGTGAAATAAGTGCCATAGCTGAACTTTCAGAGGTCAGTCTTGTCTCAAGACATGGTCTCCCCATTGGAGCAGGAAAACAGAGTTGTCTTGTGCAAAAAAGGAGGCAGGAGCATAACTCTGTTTTTCTCCTTCACGATATCACAGGCCAATATCTGTCCTTGTAACAAAGAAACTATAGACACTTTAACTGAGATTCATCCCTACACGATGCATCTGCTCATTTTGTCTCCTTCCATTTCAATATTGAACCAAGTTGCAGAGACGAATTCTGGCCCCATGGTATTACTCAAGGTGAACAGCTGAAGCATTCAGATAGTCATCTTCTGAATTAGCTTGCAGAGGCTAAGTAGCTAGATTAAAAGAACACAGGTGGGAGAGCGATAAATCCCGTGATCAGAGGCATTCACAACGAGCTGTGAGACTCTGCTTTGTGCTGTTTGTTGCTTTAGGCAGGGGTTTTTAAATCCCAGTCTTTGTTGTTTTCCCAGCTTTGTTTGCTCAAGGCAAAGTGATTGTGGAATACCTCACACAGAGGCCCCTGGTTCTGACTGGGACAGCCTGTAATATAAAACTTTAATGACACAGTACCAGGATGGAGAGATATGTCATTCCAGCCTCACTGCTGCTGGTATTTCACCAATTTTACCATATGGTCCATGTCTGCAGTATGCTATTTTCCTATAGACTCAGCCTATATACCAAAGTATACCAAGACTTACACTAAAGATCACATTTTGCTAGATTTATTCCCCTGAAGATGTGTCCTGTCGGATCTGACCAGCCCCCCAAAAAGACACAGAAACCACACACATGATTTTCCTGGCTCCAAAGGCAGCATCATGGCCGGTTAAGCAAATTCCTTTTGACTGGCCTGACTGAAGGGAAACGAGTAATTTGCTTGTAATGTAGCTATCCCTGTCTGGCACAAGCTCCTGGACCACGGCTGTTTTTACAATTCCCGTGTTCTAGCTGGAGATGCGATTGCTAAAGCCGGCTGCTGTGTCTCAGAGAGAAAGGGTAACTGCTGCGGAGCCGAGCGCGGCTCAGGCGCTGCAATTGTAGGATTGATGCGCCCTCCCGTGTACCAGCGCTGAAGTGTTTGCTCAGCCACAGCCTTCGGACATCAAGGAAACCCTCTGGAGATTTGGGTTTGTTTGTTTTTTGGGTTTGTTTGTTTTTTTTTTTGTTTTTTGTTTTTTGTTTTTTTTTTTTTTTATTTCATCAAATAACAGCTCTGCAATACCTGTCATTCAATCTGCCAGATCTTATTGATAAAAAATTAGATTCGAAAAAACAGAGAAGGTTTGACTTGCTAAACAGCAATAATAATAATAGGGCTAAGTCCTTCCCACATAGCTTTTTTTTTGTTTATGCAGAGAACCGAAGTCAGAAAAATCAAGAATACATCCACCAAGAAATTTTGCTACTCCCAAAGAGGATCTAATAAGACTTCACATATCCACCTTTCATAAAATCAGTAAGATTTCTGTCAAATAGAGAAGGGTAAAGAAAGAAGTATTTCAAGGTGACAGTCCCTTTGCATGAACTTATTTGAAGGAGTGTAGCACCAGCTGTACATTTTAATTTCAGGGAACCACAGCAGAGCTTAGGTAGAACCACTGAGAAATCTTTAAGGTTTTACTTACTTTGATTTTGACACCATCATTGCTCCACTGATTCACCACAAAATATCAGATGAAAATAGCAGCCATCAATATCCATGGACAACAATGGAAATTATTGTGTTTTTCAAGAGTCTGTGTTTCTTCCTAAAGTATGAGAGCATATTATTAAATTGTAAGGTATCCACATTACAAAACTGTAATACAAGAATCCCCAACCTGCCCAAGAAATGTTCTTCATTAGCAAGGAAAAGGTCCTGCAGATAAATCTGTTTCAAGTAGCAGAAGAGTTATGTCAGATATTCTTTGTCACAGCATCTGCCACAGCATATATTGCAGTTGAGATGGCCACAATACACAGAGTACCACCATACCATTTCAGAAAGCTTCAACCCATGCAGAGTAACACCATATCACTTCAGAAGGCTGCAAGCATCTGCCCTTCTTGCTCTTTAGCCCAACATTTATTCCCCTCATGTTGATGCACTGCCCTGTGTGCCCTCTGTTCCCTTTGGTGTTGGTCAGTGCCCTGGGCACTCCCTGGCTCATTGCTGTCAGTGCTGCTCACCTGCTGCTCACAGCTGTGCCCGCTGGGGATGGGCTCAGCCCAGCCCCATCCCAATCACCACCAACTGTGTGCCTACAATTCTTTGTATTTTCCCTCAGCAATGGCATGGGGCAGGAAAGGGAGGCATTGCTATTGCCCATTTTCATGTAGCTGACTGATGCATCTCAGTTCTTGGCACATGCCCTCAGTGACTGGGGGCAGGACAGAGGTTGGAGGCTGTCTCCCTGTCTTTGTCTCTTTGTGGTCCCTGGAAGCAACTTAAAGGGATCCTCTGAGCAATGTAGGGCATTAAATTGGCATTTAAAGGTGGCACTGTGAATAATACCTGTTGGGTGACAACATAGCTGCTTCAAAAATATGCTTTGCCTTCCTTCTTTCTTTATCCTGCTATCCAAGACAATCAAATGGTCAGTATCTTTATTTGGTTAGAGATGTATTGGACTGCTTTCCTTTCAACAGATTATCCAGTCCGATTAAATCTCGTCTATTTTTTTTCCTTTTTTCTTCTACAGAAAATAGTGGTATTTCTGTCCTTGGATCTTTTTCAGGCCATTTCTTTTCATCTCCTATTGTAGTTAGGGAAATTCCAGATGCATTTTTCTTCTATTGATCTATTTTGCCCAGTCACCATAAATTTCAATGTTCTTCCTCTGCTGCATTTGTTCCATCAGTTGTCTTAACTGGCAGTTTCTTTAATAGTCCTTGTTCACATATGAGATTTTCATAGCTTTGAGCTACTTCATTTCTCTAGAGAGAAAATTAATTTGCACTTTAAACATAAGCAACACTTAGTCCCCATTCAGGCTGCTCTTACACTGTGGGCTGCCTCAGATCTATCAGGTTTGTTGTTGGTTTTTTGCCTGAATTTGTTTCTTTCCTTTAATAAAAAAGAATGTTGTAACTGGAACCTGGTTTCAGGTCCTGAAATGACACTCAGGCCAACCAAGAAAAGAAACCTACCAATTATTTCTGATGCTTAAATCACTTCCTTTTCAATAATCCAGAAGTTGATGCTGTATCATTTTCTCCTTCTGTAACTCCTGTTAGTGAGCCTTAAAAGACAGTTGGGGAAAAAAAAAGCTTGTAATGATTATAAAAAAGTGGAGATTGATGTTTGTGCCATTACTAAATTCTAAAATACATTTGATGCATACAATATAAAGTTACCACATAATATGACAGATTAGGAAGACTTTTTACAGTTCTAACACCTAAGGCCCAAAACTGGATTTGACAAAAAATTCAACAGTACACACAAATGTTTTGCAGAGTTGTTTGTTGAACTGAGTTTAAAACCCAGCTGGTAGCGTTTACTAGTCTCCAAGAGGTTGTCCAAAATACATGTTGGCCCTCAGGACCCCAAAACTGTCCTATATTGGTTTGAAACCAATTTCTATGTGTTGGGGCTGCATCAATCCATAGATATAATTTACAGGTAGCTTGCATGAGTTCCATGACATGGTACTAATTATGGCATCCGTGCCCTCTAACCACCATTTTCCTCCAACCATTTCTGATATCTCTGAAGTTAGAGGAAAGTTGGTTTGTCCTGCCAGTTAGAAAGAAGTCTAACAAAATCTACATCAAGAGCCCAGGGCAGTTTAAGGAACTGAAGCAATAATTCAGAATGAAAAGAGGCATCTTCACAATGTTCCTGCTCAATAAAACTTGATGTATTTTTCCCTAGCTCTGCTTGATAATTTGAAATTAGGAGAGTACCTGTGCTGTCTTACAGAAAATTTCAACATCAATACTTTACAAGAGCATCATATAAAATACAATCAGTGTATGCAAGTACCAAGACAGAAGATTGATGCTATTAATTTAAGTTGTTGTGGAACAACAACTTAAAGTGGACTGGTTGGGCTCTGATACAGAGATGGGTTTCTAAACTAAGGAGGGGACTACATGGAAACCTGACATTTCTGAAGCCCTCTGTATCAAAGCTTGCCTTTTCTCCTGGCATGGTTAAAAAACCCAACCCCACTCATAAAAATGAATGCAAGGTTTAAAAGAGCTCTGAGAACTAGCCTAATCTCTAATATGCAGACACTGTATGTCACCTCCCATCACATGCAGGTACTTCTCAGATTGCTGTTTGATTTATTCTAAACTTCAGCAATAGCCTCCAATTTTCCACTGCTAATACTGTTGCTTGATATCAGTGCACTTCAGCAATGGTTTCACAACACTGAAGTTACTTTATTTATCCCATGGGTTGATAATATGCTACAGGTGGGGAGGTTGTTTATTTTTGTTTTAATAAAGAACACAGGACACAATCAGGCCATTTTATTGCTAACATACTGTGTTCCCAAGAAACATGCAGGTATGTGAAGTGAATGCATTGCACACTAATTTGTGGATTGGAAATCTGGTCAGCTAAGCAGGGCCTCTGGACATTTGTCAAGTCC
This sequence comes from Ammospiza caudacuta, assembly GCF_027887145.1. Taxonomy (NCBI): domain Eukaryota; kingdom Metazoa; phylum Chordata; class Aves; order Passeriformes; family Passerellidae; genus Ammospiza; species Ammospiza caudacuta. Next base: position 62,133,303 of record NC_080597.1, read on the forward strand.
TTGGTCCCTGTCAGATATCACCATCCCAGCCAACACTCCCTGTAGTGCTCCACACATTCCATTCTCTGAGGTAGGATCTTTATCTTCCTTACTGTCTGGAAAACAGACTATACAGTTTGGATGCTACTTAAATGGGAAGAGTAAACCCGACCATTACTATTACTTTTGGTTAGACAGAATGGGAATTTGTGTCCTATACATTTTAGTTAGCAGCCTATAACATTTATTTACATAACAGGCGGTAGGAGGAAGATCACAGTGCAAAGATTCCATTTTAAAATGAAGTAATTTGTCAACATTTGTTTTTCCACTCATTTCAATTTGCATGCAAGGATACTAAGTTTTATCTCTGGTGGTGCTACAGGGCTATAGTTTATTCACAGCAGGAGAGAGAGCAAATATAAACAGCAAACTAATGGGCTGAGCCACCATCTAGCTGGAGCTGAAGCTTACCTTCAGCTGATGTCACAGTACAGTAGCTGCAGCAAACAAGTCAATGTGAGCTGCAGATTATAACTTATTTGGGCCATGAGAATGAATATAAGATTTGAAAATCAAGTGTGCATTTTAAGAATGTATCTGAGGCAGCTGGTGATTCTTTCTAATTTATGTACAGCAATGCTATTTCAAACTGCAATTGTAGCAGCCACTTCAAAATACCAAAGTGGCAATGTTGACATCTATCTATAGATGTCCACTATTTGTCCTCTGAGCTCCTTTAGAGCCAGTGGAGACAGAAATCTTTTTGGGTGACACTCATTTAGAATCACAGAATCACAGAATGGTTTGAGATGGAAGGGACCTTCAAGATCATCTAGTTCCAAGCTCTCTGCCATGGGCAGGGACACCTTCCACTAGACCGGCTTGTTCAGTGCCCCATTCCACCCAGCCTTGAGCACTTCCAAGGAGGAAACCTCCAGAGCTTCTGTGACCAAACTGTTCCAGTGCCTCACCAGCCTCACAGTAAAGAACTTCTTCCATATATCTAACCCAAATTTCCCCTCTTTCAGTTTGAACCCATTACTCCTTGTCCTGTCACACAGTTCCTGATGGAGAGTCCCTCTCCATTTTCCCCCTTCAGATACTGGAAGGTTGCTGTGAGGTCTCCACACAACCTTCTCCATGCTGAACAGCCCCAGCTCTCTTAGTCTGTCTTCACAGTGGAGGTGCTCTAGTCCCCCTATAAATTTCATGTTCCTGCTCTGGATTTGCTCCAAAAGTTCCATGTTCTTCATCTGCTGATGTTCTTCATCTTCATCAGTTCTCCCCAGGCTCTGGCACTTGGCCCAGGCAGGGCTGCACTCACAGGCAGGGGTGGGGGCACCTTGAAGGGCCTGAGCTCAGCTCAGCTGGGGCCTGGTGCAAATAACACCAAGGCTGGGGGGTCAGTCCTGAACAGGTAATTCATGTTAAGAGCAGGACTTCAAGAGCCTTGTGGGTCCCTTCCAAGTCAGAAGATTCTGTGGTTTGGAAATAAAGACCTGATTCTCTCTCCTGGCTATGAAAGGAATGTGACTGAAACTCAAATGTAGATGTCTCTCCATTTCTGACATACTGGGGAGAGAGTAACTTCCATAAATAAGCAAAGTTACTACTTATCCAACACTAAATCTTTTGTCCATTGACATACCCCTGTCAAGACAAATATTTTGTGATTACTTCATTTTGTGGGGAATGCTTGTTGGATTTGAGAATCCTTTGCTGGCTACAAGTATCAATTTAACTTAAATTGCTATGAAAATTGAATAATATTATATATGCATATGTATATAAAACATATTGTTTTCAGAGCATTTACATAATGAATACAACTTTCCAAAACTGAAGAGGTGTCCTTGGATGAAGAAAGATGGACTTTTCCTTATTCCTTTCACAGATAACAGAGACATTATTATCCAGTGTGATTTGCATTATCTGGATTAGCTATTATAGCCCAGAGGATGACTGCACATGCAACAGACTGGCCCTTACTATCAAAACATTCACATAAAGATTCTTTACTGAGAATGTGATGGCTGCTTCACCTGAATGTGAAGAAGTCTGATGCCCTTTATTTGATGACAGTGATGGAGAGAAAAGTACTCCTTTTTAAAATTTATAAAGAATTTTTCACTGATGCAATATAATAGTAAAATATCTGGGGAAAAATATAACTGAAAATTTTCTTTACTGATATGCCAACTTTATTCATTTCTGCATGCAAAGGCTGAATTATTTATTTGCATGAGGCAATTCATTCTATACAGTTGCAGCAAATACTTGCTGATGTCTTAGGAAAAGTTTTTACTTGATCACATAAGTATAGGACTAAATTTCTTTTTCCAGATATATAGTTTATTGTTAGCTACAGTCTGAAAGTGCTTCTACAAACACAGCTTTGAGCGGGAGCTACAGACTTCTTTTTTGATGACATGAGATGAAAAATTACCAAGTCTCTTTGCTGTTTGAATGGGATTTTATGAGTGAGATAGACATCTAACTATTGATAAGCCTGGGTATCTCATTGCCTCCTGTGAGCTGTCATGACAGATACATATTTTGTATTTCTGCTGCTGCTAAAAGAGTGAACAGAATTGATGAAATGGGCTGGTAGCAGGAACTGTTCACTGGAAATCTCAGATCTTTCTGGAGGAAGATGGAAATATATATGAAAATACATAAGCTGAATTTCAAAAAAAACTCTGTGTGAGAGATTGCATCCTTAATTTAAGGATGAAGTGGCCTAAATACCCCAAGAGGCACATTTTCTCCTTTCTGGAAATCAGAAATTATTGGGAATAAAACTCCTCTATTCTCCCTGAAGGTTTTGTTGTTTTTTTCTTCTACTGCTGTAAATTTCAGAATGTTCTTCCCATGAGGAGGATTTCTGAGAAGGCACAAATAAGGGATGGTTGGATAAGAAATTTCTGAAAAAAGTTCTGGAGTAAAGTACCCCCAAATCCAGATCTCACAGAAATGAAATCTTAGTTCTGAAGGATACATAACAGGAAAATTAGAGAAGTATACTAAATCTTGATTTATTTGATAACAAAGACTGAGCACTTCTGTCCATATTGGTTGCAATTTCAGACTTTAATTTTCTCTGATGTGGAAGCTTGATTACAAGAACAAACATGGAGCCCAGTTCAACCATTTACTGTGCACATTAATTCTCCTTTGGAGAAGCTTTGGAAGCTTGTAGGAAATTGTAGGAAATTCTTGTGGCCAGAAAAAGCCCAATTTTCAGAGCACCTGTCTCTGAGAGACTTTCTCTAGCATCACATCTCTTAGCCTCTCATTTCTGGCACAGGCATTGACTGTCCTGTGGGCTCCACACAGAAGAATTTGAAGCATTAAAAGAGTCTCTGATACAGTGCCACAGCAATTTAATTATTTTCTCTCATGCTGTCTCAGCTACACACTAAGCTTAAGGAATTAGATGGGATGCAAGATTTTAGCTTTAACTTATAAAAATGCAAATGATCTGGAATTAAATTGCTCAGGAACTTGACTCCCTATCACACAGTGATAAGAAGCACTCGAGCTGCAGTTCTTTCCCATGGCACAGAATTCTGCCTGAGTGATTGCTGGACTGGGAGCCTTTCCACCTCACATCCTCCTCCAATCTCCAAAGAATTTAATGTGTTACAAAGTACTTATCTCCACTCTGTTTTCAAGGAGGAACTGACCTGAAGTACAGATCAGATTTACAGAAAGTCCCTTCTGTTGTACTTCACATTTATATCCATGGAAAGTCCTCCATCTGCCCAGACACTTTTCCATGACTCCTTTTGCACAAGAAAAATCAACAAACAAATACCAGCACATACTTGTGACCCTCTGGGCCTTTACTCTACCTTCTTGATCTCTTCTGCTTTTGAAAAAGCAATTTGAAAGACCTCCCATTGCTGATTTTATGCAGGATCTTTAGAGGATTATAGCAGATAAAGAAACACAAGCTTTACTGAAGGTGAGAAACCAGCATAATTACAATCCATTGTCATTCAGGCCCATAACAGACAGACTGCCTCTGCATCCCTGTCTCCACACCCCTGAATGTGGTGGGGAGTTTGAAAGACAGAAGTTACTGTCCTTGCCTTCTCTGTATATTTTCTCACCAGATACACAGGATTATTGGAAGTCTCCCAGTAACTTTCTTGACATAAGGGACTTGAGCTACATATATGATATCTCTCTTTGATAGTTAATCTGCCTAAATCATCTTAATTTTCAGATCTTATTGACCCTATCAGGTGTTTATTGTTTCCTCACTATGAGCTGAAGTTTCCCCTTCTCCTTTACTCCCAGAGCCATACAGAATTCTGTGCTTCCTCTGTGTGCCTTGCCCTGATTTGCTTCACCTTCAGTTTAATTCTGCTGTGGTGTCAAATCCATCTTCCAGAAAATGCTCCATACCCTCTATGTACATGACCTATGCACAGACACACCCTTGGAACTTGCCTGTATGACCAACTTGCAGAACCTTCAAGGTACCTGGGCATAGAGTGGCAGAAATGTAACTGGGAACTGAGGTTCTGTTAACCCATCTCCTCTTGTGATAAAGGCTTTTGAGGCTGTAAAACAGAAACACACCAAACCCATGCTCTGGCGTAGGGTGCAATGTGTTCAAAAAAAAAAAAATAAACACAAGCTTTCCACTCTATGTAGCACTTCATAAATATGTGTTTATTTCCTCATCTTTCACCAGTTTTACAGTTTTAACCAGTGCCTCAGGGGTAATGTTCGTCAGAAGCATACAATGGAACTTCAGATAGTTCTATTCTGTAGTTAAGAAATGAAAAAAAATTAACTGGCCTTTCCATACGGAACTGCGCCAAATAATAATGAAACTAAATGTTTATAGCATATTACAGAGTTACCTAAGATTTCAACTTACATTTCTATCTTACTCATGTACTGTATTTACACAGTTAACTAATTTATTATTTACATTTTTCAAATTCTGTAGTCATAAATCTTTTTTATATTGTACATTCTAGTTTAAACTTTTATTACAGAAATTATTTAACACACATTTCAGACACTGCAATTTAAATATTTCACATGAGTTCTAGGAAATGACTGCCTGGTTTCACTAGTGACATGTCAAGATGCCTCCTTCATAAGAAAATACATACTACAAAGGAATTTTATCATATTCAGAATCTTGAATTTTGAGAAAACTAAGTACATGGGATGTAACCATGATAATGCTATTTCCTTTTCTATGCAATATTTTTTTTTGGAATGACATTTTACCTGAGATGTAAAATTGTTAAATGTGTGGGCTTTTGATAAAAATTTGAAATTTTACATAAATGTTGGCCTTCTATTTACTGAGAACTACTCCTATCTGCATAGATATATAAATGTTATTTATATATCTATATCATATTTTCCAAAAAATTCTATATCTACATAAATAAACATTGGTATTATATTAGGAAACTTCCCACTATCCTTAAAAAGCAATGTGCTCAAGTACAATATTCAACTTCTGACACAGACACAATAGTAAATGTGACCTCTAATGGTAATACTTCCTTCCAAGGGAAGTGAGAGGTACCTGTTGAATTTGGAAGACATGACAGACAACTAATGTGGACCCAATGAAGGGAATTTTATATATCCAGTCCCAAAAATGTTGTGCAGGAGCATCTGACGCAGCAGACAACTTTGGGTCACTTTTCCATGTTACATGTAACTACCTAAATAATGTCTTAATAGAAAAAAGTTAATTATAGAAAATCTTACACCAGTTAATGCTGTGTTGTCTTCTCTCGTTACAATAATATGCATTTCTATTACCAAATGATTGCAGATACCAAGTTTAAAGCAAATGGTCATGGATTTCATGTTTCTTTTATTCTGTTATTGGTAGACACTGTTAGGCACAATATGACATTCCTTGTAAACATAAATTCTGATACATTAGACCACAAACTGAGGTTACAGAAAGCAGTACACAGACATGTGAGAAGCGCAGATCCACTACACATTCCAGGCACAAATGCAGCCACCTGGGAGGCCTGACCCTGTATCCATCACACCTGAAACACCCAGCTGACACCAGTGGAAAACAAATGCATCCCAGTTGCCAAACCAGGTTTTTGAAATAATTCTCTTTTTATCTTCTACCAAAGATTTCATATACTTTTAAAATATAGATGGTCTCATAATAATGTGGTGGTAAAAATGTATTTTACTTTATTTACCCTGAAACACCTAATTATTATGAAGTCTGTGTAAAGAACTAAGGCCCCTAAAGCAAGTAATGTAACTAATACATTTAGAAAGCTCTCTTCAAAATATGTATCTACATATTTTTAAGAAGTTGAAAATAATCTTTCAATAACAAGTCATAAGAGAAAATCTCTCGAAGGTTTTTTATTTCCCAAACTTAAAAGTGCACTACACTTTCTGTGCAACGCTGTGCCACTCAAGAACCAAACTGAGGAATAGGAAGTCTGAACTTTTAAGTGTATTGCTTATTGCAACTCCCACCCTTCATAACCTGCATGCGTATGGTAGGCACAAATTAATATGAGTTATGAGTTATTTACATCCAACAGAGCAAACTTATATTTCTTACCAGAAAATATTTCTTGAAAGAAAACAGTGCACTTGAATTACGTAAGTTTTAAGAAATTATTCAGTATTCCATGGTTATATGAAGAAACATTAATTTTAGTCTATAAACTCATAGAGCATTTTTGTTCTGCTAATGACCCATGAGCAATCTGAGTATACAGTTACTGCTATTGTTGTTGGGAGCTAGCTCTCTTCCTCTGAATAATCAGGAAAAGGGTATTAAATTATTTAACAAAAAAGCTTTGGAAAGATATATTAATTTTCCTTTTCTAATCGCTAGAAATGGAGAATAAGGCAACAACTGAGATAAAAATATATCTTGCTTAGTAAACCAAGCTTCTTAATACATTTCTTAAAAGTGAAATTTCATGCTGAAAAATTGCAAGGCCTTAAAAGAGAAACTTTAATTACTTTGACAAGACCATGCCTTCTGTTTATTTCACTATTTTAAAGCACTCCAGAATATATTGAGAGGGACTTATTTCAGTGTAATAGATGAGTTTTCAGCTTTAAAACTGAAATAAATAAAACTGAAATAGATGAGTTACTTAAAGCTGAAAACTCCTTTTTATGGCTAAAAAGCTTCTATAGCATCCTTCAAGACTGAATAATGTTTAGAAAAATGCCACCAATTTCCATTACAACCTTCTATATTCTTATATTATAGAAGTAATCTAACCTAATTCCATGGGAAAACAACAGATGGTGTGCTAATATCAGTGTCTTTTGAGCTATAACCAGACCCCAAAACACAGGCCTTGCTGTCTCATGTGGTCTGTATGACCAAGGAGAAGTTCTTTTTCGCCACTCAAAGTAGATTTCACCAACCAAATCTGGCTGATAAATTCATGGCAGGTGACACCGAAGTAATGACAAAATAATTCCGTAAGTAGTTTTAAGTCTAAAGTACAATTGAAAAATTGCTCCATATAAATAAGAGAGACAACTATTCTATTTAGACAAGGGGAAAAAAGAAGAAAATAACAAGACTTCTGAACTCATTTTTCATCCTGAGCAAAAAAATTCACTTTTAAGTTCATTCGGTGCTCGATATCCTCCTTTGTCCACTTCTTTGGTATTCTGTTCTCATTCTGCAAATTCCAACAGAATTTTAATGGTCATCTTACTTCAAATGAAAGAGCAAGGAGCTGAAAGCATAACCAGAACAACAGATGCCATAATACTGCAGAACACGTTGCTTCTAATGATTTCTGTCTCTTTATATTCACTTCTTGTAATGATTGGGGGCGTCCGCAAATGCAAACTTCAGTCTGTAGGCCTCTGCTAGGAGCACACTGATGTCTTCATTTCCCCAATGTACTGTGGGCAAATTCTGTAAAAATATCAGTAACTCCTAATTGAAAAGGGAAAAAAAAAAAAAGAAGTAAATATATTTTTTCAAATAGCAGTGTAATAACTATATATTACTTATACAATGACCATTTATAAGCAACCACTCATGTACCACCTCTGCATCCTAAACAAATCTGAGATCCAATTAGGTTTAGGGATTTTTACATAGATATTTGCTATTCAACCTTTCAGTTCAGAAACCTGCTATTAATTGTAGCTGAAATATGGTCATTTGATAGATAATTTTTTTTGAGAAAAACAATCTGTGTTGCTGCCTACCAAATTATTTTTTGTGCTCCAGGGCATGAAGTTATACAACTGGATAAATTTTCAAAATTATGGATAATTGCTAAGCCTGGGATTCTCTCACATCAATGCAAAGATAAACTACTTCACTACTTATACATGAAGAATTACGAAATAAATTATTAATTCAGTCAGTTGCAGTCAATTCCCACCTCAATTCTTAGCCCAGGTTTCCCACTCCCTGCTGGTTTCTGATCCCAAAACATTTTCCTGTGGGTAGCTTTTCCTCTCTCTCATTTTAGGTTTAGGTGAAATTCACTTCCAAGAAGCCTAAGCCCAGGAACAGAGGTAACAAGAAGCTCACTGGCACACAGTGCCCCCCTGTTCAGTTCTGATGAAAATGCATCAGAATCCACCATGATCCTCAGCAGCACAAAGCCTCAAATCCTCATCTGTAGGCTGAGACCTGCCAGCTCTGAGAGGACTCTTTGGAGGATCAGCTACCACAAATTGTCTCCTGACAATTCACGCGAATGACAATTTTTATAAGGCTCCTAATTTGACTAAACTCTGGAAGTTAGTTTGCTCTTTAAAGAAAAAATTCTGGTGACCCCTAAGGTCAGAAACCCTCAAATGTGATGCAAAAGCCACCCTAGGCCAAATTTTAAGTTCATGTTTGAAAATTTTCATAGAGCAGATCACCTGTCTGCTTTAATTGTGTTGATAAACTGTGGCAAAACAGCAAAAGAGAAGTTTTGTATGAGTCACAACAAAATAAACACGGACTTTTACGATGGGAGGTATAAGGTAATCTTAGGAATAAGTGAAGTTGTTAAGCCTGCTTGTATCTTCTAGGTGCTCTAGTTTTGCAGAAAAAATGCAGACAATTTGTGCACATCTGTATACATGCATATGTATTTGTGAGGATGTGTATAAGTATATTTTTATGTGAGTACATCTGTTCAGGTTTATTCTGAAGATCAGGAATAAGTGAACTGGAATGCAATTAAAACCACAGCCATTATCTTGTTATAAATCAGAATCCTGCAGTAGCATGTATAAGTACCCAGGGAAATTATTCTTCTTCATAAGAATCATATTTTCCTTGCTCCCCCTGCTCCCTTTTAAGCACCTTCTTTCATAGAAGATGGCTGTAGAAGCCCTTAACAAGGATTCACTGATTTTAAGAAAAGTCAGGAGCAGAATTAACATTAAATTATTTCTTTGTGTTTGTGAGAAAATTATTTTGACTTCATCTATTTCACAGTCTTGCTATACTGGTTCTTGTAATATGAAAAGAGAAAGGATAGAAGTTGAGCAGTACTGTATATTTAATTATGAATACTAAGTAGTAATACAACAGAGTTAGCATGAGAATGTCTCTATTACACTTGAGAGAACACATTTTTAATAAAGTATTGTACAATTGTCAAAATCCCACTCTTCTAAAAAATTTCAATGTACTTATTTGACAGTTATGTTGATAATTGTAATTAATTAATTAGCAGTAGAGTGTAGGAAGGTTGTGTGGAGGGATCATAAATGCCTTCTTCCATGAAAGTTCTTTTCTCCTTTTAGAAAACTTTCAAGCAGCCCTAAGACACAGCAATTAATTCAGTGAGTTTTGTGAAATTACCTCTTTTACTCTTTGCAATCTCAAGACTTTTCTGGGTCAGACTACTGGTGCAAATGATTCACATTGCTGGAGCAGAGTTTTGGTTTTCTTTGGGCTTTGGAACATCCAAAGACTATATCAATATATATATACCACAACATCCATGCTATATGAAATCTAACCTATAGCTCAAATCTGAAATAGGACTGTTAGTGATGAACTAGTTTAATACTTCAACCATTAATTTCAAATTTGATAATAGTTTTCATCTGAATTAAATGACAGATTAATGCATTAACTGTCTCCAAGTCCACTTCTGTTTGAGTGGGGATTTTGCCACTGTTACCAGGGGAGAAACCAAAGTCTAAGACTGATACTGACTAGTGAATATTTGTTACAAATCCATGTAAAATAACTGGCCAAAGACATACTACTTGCATGATCATCTAAAGATAAAGCTTATCTTCCTGTGATCTATGACAGAGCTTCAAAACTTGCTCAGATAGAAATAAAGCTTACATATTTTTAAAAATAAAGTTGGCAAAAGCCTCACTAAAGAAAATGTTATTTTCTTTAAATTGGAAAATTTTATTTTTCTTTGACTGCTAAAGAAAATCATGCTGCCTTTATTGCTGCATATGGAGGATTCTTTGGAAATAAGGAAACTGCTATAAAGAAACTATCAAAAACCCCCAAACAAAGTCTTTGGATGTGAAGAAATGTACAAATACACTGCTTAATATTTAAAAGACCACAATGACAAGTTGGTCTAAAACTGCTCAATTCAGCATTTTACAGTTAAAAAAACCAAAAAAAGAGCAAGAATTACTACAAGTGACTCAAGCTTAATAATTTATTTTTAATTATCATTATTTTTTTGCCAACAGATAAACAGCTAAGCAGCATGTACAAATAAGGCATGCATACTAACTTCTTAGATTCATTTTCTTATCCACAACAGTATAAAACTACAAGGCACTCTTTGAAATATGATGACTCATAATGTGAATTAACATTTACCATTAAAAACTTGTAGATGATAAATTGCCTGGTCTATTTCGGATGAAAACTGAGTCTAAAAATCAATCTTTGTAAAATATTCCTGGAAGAGTTTTGTTTTCTGCTTAATTTAAATGGTATTGTGATGACACCTGGCTGAAGAATCAGGGCAGCCTGATCATCATCATCAGAGCTGGGGTTTCTAAAATCCCAGGCCAATGTTTGTTTATATTTTGGCTTTACCAACAAAAAATATGCTCAAAATTATGTCCTTTGAATTTGGCAAACAGAGTGCCCTGTTTTCCTGGACTCTTACTGAGAGGAGGAGCTGTATTAATGCCTTGAACTGGGGCCCATCTGCAAGGCCCAGCCTGCCAGCACAGCTTCAGCTCCGTCTGTGGTGTCTGCCCTCTCCTGCCACGCCAGGGAAAGGCATCTCCATCCTCCCTCCCTCCCTCCTTGCCAGCCAAGCAGAGGAGGATATCAAGGTACCACTTGCATTTGCTCCTGCCCCTCATCAAGCACAAAAAGGGAAGAGATTTTAGGCACAGTGTTACTCTTATATTTAGGGGCTGCAGCTGATGCTACCCAGGACAGTGTGAGGAAAATGGCATTTGTTAGCAGGGAGAAGAGAAGGCTAAGGCAGCAACTAAGAGCAGCTCCACACAGAGGGGGCTGGAAAGAAAAGAGGTGCCAAGAGGCAATAGGAACAAGCTGAAGCTAACTTGTCACAGGGAGCTGACTTGTCACACCAAAACAATCCTCTGCAATGAGGGTGCTTGAGCAGCTTGCCAGGGAAACTGCAAATCTGTCCACTGGGATTTTCACAGCTCTCCTGGCACACCCTGAGCAGGCTGCTCAAGCTCCAATGCTAGCCTGGCTTGCAGCAACAACATGCACTAAGGAGCTCCCTTCCACAGTGAAATTTGCCAGTGTTTTATTTTGTAAAGGACTTGGGCTTAAATAGAAAAGAAATTCCAAAGTGAAAAAAAAAAAAAAAAAAGCTAAACATTTACCCCTTTGGACCATTTCAAGAAACAAAGGTATGTTTCCTGACAAGTAGAAGCTTGTATTTTTCATTTGTAATTAAAGGATATAGGGGGCTGGTGCAGCAGAGTTGCTGGGTCAGACTATGAATAAATTAAAGACCTATAAATCAAACTGACTTTTAAGTATGGCAAAAGATCTGAATGAAAACTATATACTAGCCTTTGTAAGGGATTTCTGGTTTACAGTGACTTATTTAACCCACAATTCTGAAATAATTCTTCAGTACATTTGAAATTCAATATTTTTGTTACCAAACAAAAACCTTATTTTTTATAGAATTTCACTCATCATATTTCCACAACTTTAACTACATTTGGATTTACATGATACATTACAGATGTGCATTTGTAAAATATGCTACAACACTTTATACATAGCATGCTACTATATATAAGGTATTTTTAAACACTTAGAAGTTGATATATAGAGTGCAGTTTTAAGGTAAATGCACTTTTAAAATCTAATTTTTCTAAGATAATTACATTTTTCTAAGATAATTACATGTATTCTAGAACTACTGTCTTCACCTTTTAGTCAAGACAAGACAGTGATAAACGTGCTGGAAGTGCTGTGGTATAAAAGTCCCTCTGGATGTATGAAGAGTAAAAGTATGAGGTCTGTGTTTTACACACCACAACAGCAAGAGCAATACTCTTACCGTTAAGCAATGGCTGTTGTCAGACACAAAATTATTCTTGAGGGAAAAAAATGTTATCCCAGAAGATCCAATACACATATCTAAAATAAAATACCAGACTACCAGACAGACAGCTCAAAAAAGGTGATTTCCAAAGCTTCTATTCCTCAGTTTCCTCTAAAATCAAAAAGGTCAAGGTCTCCTCCTTGTAGACTAGATCAAAACTGAATATTAATAAAACTTCACAAAATACATTTACAATAATTATTACAAAGTTATCAGCCTCTTTCTCCTCATTGAGATTTTAACCCAATGAAAACTCAGCATATTAAAACAATTTTTAAAAATCCCAAACCCAGAGCAAAGAAAGCAAATTTTATCGTGTTTTGGAATCTGGTTCATTACCAAATCTCCTTACAGTATGATGTCCTCTATAATCCTGTTAGAAATAAAATTTTTAGCATAAGATTGGCCAATAATACTGGTTTTTTGGCAATGGCTATCTGTAGTTGTTACCCTATTTACTATCACCCCTACTCTGACTCCATATGAGGATCTTGAAGGAAGGAACATAAAAAGCAGTTCCAGGAAACATGTTGATAGTTTATAAAACATAAAAATGTTATTCTAATGAGTAGAACACTAAGGTATCTTCTGTGCTAATCAAAGCAGTATATTTAATTTGAAAATACAGAGGTTTTGTCTGTGTGAATTATTGACAAAGTTCAATTGCAAGGTTGTTTTGTTTGCTTGTTTGTTTGTTTTAAGAAACTTAACGGGACATAAAAACCAGCAATAGTGTTTTCATTTTAGATAATATAAAATGGCAGTAACTAAGGTTAAAATCAAACTTGAACATACTGAGGACATTACAGAGTTAGCTTTTAGTGTCAAAACTGAGAACCCATCTATTAATTTAACAAATAAAGGCACACCTAAAATGCAGTACTTTTCTATGAGAGTTGTTAATCCTTCCTGCTGTTAACTGCAATGCAATTACAGCCTGAGCACTCCTGGTCTGCCACACCTCTATTTTATACTCATAGGCAGAACCTACAGTCTTGCTATACTTTGTGATCATAAACTTTACAATATTCTGCTTTAGGTTTGTATATAAGTAACATAGAGATAAATTAAATTTATATATAATCTTCAATGATTTGATAAGAAAATGCTAACAATTATAATTTTAATAAGAGCTGTATGTTTTACACATTATGAACACATATAAAACACTGAAAAATTTATGATGGCAATTTGATTAAATGGCCCCTTCATTTGTACATTCCAAAGCTGTACTTGAAATCCCAGAATATGGCACCTACTTTTAAAGAACTAATGAAGTAAAATTCTACTAAAAATTTATTTAGAGTAATTATTGACACAACCTAAGGAGGAAACCAGTTATTGCCAGGGAAAAAAAAAGGCTCATTTATCTTTTTAGATAATTGTCACAGACATGTTTTATGAAGAATCCTTTCCTTAGGATTTTTTCTCCTGAGAAGCTGAGAGGCCTCAGGAACAAAATGTAAACAATGGTTATCTGCTGCTGTGGAATGCAACAGGTGCATCTGTGATTGGCCCATCTTGGTTGTTTCTGATTAATGGCCACTCACAGTGAGTGGGCTCAGACAGAGAGTCCAAGACACAAGCCTTTGTTATCATTCCTTTTTTTTCTATTCTTAGCTAGCCTTTTTTCTTCTATTCTTTCAGTATAGTTTTAATGTAATATATATAATAAAATAATAAATCAAGCCTTCTGAAACATGGAGTCAGATCGTCGTCTCTTCCCTCATCCTAAGACCCATGTGAACACAGTCACAGCTAATAGAAAAGAGAAATAAACCTTATGCATGTATTAAAATAAATCTAAATTTTTTTATGGTTTTATAGGAAATTGCATAATGTTGGACTAGAGATAGAGCTGATGATTCATACATGTGTTTGCAACCAGATGTAACCACTAAACAGGCAAAAAAAATCCTTAATATAGGGATTATTTAACTCCTGTTTTCTTTACAACATTCTTTTCCACTTGATTGCATTTGGGATTGCCAGTTGTGAAAGGAGAGGATGGCTAGTGCCAAGTGGGCATCCCCTGTGTGGGATCCCCTCAGCCCCCTTCCCTGCACTGGGAGCAGACAGACAGATGTGCCTCACACCCTGGAAGAGCTGCAGGAGCCAGGCTGGCACCGTGCTGTGCCATGTTAACCTCTAATCCTCTTCCCAGATCTTTAGGATGAGGGATACCTGCTGCTTTGGGACTCAGCCAGGCTCAGTACAAATCCTCCCCTGCCAGCCTGCTATCAAAGCAGTGACTGCAGTGCCCAGTGACACGCAAGCACAGGTCCAGCACACTCTGCAGAGCCTGGGTGACCTTGTTCAGCTGCCTCGGTGCCACTTTCCCTTCTCTCTGCCCCTTGCTGTTGATATGATAGTGCACCAAATTAATTCAGCTCTAGCTCTGAGACAAGTTCTCTTTTCTTTCTTGAGTGCTGTTTCTTGCAATATGCTCAGCAATATTCCCTATGCTGCTGCCACTTCTTCCTTCTCCAGATGTCCTAACCTGCTACACAGAGTTGCAAATAATGAGCTCTATTTCTGGAGTGCTGTGCTTCTTATTAATTACCTGTGTCTTGGACTCAGAGAAAACATTTCTTTCCTTTTGGGCCCAGCTGGAATTGAGAATGCTAAGATTTCAAAATCTAATATTAAAGAGATAGCAGGAATAGGTCACCTACTGCAGCTTTAGAAATATTTGCTGCAGATATGGGTTAAGAGGCATAAGCGGACCCGGATTGTCACAGACATCTTTTCATGAAAATCCTTTCTTTAGGATTTTTTCCTGCTGAGAAGCTGAGGCTTCAGGAACAAAATGTAAACAATGGTTATCTGCTGCTGTGGAATGCAACAGGTGCATCGGTGATTGGCCCATCTTGGATGTTTGTAATTAATGGTCTGAGGCAGCTGCCTTTGTTATCATTCTTTCTTTTCTATTCTTAGCCAGCCTTCTGAGGAGAACTTTTCCTTCTATTCTTTTAGTGCAGTTTTAATGTAATATATATATCATAAAATAATAAATCAAGCCTTCTGAACATGGAGTCAACATTCTCGTCTCTCCTTTCACCTGAAACCCCTGTGAACACCATCACACCAGATCCTTCAGTGGTACAGCTGAGTGCCTGTGCTGCTCCCTAAGCATGGAAAGCACACAGCAGCAATGGCTCAGGTAGCACAGAACAGTCCCTTTTGGATCCTGGATGCAAAAATGCCTTCCTGGTTCCTTCAAAGACTATGGATGAACCAAAACTTTGATAAGAACAAGATGGGGCAACACTGGTTTATCTATGCTAAGTGGTAGGAGCATTGAAGTCTGCACTTGACACAGTCTGAAATATTTAGGAGACATATTCTTGGCCAGTAATAAACCAGTCTCACTCAAAAACTTTCACCTGAAATATGAAAATTTAGATGAAAGAAACAAAAGTTAAAAAACCCCAACTCAAATATTTGCTGAAATACTGTAACATTGACCTTCCTAAATTCAATGCTAAATTTGATCTTTTCTTGTACATTCCTTTATTGTGCATTACTTACATTATGCTCCAAGAATTCCTTGAAATTAATATTAATTGTTTCAATCAGTCTTATACATCTTAATTGTGACCTTTTTTCACACACCATGACATGTCAATCAACAGACTGTGGCACACAGAACTCAAAACAGTAGGAATAATTTTTTTCTCTACAAAAATTATATTCAGAATTCCAACCAGACTTGTTGCATCTTAAAATGAATATTTTTTAAAAATATAAAAATGTTAAAGGTTAATTTCTTCTGCTATCAGCTTACATTCAGGATCTCAAGGACAGTGGCTCTCAACAAGGATATATTTTTTTAATCCTTTGATTCAAATACAGTATAAATATATATAGATAAATATATATATTCTTTGGTTCAAATATACATTTTAATTCTTCATTTCAACTGATCAGTCTGCCATTATCTTATTAAAACATAAAGAAGTATGCTATTCTCATAATTAATTTCATATTCCTAATAAGAATTTCACAGAAACACACCTTAACATCCTGAAAATGAAAGCTTATGAAAAGTTGATGGTTTTATCATTTCCTTTTCATCTTTTCCTTTTCATGACTACTGAAAAAGATTCCAGGACTCAGCACACTAAACTAGCAATTAAAATCCTGTTTCATCTGGTATGGATCTCTTACACAAGTCATTAGCAACCTTAATCACTAATCATGAAATACGTGGTTCTAAAGGACTCTGTCAGAGAAGCTGTGCTTAGCTTCAGCTCACTTAGCTGAAGAGATTTACATCTTCATTTCCAAGAGTATTGGTTTAAAAATACATTAAAGGACCACATCTCAGCTGGTATTACAGGTAGTCTTATAAAATAAAAACCAAACCCACAAGTAATCTCCATCCCTAAGACAAGAATAAAATTTGAATGCTAGACCTTTTTCTCAATTAAACTTACTATCCACACATTATCATCTCAAGTTTGTAAGACAAGGTTAAGGAGTTAGAATCAAAGCAGGCATTGGCACAGAACCTAAAGGATTTAAGGTCCCTTCCATCCCAAAACCTTCTATGATTCTATGATACTCGAAGACTGATTTAAATTCAAACTTAAATTGGACAGTCAAACAAAACCAGTCCTGGTTTCTTTCTCACATTTAAACTAGAGAAAACAGAACTTGTATTTTACATATCTCAAATGGAAACTGAGTATCTCAGGAAGCTTCACACTTGCCTCCAGGAAATAGAGCTGACAGTTCCAATTGCTAGAGCTCAGAACAGAACAGTCCTAAACCACTCTGATTATATTTTTTGCCATATTGTTTTAGAAAATACTGTTATATTGATGGTATTTGGAGATATGTGTACTTCTTATGTACCAAAATACAAATCATAACAAATAAATAATAACAAGCCCAAGTATGTCATTTACCACTAGTTCCATCCAAAACACAACAAATAAAGGAGAACAGATGCAAATATCCAGAATATAAAAAGTCATGAAGACCAGTGGTCATTCTATAAAAAGAACATCCAAAGAAAATCCCTCCAAACACAGAATGTACTGTACCAATTAAGGCTGCAGCAATTATGGCAGAATTTAATTTCTGAAATGACTTACCAATAAGTTACTACTCTCTATCTATTTTTTTCTGTAGTCAAGCAGGATCAAAATATTTCTATAGCAGATCCCAAGAGAAAATTTACAATTCTATCTTTCCGTAAAGTCCATATGCTAACCACTCTTCTTGGTTTGGTTTTCCTGACCATAATTTGGCAATGAATTTTAAGTAGAACAATTCTACAGCTACAAATTCACACATATTTCATTTCCTTCTCTACAATGACTTAGATTTTAACACTGTAGTATGTATAGCTAAAAGCTCAGCCAAAAATAAAGGAAAGAAAATCATAAAATACCAACTGAAGCACAGGAGAAAAGTGCATTAAAATTGTATGTATTTCTAACCAAAAGTAATGTTTATGTTTTGACAAAGTGCTGTAAATGGTTCTGAGTAAAATCTCATCTAGTCTTAGAGAAAACATATATTAAGGATGACTGATGCAAAATTACCTGTTTTATATAACTTCAGTAGTATTGCCTGAGATATGTAACTTTTACACCCAATAAATATGTCACAGTGCAGAGCCTACTTAAACCAGTGTAATTTTAGAAGTAAAACAAGTAGTCCTAAACACAGCTCAAATGGAATATTGTCAGTATCCATGGGGATATAGGGCTGAAAGGCCAGTCCAATTTCATTGCTCAATCACCACCAAATGAAGCCACATTTTGGTGTATTGTTCTGAATAACAATCATTCCCCACGTGCCATGACAAAGCCCATAAAGCATTTGTGCACCTCTAAGACAGCAGTACAGAGAACCAATGACTTGCCAGTGGAAGAGACCTTCATGAAGATATCACTGTTCAAGGAAACAACCTGCCCCATCTGATAACTGAAAATTTCCCAGTTAACTTGAGAAGCCTCACAAAAATCAATAAGAAGTAATCTGAAAATCCCTTCATCTCTGAGGAAAATGCCACTGTTCAAATTAAGAAATCAATTAAGCTTCCTTGGTGAGCATAGCACGCAGGCACAAGAACACAACACGGGATCACTCAAGCTGCACAGGTTTTCCCAATGTACAAAAAACAACAACATCTTCTCAAATTTCTATACATTCCTTGATGCCTTAAGAAAAAAAACATGAATGCTTCAATCAGAGAGAAATTCCAAAAGTGCATCCATAGACAACAGACTGAAGCATCAATTCAAATTCACACAATGGAATACAATTTTACACTATAAGCTAAAGAATTAAAATATACTAAACCAATAAATACCACATGAGAAACACAATTAATAACTGAGATTGTGTTCAAGACACCTTCAGTTTTTTTGGGGACAAGAAAAATCCCAAACCAGGATGAATCTTCCTGTACCACACAAGAACATAAATTTATCAAGCTTCGTTAGAAAATATATGCTGCTGTTTATGCCCTGATATTTCACAGAGCAGATGCTTCACTTTATCTAATAGTTTGTAAATCAAAGTGAAATAATTTATATACTTTTGATCTTTCAGCAAAGTTACATTATGACTTAAATCTTCATCCCTTATATAAAGCAATCTAAAGGCATTCTAGAAGATGATCATATTCTCTATCAAGGTTTGCTTCACAAGGTTAAACAAGCAACATTCTTCTAATACTCTCTGCTAAGGTCAGTTCTTCATTTCCCAGTCTACTGTTGTTTAACATAACTCTAAAGAAATTACATGAAACCCAAATAAATAATTCTCATGCAAGTGCCAGAGAAATGAAATTTTTAAAAACAATATATTACTGGAACCACGGAAAAATAATAACTCTAAATGGAGTACTTGGAAGCCCTAAGGTACATACAAATATCCTAAGGCCCTGGACTTCTAATACAATTAAAATACCATCACACTTTCTTTATATAATATTTAATTGCCTTTCTTACACATCACTATACTGATAAAAACAGATATCTACAACTCAACTTCAGCCAGCCAGAATTTGAGATTAAATTTCTATATAAGATTACAAATGCCTCAAGTTTCATGAAAAATATGTGTTTGTAAATCTAAAGCTGAATGAAGGGCTCCAATGCAAAACCAGCACATTTCTTTATTTATCTACAAAAGAACAGCCTCCAGACAAACATGAGAGAACTGAATGTCTTTTCAGTACAGTAGGTGACAATGGGCTGGGTTAATCTTTTCAGACTGCTCATTTTTAAGATTTCCAAGACGAAAGTCATAAAAACTCTGAGGCCATGACTTCCTCTTGGTAATCCTGGACCACACACATAAGGAAATAAACAAGTTTACACTCAAACTTTAAAAGAATCTGCACACTGAAAGCAGTGGCCTCTGTCATTGTCTCTTTGGGTATTGATACCCAAAGAGCAATTTGGCCAAGGAACTCTGAAAACCACCAATTGCACAGCAGCTCTAGAATGGTCATCAAAGATCAAATAGGTCAAAGCCCTTAATTTCCCATTATGTAAGGAGAAATATTACTAAAGCCAGAGAGAATCAAAATGGAGAGAAAAACACTGTTTTCACAGTAATTATTTCAGCATGTGACAACTACTATGGCATAAACTGAATATGAGTAATATTTTGCTGTATTTCTCCCAGGTGTTGGATTCTTACATCCATTTGGTTTTATAAAAATTCCAATTACATTAAGAAGAAAGTTATGGCCTTCAGAGATTAAAAGAAAAGCCTCCAAAAAACCTATCTGAAATGGTTATCCAAAGAATCAAAACCACACATAAACCAAATAGGTTTTAAGGCCAACATTATACCTAAATTCATTTTCTTTGGATAACTGGATTTGTGACAACATTATTTCTTTTACAAAACCATACCTTGTGAATAAAATGTCATTTTGTTTAAATAAATAAACATGACCAAGAAGTGTTTCAGGGTCTGGCAAATAACCATTCTAACAGCTCTAATGGATAAACATTTCAGTGATGCATTGTGTAGTATAACATGTTTGATGGGCTGGTCACCAACAGTAACGCATCTCTCATCTGTCTCTGCTTCTTTAGCAGGCAGATGAGAGGAGCAATTCCTCTATTTATCACAATAATCTCCTAGAAAGGACACTATAGCACAGCTTGGAAGATGTGACCTTTTCTCACACAAGAGAATAAAGGCATCAACTACACGAAATACAACTTTCAGGGGTGTATTGCAATTTCGGGCTGCTTTAATGGGCTTGCCCGCGAGCTGGCACTGCCACAGCAGTTCTGTGCCGTGCTCTGTCCTCTTTTTTCAGGGGTGGCAATATTTAAGAAAGGATGTGGTAGAGAACAACAGCTGTTAAGGATTTCAGATGCCCCTTTTTAACCTGCTGACCTATGGGGATCAGTGCCTGAAACTAAGCAAGATGTGTGAGAATTGCAAGGAAAAAAAATTAACACAAAGCCTTAGTGAACCAGCTCCCAAGGACTGGATGGAGCCACTGCTATTCATTCAGCTAACAGCAAGCAAATGCTACTGTGAAGAAAACAAATTAAGATGGGATAAATGAGAGCTCTTCATATATTTGAAAAGGGATGTCTAATGCAAAAAACACTACAGAGAGCAAAGAAGTTGTGCAAAGATTTTACTCTTTAAGGCAGCTGAAAGATCTAACCAGGAGGCTACAACAGTAAAAGTAAATCTGCCATAATGACATTTCTGGAAAAAATCTAATTCTGATTTGTTTACGAGGATGAAAAAACAATACGCATTTCAATTCTTGATATTTTTACTGTCTTGCAGTTGCAAAGAGACAATTTTCTTGTAAGACAGCAAAATCTACATGCACTAGCATTAAGGAAACCATAGGAGAGAACAGAAAATTGAAAGAAAGAAAATTAATCCTCTTCCATCTTCTTGTCTCAAAGAAAAGCATATGTGACTTCATCCTATTACTAAGCTCATACTCCAAAAGCTTCTGGTTTCTCTTTGTTCTCTTATCAGTAGTTTTGATTGAGTTTGGTTGTCAAGTGTACAGGCTCCTGTGATTTTAGTCTTCTCCAGGGTTACACACTGATAAGGCCAATAATTGACATTGTTATGCAGCAGGTTCTGCTGAACAAATAAACATGGAAAGAAAACAGTTTTCTTTGTAGAGAGATGTCTCCAGTGACAGCTGTGAATTACTAACTAAATGGAAGTCCTGCCAGTGCATTTAGTTTAGCAGGTCACTTAAATTGCTCAGGATGAACAGTTCTTCCTTTGTTCAAGAAAAATCCTTTTTATATTGAAATGGGGAAAATGCAGACATCCCTTTGTGGTATTTACTGAAAATAAATTTTAAAAAATAGGTTGGTGAGAGAAATATAGGATACAGGCATCAGAAATTGCTTTTTCTTGAAACTTACAGGACAGTAAAATCAGATTTTCATTCTGTGGAAGATTTGATTTAAAACTTGGACAGTAACAGCAGCACTCTGAAGTAGAAGCCATAAAGCAGGTTTACTGGAAATCCCTTCAGATTACACACAGCCAGCATCACATCTTTCCTTTCCTGCAGCAGGAATCAGACCAAACACAACTCTTGCCAACATGTACAGATGAAGGGGACCCCAGTTCTGCATCCCAGCCTCCAAACCACACTGCTCAATCCCTAAGGAGTTTAGTCCCAGCATCCTTAGAGGCACAGAGGTCTGAACAGAAAATATGCATCTATTTCTTTTTTCTTCATGTTGCCTTCCAGGACAAGGAAGGACACAACTTAGAGGCAGAACAAAATCAACTTACTTCTAGAGTTAAATAACGTTATTGGATACGATAACAAAAAATAAAAACAATAAGGAAAAAACAGTGATTACTCAACAATTGAACCTTTTTAAACCAAAATAGTGCTTTTCCTCTGCAACTAGGTTTTATGGAGAATCACAGTTTTAGACATATTCACCCCTGCAATGTGGTTCTAACACTGTGTGTTCTCAGTTGGTAATGATAACTAAAAATTACTAGAGTCCAAAATGTTTAAAGGTATTTGTAGACAAAAACATTATATATGTTTTAGACTGACAATTCAAAATTATATTCTAAGGCCAGTTCATTATCTAACTGTTTCAACAACTGTGAGAGCTTCAGAAGCTTTTTGTACCTACACATGCTAGCAACCATGTATGTCAGAGGGAGTATTACTTGACAGGTATAGAGCATAAATTTGGGGCTGGTTTCTAGAGTCATAGATGAGATCATTACTTATCCTGGTCTGACCTCCTGTGTGGATAACAGGAACTAAACCTAAACATATGGTTAGTGGTTGTTTTTTTTTTTTAATTTCAGGAAAAGAGTTATAGAAATTCATTATTAGTTCATGTCTTGGGGTTTTTTTCTATATCAAATTTCTCATATATGAATCAATTCACCTCTTGGTTTTCTTTTTGACAAATTAAGTATGTCAAATACTTCAGTTATGCTCTCTGAGCCCTCTCTATGAGAACTGGATGCAATATTGACAAAGAAAGAAAACCACCAAAAGGCAAAACAAGCTCTTAGGTTCATTAATTCAAGGATCCAGTCACTCCCATGTGCCACAGCATCATTCTGGGAGCTCATTAGGAGAGATGGTGGCATCGCCCACCCTTCTGAAGCCACATGTCACAGAGTACAGTCTCACACTCAGGAGGTATGACCTATTCTAATTTACTTTATTTGCAGATTTTTTTCATTTGACTGTATCAAAATACAGCTCACCTGAAGAGTTCAACTGAACAAGTGATTCAGGATTCGTTTATGTAACTGCTCTGTGCTCCCCACTTTGTCAGAATGGCGAACCTGTGTCATCTGCAGATTTCTATTATCAGCTATTTTGTTAGTGGAAATGCTGAATAGCCTCATACTGACTCCCACTAAAGAAGCCTCCACTTGAAGATGATTAACAAAAAAAATTATTTAGGACATTGTATTATATTTTTGTTGATTCTGTTAAATGCTATTTAAGTGTACAGAATAAAGCAGACCACAGAATAAAGTAGACCAAATTATTATGTTGCACTTTTGCATCATCAATGTAGATTCACTTTTCAGAATTAAAGACAGAAATGAAGCTGTTAAGAATTACATGGGGGAAAAAAATGTTTAATTTGTTCTTCTTAACTGATAGTAAGAAAACTGGCTAAGTAAATATGGACAAATAATAATTATTAGAGATAATAAGTAAAGATGACAGTATTTAATACTTGTAATCAAAACTATATCTTTATTATTTTCCTGATCACAGTATTTTCTTCCCACTGTGCCTTCTGAGATAGATAAAAATTGCCGCACATAAAGGAAGCACTTACATGTTACAAGATTTCCATTAAAATCCATAAAGAAAAATGAACTTCTAGCTCTTTTTGCAGACAATATTAGTAACTCATTACTATTGTTAGCTGGACACACTGTGGTCACTAGAAAACCACTCATTACAACATTATCCTCTGATATGTTGGAGTTTCACTATTTACAGTCTTCCTGAAAATTAGGAAAAGCTTTGGTTAGCCTTCTGTAAAATGAACAAGCCCATCAACTGGAAGAGCTCTGACACCTGTGTAGATATATTAACAAAAACTGCTGAGTATTCAAAATCTACATGAAGGCAAAAATAAATATCCAAAACTATCCAAACAGCTAAAAATATCCAAAATAATTGTAATTTCTTTCTAAAAAGTAAATGTAAATAAAGGTAATAAAATGGCAAATTATTTCATTGCAGTTCCACATTCATGACCTAGAGTGTATTGCTTATTGGTGAGTGATCATGTTGCCACAAGGGAAATGATAACACACTCGGCAAGACTGAAATAGGACTGAAGTATGAAATAGCATCCTTGCAGCCCCAGCAAAGCACAAAGTCAGACTACTTATGGTGACTGGAACCATTCCAAGCCTAAAGCTACCCCATTTATTTTCTAACACTGTGTTGAGAGAGCAAAATTGCAGTACGGATTTGGAAAGCCCCAACAGTCCACTGCTGACTCATGCAGTTAAATCATGCTGTTCCTACATTACACTCGTGCTGTTATCACACCACTTCATGATGGGAGACTTCACTATGGCCAGAGCCAGAGCAGATGATGAACTACATGTCAAGAGGAAACATCAGCTCCTTACCTGTATTAAAATACACAATCTGAATATCAGGTGGAATTAATTCCAGTGATTAAGAACCATTCCCAGTTAAAGATACAGTCACACAGAACCCTACTCCAATGATTATACAAACAGCCGTGTCTTGCCAAACGAAAGATTTAGCTGTTTAATTACATGAGAACAGCTTATTTACACTGAGGCTTTAACAAGAGTTTTTGTTTTTCTTTGATTCAAAGAGTCCTTCTTTAGCTGTGTGTGTTCTTTATATCTTCAGGAATAGTGTGGTTTGGATTTTTCTAAGGTTTCTTATAGGGCATCTTCACCAACTATAACAAATAACCTGAACAAAATTCCTGAGAACCCAAACAGCAAGAAAATGCCCTGGCTTACTGACAAGATTTTATCTGAAAAGTCAGATTTGGAAAGTGCTATAGAAATACTGTCTATTGATCACCTCCAACCTCCAATCAAAAATTCACCTTTTAATTTCTAATTTCTTTGATCAAATCTTCAAATAAGCTCAATCATTCCTCTGGAGTATAATTTTGGGTACTGAGTTTCTTTTGCTGAATACCTGAACTTTGGCTGCTCTGAATTTTCAAATTTTTTTTTCAATTTTATGATATTCAATTAATTACTTAAAATACTTTTAGATATTTTCATCTTTCTGTAAGTAAAATCTAAATTTATTCTGTTTCTAATTCTCTCCCCACTAAGATTGTAGAAATGGGCATTATATAAAATAAATGTTAATCCACCTTCCAATTTTATGTTTCCAGCATAAATCATTTTGTTTTGGTCAACTTTTTTAATTCTGTTGATCTTCACCACAGCAAATTTTAGCTGAATTAGCTTCAGTATAATTTGTTGACACACTTGACAGTCTGGCATTGCTTTTCTACAGCAAATATCCACTGTTATGTAACTATTTTTATCCTAAGGCTCAAATTGTTAAGACAGGCAACTTTACTGAAGTTAAAATATGATAATTCTGCAATTAAGACTAACCTAATGTTTCGTATGAGAAAGAATAAGTAATTATGATTAAACCATTCAAGATACAGCATGACTAATGTAGCAAAAATGAAATCTGGACTGACAAGAACAACCAATATAATTTAGAAGAAATTTAGAAAAAAAGATCCCCTCCAATGCCCAGAAGTGTACTATTCTATCAGGTGAAAATTCAAACATCATGGAAAGTTACACATTATGTGCTGTTCCAATGCACAAATCATAGCTGGAGTGTATATAAATGAGCCCATGAAAAAGCTCAAACAGTTGGTTTTTTACCAGGTAGCACAGACAGATTCTTCTGGTTTGGATGGCTTTGGCTGGGCCTGTGGGGGCTTCTTTCCTCATTTGCTTGTTTTTTTAACATAAAGGGACATCCAATACCTTTGATGCTTTGCCAGACTGAGAATTTCTGGTGATAATTTTATTTTCTATTGGTAGAATGCCTTCTCTGGTTTTGGTACCAAGACTGGCTAAGAAGAGCATGTCCAGAACAAAACAGCACTTTTTAAAAACACCAGAATATGGATGCAAAAGCCTCAGCTCAGCTTTTCCATATGATTTTCTGTCAGGATTTTATGCAGTATTAACAATGATACATGTAAGTCTTAAATATAAAACAGAAAGACTAAAACCTTTGCATCTTGGTAAAATGCTCTGCAAATTATATTTGAATTGCTCTGCATATTTGCAAAACACTTTTTGTTTTGAAGCCTATTTGTTGAACTTATATTCTATTGATTCTCAGTGTGCCCCAGTGAATATGCTTTGAAAAGAGGTATGATTGTATTTATGTAGCAGCAACGTGCCTCTGGATCCCTGAGAGCCCACTCAAAATATTCAAAATCCTATGCTTTTTTTTTAGCTCTGTGATCAATTTAACTCTTCAACAGCAGCATTTACTAAAAATGGTGAATTCAATTTGTCAAATAACTCAACTGAAGCCAAAATCAAATTATTATTCTGGTTCACTTAAAGCCATCCAAAGACCTAGAGGGTTATCAAGAAAGTACTTTATGGATAAGAGAACAAAAATCAATCTGTATTCTTGCATCCTTCCCAAAGGGTTATTAGCCCAGCAATATTCATTGTCCATTCATTCTGTGTGAATACTTGTAACCATATTCTTTTTTTCTTGAATAAGTAAAATAGAGTCCTATTTCAATTATGGCATGCACAATGTGATTTTTGGATGTAATCACAATCACTTGACCTAAAGGTTATTAGAAAATTGTGCCGAAGCCATAAAGATTTAGAAAAAGTTATTTATATAAACTTACTGAAAAAAGGCCAGATCTGTTAGAAACTGTCAAGAGTCCTCGGACCCTAAATAGGTATTTTCCCTCTTCATATGTAATTGTCTTTTAAAGAGTTGGAGGAGAAAAAAGTTTCCTTCCAACTTCATTTTAACCTACAGATTTATGAATTCTAGGTTAACATTACATTTTCATAAATTTGAATTCATTGTGCTCTTTGCACATTAGAAGATTAATGCTAAGTGTCCTTCTGAACACTATAGGTTTGCTACAGACCTCTATAGGTATAGGTTTGATAGACCTCTATCTTCTGCAGTTAAATATAACAAAACTGTGGTTCCCCTGTATCACAGGAAAAAAAATTGTACTAAGGTTAAGGTTTTTTTTGGACAGTTTATTTGTTTGGGGGTTTTTTTTCCTAAAAAACCTATCCTCACCCTGTGCAATACTCTGTTAATGTGAAGAAACATAAAAACCATATGGGTGCCATCAGTTGTAAGACTACATTACAGGTCTGTTTAAAGAAAAAAAAAAAAAACGACCAAAAATAAAATATATAATCCACATTATACACAGCATTATAAAATCATTTTCTGATCTTGCAATGTCCAAGTACTGTTTAAGTACTTGCACAGTAAATCCACAGTAGAAAATCCAAACCACAGTATTCCTGAAGATACAAAGAACACACAAAGCTAAAGAACTCTTTGGATCAAAGAAAAATAGAAACTCTTATTAAAGTCTCAATGTAAATAAGCTGTTCTCATGTAATTAACAGCTAAATCTTTCATTTGGAAAAACATGGCTGTATAATTCTATAATCACTGAAATATGGTTCTGCGTGACTATATCTGAAACTTGTAATGGTTCTTAATCACTGGAATTAATTTCATCTGATATTTATTTTCTTCATGTATTTTAATGCAGGCAAGCAAGTGTGAAACTCCAAGTGCTGCTCTTCAGCTCAGGAAAAAGTTGTTATCCATCCTTACATATCTTATGCATGAATGCTTTATGACCTCATCAGAATATCTGAATCCAAACACTGGCTTCTGTAACACTGTTTATAAAAAAACCTCCCTTAAAATAGCAATGATATAGCAATGATTGCACTACATTCTGTCCAGACCAGTCTCATTCACTCTAAAAGCTGCATTTGCTGTTCATTCTTGTTGCTACATCTGGGCCTTTTTATTAGGTGGCAGTTAATTCTGCAAGGACAACCTTCAAGAAAAACAATCTCATAAGAGACATAAAGCCATATTAACATTATCCTACAATCAAAAACATCATTAACAAAACAATAAAGAAAAAACATTTAATCTAGCACAAATTTCACTAAGCAATTTTCATTAAAAATTGAGAATTAATTCCTGGGAAAACAGGAAAAGCTGACCAATTACATTATAAGGTTAATGGGATCAGTCTAATCACATTCAAAATATGCAATTTTCAGGGAGCAAAATGAAATAAAGATTTTGGTAAACTGCAGAGCTTTGAAGACACTATGTATTCAGCTTCACAAGATTAAAGAACTGAGATCCTAGAGCTTTTATGGTACCCAGAGTTCAAGACAGAAATTATTACTATGCCATTGTTACTGCAATGATCTCTGAAGTTCTACATCCAGGAAAATCTCCATGTCTCCTATTTGTTTTAATCCTTTACATTTCCTTCTTCAAGAAACTCTGATTCTGAAGAGACTGGCAGATAGGGACCAAGTGATATGTTGGTAATACTCTTTTTTAGGTTGCTCTGCTAATCAGTCACTATGCAAAATGGGTAGTAATGGAAAGGTTTAAACCCAATCAATAAAACACATTAAAACAATTATTGGCAAGAATATACAGAAAATACAGTGTGATTTTACAGAATAACTATAAAATAAAGTAAAAATTCATTCTAGAGCTCACTCAGTGACAGTAAAAAGTAGGATCCATTACTAAACAAGAAGTAAAGTTATTTTCCTATTATAATCACAAGAATGCATTTCCCACAAAAAAAGCCCAAATCATATTCAAATCCGTAACACTAAAATCCTTAAATTCAAATAATAAGAATAGAGGTGCACACAAAGGCAAGGGCTCAGGCGTCTCTAAGAGTCAGGTAATTCTGTCTGAAGAAGGAATGCCTGCTAAAGAAACAGATACTTCTTCCATGAAAATATACAGAATGTAAAGGGATCTTCCGAGCAATATGAATTGTATAAACACTATGTCCTAAGTTTTTCTCCACACAACAGCAAGTTTTAGAGCAATTATGTTCAATAGTCTTTTCCTCTATTGAGCAGTCTCCACTGGAGCTTCCGTCCCTCTTCTTTACTGGCAACACCTCTGGTAAAAATCAGTACAGAAAATAACATTTGGGCTTGCAAAGAGACATTCACATCCTCAAGCAAATCTTCACAGAGTATTTAATATTCAGACCATTAAATGTAGGATTTGACAGATGAATTCTAATTTCTGTCAATGCCATATTCCTTCATAAATAATACAGTGACATAAATATTTGCACAGGATAGGGTGAGATCAGAAGTGACTAACACATACATGTCTTTCCACAGACTACAAATGTAATTTAAAAGTGACTTTATTTCTAATTTAGATCTGAGTTAGAGGATTCACTTTATTTCACTAAACCTTAAGCCAAAGTACATTTTGTAACACATTTTCAATCTAACTGGTCTCTGAAACATGAATCATATCTTCATATAATATTTGTACTGAACTATGCAGCTGGTTAGCATCTTTGTTACTTAACAAATTAATATTTGAAAAATAAGGAAGACATTACCTAATATCACACATATTGATTTATAAAATAGAAATAACTGCTGACTTTGTCATATAGTTGCTTAGAGTTTTTTTGAAGAACACAGACAAACACTAGAGTAAGAACTCATACTAATATATGATATATTGAACTGAGCTCTCAAATACACTACATCTGTTGTTAAAGATTTTGCTCTGTATGAAAGAAGGGTTAGAAGTTAATGAATTGCAGTATGTCACACACGAAATCCAAGCACAAATCTGCACTTTCAGTGCTTACATCTGAACTTTTTAATTTGATGCATTATCTAAAATTGCATCCCCTGACTATCAGAAAAGCAAACTATTCAAATAACAACTTAATTTGAAACTAACTGTAGAACAAAACCTGATGAAATGCAATTTTTCAAATGGCGTGAACCTTTACATAGAAGAAAATACAGACTATTCAGGACTATAAATTATTATATCCCTTTTGGTTTGTATTTTTTTTTAAATAGTCGGCAAATGTGAAAGCATTACAAACTGACACTTGTGTGCAATGAGTCAAAATATATCTCCAAACTGCTCTGGCAAGAAACATACGTTCTTAAGACCTTGGCTCTTTAAGCATGCTCCCCATCTACTTTCAAGAAAAAGTAGCTGGCCATCACTTCAAAACAATTCTCTGTACTCTTCTTACATCTTACACATTTCCTCTAGAAAGAGCCACTGCAGCTTTCACAGTGAGGTACCTCATTCCCTTTTAGATGCTCTCAACTGGTGGGCTGGAGAAGGAAGCAGTTGCTATCTCCCAGTACCTTGATTTTCAGATTTTTTTAAACTCCTGAGAAATAAGTGACTTCATAAAAGCCATGTGCCTTGGAATTACACTTAAAACAGGTGAGGCTAAAAATTAAGTTACTAAATCTCAACACTTGTTGAGTAATCTCAAAATAAAGATTTAGTAATTTTTGTTACTCTAACTGTAACAAAGATTACAGTTAGAAATATTTATAAAGTATTAATACCTTTAAAAATTTTTTAAATATTATTCTACTTAATATCAAATGCTGAAGATCCTTGTCCTGTTCCTTATAAGCATGGTTTCAGTTTTCCACTATTCATGCTGCATCCCAAATAAAATTTCTACCAATAGAGTCTGCTGGCCCTGTGGAACTGGTCTCCTTCAGCAGGGATTTTGAAAATTTCTTCCTGTTTTGACCAACCTATTTCAGTGGAAAAAAAGAAAAAAAAACACCAAAAAAACAACTGGACAGATTTCCCAAGATAAGTCATGGCTGCAGTGATTAGGTATTCAAGGACTCCTGTTTTTCCTAAGAGCTTTGGAGAGCCGGGCTTAGTCTCACTGACTGCTGTGATTTATTAGAATACATCATATCACAGAATAACTTCTGAGTTTCAGTAGCAAACACATATATTTAAGCTACTTGTAATTCAAAATCATTGTACTATAGCTAGTAATTTTACTATGTGCCACTGTTCCAAATATCTTGAGGAGGAAGGAGGACTTCTGGGAGAAAGCTAGATGGAAAAAGGGCAACAGAAACAGGGGCAGATTTCAAATTCAGATATTACAAAATTTACCTGTATTACTGGTAGTATATTAAATATTACTTTTAACATGCCAGGCATGATAATATATTATTCCTATAGGCTCTTGGCCCAGAAACTCAAGCAAAACAAAGAAAAAGAGGTAAATTTAGGAGTGAAAATACACACATTCCTAGCTATATAAGATATAAATCAACACTGGGGTTGGTTTGTTTGTTTGTTTTTTAAACTGCTTTGCACATTTGAAGCCAAACTTAGAGGAAAAACAATGTATAACTTAGGAAAAATAGGCCTACATTATAATCAAAAGAAAATGGAAAGCCATATAGCAAAAGATAAGTAAGGTTAAAGTTACTTTTTTTCTTTTTCATGCTTCTTAAGCCATTTTTAGTGTACCATTTAAACTGGTCAGAATTTTCCAATAGCTTTCCAGACAGAGGGCAAGTTCTCCTCCTAGTACTAGATATAAGTACCAGTATTAAAAGAAGGATGACCTACAGTCTATCTGTTACAGATCAGTATTAAAATTTTGCAATAATAATTTCTGTGGGACAAAACCTGTCCTTCTGACTGAATGTTAAAACATCTTTGCACCATTCTGTTTAATTTGCAATACCCTCACATGTGGAGGCCAAGTCAAGATATCCATGACAATCAAAATATGCAGAAGCTTTTGACAAAGTTGAGTAGGGTTGATAACAGAGCAGTTAAACTATTACCACTCACATCATTCTCTGTTCATTAAGCCCTGCGTGCAAAAATGAAGCCAGCAATGTTATTATTGCAAATTGGCTCTTCTGAACATGAATGATCCAAGAGTGTTGAATCCCAGCTGTCTGCCATCAGTACGCAGAGATTCGGAAGTGATCTCACGTTCGGTTGCCAGCTATGACTTTCGAAGTCTAAAGCAGCAGAGCGTCCAGATTCTTGCAACACAGTACAATATACTGAACATCTTCCAAAAGTGCTCTCAGCAGGGAATTAAATCACAGCAGTGGTAGTAGTCAGGCTCTTTACAGTTAGGAAGATTTTCATGTTCACAGTTTTTAGTGCTTTACAAGTTTTGGAACATCCACCGAAAAGACCCTATTAGCTTCCATACCCAAAAGAATGAGGGCACAAAATCATCTAATCATAGAGCTTAGAGAGAAGGAGGGCAAACATTCCTCTGTTCAAAAAACTAATCCTTTCAGAAACATAATTTTTTTTTCTTTAATTGAAAAATATTTCTTTTTACTGCAGGAGCAATGGAAAATAATTTTTTAGCACAATAAATACCAGGAAGCTAAATCAAAATAGATTTATTAGCTACACCTCATATGATATGAAGTAAGCACTCCTATACTTCCAGGCAGAAAAAGTAAAATCTAAAAATTTGCATCATAAACTATGTAAAGACTAATGAAGTCTATATTACTGTGGTTAAGTGTAAAAAGATAGTACAAAATTACATTTCTGATATCTGACATGTTTCTAAAGTAGATAATTTCTAGGAAAGATATTAATATAAAACTTTTTAAAATAAAGCCCATTACTTATATAGGCAGCAGACATTAATTTGTCTTCTATGTATCTTGTTATTCAGCATTTATCGAATTTCTAATAAGACATACAATTGTGTGTGCATTCATTTTGAAAAGCAAGTCAATAAAACTTACTTCCTATATCCAAAATAATAATTGAATAATCATTACTTAAAATATGATATAAACAAGAATAAAGCACAGTCACTATTCTGAAGATTTTAAGGCTCAAGCGCAAAGCAAGAAACAGTAAATTCACAGAAAAATAAAAAGAAACAACACAAAACTCATCAATATGACTCTAAGTGCTACTAACAGACTCAACCCAACCTGTCAAATCTATTCTGGGCATAGCAAAAAACCAGAACTTAGCATGGCTTAGAGCAAAGTAGCTGAATATCTGCATTACGTGCTCCATTTAAGTAAGGTGGCAAAGTGGGAGACAGCACTGCTCTTTCTGTGAGTGCAGGTGGGTGATGGAGCTGTCATCACGGGCTGACAGACTGCAGCCAGCATCTCACTGCTGAATCTCAGGTGCCATGTAAGGTGTCAGTATTAGTCCATTAAAGGCCTCAAAAGAGAAAGTGCCTAAATTTTCCTTGGTGCTCTAAAAAAGAGGGAGCTAAGGGAGATGCAGAGCAAGGAAGCAAGAAAAAATGATGGACTGAAAAATTATCTTTACAGCTTCTTTGCAGTCTGGGTGAATATAATTGGAGCAAAAATGCATTTGTCAATGACAAAGAAAAGGACAATGCAGTAATAAAGACTGAGTTGGTGACACCATGGGTGAAAATGTCTTTTAGACAGACAGAAAGGCCTATACCTTAAAATCATGAATAAGAAAAGATCTGCAAGAGAGATTCCTTACTACAACATACTGAATATATTTTTGTAGCTCAGCTATGTCAACAAAGTGATAACTACCTTAAAGTACAAATCTAACAGATAAGCCAGTATGAATTCAACTATTACTAACTTAATTATAATTACCATTAGCTTATATTTAGTTCAACAGTTGAATCTAGTCCCTGAAGTCTAGTTTCTGTAAAAATCTTTCAGATCTCTTGTACATTCCAACTCAGTAGCCATATTTTCTACTAATATTTTAATTCCAAATATGTTCAAAATCATTAATATTTTATCACTTAACAGCATCAGCTATCCACACCTCTCAAGAATTCTGGAGAATTTTGGATTTATGGCTGTAGTTAGGAAAATTAATAACAGCAAGCCAAAGTCTGAGACATGTTGATGAGTAGAAAGGTTTTCATTACTTGCACACTTAGATACTTAAGCTAAATGTATTGCACATTTTGTATTCAAAAGGTACAGTGTATCACATTTTTAAAAAGTATTTCTATTTATATTAAGCTTACTGCTTTTTTCTTTTTTTTTTTTGTCTGACACTAGTATGGAACCAGGAAATTAACACAGAATATTCCTATCATGAACAGAAATGTCAGAAACCAAGAATGACCTGTTTGAGTCCATAAAACATCACACTGGTTACAAGGGAAAAGTTAAAGCAGGATTAAAATTTCTGCCATTTACTGCCTAGCCATTGTGCTCCCCCACATGTGAAGTATAAACTGCTGATCTGAACTATGAACAGAGTAACAGAGCCATCCAAACTTCCTCTCTGTACCTGGGTTTGTGGGGCACCTATCTACTCTAGAAGTGAGAACCAAGAGAGATAACAAGCTGTAATGAAAACTAAAAGACCTCTTTTCCATAATGTTAAACTTTGTATTATACATGGGCATAAAATATTTAAAACATCTCCCTGAAAACATGTCAGTTTAATTTCACTGGTATCAAAAAGTGACTCTGGGGAATTTAAAAATTGCTGAATGGACTAATTTTTGTCCTCATTACACAGCATTGCATCACACAGCTCGTTGCATTAAATAGCAAATTTCAAAATGGGATTGTAGCTTACTAGAAAGATTACTGAATAAGTAGGACAAAATCTAAGCAGCTTTAAACTCCTAGGAAAATAAAACCATCTGATATTTTGTACTTAACCAAATAAATGGCAGTGAGAGCAATGACTTATTCAAATGATTCAAAAGAGGACAACTATCATCACTTGACTATCATCTTACAATGAAAAAAACCAGTTTTATCTGCCTGTGTTCCAAGTCTATACATACACCTGTTTAGGTATATACATGTACATCTACAATCCATACATATAATACATACACAAGAACATTTGAACATATGGAGACCTGAATTGAAACATTTATTTCTTCCAACCTTCTCTTATCAAAACTTACTTCCCTTAATATCTTAATATTTAATTCTACAGATATAAACCAAATACAAAGCAATTTTCAGATTGTATCACTCTATAGTGAGTCTAGCCTAACTTCTTTCATTTCAAAATTATTTCTCTGCTACCTGACAATATACAAAAGAAGTCCCCAAAACTACAGTCATACACATTGTGTGTCTATAATGAGGAAATATTAAATCAAAGTCAATTAATCTGTTCATATTAGAAAGAATAAAAATCATACTTTTACTGATTGCTTGGTTTCAGACATACTTAAAAGAATGAAAACAAGTATCTCAAGAGCAAAGAGTATTTTCTATCATCATCATGTCTGTGATGTTACTGATAATATACTTCATCAAATAATAAGAATAAAAGTATTGCATAACCAATTCCTTTAAAATTGGTCTTTCATTCAAAATCTGTTCAGTGTCTCCTCTGATGCACAGTGCCACATCTGATGTTCTTGGAAAATTATTCCAACTCAAAATTCCTGTGAGGTCTGTATTTCTCTACTGAAAGAGGTCAAGCAGACACGTAACAGAAGAGCAGGAGTTTTCACAGCCAGTAGCAAAGAACCAGGCCCTCTGGCTGACAGCTAGGAGAAACTTCCCTTATTCCTGTCACATGCAGGAAAACAGACACAGACCACGCTATGTGCAAGAGAAATGACTGAATGCATGTGGTTCTTGATACAGTTTACAGAACAAAAATCTTCTGCACAGAATGTGCTATAGCTGCGACTTCTCAATAATGTGAATTCAATGCACTCAGAGTGCTCCAGACAGCACATACTGAACTCCCCAATTTTCCAATGTAGTTTAAGTGCTTATTACTTTGAAGACTAGGCACTGATCTACAGCTATTATTAACAAAGCAGAAGAATAATGGATATTCTTGCCGGTGGGACAGAAGTATCATTTAGAGAATTGATAACACTTTAGTTTAGCCATTTTAAAAGGTCATGTTGTACAATAAAGAAGGCCAAGGCTTTTAGTGATAACATATGATGGTGATAAAACTAGCATGGATCTACAGACTCTCAAAATTACCAATTGCATTTCCATGTTGTAAGCAATCCAAAGCAGTGTGATAAATGCATTCCAGTGTATTCCTGATTTCTGTACTTTATATTCTAGTTCACATGGCCTATAAAGAAATTAAACCATACAGAAATGCCTTAGCTATTAAATAAGTAAACAAATCTGAATGTGTGTAAGGAGAACAAAACAAGTCTTCATGGTACTATACCATGGCATTATTCACTTGAAGCATAGTTGTAATAGATTTGGTAGAGAGAGGAAAATTATGGCCTTTGGTGTGGGAAATCAACATTAACAATTTAATAGGGAGGATTAACAGTGAACAATTGTAATCGAGAGGTATGGATACCAACATTAGAGATGATTTTGACAAAGTACCATAAATTGAGAAAATCTGACAGCGTTAGCAGGTAGTAGAAATTAAAGCTGTTATGTTGTGCCCTTAGGGATTTATTCATTTCAAAGACAGGCCACGACAGCTCTGAATAAATCCTTTCATGAAGATAAAATAGATTGAAGTGATACACAAATTTGCACAATGGTTCATTTGTAGAGGGCCACAGAGTTCAGTCAGCTGGAGAGAAAATAAGCTGGTAATGGGCCATTTCCCCTGGGTAGGCAATGGTGGGGGCTTTGCAGCACAGGCTATTCACATTCAGCCTTCAAACAAGACTTTAAAGCCTTTTAGGCATTCAGTGTGTATCATAGGGTAAAATTCAATATAAATATTTCTATGAAAGTGAACTGTCACCAGTTCACAAAAATAATTGGACTTCTATGGATGTATGCAAATGATCTGCCTATCTACCATATTCACATCTTCTCACAAACAATGTCCTGATATGCTTTTTGCTGAAAAGGTTTTGAAACATAGAGGCCTGAAGTCCTTTTAATTCCTAATGAAAGATAGGCTCCTTATTTTAAAAGACTGTTTGTCCAGCTTTTTTGAAAAAATGAACATGACCTTGTTAGAGAATGTTATATTACACCGATGAGAAATTACAAATAAATTCTTCAGTGACGTATTTAAGATTAACAAACTTTACCTTTTCAACAATCTCTGTGAAATACCAAGGTTACAACATCCCCAGAAATCATCTTTTCAAAGTCTGCCTCAGTTAAAACAGCATTATTTTTCCAGAGTGGACAAAGAAAAGACATCTCCTACTGCTTGTAGTCCATCACTTCAGGTCAAACAGTTTTGATACAACTCTAACAGTAAGATATCGTCAGTCTTGGTGCTCCTGTTTTGTCCTAAATTCATCCCCAGAGTAATGTTAGGAAGGTAAATCTAAGAAATGGCACCCTGTGCTTGAAAAATATCCTTTTCACTTACTTGAAAATCTTTCTCCTCCAGGATCTCTTTCCTCCACCTGACAAGGAAGGCAGCGCAGACGTACAAGTGGAAGTGAGAAAAACCCTCTGGTTCAGACTAGAAAAAATAAAAATAGATCATCCTTTCAATACACAAATAATAATACTTTTGATCACCATACACCCCAAGTGTATTTTATGACATTTACTTCTAACTGCAAATGTCAGCCACATCTGTCTCTCTTTGTATCACAAACATGCTTGCATTTAATCCATGCCAAACCTATTCATTGCTATTATCTGTAACAGGGACAGAGATGAGGCAGCTTCCATTTCTCATATTTAAATCCATTCTTTACTGATGTGTTTTCCATTTCTGGTGTTATCCATTAGCTTATATCTGGTATGAAATACTGTACTGTCCAGCTCAACACTGTGGTGTGAACATATGTTTCATCTCCATTATTAAGTCAACTCCTCTACTAGCAGTAGCTTTTGAAGTATAAATTTTGATATAGGAAATTATTAAGCATTGTAAAAATAAAAATACCTTGTATTATACTGAACTGAATTAGATGTTTTCACTATAGGAAGAAAACATACTCATAAGATGAACCATGTACAGCCCAGTTTTGTATTCAGATCTGCAGCTTTCTGTTCTGGTGTGAGTTAGCAGATTCCATCCCTTTATAAAACTCCCCTTGGAAATTAGTATTTTATAATTTCACACAAGAGTTGAGAAAATTTTGTGATGAGGGCATTAAAAGACATCACTAAGTTTGCTCATATTATCAAGTTAATCTCAGATTTTATTTTCTATACCACTAAGACTGAAAAAATAATTATGATATTAAATTATCAATGTTATGACTGTGAAATAATGCTATGTAAAATCTCATTAAAATAAAATCTGAAAATAATAATTATGAAATTCAACTACATAATCTGACAAATGGAGGTGAATTTAATTGCTGATACCTATATAATTTACAAGATCTAATTATAGTGCTTTAAAAATGTAGCAATTTTTTTCATATTCTTTGCTGGTCATTTCAAAGTTTACTCTTTAGAAAAATACAGTGTTCTGCTCAAGTATAGTAAACTGAAACAATTTCTTACATAAAGAATAACATGATAAAATACCTATTTTATTGCTATTTAACCTAAAACAACATGGTATTTAATATTTGTGCAATAAATAAACCTCTAAGCTATAACAAATGACAAAGGAAAAATATTCTCCTACTACTACTTTTGTTTCTCCTCTATCCTTGACTGATAAAAGAGCAGAGTGCTACAAGAGGTTTGTAGAACACCTTGTAAACAGCTACAGAAACCACAGACCATCTGGTCCACCAAACCAGTAAGGTTCCAGAAAAGAGACAATGCCAACTACTTAGAGGGAAGCTTTTAAGTTTAAAAGTGCACTTGGAACTGAAAATAAGAATTAGCAACTTTTGAAAATACTTTTAAGGAATTGTAGAAGAATTATCTGGATGTATATAAAAATCTGTACTTTGTCTTGTGATTTTTCTGGTTTTTTTCACCAATAAAAGTTTCTTCAAAATGAAGCTCTTTTAAATGAAACAAAATAGGCTTAAAAATGCAATTCATTAGAGAAAAAATGCATATCCCCTACAGATTGAAAAATTCATCATGCTTCAGAGATAAGTCTAGGTACAAAGTATTTCCAATGGATAGTTTTAGACAGTTTTAGAAATTGAGTAAAACAGCTAATGCATAATTGCCTTTTCTAACACCTGATACCTATTACACTTTTCCATTTGCAGCTTTTGAAGTTACAAACAGTTTGATCTCTAAATGTACAGAAATGCAGACTACCAGCTAAAAGCTATTTAAAATCAAGTATAAACAATGACCTTGATTTAAATATTTCAGGAAAAAAAATCTCAAGGCAGATGTACAACCTTCCAGAGGACTTATTCTGAACATATTACAGATGACTCTGAGCACATTATCTAAGAACCATCTGTCATTATCAATAAAAATCATTTAGATTGTTAACATCACAAGTATCTCATTGCCCTGCAAATGCTGGATCTCTTCTGCAGCTGAAAAAAAGGCATTCTTTGGACTGTACTCCCTAAACTTCTTGAATTTGACAACCACCAAAAGAATGCAAATTTTGTTGTTTGACTAGACTGATTATTGACTTGACAGTGATTAGTCTAAGCAGCCTTCCACCCTGGATACTTCAACATTTAGGAAGTGTAATACCTCATGCTATTATATTTATATTTATATACAAATTTCATTGCATATTTGTATTTATATACAACACAAGATTATTGTTTAAGTACTCAGAATAATTAAAGCTATGAAATTTTGTCAGGATTAGGTATTAAAACCACATTTCATTACTCAAGTAATAGCTCAGACACAAGGACTTCCAAACACTCAATAATTACACATGAATAAAGCAACCTTAAGCAACTCCATTTCTACCACATTACAAAGAGCAGATAGTTTAGGTGAAAAAAGATTTAAATAATTTTTGCCAAAATATCCAAGCAATCTATGGCAGGAAAACAGAAAGAAGCCAACACACGAACATCATGAAAAGTGGAATATGTTGGCTGCTCCTCCAACTTTTACATTTTTGATCAACCAGGAGCCTTGACTTCCTAGGCTCAGACTCAACTCACTGTCAAAAGAGACTCAGGAGTTCCTGTCTGAGAAGAAACAAGCAGGAGCACACCAGAGAGGCCCATGACAGTAGTGAGCCTCTCACCAGCACTGACCAACAGCAGATGACTGAGTACAGGAGTGCAGGATATAGCAGTACCTCCCCAGAATACTCCAGGTTTCAAAGGTTTCATGTTCAGAGATCTCCTAGGAGAAGATGCAGAATATGTCCATTTTATAGGAGTTAATGGATTTGTCTTAACTTCCATAAGCTGGACCATTATCCGTTTTAATACTCTTTGGAACTCCCATAACAGCGAAACAACTTAACAGGTGTCTGATAACATGTATAGCTTTTTCTCCTGCCTGAGCCATAGCCCATATGTAATGACTATATGTATCTATGGTGACGTGCACATGCTTGACTTTACCAATTGTAAATAATCTTTTTGCCACTGTAAGCTTTTGGTAAATCACCAAGTCCTGGAACAAAGAATTCCAAAACACGAGTGCATGCCATAAAGCATGTCTGGTTTAAACCTGGTAGTTTCAGTCAAAGTAGTTTAGATATTTGAAGTGAAAGAGTATGAATCACTTCCTGTTCACTTTCCACAATTCGTTCATATTTCTTTCTCTTCTGCAGAGTAGAACTGTTTTGCTTATCCCACTGTTCCTCATGTACCAGTTCCACCTCCTTTGCTCAGCCTTCTTAACCATCCTTTCCTGGAGTTTTCTCATTTTGAAATAGGGTCTGACCTGTGTGCAGCATGTAAATTGCAGAAAGAATATAACTACCATAGTGTTCAAAATGATATTTTGTTCTTCTTACCTTTTCCAGTAATTCTGAACCTTTGGGGGTTTTTTTTATTATTTTTCTATTCTTGACTGCTACTGAGCTTTATTTTTCTCTGATGTTTGACTGTAGGAAGCTACCTTGAAGCCCATAGTTATACCACTAAAGCTAGGATTGGTCCAAACACACAATATCACTTTATTTCACTTTATTCAGTCCACACCAAATTCCATGTTATTTATGCCAGGCTAACACATTTAACAGAAACATGAAGTCCTGTGACTCTTTGCTGTCCACCTCTCACCTTTACTACCCTTAGTAGCATGGTGTTGTCAGCAAACTTTGCTGTCTCAGTTGCTCTTCTATCTTTTTTTTATCTCTTCAGCAGAAAGAGCTTAAGCCTCATGACAAATTTCAAAAGAATGACATGTTATTTCCTTTAATTTTGAAACTTGCCTACTTGTTCTTAACATTTGTTTTCTATCTTTCAGGCAGTTATTAATATTCATACAAGGGCATTCCCTTGAATTTCACAGCTGTGTCTCTTCTTTAATAACCTTTAGGGAAGAACCCTCTTCACTGTTTTCAATACTCTACATCAGCCTGGTACATGTGTTCACTGGCTCTCAAGCTTTGTGAGGTCTGATTTTCCTCTACAAAACTCATGTCAACACTTTCTTAAAATGACATAATTAGTCATGGTGAAAGAATATTACAATCAAGTTTAGAGAACACTGAATTGAAGTTGCCTTAATCTTGGCATTCTAAAAGACATTGAAATACTCTGCAGACTGCAACTATTTTTATTGTACACAGCAGCCTAGCAGCTCATGTCGGATCACAACCTCTGCACTTGAGAGTTTTCCAGTCAGTCATAAAATGAAATTTCAATTATTCCAAAAGTGCTAAAAAATTTAATTTTATTCATTATACAGGTTAAAAAGTTTTTTCACAGTTATACGCAAAAATACCTATTAACAACACTTTGCTGAGTTTGCACTTTTTGGATTCTCTTGTATCATTGGTTTTGCTTCACTGTGTCTATTCCCAAGAGGATGATTCTAAAAGCAGTAAGTGACCAAGAGCACTTGTCTAAGCTGAATCCATTCTTACCATAAATGCAGCAACAAAGTTGGATCTTTTATGCTTAAAAAAACCAAAAGAAACAAACCAAACATAACCTACAGGTAAGGTCTACAAGCAGCTGTTTCTAATGTGAACATCCATCAATTAACATGAAAATTTATGGGCAGGTTTGATCTTTGCATAAAAGAAAATCTGATCCAAACATATTTCATACCATTTCAAAATCTTTAATGGAAAGTAACATTTCCAGGTCATAACATCAAGCTAGAAATATCTGTCACAGCCAAAAAAATATGCAAATACCTCAACCCTTAGAGTTCACTAAATCCCTTATAGAAGAGCTATTTTTAAATAAAATGTTACAAGAACTGTGTACACATTCCCTATTTCTGCTAGGCATATTCAAAAAAATTACTTATCATAAAATCTTCCATTAGATTTGGCAAATTTATGCTGAAAACAAGATGAAGATCAGTTTTCACAACAATTTAGTCATTGGCCTCTCTGATCTAGTCACCAACAACATGGCAACAATTCTTAAAATACGACTTCTGATATAAACCTCTGCTGTGAAATCCCAGCCACAAAGAACACAGACCACTGCTGGAACTTTTTTGGATCAATACCTTGCCCTGTTGGAATGCTCCATGTGGCATGCAAAATTCATGCTAAGACTATGAATCAATGTCAAATATAAATGCATGCTAGTGATAATTACTATTTACCCGATTTATGCACTCTTCAACTAATAATTTAGTTTTATGAAGCGTCTTTCATATAAATTTCCACATGACCTTGCATGTTCAGAATGGAGTTTAAATTACTGCCCTCTTCACTTGCTAACATGCTCAATTCAAATAGATTAAAAAAATAACTAAGTGTGTATTTGACTTTTCTGTCCTAGCTTTTCCAGAATACACTGTGGTGGAAAGCAAAAATCAATGTTTCTCATTTGGTTCTTTTAAAGAATTCACCAAGAAGTCTTTAAAGAGTTCAGTCATGACTAGGATGTCAAGGGGATTCTCACTCAATCAAACACTTTCATATCCAACACTGAACTGCCATCTTTTACAGCTATTTTTCCTCCTCTTGGGTGGAGGTTTATTACCTTTGCACACAGGAAAGAAATGGAGCTTCTTATGCAGCTCCCTTAAAGCCTTTTGTTGCTGAATTGCATATTGACAGAAGAAAGTGGAGGAAAGCAGTTTTCTTGAAAAATGCCTTGGATACAAATGCAAGAGGATGCTGAACTCTACACAAGGGAAACACTTTGCAACACTCATTCTATCATTATTTTGAAAAGAACCTAGATAGACACAGAAGCATTAGGGATGGTGAGACTATCAGAAAATACAATTTCTTTTCTCTAATTTCCCATGTTAATAAGCCTCTTGTTATCTGTAGTGAAGAGTGACCATGAGCTGTTCTTTGTACTCGCTGCAAACACTATTACTAATCTGCTGCTTTGAATTTCTACAATTTGAAAAGGCAGACAACTTTCATTTTACCTAGCAGTTATAACTACATAGAACATAGCAAAACAGGGATGTGGCAATGTGAGCATGAATTCTGCCAGCAATAGTCCAACCACTGTGATTTTACATAACAATAGTGAGGGCTGTATATAAAACCCCAATCTAATATATGTTCCTCTAGTAGGAACAAAAAATTACTTTCTGCAAGTAATTTGTTTGTCAATGAGAATGGAAGAACCAGCAGCAAGAACTAATGAAGCTCTCTCAGGTTGATTTCAGTGCATTAACAAATAGGAGCCACACAGTATTATAAGCGCACATTAATAACAATAGATAATTTACACTGTTTAGGTTTTAGAGAGCAGTTGATTACTTACAGCTGTATTTTCTTTGTTCATATAGCTGATGTGTTAAAAAACAAACTATTTAGGTTAGAGCCATTAATATGGCTCCTAATTATCTTCCCAAACCATGACATAGTGTAATGACTCAAAATAGCGAATCTCTGCCTCATTAAC
Source organism: Ammospiza caudacuta (assembly GCF_027887145.1). Taxonomy (NCBI): domain Eukaryota; kingdom Metazoa; phylum Chordata; class Aves; order Passeriformes; family Passerellidae; genus Ammospiza; species Ammospiza caudacuta. Next base: position 62,177,215 of record NC_080597.1, read on the forward strand.
ACCGAACACCATTATGCCATTTACTTCTTCTAACAGCATGAAATACAAGCATACACTAATTCTGTTTCTCATGTATATAAAGGTGAAGCATTTCCCCTACACACCTTAGTCCTGAGTCTTTTCCTCAGAAAAGGCTTGGGCAGACAGATCACAGAAGCTGTAAGAGCATATGAGAAGGCAACACTACCAACAGCCTTTTCAAAAACTTCCACTGCTTGAAAAGTTTAATTCTCTAGCTATTTCCCAGAAAATTCACTTTGCATCTTAAATTTGCAGAGATTGCCCCGCCCAAATTTAAAATCCCTCCTGCAGGTGTGAAGTTATGGAAGCACTGAGTTATGGAAAGTCTGAGGAGCAATAAAATAGGGATAAACCCAGAAGTGACCAACTATCTGCCTCCCCAGCATAGGTGAAGTCACATAAAAAACTTTCTAAAACCTGTGGGATATTTCTTTTTTAATGGGTTACCTGGCAGATTTGACTGAAAATATCCAGACAAAATATTTTCAAAGGCATGCACATCTGGGATACCAAAACTTAGATTTCATCTTTGTTTCACCATTCAATGATAGAAAGAATATGTATCGCAAAAACTTCTTATATTTTAAGCTAGGCCGAAAGCTGGGCTTCATTTATTCAGACATGACTGTCCGGCTGGAAAGAAATTTGTTTTGAAGTTTCCTTCTAATTAAAACCCCATTCGTTCTCTCTGAAATCACTAATTTAATTTGTTCTTAAACATTCAAATTCTGTCTCAAGACTTGACAGCAATTAGTCGACCAAAAATGTGGTGGGAAAAAAAGCAAAGCTATGTCACACTAAAATCAACACTGCTTTTAGTCACAGAATTCCATTTAAAAGTATGATTTAACTTAAAAAGCACAAACTTAATCCAGATCATTAATAAATATGATCAGCTGCAACTGATTTAATTCTGAAGTACTTTGCGGCAAGGCAAAATATCTTTACACAAATGCAAATCTGCTTTAAGCAAACTACTGATTGGATATAGGGACAAGCACAATTGCACAAGCACAATCAAAAAAGAACATGATAACTTTTCCACCTGTGAGAACTTCAGCAGATCACAGGAACCAAAACCACACCACACTTCCTCACCAACCTGCTTTTAAAAGGCAAATGAGCACAAATAAGCAGTATGACTAATATTTACTAAACTAATTCCCTATTTCACCTTTTGAATTTCAGAATTATTTACCTCATGTATCATTTTAATTATTTTTACAGTTCGTTCCCAGAGAACAGCGATACTGGGAAATTAATTAATGGGCACAATAGAAGAACTGTCAGCATTGTTTAAATATAATTTCTGCACTAGCCTCATTTACATGTAGCCCTTTATTCTAAACAGAGGTACTGCTGAATATTTGGTATGAAATTGTTAGTTCATTAAAAAGAGTACAATGACATCCTTTTCTGCAGATATTCATGGGTTATCAAATATACTGAAATACAAAGCTTGAGACAATCATTAGAGCTTTTAGTCCACGGACTTCAAATATCTGAAAAAGCTGTATAATAGTTGTGTCATTGTTTAATTAATTTGCTTTAGCTTTATCATATTATTAGCTTTCATGAAAGTTATCAAATTAATTCTTCAAGGCAGACCTACAGAAAGCAGTAAGTGCTAGTCTACCATTTCACAACTGAAAAAAGTAGTGAGAATACCTCTACACATATATATCAGATATTTATACTGAAGGATTAAAGCAAAATCTAAGTATGAACAATATTAAAAAATAATGGTTGCTTATTCCAACTTCTCAAATAACAAGAAAGTGCTTACTGACACACTGCCAATACATAATTCAAAGAAATGCTCTCATGAAGTATGTTTTAGGCTACATATGTCACTTCCAGATAGAGAGAGGTTCTCACGTGCCTTTTGGGACAAAGCTGGTGGTCAGATTACAATGAACTCTAAAATTAAATACAATAGGTGATTTGAGAAAAGCATATTAAACCATCCAATAAAGATATTGCTGAACTTTTTTTTCAGTACATAAAAACTCTACAATCCCCAAATTCCTACTTCTGTAAATTAGGGGATGATTACAGCAATATAATATAAAAGTTTTGTGAAGATTTCTGATTAGATTGAATTTATACCAGAGCCTTGTCTGTTCTAAGAAAAACCTACTTTCTTCTTAATAATAACAACAAATAAATTTTCAAGCAAACTATTTCCAAAACCTTTTCTTTCCCTCAAGGAACACACCATAAGAGCTGAGAATGAACAAATATGTCACATGTTCAGTCACATGTTTTCTAATAGGTGGTCTTGTTGACTAAGATGATAAGTAGAAATACCAAAAATACATTTAGTAATAAGCATGAGATATTACCTTCCTTGTTCTCCAAGCTAACAGGTTTAGGCATGACAGAGTTAAATCATAACACAGAGTCAAGAACATCATCCAACTTTCTAGCACAACCATTATCAAGATACTCAAGACACATCACTGTCTGCTTCCCCTTCTCCCATCATTAAACCACATTAAATCACATTCTACAAAACAAGAAACAAGCAACAAAATGCTTAATTTTTGATCACAATTATTCCTATTAGAGGCTAGGAAATAGCTGGGACTGTTATTTTCCTTCATTTGTTGTCCTGCAAAAATCTTATTCATGAAAACACTTTCATTGCACAGCAACACTATCTGAATCAGTCACTACTCAGGGATGGCAATTTGCCTGAATGTTCAATCTTGCTTTGTGATGATGACTTAATTATACCAAGTTTTTTGTGACCATGTGACTGCTTACAGCATTTTGGTCTGCATGCTTCACATTTCACTCAACTTCCATTAAAACAAACTAATAATGCCACTGAAACTAAAGTAGGCAGTTGCTGAATGCAGCAACATCTTGTCTGAGTAAAGCACAACATCTGAAAACAATACTCAACAGCTCTTCAGCTCCATCCAGCACAGAGGCTCTATAGTCATGATGGTGCTAAACTGCAGGTTTATAAAGGGGTTTGTATCAAAAGCAACTGAAAAGCCAACACCATTAATCATTCCAAGTATCTGAAAATTGCTAGTCACTCAATATCACAGCTGGAAATGTTAATAATGCAAGAATTTTAATTAAATACATTAAATACTTGATAGCTATCACCAGGAGTTTGATCTTGTTGGGATGAATAAAACTAGCTGCTTCTTTTGTTAATACAAAAGACTCACCAAGCTAATCCAAAAACACTCTTCAGACCACTTCTATTCACATCCACCAACTGCTTAGCACACAAAGAATTAATAGTGATGATCAGGTGCAGCTTTGGTGAACTCTGATCAGAATGAGAGACTACATCTACTACATCTACATCTACTAAACATGACTGCCTTCATTACATTTAGCAAAAATATTTCCTGTGAGTAACACTACGGTTCTGAGAATGCTAAATGACTCCATAGATGCCACAGCCTGCTCAGAACTTAAGTATCTTTCAGGACACTGAATCAAGGCAAGATCTTTGACATAAATCTTCTTAAGATGCCGACAATCAACTGCAGATCAAGACAAAGTCTGCTTTAATAATAAGTCTTCACACCAGACCACTGACTGAAGACAGCAGCATAAAGCAAAAGACTCACTGGGAATGGCAACACCTGTAGAGTTGTTGCAATCTGCTTTATCAAGGTTCTCTGGAGGTTACCTCTGATGCTGCTATTCTTACCTCTGAAAAACAAAATATTTATGTTGACCCTAAAGAGCCTTGAGCAATCATGAGATATTACAACAGTAACATTTTTATACTTTTCTCCATCTCAGGCGTATCAGACACTAACCATCAAGGATTTCCTAGCAGCCACTTCCTTAGAAAAGCTCCTACAAGAATATCCAGTAGCAATGCAAATGAAGCAAAAAATGGCAGAAAGTAAGGCAAATTTTAAGGTATTACCACCTACATGCAACTTTATTAATTCTAATATTCCCAATAATGCATTGGGGGTTTTTCTAGAAAACCCTACTCTATCACAAATACAGCACAAGGGCTTAAAAAGCTCTTGCTCTTCAGCAGCTTTGCCCATCCCGAAAGCCTGATGCAACCTGCACAGCTTCGTGTTTTTCCTGTGTGACATGACATCACCAGACTGAAGTTTGAGCTGCTCAAATCTCTTACTGCTGTCAATAAACATGACTTGCTGTTTTCCTTCCAGCTTTTGTGAGCAACGCTGCACTAATCCATGCTGACACTGGAAGGACTGAGTCTGCAGTACCAGGAGCTTGAGACATTTCCAACAGAAGACAAAGCAAACAAGAGTGCCCTCATCACTACCCCTACCCTTAAGCAGATCAAAATAGGACAGCTTTGATCCAAAGAAAAGCCTGCCGCCTGGTTTTTTTGACTGAACCCAAAATCTTCAGTTGAAATTCACAGTATAACATCTAATATAGTACTCTGCAAATTCCTTTATCAAAAATATTGACCAAATACATTGAAAGGACAGTGGGACTAGTCCCACTGCAACAGCCTGGACACTGCATTAGATTCCCAAGCATCTCTCCAAATTTTCAGAAGCATTTTACTCATTTATTTTATTCAAGACTTTAAAAGAGTACATAGTGACGTTATAAATGGCACTTTCTGGATTCATTTTTTACTATTATAAAAGAAAAAATATTACATACAATTTTCTTTAAATCTCTCTTATTAAGTTGTAACAGGCAACAAAAAAGCAATCATAAAAAAATTATGCCGCCAAGCTTCAAGACGAATTTTATCAACAAAATGAATGTGAAAAAAACAAATATGCTCCACAGTAACAACTCAGCCTCTAGAAAATTAAAACAGAAAGCAAACAAAGTATTATCTACACAAGGTGTGAACTTAAATATTTACTTATTAAAGGATGTAGCATCAAAATGTAATTGCTAACGGTACCTGTCCTTCAGCTTTGTAATATTTTTCTCCCATGATTTTGCTTATAGCAATGAAGGCTTTGAATTTTTAGACTTTAAAATCTGACCAACATATCCCAAAATGCTGGAAAGAAGGATGTAAAGCTGTATGTTCATCAAGCATAAGTTTAAGTTAATGTCAATGTTTAATCTCACAAATAATTTAAACTGCAAATATAACTTATTTTGCTACATAGATACAAGATTTTTAATACTGTTTACTCTGTTACTTTGTGTACATAGTGATTTCTTGATTCCAAAACACTCTAAATCAATATCAAAATAGCAAAGGATATTAAAAAAATTAAATAAAAAATAAACTACATTTAATGCAATTACATACGTTGCAAAAAAAAAAAAAAAAAAAAAACAGAAATTTTATGATAATCAATACCAATTATCAAATACCATTCTGGAAAACTGTTTAACTTACTGGTATAAAAAATCTCTGCCATCACAGAATGGCTCTATGGAAGGATGAAGCTCACCACACACTGACAACATCTGTAGCTCATTCCAGCCAAAACAAAAGCAGCACAGTGTGCATAGCTGGAAGAAACATGTTTGAAACAAGCGACGTGCAAAATGAGCTGCAAAACAAAGCATCAGCTCACACAAAGTTATACTGAGAATTTATACACTGAAGAGACTCCCAGAGCCAGGCACAGTGGCAGAAACAGAGGTGGCAAACTACTGACTGATTCCAGAAGTTTTACAATTTATAGGACTAGTGATGAGCCACTGAAGATGGGTCCTGGCCACCTTTCAAGAATCTGCATTTGACACATGACTTTCAGACAGCGAGGACTGTGTCAGGAACATTCCAAGGGCTGTTAATTTTCCATGTTATCCCATTAAAGCTTGGCCAGCCTTTGAAGGCTGTGAAAATTCACTGCATCCCTGGGCACCTAAACAATAAACCAAATTAATAATCACTTCTCTAAAACAACAAGGTGCTGCAACTATGGAAACAGGTGGGAAGCAAAGGTTGTGAGCCCTGCTCAGTGGGAGCCTACAGGGAACCAAGCAGCAGAGTTCTGTTTCTGTAACGGGTACCGAACCCGAGAGAAAGAGAATTTAAAACAAAAAGAAAAATGAGAAAAAAAGAAATCATAGCCCAGACAGAATAAAAGCCATGAAGAGTGCATGTGTACTGAAATGGGACTCAATACCAATGAGGAAGAGAAACTACAAGTCAGAAAACCAAAAGTATCTTTACCATAGACCTAATTTACATAGCAGATATTCAGAGATTATATTAATAATCACACTTGAAAAAAAATACACTGCAATCATACAAACATTTAGTCTGAATTTAAATATTTAACTGCAAAAGTCATACAGTATCATGAAGCAAAATGCTTCACATTGCATCTTACAGAAAACTGAACACAATTGGTATTTTTAACTATGAAAATGCTTTACTAAAAAGCAGGTGTTGGCTTGTTTCAAGACAAACCAAAAGCACATAATCGCCAGAAAAAGATTTTTTTCTGAAATATTAAAATAAAGTTATAAAATACTTAAGAGACAACTTTTCTCTGTCTGCAACCTAAGGTTTAAAAAAGTATCACCAATGAAAGTTGTTTACACTTCTCAGAAAGGACAGATTGATGTGCTCTCCCATTAAGACACTGATTTTCCACAGTCTTGATAAATTACTACTAACAAGGAAAGAATCCCATTAGAAAGAAAACCTGTTTATTAACAAACAGGAAGATCATTAGAATTTAAAGGCTCAATCATGACAATGCTACTATTAGTTTTGTGGACTGTTATGAGCACAAATGTGTAAGACTTTTTTCAGCAACAAGAGAATCTATTAAAGGATAATCAGAAGATGCAGTTTTTGTTGAGCTGATTGGTATTTAATAATTTATATAAAACTTCCACAAAGTCTGTTCTTTTACAGAAAGGAGACAGTAGGTGATGTTATCTGGAAATTTTCATCCATAACTTATTGCAAGAAAGAAAGAAAAACTGACTGTATTTAAATGAAAAAGCAAGAAAGCATAGATGTTTCAACTGTAATCTCTATTGTCCTATCTACTAGACCATGTTTCCTGTCCAAAATGTTAATTTCTGCCTAGAATGCAAAACACATGCTGTATGCCTATTTGTATCTATTTAGCTTATTCAAGGTATTATTTTATTTCCTAAGTCACCACATAAAACTTGCATTTTCAATACTATTTACTGTGTTTCATAAGTTTCATTAGAAACAAATTCAGAGCAAATAGAAGTTGGAGGCATAATTTCCATTTATTACTTTTCATAATTTGTTTCATTAGAAACAAATTCAGAGCAAATAGAAGTTGGAGGCATAATTTCCATTTATTACTTTTCATAATATCTTTTCTATTCAGACATATCAACACAATCTAAGGAATTTCTGCCATTGTTCTCAAAGATGACAAAAAATAATCTCAACATGCAATTGTTCTAATCTACCAAAACCAATGGAAAATGTGTTAAAGGTTATGTGATCCAAAGTACAGCAATCCCATGGATATTTACCATGACTCAACTGAAGAGATTAAAAAAGATTATTATTTGCTTTCAGTTTGTGGGAGCTGTATTCATTTTCAGAAACAGACACAGGAGGTCAGGATGATGTCCCCAGAGGAAAAGTGAGATTCCTTAGGAGCTTCCCTTCAGACAAACTGAAAATTCCAGGGATCACAGTGAACACCTGGAGAAAAATTACAGCAAAGAACACCAGCCAGAGCCAGAAAGACTGATGGGAGGATCAGGAGGTAAACAGAGTTTGATGAAAAGAATCTTGTAGAGGCCAGAGAAGGCTCTGAGGAGTTTTCTAGGATTCAGAAAGTAATTTCTGAATGGCACAGCTACTGTGGTTTGGTTTGGATTGCAGACATCCTTTTGAAACACATTCTCACATATAGTCATGTACTGAACCACGGCCAAGGCCAACCTGAGGTTTCATGGAGCATCCAGGGTCTTCACAGAGCTAGTATATGTAGTTATGTAGTTATTACATGAACTATTCTCTGGCACATGAAAGTCTTCTTGCAAAGTTTTATTTATCTCCTATTCCTTCATTACTTAAAAACATAACAGAAAAAATAAGTCAGGCTGGGAATTTCATGTAATGTTTTCCAATACACTCCCTCTCTGCAGGAAAAAACAATCAGATACAAACTATATTAGTTTCAAAAACACTCAGCCAAACTAAACCACAGAAGAGCCTTTGATTTTATCTCAGTCACCTGTTTCATTTATAAGCAAAGACTGCTCCATATACTGCAATAAATTCAAAGTCTTCAATCCGTCTCTTGTCATAAGAAAAATGAGAACGTTGCAGTGTGAAAGATGGGGAAAACTATGCATTTCCATTAATACCTGAAGTGGCCAAACACCTTTGGACTCCAGACTAAAGCAGAATATCATGCCCAATTTCCTTAATTCTGGTGTTCAAAAATAGAGAACTAACAGCCACAGCTCCAATTACCACTTAAAAATGAAGATTTCTCAGAGCTTGGTAAACATTTATGACACAGTTCTTAGTACTCTTAAGTCAAATGGACACCCCTATCTCCCCTCAAGGCAAGGACAGCACAGATAATTCAGAATTATTATCACATGCTCTCTTTCATTATTTGATCTCTTTAAGAAAGCATGGACATGCACAATTGCCAGTCCAACCTCCAGCAGTAATGGTATTCATCAGTAATCTTCTTGTGAGCCTTTACAATGGCTCTACTACTTGACTTCAATCAGCTGTAAAGCTCTTTTATTCTGTTATCACATCAGTGCCAGGGAATGAATGCCAAGGATTGAGTGCCCTCCTAAAGGAGCACAGTTATGCTCCTGGAATAGCAATGAGCTCCATCTGACACTGCTCAACACCTCCTTTCACACTCCCTCACTCTCGCAGAGAAACACAGGCATGACAAAAATAAATGTCTGGTGAGTGGGAATGCTAGGAAACAAATCTACAGAATCATATACTAAATAGAGCATATCACAGTTTAATAGAAAGAGTTGGAAGTTGATAAAAAGGATGCAATTAATAGACAACTGGCAGCAGTTGGGTTCCATTTGTCAGACAAAAAGGATGAGTGGAATAATTATGCTAGTAGTGGAATAATTATGCTACTAGTGAGAAAAACTCAGAATTTTCTACAGAGAATGTCTCATCTATTAATACTCAGCTCTTCTTAAGCACATTTTATTTTTGCTGATGTAAGGACTTAAGCAAAAAATTGTTCTTAATAATTTTAATAAAGTGACAAAAACTAGAGGTCAGATCAAAAAATGTATGACAGTTGATATTCTAAGTAGAATCTTTTGGTAGCTCAGCCTGTCTCCTCCGTGCACTGTCTGGTGCTGTGTACATGGCTTTAGCCAAAAGGAGCAGATAAGCCTGATATGAAACCTCTGCAAATATGCCCCCAGAATCTAGACTGCCATATTGACAAAGCTATCAGACAACGCAGGAAAGCAAATAAATTGCCATTTATAACTTAATATTGCTTTTTGAACAAAACCAGTGGTTTTTTATTTTTATTTTTATAATTTGAAATACATCATCAAAATTCCATCATGAAAGTAAGCTATGCTTTTTTGGTCAGGAAAAATAAAAAGTGCAGTAAAAATAAAAAGTGCATTTTTCTAGCTCACGTACATCAGTGATATTCAGTAATAAATACATTATAAAGTGCTTTTCAAAAATTTATATCTCAATAGTTAATTATGATAAAATCCACTTTCTGACCAGCTATAAAGCAGTGTCTTTCCTCAAGAAAGCTTATTTCTACTAAATATTTTTTAAATATATAAATCAAAATTTGTTTTCACAATGATAGGGAAAAATCTAGGCAGTCTGTAAGATGGAATGGCTGAAAGGAGGAAAGACATCAGAAAGCTGGCGAGAAAACGAATCAACTAAGCTAAGAAAACTTAATTCTTTTTGTAGGACATTCTCTTTTAAATCAACACTAAGTTGCAAGTCCATTAATTCTCTAAAACTTACACTTCATAATCACAAACCCAATGGGTTTATGCTCCTACTTCCTGACATCCATTAAGATATTCTGACTTTCTCCCTTCATTTAAAATGTTTATACCAAAAAGAAATAATCTTCCTTGCATGAGAGCTTATTTAAATTCCAGTGCTGCTCCATAAAGGATGAAGGATGGTGCTGTAGACTGTGAAATGCCTTTGTGTTTGACCAGAAGCAGATTATTTCAATAGCGCACCACGCTCTGCAGTCCATTTTAGAGTGAACAGGAACACAGTGAAATCTCTCTGCTGTGAAGTGTGCCAGCATCAACTCCAGCTTGGAGAACCAGAGAATGACTTTTGTGCCTCTTCTCAGGAATAAGGCATTGATGTGGCAAGAGAATGAGGCTTCTGAACACTGTTTTCAGAACACAAACTGACATCTCAGCACACCAGAGATGCAATAAAACTTAATGAGTGACTCAACTGATCACATTTCCTTGAGAAACTACACTGCTCCAGTGACATAAACAGCAACTTTTCCAGTAGGAATGTGTTAAATAGTTTCCTGCACCTCTCAATCAAGCTTGTAAAAAGATCAAAACTCAGGATGAAGCTCTACAAAACACCTGCCCCAGTGAAAGTATATAGCCAAAATTGTATCTGCAATGGTGCTAGACTTTAGTATATAGTATTTTGGTGGCAACCTTTCCTAGCAATGTAAGGAAGAGAAGTCATCAACAGAAATCAGTAAAGGATAGATATTTTTCTCTGGTTTTTTTAGTGTAGGTGAGCAACAAAAATTTATAATAACATAGTCAGGCAGTTGGACTAGATGATCACTGCAGGTCCCTTTCAAATGAACTATTCTATCCAATTCTACTAATTACATCACTAATTACATCATATCAAACAGTTATTAGCACATGCAGTCAGTAAAACTGACTCACATCTCATGTAGAAATGGGCCAGAAATGACTGCTTCTAACATGGTCAGCCATCCCCTGCCTCCTCTCACAAAAGCATGATACAGAACTGCTCAGATTGTTATAGCACAAGTATGCTTGATTCCTCATGTGCTCATCTTCACACTTCCAAGAACTCCTTCTAAATATGAAGAGTTTTCTGATTCAGGATTTATTTGCACTTCTAAAAGCAATGAAGCAGAATAAGGGCAAGAAGAAAACAAAACAAACTGCCCTGGTGAGTAAACACATTTAATGAAGATGTAACTCTACAAAGTCTACTTTTCTATTGATACTAGCAGAATTTTTGGAAATGACACTAGGGAAAAATATTTATAGCAACAAGCTGATTAATCTGAAAAAAAGCTAAGGGGATAAAATGCACAGAGTAACAAATCATAAATTCAAATGCACCTAAAAGAAAACAGACAGTCATTACATTTAAATACCAAAATGAATAATTGTTAAATTCTCCATTTAAAAGTACTTTACAAGACTTATTTACTACAATAAAACTACCTGCAACATTACTCTCACTTTGCATAATTTTCTGTTAATTACTTATGCTTAGCAATATGATGGAAAACCTAATAATGTTTATTACTTATATAAAGGGACAACCTGGAAGAGAACCAAATTCCAAATGATTTTAAATTACTGAAAGGATGAAAGAAAGTTTTATCTTCCCTTCAGTTTCCAAGGGAAGATAAAAACTTGGAAACTTATTTGAGGGATCAAAGCAGGTTAACACAACTGCTTTATTTAGAAATATTAAAAACAAGATGACTCATCTCTCCCACACTTTGTTCTCCCCACTTCATCCCCGATCCCCTGCTAAAAGAAAAACATTAGGTTTTGTTAGTGCTGTTAAAAAATATGTGTTATCTGTAGAGGAAAACTATCATGATTAAAATTAAGAAATATTTATTTCCAAATGTATTTGCTTCTGACATTTAAACACATATAAAAGCAAAATGCTTCTGATATGAATAATGTGGTACTAAGTAAGATACAAATTATTTAAAAAGGGATTACTGGAAACAGTGAAGGTCAAAATGGAAGTTTGCTTGAGAACAGGAAAAGGAAGCAGTAAAGAGAGGACACAAACAAAAACCAGGTCTTAACTCTATGAGCAATATTAACGCCTAAAGGAAACCTTGAGTAAGTTTATTAACACAAAAAGGTCAACCTATCATAATCCTATTAAAAGTAAGAACTTTGATGAATAATTATTTAAAGGCTTTCTTAATTAGAAGCAAAGACACAATTTTCCTATACTATAAATAATATTTTATGTAAAATATTTGTATCCATGTTTTTCTTGACACTTTCTTCTGCTTATTTATTTGTCAGCAAATCAAGCAACCTGCTGACCTGGACTGAGTGAAGAAGCCAGCTCTCCTCACAGCTCTCTTCATATATTTGAAAACCAAACAAGGAAGTTAAATTTTACTACTGTGTTATATTGCCAAGTGCTCAAATAAAATATGTGTGGAAGGAAGAGCAGAAAATATATTTGAAAAGTAAAAGAGGACACATTTAAGAATATATTGCTTTTAAACAAAACAAATTTATATAGAAAATATAGATTTCAATATTTTGCAAAGCAAAATGTTGCATTTTTCTATTTAAATATTTAAATTAGTAGAAAAATTCAATATCAATATTATAAGCTAAAAAATACTGTAGACAAAGAAATGCTGCCTAATTTTGCATATCAACTTTGCATTCCTCAGACCCTAGAGATAACACAAAACATTCCAACCATTATGTGGTTATGAAAAACACAGTGCCTTGTGGAAGAAAAAAGAGTCTTGAATCACACGGAGTTTGTAAAAAAATTGTAAAAAATAGCATCTTCTTCAACCTTTCTAACCTGAAGATGTTTTTTTATGTGGAATATAGGCACAGAGTTTCAAATATCAACAGGGTTTCAGAATATATCAACAGAGTTTCAGAGTCCAGTATGGCTACTCTAAAAGAATCTAGGTTGAGCACCTTGTCTTTGAGTAAGGGAAAATCCAAATAAGTGCAAGTTTTACGTAACTCCTTCCCGTCCACCAGCATCACAGCACAGAGGTATCTTGATCCAGATATTGGAATCTACTTCAATTCCTAATGATAGATTTTTCTCTCACAAGTTTTCTCAGTCCCTTTTTGAATCCACATAACATTCAGGACCCACAGAGTGTTGTGGTAAAGAGTTCAACAATTGAACTGTTAAGAACTATCTTTGGCTTGGACCTGGCAGTTTTTAAATGTGACTAAACTTTCCCCTATACCACATGTACTTTGTAACCCGTTCTACATTCTCCTCTCAATCATTTCTTCCCCTCCAGGCTCAAGAATCTTGAAGGTGCAATTCTTCACTTTGACTTATTCTTGACTTGCTCCAACCTGTTCCATAGGAACACTGTAGACTTATATAATGGCAAAATTTGGGTCTCTTTCATTTTTAGTTCTATCATTTTCCTAAAAGTATTCTGACCTCCAGTTCTTGTTCCTGATTGGCAACACACAGTTCGTGGCCAAAACTATGTACAAGAATATAATTTCCTTTTTCAACTCACATTTTTCCATGTCCCTTTACACTTACCTGAATGGGAATTTTAAGGGCCATTGTATTTTTGTCACTCTGTCTCAGACAGTCTTTCTGCTTTTTTTGGTTTGTAAGTTCAGTTCTATGCTTATTCAGAATGAGTTTTTACCAGCTGCAGGCTTTCCTATTCTGTTACTCACTTTTCTTTTCTGATGACTTGTGATGATACTGCCTAACACATGTACAACCAGCACACATATGAAAAATACAGACATCTGCAGTACTTTCTGTTCATCAACTTAAAAATGTATTTTCATCTGAAAACTTTCAACTTGTTACGCTACCAGATACTATTCTTTTGTTCAGATATGAAATAACTGAATATCTGTTTTGTTTCAACTTCATCTACTGAGCATTTCAAAGTAATTGAAATTGGCCTTTTTTTTAATTTCTAATCAACTAAGTTCTCTCACAGTGAATAAAGGAGAAATAGTGATACATCAAAATACCTTTCCAGTAGTACTTCCCAGAGGCTCACAGTGTCTTCTCTGAATTTATAACTACTCAGCAACTTTATTATGTTTAAACTGATGACAAGAAAAGGCTCACCAATGATACTTTAATTTCAAATTGTCCTGAAATGTGTTTAGTGCGGTTTTTTTATCTGTTCCCCAACAGTAATATTTCTGTGCACCTTTTCTCCAATTCGACATTTTTATAATACATCAACACAGCTATTAATATTTCCTCTGTGTTCAGTCTCTGAAATAATGTGATACAAAAGAAAGCAATAACAGAGTTAAAATAATTAAGTATATCTAAAGTACACTAGGATAAAATGACATGTAGACATATCTTCTTAATCAGTAGGAAAAAACATCACATCAAATTTAGAAATAAATCTCTTATAATGAATCTCTGTTTTAAAATATGACAAACTGCAGGTTGAAAAATTATCACACAGGAAGATAATGTGAGTTTTGTATGAATCACTACTAATCAGCTTTCCTCAAAAAAGAAAGTATCTTTGATTGAAATGCTATATTAAAAAGTATAGAAAATATATACCTTAGTTCTTTTTAAAGTATCAGCTGTAAGTGTACAAACCATATTTTAATTACTGTTGATGAGCATGACATAGGTTTTCTTGTTCATTACTCACAGTTGCATACCAGCTTGCCAGTTAAATCTTTGTTAATATTCTCATTTCTAAATGCTTTGAGTATGATCACTGCTTACTTTCTGCTAGGAAAAAGGCATAAAACACAAGCTCAGATGCTTACTGGGTTTATGAAGAAGAATATTGTCAGAAGGATTGCTTTGACAGTTTGATTAGATTAACACAATCCATCAGCTTGCACAACATACGTTGCTCTTCAAAATGCAGGTATTGCAACTTCCTTAGTGGATGCTAATGCATTTAAATTGAAAAGCACTGGTATCAAATCTTTCCAATGCAAATTTCCATGGAAAATAAATTGAAATACACTGAATGGCATCTGATAATGGTATTTCCAAACACAGGCTTCTCACAAAAGAATAAGCTAAAAAGAAATGAAGCACAACTACCTGTATGTTTTCTCATGAAGATGCAACTATATTTTAAAAATTTACATGGAATTTGTAACTATTTTACATATATGGAAAACTACATGACAATTTCTGGAATTGTTGAGCTGTATAGGTAAAAAATACTACAGCAGAAATTGAAAAATTTGCAAGATAGTCAGCATGGGTTTATGAAAAGCAGGTCCTGCTTGACTAACCAGAGCTCTTTCTATGACAAGGTGACCTGCTGTGCTAGGTTCTGATTTATGGTTGCAAAAATAAATTATTAATTTTATCATGTATTTTATCACGTAATCATGATACAGCAATGTCATCAAATCTAAATATATGTGAATTTTTGTTAACCAAGCACAAGTACTCTGAAATGACTACTGTAAAATGTGCACAGCTTTTCAATTTTTTTCAGCAGATGTTGAAGATGCACTGAGTAACATTAGATACTGACTAAGAGCCATTTAATAGACTGCACTGACTTCCTAATAATAACAAAATGCACCACTGGCCTTGACATAATATCTAATTAACCCAGGATTATGTAACATGGATTGAATCGGGTTATCTCAAAGCTGATGTCAGCATTCACACTAGCAAGTAACTGAAGGAAAGAGATGACAGGAAGATGAGAGCAGCCTGGGTGGAGGTTCTTACAGGATATTGACTACAAACATCTACAAGTACAAACCTCAGAATAAGCAACATGGATATTGGCACCACACTGTTCAAAAACCAGGAAATTTTCCTTTCCATGACTGTAAAAAATACATCTTTAAAACAACAACTTAGGGGTACTGGAGAGAGAGAACATTTTTAATTTCAAAAAATGAAGGAAAATGCAAAAGCTGCAGTTGAAGGACTTGGAAACAAAGGTAGAAAGGTTGGTGAATTGTCAGTGCTGCTTAAAACAGTGGAGAAATAAAAGCTAGCCTGTGTGAAATTAAAGCATTGTGAACCCCTGCAAATTAAAGCATTGTGAACCCTGCAAATGGAATGAACAGAAATCAGAGTAATCAACTAAATACAACTGTGCTTTATTGTCCTGATAAAGTGGGATGAAGTATTCTTAGTGTAATAATATTCAACATTTCAAAATAATAGTGGCTAAATTCAGTATATAACCCACTATAAACATTAGAGAAAAGGGTATTGTTCAACTTAACAAATTGCCAGAGGCACTTTAAAAAAAGAGAGTATTGCTTTTTAAATTCATTTCATAAGTTACCTTCAAATGAAGTTTCCAAATCAATTTTTTGCAACTTCTGCCAGCACACACGATTGAGAAACTTGTGCCATTTGCAACATACAATTCAACTTCTATGTGATTGCATGAATTCGGTATTTCTCAAACATCAGGGTCAATACAAACTGAGAAAGCCATATAAAGTACACTGTTCCTTCTTACGATTAACTTCTTCATTAAACAAAAATCAAGTCCTATTTTTCCCTCCCTACTGTGGAAAAATACAGTTCCACAATTTAATCCACATATCTCCAGCTTGAATCAAAACTTATCTTTCTTCAATTACCACCAGTCACAAATTTCAAAAACTACAACAGCTGATGTGGAGTCAGCATCTCTGAAAGATGTTTCCCACAACAGCTATTTTCACTTTGTAAACTCTTTCTTTCATTGTTTACAAAGTCGTGACAGTACTGCAACACAGCAATGATGCTGAAGGTGTGATTCAGACATTATACTTAGTCTTGAGTGACTGTTTTAAGGACATGAATTTTAGCCTCATTGAAAGATATCATTACTCTATGGAACATTATTGAAGACAACTGAGTTGTGTGAAATGAATCTTCCCCACCAAATCCCATGTACAAGTTTGTTTATGGTTCATTGTACACACAGTGAAAATGGATTATGGTGTAGCCAAAAGGGTTGAACAGAGAAATAAATGAATGCTCATTCACAGACATATATTTTCAAGAAGGTAAATAGACTAGGCAAAATTTAAAACAAAACAGAAGATGGCAGCGTCAAATTAATTCACTAATTTAAAATATGCAGTAATTATTAGTAATAAATTATTTGTATAGTTAATAACCAGTATATTAGCTACATATTTCACCCTTTGTACTTTCACAGTATATACTCTGTTCAAAGATCTGAATAATCAGGACAACTTTATTTCTGAACTAGTGCTCAACTGATAATTTCCATGTTGAAGTTTTTTGTTGTGTAGAAATGTATCTTTACAGATAAAGGTGGCAAAGACTTAGTGGAATAATGCTTACTAAAGACAGCCCAGAGGAGTGCTAAAATCAGATTTCACTTGAAAACCATTTCTGATGCCATATTAGGCATCATTTTAGAACTTCTTCATATTCACTTACAGACTCTAGCATTATTAGCATTATTTCTGTTTCATACTACAAAAAAAAAAAATTCCAACTAAGCACAGAACAGCCAAAACTCATCAGATTTATATACACTCTGAAATAGTAGGAGTTTTTTGAACAGTAGGTTCTGACCTACCGCCTGGAGAACAGAATCTAAATTGGGATAACCATACGAATACTTACAGAGAAAAATGTCAAGAAAATGAATGAACTGAATGATGGAACATCTGAGTAATGACAGAAGAAGAAAATTACATATTCTATTTGATTTAAAGAGATTAATATTATTTGTATTAGATGAAAAATTAAAAAAAAAAGAATAGGAATTGGGCTTTTGGAAATTCTGTGAGAGAAAAGTACAGCACAGACTGTCTGGAAAATGTAAGAGAAAAATATGTTGAACAAAAAAATCCTATGCAGAATCTACTAGAAAAAGTTATGAAATGAGAGAAGCAAGAGCTCTATTGAGGAAAAGAGGAATTCTTGATATCAGTAACTGTTGCCAGCTATCTCAGGAGAACTGTCATGCAGATGCTCTGAAATGTGTGTCTTAACTAAGGAAGATAGGTCAGGGAAAAAAAGCAGATATGCAAATCATCAGCATAAGCTGACAGTGAAGTTGTAAGAAAGCCTCAGATCACCCACGAGCAGGATGGAGAAGGAAGAGTGAAAAAGAACCAAGAACCCCTGTGAGACAGGAAGAAAGGGCAGAATAGCTCTCAAAACAGACAACCAAGGACAATGCAAGTGGCAGAGCAAAGCACAAGACTGTCACGTATCAGGAATACAACAAAGGCCAGAATTTTAAAGAAGTAGTGAACACTACTAGGAGCCAAAGCACTGGAGAGACAAAAGAAGATAAGATTTTTATGATTTCATGTAGTTCTAATGAGGTTGTGCATTCCAGAAACAAACAGTAATTATACCAATTTCATAAGCCCTTCCCAAGGATCTATGCTGCTATAGAGAAGTTATTTTTACTGAATTTTACTGGATTTGTCAAATATTAGTTTGTCCTTACTTCCCCACCCGCCCCCCCAAAGTTGTGTTTGAATCTAGGTATTATGTCTTACACAGTGGAAAAGAGTTAAAATTATCTTTAATATTTAATCGATTTTCTGTGCAGGCTGTGTTAGCTATGGATGTCTTAATAAATTTGAAACAAGGAACCAGAGAACTGTACAACATGTTAGGACCTTTGAACATTTGTTTTTAACAAATGTTTTAACAAACAGGTTTTAACAACAACAAAACATCAGAACAAAAAAGGGAAAGTCAAATGGCAGTAATGGTTTAGTTGCTAGTGCTCACTTCTACGAACAATAATAACTAACACAACTAACTGGAGCTTCAGAAAAGAAAACTAAGTAGATTTAAAATATTAAAGTAAACAGCTTGAAATTGTAGTGTAATCTTAAATGTAATGTAGTCCTAAACCATCAGTGAAGCTCAGTGAGGAGAGGCTCTGTGGGAGGAAGGAGCATAACATTAAAGAGCACATGGATGTAAGAAAGGAAATTTTGCTTGTTTTCTTCTTGTACAGCAACACAATTCTCTTCCAGACTTTGGGCTTTGAGAACAATATTAATTTTAATAAAGCCTTCTTCTAGAAACATTGGCTACTTCAAAGTAGCCAAGGAGCAAAACAAACTGTTTTCAAGACTGTATCTAACATTCTACAAGTATTCTATACTCATTCATCAAGATCCTGATCAATAAAGCACTTGAGATTACATGCTTAAATAAAACAATTCATGAGTCATTCTATTGAAGTCAATGGGATTATTCACATTCTTCAAGCTAAACTAAGCTAAACATAAGAAAAGTACTTTCTCTCTGCATTCACAATCAACTTTCATTTAACCACAGAAAAATTAACATCTATTTCAACAGTACTGGAAGCTGCCTAAAGAACTTGAACTTAGAAAAACCTATGCTTTGTTTTGAAGTGATATGCTTCCTATGCATATCACTGAGTTTTGATTTGCTGGTTTTTTTAATGTCTAAATATTTTCCTCATAAAAAAGCATGGGTTCTTATCTTTTTCCTTCCCACCCTAAATCTTCCCTGATGTCGATGAATGCCTCCAAAGAAAAATGGACAAAAATTAGCAATACACAAACATATTTCTAATTCACACTTACTGACATTAAAACAGTGGTCAAGAATTTGACATCATTAGTCCTTTTGAATATTATGAAAAGAATTTTAAGTCCCTTTTTGCAAAAAATGCAGAGAACTTCCATTTTGAGATGAAGATTTTTAAATTTGTGTGGCTACCAGCATGCTGTGTACTTATGCTACAAAGCTAATGAAGATGGAGTCAATATGTTCAATGGAGCCTAAAAAGGCATTCAGCTGATAAGCCACTTTAAACCATACATCTCATCAATCACTCTAAATCCCTCTCTAGGCTCCTGAGTTTATTTACTGGGTGAAGTTTAGAAACACAACACAGCAACGAACACAAACTTACAGAAACACACCCCTCTTCTTGCATTTATTTCTCAAACTGAGCCCCACCTCTGCTGCTCACAGCGAGCCCACTGGTAGGAAGGACTGACCAGGAACTTCAGAGTTCTAGATCTGACAGACCTCTAAACATAGAAATTCCCGTGAATTGGCAAGAAATAGGCAAACCCATTCAAAGGCATGCATTTGTGCCAGTTAACAACTTCAGCTGTGAGGGGGAGTCACACACAGAGGCTGCCACGGTCAGTTTTATATCTGCCAGTGCCAGTGAAACTGCAGATCACAGCTGGGAAGCTGAATGTGCACACTGCTCTGGGCTAGAATGTGGTCCTGCAGAAAATCAGGACCCACTTAGTCTGCTTTCACTGAGAATTTGGGAACCCTGTCTCTCCACAAGAAACCACAAAATAAATAGGAAAAAGTAACAAACTAGACTTGGATGATCAACAAAAGATACACATACATCATTATAATTCTACAAACACCATCTAGCTTTTTTCTATTATAGGAGAAAACCTGTGAGCTATATTTGTATATAAAACACTGTCATATATGAATGAGAGTATTCTAAATTCACACTGAAAAGCTAAATTATTGTTCAAGAAATTTGTTTTTTCTCTCTTGTGCACATAATCCTTAGGCATGTCAAAGACTGTCCATAATGTTGTATATATATATGGTTAAAGCAGTGTGGCTCTTTTTTTAACTAACACTCTTACCTTCTTTTCTTTGTGTTTTCCATTATTTCAGATTGCACTTAACACAAGACAAACAATAACAGGTTAGTGACTTCAGTAGTGCTGCACTACTGAAATATAATTGCCTGCCACAATAAATTCCTAATGAGCACAACTCTTGCCAGTGGAAGGTTGCCCTGGCAACAAAATTATTCCAGAAGGTAACTACCCATTTGGTAGAAGGCAATGACACTCAGTTGTCTGACAAAGATTTGAAAACTATAAAAACTTTTTAACTGCTTAAGTTCAACAGAAACTTGATGTACCAGGACTCTCTTGACACAAGAAAATACTGAATACAAAGGGATCGAGAAACTTCCAAATGAATGCAGAGTCAAAACAAGGGCATTATGTTAAAACAGGTAAACGTTTGGATTGCCAGTCTTACAATAAAAAGTTCTTCTCTCACTTGTTCATGTCTTTCTATAGTTCCAAATAACTAAATATGATTTAAACCACACTTTTACATTTACTTTTAAAGAGTGAAATGTGAAAATGTTTTCCTGAATTATAATGGAAGTTGGCAAGATCAAGGCTGGGCTCAGTAGACAGTAGGATGGTGAATTTCACCTCTGAGGTAGGGAGCTAAAAACATTCCCAAGAGAAACCAAGAAATGGCAGAATCAAAAGTAGAGGCATGACCTGAGTACAGCCTCCTGAGGACACTGATGCTTTTTAACCCAGGAGCTGTTTTCTCTTACAGTCTAGGGCAGATAGTAACAAGAAGAGTCACTACCAAGACACACAGTATTTTTTACCTTTATTTCCTAAGAAAATTAAACTTTCATGCTCACATTTTACATCTGGCAGGAAAAGTTATATCCCACTATGTCTGTCTCCCGTACTCCAGAGCATTTAAACTTACTAGCCAGTTTCAAATTGACAAATGCTTAAAAATTTGAAAGACGATCCTACCCACATGTTAGTAATTGGATATTAAATATTCATATGTCCAGACACTTCTTACAAGGTAACTAAGTCAGATTCTAAAATTAGGTTATTGTCAAATGAGAAAGTGTTCATAAATTAAAAGGAAAAAAATAACAGAATAGAATCTGTGTTGTTCAATAAAATACTAAGGGGTCTTGAAAAATATTAGCTTAGTAGAAATGCAAAATTATTCCAAATAGCTTTTACTGGTAAAAAATAAAGTTGGCTTCAAAAAGTTTCAAAAAGCTATTGTGCCACTGAATAATAAAATGACAAATGAAATGCAGTCTGGATATATAAACACAGAGGTAAAAACACTGCAAAGCAGAAACATCTGATGTCATCCATGACATGAACCACTGAGACAGTCAAGTTGGACTAACCATGAACAAATACCTGATGTACTCACCTTTGAGAGGGGAAATGGATTCTCAGCACTTCTGTAAAATTGTACACATATTATTTCTTAAAACTTAACATTAAATGCCTACTTTTAAACAAAATCCCCTTAATCAAAATCTAGTAATGAGTTACATAAATGATATCAAGTAATAAATGGGAAACAAATATGTCTGTTACCATATTGGTCAATAAAGCATGAAGTCCATTATGAGACAGTGTTCATTTTTATTTTCATGTAAGTCAAAGAAATGAAAAGTACACTTCAGC
The DNA here is from genome assembly GCF_027887145.1 of Ammospiza caudacuta. Lineage (NCBI taxonomy): Eukaryota > Metazoa > Chordata > Aves > Passeriformes > Passerellidae > Ammospiza > Ammospiza caudacuta. The sequence continues at coordinate 62,199,334 of NC_080597.1, forward strand.
CTTCCTTGAAGAAAGGAAGATATAAATAGTAGTCAATACATCTACATTTTCCAGAAAAAAATAGTGTTTATTTTGGGCAAAGAAAGCATTGGTCTCCTCAATTACGAAAAAAGAATAAAATTCAAGAAGGAAAAAAATGTATTTTTCTAGACTCACTGGCAGGATTTCAGGAAGAAAGATAAAGCTGGCAGACTCCACCAGGAACAGGTGCTCCCTATTGAAGTTTGTCTAAGGGATGCAACCTGAGACATGTACTACCTACCAAGAAAGAAAATGCACTTTGGAAAGATGGCAAATAAGGACAAGCAATCATTCTGATCTAACACTAGGGCTGAAATCACAGCTCTTCTCTCTCATCCTCTCTCCCTTGCACTGGCTGTGGTTCTCATCAGCCTCCTCACTTCCCCAGTGTGAAGAAAACTAATAGATACTGTCAAGGAGCTGAGGGGAACAGAAACTAGAAGAAAAACCTATTTTAGCAGTGAGACAGTAAATCAACTCACCAGTACTGTCAAATTCTGTCCATGTTATTATTTGCCTTTTTCTGTGTCTTTTGTTAATCTTTGTTACTGTTTTGCATTTTAAATGGTAGGATTTTATAAATTCTTTCATTTGTGCCTAATTTTACACAGTAAGCTTTAAGTACCTTGGTAACAGTTAAGTTTTCCTCACATAAGAACAGGGCAATGCTGCTAAGTAGGACAGCAGGGCACTGTAAACAGTACCTACCCCACCTCCATGGTTTTGTGTTTCCAATGAGTCTGAGTGCATTATTCATGTCAACTGCATCAGCTACTTACTGGGGAGCTGGCAATACAGCAGTCAGCTAAATAATATGAAAAAAAAATGCCTCCTGGCAGGTGAAAATATTAGGCTATGCACTTCAACTCTAAACATTCACATAGCATATGACAGCATGTATTTAGAACTGAAAACTAACATACATTGCTATTACTTTATTTTCCTTTTTCCTTTTCTGAGCAAGTTTTTAGCTATGAAACTTGTATTGGTGTCTCTTCTGTGAATTACGTACTACTGCTATGGTGAGTTAGAGTAATCACAGCACAAAAGAGAGCACAAAAAGGTAATTTATGTGAGAATATCCGATCAGAAGGTAAACACTTTAATGAAAAATACACCCACTCCATTCTACATGAAAAATAAATTAAGTACTTTTATGTCTATGAAAATGCCTATCCTATTTAAAACACCAGTCAGTATAACACCTTGTTATCTTGCATCCAGATAATTCAATGGCATTGTTAGAGACTTTCTTCCAGCTGCAAACTGCCTACAAGTCAAATGCAGTTTGAAATCCATATTAAGCAGTTAAATATACTGATTCTCAAAACTAAACACTGTTCTGCTCTGAGTATTGGTATGCAAGCACTGACATTCAAGTCCTGTATTGCCATTTCTAGTCAGGGATGAAGAACTGGGAATGGCTGCCACCACTGAAATGGCATCGCTTCCTACCCCAACACAGGAGCACACAGCTACATAACCACAGAGTATCTTACGAGTGCCTGAAGAACAACACACATTTTAAGAATTTAAATAAATGAAAATAAAAACTTCAATGGAAACTGACATCAAATGTCTTAGTCTGAAGAAAGGATACTTTCTGAGATTTTATGGTAAGCATACAAAATACTTATCTAGAGTAAGACAGCACAGATGCTGAGCATTGAGGCATCTCTACCTTTTCTAATACAGTATGTTAAATCTTGAGTTAAACTTAGAAGCCCACAGAAGTCACTTTCAAATAGCAAAGAAATCTTTAAAATAGTGTCAAAGCATCCTTCTGTCAAGGACCAAATATAAAACTAATTTGTTTTTTGTAAGTCCATGGAAATGCGTTAAACACTTATATAGACTGAATAATTCAGCCATCACACCACTTTGTTTTACCAATCCTTTGTGCCAAAAAAGATGATAACATATAAGATAAAAAGGCAAGATATAATAAAAGATAAAACTCAGGTCTTATGTTACACTATTTTGGTTTGTGGACATGAACATTCATATTTATCAGTTTCAGTTCTATGGATTTAAATTTTAAATGTCTTGGGTATAACTTAACAAGCAATTGGTATTTTGAAAAAATTTACAAGATATTTACTGCATTAAAAAAAAAAAAAAAAACACCACCAAGGCCTGAAACAAGTGAAGAAGTAGGATAATTCACTCATCAAAATGCAAGTCAGGTTAAAGAATAAATCAAACTAAATACTTACAGCTAAAAAGCTTTCTCAACATATCTTTTGTAAGCAAAATTCATAATGTCTTTACTTTTTCTACTTTACACAGTTCTTCAGAAGACAGTGATGTATTTCAGTGGATTTCATAGATCCAGCTACAGAATAACAGAGCATTTACTGATGTGAGGATTTGGGAGCCTTTCCAAATTTCTCTTCCCCTCTACTCTAACTAGCTCAAGTACAGGTATTTTGGCTATGTTCAATGATTTACTCCACAGACCCTAACAACTGACTGATGAATCCTAAATTAAACTAGACAGAGAATATGACTCCAGCCAGAGGACTCTTACTACCATACATTCCACCACAGAGGTGGGCATCATTAAAGTGTCCAATTCTATTCTCACAAAAGTCACTGGAAGAACAGTAACAAATACCAAGAGACAGAACGCAGTTCCAACACCTCCAGCCAACAGCAGTTATCTCTCACACTAGGAAATACACAACAGCAGACGATTTAAGCGTGTTGTTATTCCCCTGAAAACCCTCTGCTGCAGTTCATGAGAAACTGGGGCCTGCTGTGAGAATCACCAATCTAGAATTTAAGCTGGAAACAGCACAGTATTTATTTTTTCCACTGAAACAGATGAAAACAGGCAGCTTGGCGAAACAAGGCATGGTTTCAGCTTTAATGGGGAAAGAGGAAGACAAAAGAGAGAAAAATGTTATTTTCCATGAAAGCAGCAGCAGCAGCAGATCCTCTCTTTCAAAAGGTGCCACTGGTCTCTTCTCATGGATTTCTGCAGGAAACAGAGCCAGAATGCACTCGGGGTGCAGACATGAAGGGATCTGAAAATTCCATCTGCCTTCCTGTTCCTTCCACATGAAGGAATGTGACTGTCCCACCCCTCCTGAACGCCTCATCTGACACTGCTTCTATGCCATTCCCACATCATGACACACACTGGGACTAGGGATGTCTATAAACAGGGCCTTCAAAATGCCCCGTCCCTTCCCAAGAGCCACAAGGCAGGCAGATCTGAACAAAAGCCTGACATAAACAGTGCAGGGATGAATGCCTGTAGTCCCTGCTGATGTTCCATAACAACATGATCAGTTCACCTTTCTGAACTTAAAGCGCAGGTAAAGCTAATCCTGTTTACAGTAGTTCAAGATTATCAGGGGGTAAAAGTCAGTACAGGCATATCCTAAGTACTCACAAATAGCAGACAGTAAAACGGTGTAAATCTAAACAGAACTCCTATGTGTTCTTAATTTACTGCTTTAGGACACATGAGGTAGCAAAAGCAAGACTGATGATAGGATCATCAGCCTTTGAGTTAAGAAAAGTAGTTAAACATCTATCCAGCCCTTACAATTATTAGTAGGATTGCTCCTCCCATCTGTATCTGGAAAGTTAATTATATTTCTTGCCTTTACTCATTTTACGTGTCTCTTTCAAATCCAACGTCATAGGTCCCTCCATAGCTAAACCCTTGAAGAACTTCTTTAACAATATATCTCTAAATGAGAGAGATATTTTGGCCTATAGCAGGCTTTACAGTTAAAAATATGACAAATATTCAGTTGGTTTTCTTGTTAAATAAAAATATTTAACAAGAAAACCAACTGAACAAACTCCATCTCTGAAGTGTTTTCCATTCAGAAAGCAGCACTGCTAGTACACTGCTAGCTGTAAACAATTAATTCAGAAATCCCAGGCAACAGAATGGCTTAATGACAAGTTGGGTAAAAATCTGTAACATTATTGCTTAACACCTTAGCAAAAACTTTGCATGAACTTTACTGGCCCTTGCAGGTTCATTGCACTTATTATCCATAGTATCAAGGTGAAAAGATCCATATTATAGGTTGCTAATCAGTGTAATACAAGCACGACTGAAATCTGATTAGCAGCTTGAAGAATTGCTTGAAGTTGTTTCAGAAAAAGGTGTCTAAGAAATCCTTATTGGTTTTAAAAACAATATTAGACAAGACATGCATACAGAGCAGTCTACTAAATAATGAAACCTAGAAAATAGCACAAATCTGCTGTACCTGCTGAGTCAAAACACAGAATTACTCCTTAAGCTTGTTTAATACACAAAAATAGTCCCCACTCTGCATATAAGTATTCCATTTAGGTATTTGGATAAAAATACATTGAAGAAACCTTGATTTAAAAGATACCCTTGGAAATCTCATGCAAAGACTTAAGTATTAAGCTTTTAAATACTACTTTAAATACTCAGATTTTTTTAAAAATTATAATTAAATAATCAGAATTATTATGGATAAAGATCCCATTGAAGTGCAACTTGAGAGGTGCCTATGGAATAGTAATGAGAAAGGGCTCCTTTCAGCACAGCAATAGTTTGAGAAATTAACCCCAGACTTCCTTTTCAAAGGAAAATTCTCAACATTATCATAAAATCATAGCTCAGAGATGAACTTAAATTGAAATTCTGTCAAAAACATATATTTTTTGGGGCATGTATCAGCAGTTAGCTGGATTAAAGAGGCTAAGATAGATAAGGCTAATTATCACGTACCAAGAGCAGTGCTAGAGGTAGCATGGTAAAAAACCTTCAGGTGCTGGAAATAATGCAGCAACAGCAACAACAATTATTCAAATGGGGATAAATTAGTTACAATAAAACATTTAAATAGCTCAGTCTTTCAAATTACCAGAAAGTTTTTATAAATAATACATTTTTTACTCTGGAATAAAATGCCAGTGAATAACAGATATCACAATGAGTAATAGATATTATAATGAAACAAAGGAAGCAAAAGAACCTCAGATGAAACCAGTAGCCATGTTCAATTCAGATATTTGTTGAAGATAAACTCTGCAAGGATACCACCTCTTAGAACAGATTAACAGTAGAACTGATAGATTCCTCATTTCCTAACATGTTCTTATCAGATCTGGATATCATCAGACTTCACTGAAACAACATACTGGACTCATTAAATGAAGAGCAAGCAGTTCTTCACCCTCTGTTACAGGTCTGGATAAATGATCTATTAGACATTCTGACATTAAAGTGTATGAAACCAATAGGACATTTCTACACAATGAGTAGATATAAAGACAATGCTATTTAAAGATATTACATCTCTTTGCAAGGCATAAATTTTGAGTTAATCTCTTATTTACTGACTAATACAATTGAAAATTCTTAAGGAATTTTAAATATTGTTACTTTTCCCTCCCCCACTAACTTCAACAAGGAAGTTGTTAGATAAGGATATATAGTTTAAACATATAGTCAAGAATTGCAACCAAAAGCTACTGAAACATCAAGTAATAGAACTAAGAATGCATAAACCACTTTTCTCAAACATCAATTCTTTCTCTTGACAATAAGAAAAGAAATTATTGAGGAAAAATAATTACCACACCAAGAGGTCAGCAACATGGAGTTTTATCCGAACAAACTGATAGATGACATGACAAAGGACAAAGGCTGAGAACTGAAGACTGAAAGCTAATATTGGATTGAGTAGCTAAGCAGATGGACAACAAGAAGCCTAGAACTCAGAATTGATGCAGGGCATTGATTAGGCACAATTCAATGTTTCACTTCTCTGAAGAGACAGAAGGGAGTATTGAGTGAGTGTTCAATTTAATACTACAAACTATCATGACATCAAATGCTTGGCTTTGAAGGGAAGAAGACTGAAGACATTAAATGTTTCTAAGTAGTGATGATCATTGAAGGTTTTTTCTTTTATTATGATGATACTCAGACAACACTAAAGCAAAAGGTTCAAGAAAAACCACTCACAAAGATACTGGCATGTCCAAAACACTTTACTAGAGTTATAGAGGTTTAAAAAAGTACTTACTTGGTATGTGTCCCATAACCTGATGGTACACCGTAAAGGGACTTCTCTCATCAACAAGTTATTCATCCAACGGAAAGCAAATTGCAAGTATTTCACCTCATGCTGATCCAAGTGCCTATGAACTTGTTCTGAAGACAAAATAAATAGGTATTTTACTGCAGCTTTTCTGAAATCTTGAAGTATCAAGTTCTCTGTCTAAAACAATCAAATACTCCTCCAATCTCAAGGAAAAAACTTGTGGTGGTGCATGCAAATTCTGACAACCAAATGAGAACACTCAAAATATAAATTAGTTAAACATTACAATGGACTGATTTTTCTGCCACTTCATAGATTAAATAACTGGTCTGAGTTGCACTATCTTAATAAAATATTGAGATCAGAGTTTTAAAATATACCACAAAAATATACAAAGTTCTAATGTGAAATCATTAGGTACATATATCCTCACTAATTTCTCAAGCTACAAATTTTTTGGGACAATACAACAAGAAATATGGTTTCCAAATAACATAAAGGCCTCCAAAAATAAAATTTTGGCAGTCAAAAAAGAAAATTATTAAATTAAGAAGGTAAAGAAATATAAGGAAAGGACATGTAAAGGTTGCATTCATTTGAGACAAGAAAAAGTGAGATTAATGTGTAGGAAATACAGTGAGAAAACTTAACTAACAGCTTAAATAATTTCTTGGTATTACAAATAAATGCAAATAAAACCAATACAAATCAGTGGTTTCTAAACCAGTACTCTCACACACTGTGTTTTTTGTAGAACACATACCATTTGAAAGCTGTGATAATCACTTGCATGGATAATTGCTAGAGCTAATAGAACTAATCTACTACATGGCTTGTCTATACTGAGAGAATTTTCTGCAAAAAGGATCACAGACATTCTGTTAACAGGCTTTAGTTAACAGGCTCAAATATGACATTAGCATGGTGTAGATGACAAATACTGAAGAAATGCTCATGTCTTATTTTGAACAAATTTATAGCAAGAAGTCTTTGTTAAAGCCTTAGTAAAATATTCCCACTGTCCTTCTGTATACAAATGCATTCTTTGGAGATTTTGCTGCCCAGATTACCCCTTTATCCAAATTCACAGAGGTGTATTACCAGCTAAAACAATGAGTAAATGCTCATCTTCCAAAGTTTACAAATTTAAGAAATACTTAAAAAGGTATTAAACCACTAAATTAATTAAAAGAATAATCCCAAGAGTATGGAAGCACTATTATAGGAAACATTACCTAGAGATTAAGGGAACAGAAGTTAAGTGATGCTAAATTACGATAAAGACTAAAGCTGCTCAATTTTTTTCCCCTCAGGATGTATTTTTTGGCTATATGAAAGTCTCGGCCAATATAAAACAGTTTTTCAATATGGAAGCTGGAAGTACAAACCTTTTAGATTTTAAAAGCAATCAAAAATGAGGGCTTTAAAAAAAACTAAGACACAACAACACATTACTCCAAAGGTTCACTTAACACATCTTGTGTCCAAAGATAACTAAAAACAAATATCAATGAAAATGTATTAAGCCCTGGTATTTCCCCATAGCACTTGTCAGCCTCCCATCTATGGCTAAAGCAGTCTTCACCAGACCTGGTATTTATGTTCCTAAAGTCACACCCTTCCACAATATAAATATAAACAAATATAGACAAATTCTTAAATTGTAAGGCCCAGAACTGCACACCATGCTCAAGGTGATGCTACAGCAACACTGAACACAGTGGGATAATAAACAGTGGGATAATCAAGTCTTTTGGGCAGCTGGCAATGCTGTGTTTGGTGCACCCCAGGATGGGATTTGCCCTCCCAGCCAGGACAAACCAGATCCCTTTTTTCAGAGCTGTTCCCAATCTACACCTGTGCTCAGAATTACTTCATCAAGGTGCAGAACTTGTAACTTGTTTTTGTTAAATTTTTAAATCTTAAATAAATCATTGATGATTGCCCAATGCTCCAATCTAGCAAGATCCTTCTCCAAGGCATCTTGCTCCTCAAGAGTCAACAGTGAACCCCAGTATAGCATCATCCGCAGATTTGGTAATACTGCCTTCAACTCCTGCATCCACATCACTGATAAAAATATTGAAGAGAGCTGGCCTTAGACTTGAACACTTAAGGACATCACTGGTGAATGCTCCCCTGCCAAATGCAGCCTCACTCACTGCAACCCTTTGAGCCCTGCCCTCTGCCAGCTCTCCACCCACTGCACCATTATTACATCATTTAGATCATTAGACTCATGCCAAACGCTGAATTACTATTGTGTGGCTTTGCTTTGGAAAAATTTAGCTTCAAGCTAAATATACTGAAGTGAGATACTGGGTTAAATTTACTATTTGAATGTCACATGTGGATACATACATTACAGCTATGATTTGATAATCTAGTACATCAAGAGGGACACAAAAAAAAAAAGGCAGTTTTATTTCTAAGCAGAGTTACTAACTCACAAAATTTTGTTCTTCACATAGCAGAAACAATTTTCATTTGGTAGTTTGTAGCCATTAAAAGTAAATAATGAAGAACAATAAATTGTGCCAGTTGTGATATTTCAACTATGGTAGTTAATGGGCCTAATGAATTTCTTGAAAGTTGCTTTCTAGTCTAAACAAGTTGAAAAATGGATTACTAAACTCTGTGCTTTATACCTAATTGATGCAAGGCTGGAATAGAAGATGCATTGAGTAAAGAAGCTAATTCTTCCTACTTTGCAAGTAATTGTAAGCAGAAGCTAATTTGCTGATAAAGGTAATTTGGACTGGCATAATCTAAATCTAAATTTTCCATTTCAATGAAAATAAGTATGTATGTGCAATGAACAAGAAGTTATATAATTACTGTCAGCTTTAGGACATGAAGTATTTTATAAAAACTACTTCTACTGCAGTTTCTGATAACATAATTATTTTACAGTTTAAAAACAACCAATTCTTTTATCAAAATTCAAAAGAAACAAAAATTACATTTAGTAAGCTTCCCAACATTTTCAATAAATCTATTTATAAAGTTTGGGTGAAGGAAGTCTTCTGATTAATGACCAAAATACATTACAGTGATGCATTCCAAAGGAGCATACTGTCAAAAATAGGTAACCTGTAGACAAACAGGTTTATTTATAACTATTAATATTTTTATTAATTACACTATTGGTACATTAATTTGATCACATTTAGCCACCTTAAACAGATGCTTCTCAAAGCAGATGGGCCTACACACATAAAATATTTATTCTTCATGTTCAGTGTCAGCATCTCATGCTGTTTCACCAAAGTCAAAATTTAAATCTCTATGATTACAAAATCATGAGCTAAACAGTTAAGGACAGAAACAACCTGTCAAAACAACTCAACTGCTCTCCTGACAGGAAGATGGTGTTAGAACTAGTCCCTAGGCAAGTTTACACATAAGCAAAGAAAAACAGCAAAATAATCTAAGATTATGCCTGAACCGCCAAATTACTGTGGCACAGCATGGTGTTACCACATCTATCTGTACAATTCAACATTTCAGAACATTAGTCTTTTGGCACTCACCTTTATTCCAAGATTCCTACAAATCCTATAGTTTCTGATGTTTGACCTAGTTTTGAAATTTTGAGTATTACTTAAAGTCTATTTTTCAGTCATATTTCATACCCTGAACACTTTGTTGTTAGCTCTATTGTATCAATATTTTATACTTATTCCATTGTAAATATAAAAAGCACTAAGCGTTAAAAATTATCTGAAATGCATGTAAGCTAACAGTCTCTCATAAAGAGGCATTTTAGTTCAACAAAAGAAAGTGTATATTTCTCATGAAACCCACACAATTTTTCTTAAAAAGTGCAAGAGTAACTGCTCTGATACCAAAGAAAAAGGAAATAATGAGCCAATCTTTGCCACAGGAGCTTATTGGCATTGCCCTTTGCATGCACAATGACTTTTTTGCATTGATCCTTAACGTACGAAAACATGCTATAGAAACACATCAGCACTCCTGTCTTCCATGGAATCATATAATCATTTCAGCTGGAAAAGACCTGTAAGATCTTGATCCTACACCATTAACCTAACACTGCAAAGCCCACCAATAAACCACGTCCCTAAGGGCTCACATCTTTTAAAAACCTGCAGGGACAGTGACCCAAACACTTCCCTGGAAAGCCTGTTTCACTCCTTGATAATCCTTCTGGTGAGGAAATGTTTCCTGATATCCAACCTAAACCTCTCGTGCCACAACTTCCTCTTGTCGTTTCCTCCTGTCCTGTCACTAGTTATTTGGGAGAACTGACTGACCCCCACCTGGCCACAGCCTCCTTTCAGGCAGCTGTAGACAACAAGGTCTGCCTTGACTCCCTTTTCCAGGCTGAACAGCCCCAGGTCCCCCAGCTGCTCCTCATCAGACTTGTGCTCCAGACCCTCCACCAGCTCCATTGCCCTTCTCTGGACACACTCAGCACCTCAATGTCCTTCTTATTGAGAGGGGCCCACAGGATCTGAGGTATGGCCTCACCAGTGTTGAGAAAGGATAATCACTGCCCTGGTCCTGCTGGCCATGCTGTTTCTGATGTGAGCCAGGATTACATGGGCGCTCTCGGCCACCTGGGCACACACTGACTGATGTTCATCCAGCTGCTGCCAGCACCCCCAGGCCCTTCTCTGCAGGGCAGCTCTCCAGCCGCTCTGCCCCAGCCCGTAGTGCTGCAGTGGCTGTTTGTGACCCAAGAGCAGGACCTGGCACTTGGCCTTGCTGAACCTCACACAACTGGCCTTAACCCACTGATCCAGCCTGTCCAGATCCCTCTCCAGAATCTTCCTACCTCCAGCAGATAAACACTCCCACCTGACTTGGTGCAAACTCGCTGAGGGTGCAATCCATCCCTATCTTACAGCTCCCACATACAGAACCTTGCAGTCCAAAACAAAGCACCTTGCCACCAGCCAATGATTGCTTTCTTTTGCAGTGCTCTATTTGTTGAAAGCTAATTTTTAATCTAACTTTCTCTCCTAAATAATTTCTACATTGCTTAAAGCCAGGATATTTGTGGGATACAAAGGTTTGGAGTAAAATCTCAACAGCAGATGTTACCAGAAAAGGGCTTACAACCCCCAATATAAAATTCTGAGAAAAAGTAATTCTGTCAAGACCACAGCTTAGCAGTGAGTTATTAGTAGTTATGTATATTAACTTATATTAATATACATTAATTGCAAAAGGAGCTCCTGATGATTGAAGAAGACATTCTAAAGATCATAAATGTGCACCTCAAGAAAAGACCTCATCACAATACATAGTTCTACTTCAAGTAATAGCAGAGATCCAAGTCAAATATTTACATGCTGATTATATCTTGTTCCACAAGTTTATTTTTTATAACTGGTTAAAACTGTCCACTGTAAAAAATTACAACAAAAGCATTAAAAAATACACTGGAAAGTCCTAAAAATGAAAATATGACTGGCAGAAACACAGAAGTATGGCCAATTACATTCTCCTCATGACCTACAATTTAAAGACAATGGTCTATTTAAATTGAGCTCACTAAACATATAGCTCATAGCTATGACTGAGAAGCATCTTCATCATAACAAAATATATGGTCCATATGCTGATAGTGAAAAGCACAAGAAACTGATAACAAAGCAAAAGAAGAAAATACTAGAGGAGGGAAGGAGGGAAGGGAAGGCCTGGTTCACTCATGGAATCAAATGAAAGTAACAATTCTGCGGTATGTAACACCAAATGGAGGAAAATATTAGGAAAAACACTTAGTAGTAATCCAAAAAGATCTACCCTTCTAGCTAAAAGTTAAGAAAAACTCTCATGTTTGCAGGTGGTCCTCAACATTCCAAGTGCAACAAACAACAGGGAAAAATATATGTTTGATGGGACACCTCTGGGTACCATCACTGGACTTCTCTAGCCTCTTCTTCTAAATCATAACTGTACGAATTCATAAAAGTGTTTATGCCTGACACTTTTTAAATCCCCCATCAAGTGAAACATCTCTTTTCTTCCCTTTTTTCTTTTTTTATTTTTTAATTTGCCATGAAAATAGTAAGGTTTGGCAATTTAAAAGTTTAAGTACTTACAAGTACTCAGGAACTTACAAATTACTTTACAGTCAGGCTCAACTCTTGGTAAGGTTTCTGAACTCTGTAATAGCATACAAATATAATCTCCACAGTAAAACATAAAAAATATTATTTTAAAGATATATCAATTAATTATAATGCCCAGTGAACAGCACTTACAAGTGGATTAAAGTATAATACAGTAATTACAACCATAAAATCAGATATAAAATAACTACTAGTGAGCTAAATAAAGTAGCTTTATTAAAATGAGAAAGAGCTTTGGAGTGCAAATTAATTAAAACAATTATGAAATGCTTACAAGATTTTCTATCACTTCAGCACCAAGCTGACATAGAAAGATGGACCAAGAAACAAGGTCCTTATTAATCACACATTCTCAACAGCAGCAGTAAGGTCTAAATAAATTCTAATAAAATTCTATGTCCATTTCCAATTCAAAATGCTTTCATAAGGCTAAGAATACCCATTTTGCAACTCTTGCAATTAGAGCTCTTTTTTCCAGATACTTCAACACAATCCTAATTCAAAGTTATTGGTGTCTGTAAAATGTTTTACAGTATAATTAAACATGAACATAATTTTGCACATATAATTATGCATTCTTCAACCATCAACCAAAAAATCATTAGCATGATTAAATACCTAACAAAGATAGATCAAATGTAATATATTACCACAGTCTCATTATCAGTTCATTGTATGAACACCCAAGATTCAAATTAAAAACCAAATTAATTAATCTATATCTATCACATATATTGAACAGATAACTTGTTCTGTGAGTTCTGATTAAACAACAGTAAGTGGATTAATAAGAAAAAGTATTAGTCTTGGTTGATATTTTGTCTTTCCGAGAGTCAGATTTTCCAAAAGAAAAAAGCAAAACTATTTTCCCTGCAGTTTAACTGAATGTCCTTCAGAAACTGTGGAAGCATTAAAACTACTCATGAGGTATCTCTAAATACTTTCTGCCTTAACTCGTCATATGAAATGAAGTTCTGAGCAGAATTGTGAAACGTTTGTGTTTAGAGCATTGGACAGCTCTATGGGAATAGGCACCTTTATCTCCTGGGACAAGAACCTGCTGAACATCCACACAATACTCAGAGAAGAAACTGCAAGAATCCCAAGTGAAGTCTGGACATTTAAAACTTTGGCAGCCCATTAAAGAAACACAGCTCTTAAATAAATTCAGACTTTTGAAAGGATAATCCTACAAGTACTAATCCTGTTCTAAGGAAGGATGTTTTATAGACTTCTCCAATTAAATAAGAAAACGTATTAGATATAATTTTAAGAGCTTTATTAACCAACCTTTTAGACATTTCTACAGTAAATATTTCAAAGCATGAGAAGTACACAGAATGGTACAATAAAATAAGCCTTTCCACTGTGGTTAACAAAAATGCACACAAAAATGAAAAAATTTCAACTGAATACATTTCACTAAGAACTTGATCTGCGCATATTTACACACAACACATAACTATGTGCAAGAGAGTTATATTTTAAAATTTTATGTGAATAGTAAAATTATGCAAAATATGAATTTAAGGCCACAACATGAAGGTACTTTATTACAAGTCCTTAGTTCTGGCATCATCTACAGAACTTAAGATAATGAGCCAACCAAGACATTTGTAACCTACGAGAGAAATAAGTAAAGAAAGTATGATTAGTGAAGTCAAGATTTATTTGCTCAGAACATTAGGACAAGAGGCATTATCTAATTTATCTGTCATTTCGTGTGAATGAAAACACATATAAAACATGGCAGCAAAAAGAAAAATAGGACTTGTAAAATTTTTTAAAAGAAGATGGTTTTAAAAGGTGAGATAGCAATTTAACTGCACTTAGGAATAACTAACAATATTTCTCCAAGCAATACTATTCAGTATTTATTAAAAGTCATTCTTTTAAGCAATCCAAATATAATAACCTAAACTTTGCACTAAAACACCTCTTTAAAAATTTTTAACTTTTTTTATAACAATAAAATGTAAATAAACTAGAAATTGTCCCGATGAAAACATCCTATATAGGAATAGCTGTGGTAACTCTCCAAAACAGATGATGAGAAGATGCATTCACAGTGGAAACAGCAGAAATTCTGAAATTTTATTGAACCTTTGAAAAATGCAGCTGAATTCCAGAGAAATCGAAGTCTTCCTTACGAGCAAGTTAAAATGCAGCACTCTTTTTATGTTCCTAGGTATTTTTCCATTACCTCAATTTTGAAGAGAAGGGGGAAAGTATATACAGCAGTTGTAAGCTTTTTAACTATTATTTTCAATAATTTTCTGCATTTTTCCATCTCTTGTTACTAAAATTCAAGGGAAAGTTCTACAAAATGATTGGTGATTTATCTACAAATGCTCAGACTTCTCCAAATGGCTACCTCAAACTCTCATGTAATTACCAGCTGTCTTACAGTAAATTGAAGAAGCTGAGACTCTTCCAGCCAAGTGCTAAGCACCTGTAAATTCTGGAAACACAAATCCTGAATAAGTTTGGGCATTCCTATACTGTGTCTGTTTGATTTCAACCCTAAATGAAGTAAAAGTGGAAGATAGTATGACCTTTTGCATGAGTATGACCTTTTACAAACCATGAGAAATGGTTCATCATTTAGAGCAGAGAAGCTCTGCTGGCATTACAGGAAACAGAAAAGATAATAAGAGATTCTTTGTATTATTGAGCTATCTATTGATTCTCCCTCTCAATTTTTTCGTATAATTCTGAGAAAAATCTGAATGATGATGACAAGTAGACTAATGAGATTGAATAATGTTTTATCTTCAAACTCCATCTCATCTATAACAACATTCCATTAGCAGACCAAAAAATTCCATTAAACACAATTTGTCAAAATTATTTTCTGGAGTTTAAGCAGAGAGATTATGATTCAATTAAGAGAGTATTTTGGCTGTTTGAAGTCCTCTGCAATATTCTGGAGTGTACACACAAGGACAGTTACTTTGAGGGGAGTTGTGATCCATAAGGCTGGGTTAATGAAGGTTGCTTGAATCACTGACATAATGCATTAGCACTCTCCAAAGCACAAGCATCACCTTTCATATACTGGTAATCCATTACTATTAGCAAAAAGGCAGTACAGGCTCCATCCACTCACACAGCTACTTACTACATCAAGATTTGCTTCACTGTGCAGTTACCCAGCATCAAGAAATAATGTGACACAGTACCAACAGGAATATTATTTTCTTGCACAGTAACCTTAATAAGCACTTAGAGTAAGTACAGCAAAAACAGATCATGAGGAGCTTTTCTAAAACGCAAAGTCACTGAATTTATATCAGCCATACATTTCCCTTTAACTGAAGTACAGCAAACCCAGAATAAAAAGACAAAAGCAAAAAAGAAATGAAGAGTAAACCACAATATTCAATCAAACTATGTCACGATTCCACCAAAAACCCAATAAATTCAGGATCCCTTAGCTGAGGCATCCAAAAGGTTATGACTGCAATACACAACCACCATTGCCTAATTAACAACCAAAACTTTATTTTAATCTTAGACATACTTTGGCGTGCTTTCCTTGAGAAAGAAAGTAATTGAGTGGACAGTCTTCAATACAAAAAGAAACAGCCCAAAGAATAACGAAAAATGTGTATCTTTATGACACAAAACTTTTAACTGGACCCTTGTATTAAAAGGTTGTGATCAGCAATACAAAGTCCAGCTGAGAACAAATTACTAATGATATCCCTCCAGAGTCAGCACTAGGGCCAGTATCTTTGTTAAAAACTAATGATAGCATAGAATATACTCTGTGTTTGCAAATGATATGAGATTGGGAAGGGTGCTTGACACACTGAAAAAGAGGGCTACTATTTAAGGAACATTGGCAAGCTAAAGGAATGGCCGAGAGGAATCTCAGAGATCCAGGAGAGGCAAGTGTCCTCTGTTTGGGATGGAAGTCTCATTCAACAAGCACTGACTGGGCACAGCTTGATGGAAAGCAGCTCTGCCAAGAGGGACGTGGGGTTCCTGATGGACAACAGGCTGTACCCAAGTCAGGAATGCCCTTGCAGCAAGAAAGGCCACGCATTTGTTGGGCTTTCTAAGCAAGAAAGACAACAACAGGTCAGGGGAAGGGATTCTTCCTCTGCATCTACCACTTGGGAAACCATGTCTGGCACACATGAGCAAGCCCAGTGGGAGGCAGAGGAAGCTGGAGCACTTCACACATGAAAGGAGGCTGACAGAACTGGGTTGATCCAGCCTTAAAAAGAAGCCTATGAAAAGCTGCAACTACCTAAAGGGAGCATGCAGAGAATGTGGAGCCAAATTCTTCTCAGAGGTACACTGAGATAAAATAAAAGGTAGTGGACATAAGCTCCATTTTTAAAAACAATTATTTATATAAAAAATAAAATGACAGTGGAAGTAGTCAAACTTCTCAAACAGTTCTACCCAAAGAAGCTGCAGAATCTCCATCCCTGGAATCACTCAAAACTCAACAGGACAAGACTCCACAGAGCCTGCTCTAAATTGGTCCTGTCCCATTAGACAGAGTCATCCAGGCAAGGAAAAAGGCTTGGAACACTGACTTCCAGAGGCCCCATGTAACCTAAGCAGTTGTAAATGTCCATCAATATTTACTAGCAAACACTCATGATATCTACTAAAAACTACAAAAAAATTATAAAGACCTCACAGCTCTATTTCAAATTAGATAAAAAAAACAGGAACTCACACTTTACTCTCAGTTGCAAAGGATAATCAAAGAACAGGATAAGATGACACAGCTATTTGTTACAACTGACTTATTTTTTTAAAGTGTGAAGCTTTAAAAATAATGCTTCCTAAACCTAATAATTGAGAGAAATTATTTAACTATATCCCTAAAGCACTGAAGGCATAAATAAGACTTCAGCATTTCTTTTTTCCTTAAACTAAAAAATAATATATTGTATTATGCTTAATATTTTTATTCAATTGAACAACAAAGCTGACTATCAGAATGCTATTTCTAATTTTAAAAACTTGGTTAAACAATTTGTTTATATAAACATTCATTGACCAAGTTAAGGAAGTCTATTTATAGGAATTTGAATTATATACTTCATTTAATGTATAATAATTTGCTTCTGAAATGAAAACATCAATTGATGCAAGACTAAAACTACATATAAAAATCACATCACAAGAAGTTAGAATATTTTTTAAGCAACAAAATACACTGATTTAACTATATTTTAATATAAATATTTAGCTACCCAATATACAGAAATATGCCCTTACATTTTTCATATTTACTGGCATTTAAAAAAAATATATCAATAACAAAAATTTTTACATACATTTAAGTTTATAGTGAAGTTTTACACAAACCTTTTTCTCCTGCCATTGGTTTGTGATCATTAAAAATACCTTAATATCCTAGAAAGCACAGAGACCATTATAAAATATTAAGGATGTACACACAAGGAGGCAAAATCTCCTATGAGAAGCACGGGCACAAAAAAACCCTTCACTATATGTAACAGAACCAGGGAATTAATGTTTCCAAGAAGATTATCAAATATAAAGCTACACAAGAAATATTTTTCTAAGTCATCACTGCCATGCTAGTGTTGCAAATATATGCCCGGTTCTGCTTCACAACATTTTGTTAATACTCTGTTCATTAATTTAACAAACTATCAAGAGATTATGTTTAGAATGGGCAAGCATTATCTCTTGCATTTCATTTAATTAAACTCTGTCCTAGCTATATGACAGTCAGCATTTCATAAAGGAATTACTTTAAGGATGAAGGTAAAATATTTCAAAGTGCGCTGCTTAAACATGAAAGAATAATCTAAAATTACCCCTGCACATACTGTAATTTATCTATAAAATTAAAGATGTTATTTCCAGAGTTCATAATTAATTGGATTCCACAGAGAAATTATGCAGGCATTCCAGATAGCAAAATGATGCACAAAGGCACAAAACATAGTGCCGAAGGACAACCATAAACAACCACTGTGACTTGCTGCATTACAACAACCATTGAGGCTTAATGGGAAATGAATACTGGCTGCCTTTTGTGTGTGGTCATTACTCTGCTGCAAAGAAATTGCCATTGAATTTTGATTATATTGCCTTAATAAAAAGTAATGAAAGAGGCTCATGCTCTAGTGGCTTTCTTTTAAATGATACACGACATGATCCGCAAAGGCCAGCGCGCCACAAGCCAGCGATGACACCTCACCTGAGGAAGGTGATGTTACTGCACCACTGCAGGTGACTGCAGTGATGTTGGCTTTTCCTGCAAGCATTTTAACCAAACACTTTCAGTGTAACATCAGTTAGAAATCAGTTTGCCTTTGAGACTTACCATCAATCCGACTAACAAGTTCTTCCAACATCTTCACTTTCCTTTGGATTCCTGGCTGTGCAAACGTGTAGTTATCCTAAAGAAGAGACCACATACAAGTATTAGCTGCAGAAAAGCAAAAAAGGTTTCTTTTCTTTCAATTACTTTTCTTAATCCATGTATTTTTCTCTGTTTTCTGATGGTGTTTCTGTTTTGTGACTACATTTCCTAGGTCTGCTTCTACAGTAAAATAGTAAATCATCACACTGTACGGTTCTGTGAGTCCCCACCTCTAACAGCATATTCTGTATAGCTATTCCTACATCAACTGATCTCTACTTGCTAATCTAATGAAGTTACTTTATTGCAGAAATTCAAGTAGCTTTAAAAGGCCCTCATCTTACATGCCAAAATGTGCCATGTTAGATATTTTTAAGGTGATTTTTTTTCTCAGAAATTTACAATTCTACAAATAATGTAGGAAACATGAAAATTTAGCCTATAATCAGAGGCTGGGAAATAATTTGATCTTTTGAAGTACAGAGTAATAACTTCAAGCAGCATAAGAAATCAAAAGTCTGTTTTAATGTACTTATAACTGTTCTGAACCCAAGATTGCAGTTAATATCATGAATCAAAATCTAACACACAAGCAATGTAGCTAAAAGGGCATTATATTTGCATATATTTCTTTGAATGAATTAACTCTAAATGGATTTTTAATTTGTGGATTGCAGCTCTATAAAATAGACTTGAGTTTGAAATAATGAGAGCAAGAAAGATATCTCTGCTTGAAACCAAAAGTGATCAATCTTTTAAAATAATGACATTATTCAAATATACAGCAATGTTTCTGAATATTTAATTGGCAATCCCTCCATTCAGCTCTTTTTGTTACAGCTGTCTTCCTGTGGTTCTTGAGAGATTCAAGAAAAGAAAATAATACATACATATTTTAAAAGAAAGTTGCTATGTAGAAGGTTTTTTTGTGTAACCACCACAAGCACAAAAATTAGAGTATTGGATGTTTTGCCTCAACTGCTATTGTTTGAGTAATTCCTTTATCAACTGGAGGTAAGTAATCCCAAAATATTAATTTTTCTTGACTTCATTTCAACTTTTAACTTGGTCTTAGAGTAGAAGAGATGATTATCTGTTCATATGTCTTATGTGTCAGTTAATTTTTATTTTTTCTATTTAAAACCAAAAAAAGTTCTCATTGACTCTCTTGACTTTATTTACATGGATGTTTTAAGGTTTTATTTGACTTATGAAAGTAAACCACAATTTAATCTTCAAATTCTGTAAAACTGCTATAAAGTGTGAAGTCTAAAAGTTCACAAGGCAAAATGATACACTAATAATCCTGTAAATTAAAGTAGTTCAGTCTATAAGCAATTTACAGTATCAAAAAGTCTACTGTATGCTCTGATCACTTGTAACTGACCACAATAACAGCCATTTTAAAAATTATAGCAAATTTTTCTACTAGTTTAGCAGTGGCCCTTTCACAATAATTAATATTAGAACTCCGTGTATAAACTAAAACAGTATGGATAAGGAAGCAAGAATAATTCCCTGAATTTTTCAATTTTTTACAATCACCAAGTAAAATGTGCAACACCTTCAACTTGTTGACATTATTTCACAAACAGAACGTGAGCATCCTTTTTAACCTTTTTAATGCAATAAAGCACCAAAATGGAAAGAATGGAAAGACACACAGAATTCAGATCTATTATACTCTCATTTCAGGAAGACAGAAACTATCCCATGCACTAGAACACTGCCTTCTACACAAGTCTGACAGACACCTGTATTAGTCATGGATAATATCCAAGGCACAGAATCTTTAGGAAATAATAATCACTTTCTTTACAGAATGTACTCTAACAACAGAAACTGTATTCATTTTTTTTTGGTCGCAAAATGTTTGTTTACTGTTCTATTTATTTATTTAAACAAAGTTATCTGGTATTTCTAGAAGTAGTACTGCACTCAAAGTACAGCAACATGGTATTTAATTATTTCCTCTGTAGAAGAATTCTCCTGTATGTAATACTGAAAGTCGACACAGAGTTAAAACACTGGTGCTTCGATCATTAGTTTCTCCCCAGGTAGTGCAACTCTTGACTGTGATCTATGAATCTGAAACTACTTTATTTCTCAAAGCCTAATTTAATCCATACAAACCGGGAAATGCAACCCAAAACTGCCATCTTGGTTTGAAAACAGGTAAATTTGCTTTTCACTACATTTGATCTTTTGCTTATTTATTTTTCTGTTCATTATTTCAGCCGCAAATGAACACAGCTGGGGGTCACTCTTCTACTTGTGTTAACTCACCTAAACTGGAAAGATCTTTATTGGATTCCCCAGCACTCTCTTCTAATTAAACTGTGTTGTACATATGCCCTCCTATGACACTTGTAGTTGACTTCCTAGAGTTTGTGAAACTGTGAGAAAGACTTTGTAAATGTAAAAGGTATTCTGTTACCCACTATTCTTGCTCCTTTTGTGCTTATCAATGAAGGAAAAATAGTAAAACAGAAAAGAAAAGACATGCTAAAGTCACAAAATCCATTAATTACTGCTCAGGGCTGAGTCAAGACAATTATTTTCTCAATTACTTACCACTATTTCAGAGATTGTCTTTTGCTCATTATGGATGGTCAACATTTCAAATGAGGAAATATTAAAAAAATCAGGATGAAAACTAGGAGTTCACATAAAATATATCTTATTTCCAAACACTGTTCTTGACAGTGAGCATTCACATATGACAAAGTATGTATTTACACCAGAACCCTTATAAACATAAAAATTCATGCACTGGTGTGCAATAAATATCTAAATTCCTTGATGTTCTACTCAGATAGGTTCCAACACACTTTCAGTGAACTGTGCTAACCTACTTCACAGCTGAATGGGCATAATATCTAGTTCAGACTGACACATAATTAGTTTCACCTTACAATACAGAAGGTTAGGACTTTATGTCACAAGAGATCTAAACTTGCATCAGCTTCAAATCTTTGTGTTAAGTCTGTACTTATTCTGTAGAAACTGGTATAACACCCTACTTCCCTGCAACTACAACTAGGTCTGGATTTCTCAAAAACTGGTTGCTATCATTTAAAATAAAATAATAAAATTATAGGCTTCACAGAATATTTTAAAAACTAGTAAGCAATTCCTTACTTTTTTAAGGGTAGAGAAATGTTAAATGGAAGAAACTTGGAAAAATGCTCAAAACAGATTTAATTAGGACTGTCCTCCCAGAGAGGGCAAGGGGGAGAGAGAGAGAGAGAGAGAGAGACTTCATAGGCACTAGCTGAAGAAAATCCCTCATCTTTTTCTACGTGATGATGGGATCATTTTAGAAGAAGAAGCAGCAAGCTGAAGAGGAATGGAAAACAATCTTTCATGACATCACGAAAAAGAAACAGAGCCAGCCAAAGTAAAAGAAAAAAGCACTGTCAGTAATTTGACATTATGACTGCAGCCAAGCAGAGGTGCAGGTACAATGCTTCTCATCTTTTCAGGTCATACACCAACAGTTCACCAACAGTGCACTGAAGAAAATATCAGAAACATTTCTAGAACCAAATGGAAAGTTTTGACACGAGGTGTTCATTTGTTGTTTGCTCATGTTTCATCAATGAGATCAGAGCTTTTAAATATAGAGGATACACTAAGCAATCCATACAAATCATACAGACTTGGATGGCTATTTTCTCTACCAATGCATATTTAAGAACTGCTATGCATCAATTTAGTATGTTCAAGTATAGTATCACATGAACAAATGACAACTGAAAGAAAAAGGTTTTCTTATCATTATGTCACAAAGAGATCTCCTGAATTCTTCTTTTTTACACATTTAAGTACTTCATTCACATATTACTGAATTCTCTAAGCAAACTTCTATTAAAAATCTTGGTTCATCTTGCTCAGAAAGTTATGCAAAGAGATAGGGGCAGGAGGGAGGGAAACATGACACCAGATAATGATAGCCACGATGTATATTTACACTATCCATGGAACCACACTTCACCCAAAATTTTTCTAAAAGATTGAGATTATAATGTAAATTCAGTCCTGAATATAGCTCAGGAGAGAGTGTGCACACACAAGAACAAACACACAAGTGTGCTGAACTATGCTGTTAGCACAGTCCATAGCATGTTCCATTATTACTCCAAGACACCTTCTTTAGAAGAAAGGGTCTGTCAACTGAGGTGTTCTCATTCTCTGAAAAAAATCCCTTCACCCAGGATTTTTCTCCTGGGAAGCTGAGAAGTCTCAGAGAAAAAGAAAACAATTCTTATCTCATTTTCTTCTCCTGTGTTTTGCTTCTCTGGAATGTGTTTGGCGAATTTTTACCCCCAGGTGGTTGTTTCATTGGATTTTGGTGTGAGTTTTTTTGACTCTCTAGCCAATCAGGGCCAAGCTGTGTTGAGACTCTAGAAAGAATCATGAGTTTTCATTATTATCTTTTTAGCACTAGGTATCCTTTCTGCATTCTTTAGTATAATATAGTATTCTTTAATATAATGTAGTATTACAAAGTAATAAATTAGCCTTCTGAGAGCATGGAGTCAGATTCATCATTCCTGCCTTCATTGGGACACTCCCAGCAAATACAATCATCAACCATTACAACTATTAAGCCTGACTTTTCAAAATGCAACATTTCCTAAGTAGTAGGAAAAATATTTACAAAGCATCACAACCCAAAATTTTGCATAAGAATGCAAAACAGTATCTTACTTATTCCTACATAACGGGACAAAAAAACCAACAGTTTATTAAAATGTAGGTACTGTTTCTCCTGTTGGAGTAGCATCCACAGAGTCAGAACAAATGATCCAACCTTCTACTGGTGTAGTCAAACCTCAGTTTTGCTCAAGTGGATGTATTATAAATTACAGAAACTGTTAAAGTGGCAATGACAAAAGTGCTCAGAGTACATTTTTGAATTACAGCATAGGCCAGGCAACAGTTCAAATCTGGATAAGAGCTAGAAATCATAAATACAGACTTGTACAATTCCAAAAGCTGATGCTGCAAATTTTAGGTAGAGGATAAAATATTTTTATGCTGAAGTATACTGATAGTGCAGTATATTTCATCTACTGATTACAAATAGATTTGTTGTCTTCCTGAAAATTTTACTCACAGTGACAGGCCAGAAAACTGCACTATTATGCAGAAACTTGTGCAGGAGTTCAATCAAAAGGTACAAAGAAAGCTATATTTGACCTATTCTTCCTTTCAAATAAACCAGGAAGGTCCTATGAAGAATTTTTAGAAGTCTTACTTCTGCACATTCTTCTCAACAATCGAAATGCATGTTCATGTTATTTATTTGATCCAGCTTTCCAAGCACCATTCCTTCCATCCATCCATGCATATATAAGTAACAACTTTCCATAACCCAGGAGTGAGAAAGAACTCTGCAGGATTCCCCTTAAAGGTCATAAATCTTGCCATTTTATCAGACATAGAAATAGCTAATATGTACCTCAGCATACTCTAGTCCCTGGATATGAATTATCTCACTTTTGTTCTAAAAATTACCAGGCCCTGATAAATGATTATGTTAATATTTTAGTGTTATTTTTAATACATCTGGTTAGATCATTATGCATTGCACGTATTTCCCCTTTGGTTATTTTATTACCAGTATACTCGAACTTAAAATGAAAAGTTATACTCTATTTTATACATGAACATTACATTTTCAGGTGGCACAGATCAATGTGAACTTTTTACTGGAATGTTAATGAGACACTGTTGAAGAAAGTGTTATAAAGGACAATTTAATAATAAAAAAAAGAAGTTAATAATCTGGATATATGGGAATGTCTACTTAATTACATGAGAAAAATACTCATGGGATAATTCTTGTTTTCCCATATGAACAGCCACAGATGAAAATACAAGAATGTTCATGCATCATCTACAGTTTAGAAGTGTTGCAAAGACAACCAGCTTTATCACACACATGGAAGATATATTTTGCATATGGCCACACACAGCCTCAGAACCAGGTTTTCATAAATCAGCATAAATCAGCACATCTTGCAAGAATACAGGCTGGAGACGAGTTCTGTGCCAAAGGACCTGAAATCTCAGCAGACAGAGAGCTCAGACTGAGTCACTGGTGAGCCCTAACAAAGCCAGCCAGCAGACTGCTGGCCCATGGAGGGAAGTGCTTGGCTGCCCAAAGCCAAATCACCCGGAGCAAGCTGCTCAAGGCTATGTGGACTCTGGGTTTGAACTTCCAGAATGAGGATTATACAACCTCTCTGACCAAACAGTTCCACAGTTCAATCTTTACTGTGCAGATTTTCCTTCCAATGTTTAAAAATAATTTGTATTTCAAGACTGTATCAAAAATACCATGTCCAGTTTTAAGGACCCTGATACAAGAGAAAGGTAATAAGTTTCAGAACAAAATGAAGCAAGAGCAAAAGGTCACCAAGATGCTAAGAGATATGGAGCACATGCTCTTTGAGGGCCTGGGGAAACTGGGCTTGCTCAGCCTGAAGTAAAGACAGCTCCAGAAGCACCTAATCACAGCCTAATAAAACCCAAGTTATCAAGAGAACAAATCTCCATTTTCCATAGTGGTGCCCAGCGGGAAGATAAGAGACAAGCAGCATAAACAAAAAATATTCCATCTGCCCACTGGGGAGAAATTTCAATACAAGGATGAGGAAGCACTGAAATAGGTTAAACCCCAGAGACTGTGAAGTCTCTGTCCTTGGAGGGTTCAAACCCAGCTGGAAAAAGCCCTGAGAAACTCAGTCTGACCTCAGAACTGGTCCTATATTGCACAGAATTATCCTATTTTCTTATGATTTCAGAAGATCTCATGTGTACTCCTGAAATAAATAAAAAGCAATTGCAGTGAAGCATAGTCTTTCTGGGACAAAAACTAAAATTCAGAGCACAGACTCAGGAAGCACTGAAAAGGAAAACAATTACATACGTCATCATTCAAAATTGACTGCTATAAGACAGCTACAGATTTCAAGATTAAATTATATTTATATTTAAATACTCCTAGTATTTGTTGGATCAATTTTTAAAACTTTCATCAAACTGTGATATGACACATGTGCATTCAAACTTAGAGACAACCAACAAAGAAGATGCAAAGTAATCTAAGAATAAAAAATAGATTAAATTATCATGCAAGATTAAACATTAACTGTTGGAAAAGTTCTGCAAATTCTCTAGCTGGAGCCAAAAACATACTTGCATAGGAACCTCCAGATGACAAAAAAACCAGCACAGAGGAATCTGCTAAAGTGACAGATTATTTGAACAAGTTTTTATTTATTCTCTCAGCTGAGAACTGTATGCATGTCAGGAAGTGACTGTCCTGCTGCCAACCCCTGTTCTTGGGTCTTGTTCTATTGCACAGGTCTCTGTGGTTCAAAGATGCTTTCTTATATTAAAAATACACAGTCCATTAGATACGTAAGTGAGGGAGGTAGATGAGTGAGGAATGAAGAAATAATAGATACTATGTGTGGTAAAACTCCAGCAAGAAATGCATATGTCTTAATAACACCTTTGACAACTCTAGAATCAAGAAAATGAGACCATCTGGATGGTTTGGAAAAATAAATGAGTTTTGTGTTAAGAATAATAAAGGGGTACAAATACAATCATACAATCATTCTTCCATTACACCTTTCTGCAGTGAAAAGACAAAACAGACAAAAAAACGTATCTAGTTCATATTAGCCAAAAATTTCACAAGATGACCATATGAGTTATCAAAGTGCACTCTTTAAACTTATCCAATACTGGTAGGGCAACATGAAATGGAAATTTATATTGACAAATAAATTAATGGAAACACTGTGCAGAGATTCTTTGATTGTAGTTACATGTCACATATCCCTGTACAGTTTATTCAGACATCTCAGGCAAAATCATCACATCCATCACACAGGAGTCTTCTATGCCATATTTTCAGAGAGAAATGATTGTGTATCCAGAATGCAAGTCATCCAGAACTATAGCATCACACAATGAATCCACTGGGAATCTTTAAAGTTCATCTAGTCCAAACCTCCTGCTGTGGGCAGGGACAGCTTCAGCTCGATCACGCTGTTTAAAGCCACATCAGTCCTGACCTTGTACACTTCCAGGAAGAGAACATCCACAACATCTTTGAGCTCCCTCATCATAGAAAATGCACTCCTAATGCCCAATTTAAGTCTCTTCTGTTTGAAATGTTGCCCCTTGTCCTATTACTACAGACCCTGGCAAAAAGTCTCTCTCCAGCTTTATTAAAAGTCCCCTTGAAGTACTGAAAGGTTACGGTAACATCTCCCCAGAGCCTTCTCTTCTCCAGGCTCAAAAACCTCAATATTCTCAGCCTTTCCCTCGTGGGAGAGATGCTCCAGCCCTCTGATCACCTTCATGGCCTTTCTCTGGACCCACTCCAGCAGGTCCATGTGTGCCCCGTGCTGGGGATCCCTGAAATGGCTGCAGCACTCCAGGTGGGCACTCACAATGCAGGGTAGAGGGACAAATCCCCTCCCTCACCTTGCTGCCCACCTGCCTTGCACACACCCCAGGACACAGCTGGCTTGCTGGGCTGCAAGTGCACATTGCCAGCCCTGTCCACCAGCATCTGAGTCCTTCTCTACAGGGTAACTTCTTCCAACCAACCCTACCTGCAACTACAGGACTGTTTTATCTGCTATGTGGTATCATCACAGAAAGGAAACAAAGCAGGAGAATGGGAGAAGAAAAACAAGAAACCCTTTTATTTCAGCAGCACTGCAATTGCACTGAATTAACTGTAACATCATTAGTCACACCACTAGCATAATCTTTCAAGCCTTCTTTTGATGGATGAGTGCATCCTTTAATACATCCAACACTATTCCATTTATATAACAGCTTAAATTTTCATTAATGCAGTTTAATTCCATTGCAATTGGTTTCCATATTTTGCTTCTTAGTACTTGATAGTTTTGTATGAAAACAGAATTTTAGGAGAAATTGACTAATCTGTGAACTTCCTTTCCAAGAAAAAAAGTAAAGCAACAGGCTAGTAACAGTAATGTCCCAGAAGCAGGTAAAACAGTTGGAGGAGAGTTATCATTTCCTACCTGGCTTTCTTCCTTCCCAGTAGATTGCAAGCTCTCACTTTTTTCTTTATAACTTTTCACATAATTTTGCTATGTGGTCAAATAGTTTAAAATTTAGGAGGTCTGAGACATTGAAATAAGCAAACCAGCATTTGTTACAGGAACTGATGTGGGAAAATGACTGAGCATTTCAAAAATGCTACAGAAACACTGAGCTTTAACCAGGAAAAATACACTTAAAACACCTTCAAAAAAGTTAAAGCCTTTTGTTGCTGATTCAATCCTAGAACCATTTTGTCAAAAATGAATTCTGTTACAAGGTTCAATTCACAATGTGCCTTAGCCAATGAAACATTCATATTAAAATAAGTCATAGGAAAGAATGTTGTAGATACTTGTAATCTTTATAAACTTTTAAGCCCATGAACATTTACACAAAAATCTACCATTATTAGATTCCAACTTGCTGCCTGTAACAGGAAAATTGTGCCTTCATTTATAGCGTTTCCACATAGAAAAAATCAAACTCTCAGTGAAGCAGCGTAAGTACCAAGTTTTAAATGGGTATTTTAAAAATATGAAGATAATTTCAGGAACTATTAAGACAGCAATCACTTATAGGTTGCTATAATAACAACTGAAAAATTAATAAATAAGCCAGGTTTTTACCACCTCAGTGAAATTCTGAGCCACTATTCCTCATGCTTGGTAACAGATTTGTAAAACATGCATCTAGAACTGGAAGTTTCTGTTCTGCTCTAGAACATCACACACAATGGAACATGCAGACATTTTCATTAAGAGAAGTTGAACGGGTTTGTTTTTTCCTTTCCCTTCTTTCTTTTCTATGCCAAACTCAGAGCGGATTTCTCCAATGGGAAATTCAGAAAACCCCTGTTTTTCATAGATATACTCTTTTTCAGCCTTAAAGTAGTTGAAAGCCATGACATTAATCAGTTAACTCCACTACTCACAGAGAGGAAAAATCAATTTACCTGAATGCCATCAAGCAACTTGCTCATGCACCAGTAACTGTCAGCTTCTATGTTCTGCAGCACTTCTTCAGGCAGACTGGAAACATCAAAATTTTCCACTTCTTCTTCTTCTGTTTCAGGAAAAGAAAGAGAAAGACAAGTCAACGAAGTGCACAGAATAAATAAAGCAAGAATGAGGAAAATAATTGAAAACAAAGACAGCCACCACTTATCTTTGAGTCAGAAACAAATGCACATTTACTTTAACAGGGCCTAAATGAATCATTTATTGCTTAACTGTGTCATCTAATGGCTTTAAATGTTAATGAATACTTAATTTCTTGCAGACTGTGAAAATCTCAAATCATGCCTGGTTAACCAGAATTAATATATAATAAATCACTTTATTCTAAACATTTCACACCTGAAGGAGGATCAGAAGCACTTTGAGAGCCCTCAAGCTATATATGAACAATTCCTGAAGAAGATGACTATGTTTGCACCATGCACAGAATGTGCAAATATGTTGCCAGTATTCACAGAACAAAAAGCACTGAAAAATACTTCTCAGAAAAGCACTGAACTTTATGTAAAAAAGCAGACTGCAGCTTGAATTTAGAAAATAAAAACCTTTCCAAATAGAAAAGAAAATTAATGATGTATCCACTACAGCAGGGAACAAAGCTTTGGCATATCTAACACATATTAACTCACAAAAAAGTATTACAGTTATACAGTTTATTATATTTTCATAAATCAGTGCCCCACTGTAAAAAAAAATCTAGTTAATATTTACAACTTTCAGTTTAATATTTCAAATGGCAAAAAAAGAAGCAACCCATTCTCACTCTGCCTCACTATGTCTACAGAAAAAACCAGTAAATGTACAGAGTTCCTTGTATTGATATAAAACACAAACATATACTGAAGTGCCTTCCCTTTGAATGAAGTCTTCAGGCCCTCCTCCACCCAACATTTGCTGAAAGAATGAGATTACAACTACTTTGACCACATGCTCCTTTGCAAATTTTCTGCCTTGGAGCACCTTTTCTTTACATGACACTGGTATCACATTTCTAAAAGAAAAGGCAGCTATAAACCATGGCACAACACATGTGGGTATGAAAAGATAACAAATGAAAAAGACTTGTTATGTTCTCTTTCTCATCTTTCTTATCTTACCTCATTTTTGTCTCTTTCTTTCAAAATCTACCATTTTGCACTATATTCTCACATCAGGTTTTAAACCAACAAAAAAGCTGAAGATCCATATAAACATCAGAGGTGAGCATCTTCACCTCCCTTCACAGCCAACAAAGAACACCAAGAAGTGACAGAGTACTACCTGACTTGTTCTAAACTAGAAAGACAAATCAGATGAATCACATTTTTAAAAAATCTTGCTTCTCAGTATTAAGTATAATTTGCTTTTAAAAGGATTGCCTCAGAATGCAGACCTTTAAACTGTGGAAGTGTAAACTAAGCTGAATAAAAGCTTTAAACACCCACCAAATGATCTGCTGTCCTGTGACTGAACTACCTGCAAGTTGTAGGAAAACCAGGGCAGTTTGTAGGTAGGCTAAATGATGCAACCTGGACAGCAACAACAATTCAGCAGTAATATTTTGGAAAAACTAGATTCTTATTGTTCTAATAAAGATGGATTATGAAATTAGAATGACCAATTTTTATTCCCTCCAGAAAACACACTACAGCTTTTAAGAAATATCTTTCAATGGCTCCAATTACTGTTCATCAGAGGTATGTCCCTCAAGAACGAAGAGGAAGTCAGGCCAGGCCTTTCTGAAAAGAACACAGGTCTGACACAAATTTACTACTCTGAGTAAAATTCTCATTATTCCACAGGGAACAACAACCTAGAAAAGGATATAGATAAGATATAAAATAGCTTTTAGGAATCTTTCTTCACTGAAAGAATTGGCAGTCTCCAGTTATAATGTCACAGAACCACATGCTCTGCCATTACTGACTTTAAAAAAGCAGTTTTATGAAGTACTTGTCCAGCTGTTTTGTCTCCCCTCTGAAGAGCTATCCAAGAACATTTTGCTTTTCTGTGGCTTAAAAAGACTGATCTTTAGCATTTCCATAAGCCTCTTAAACACAAAATAATTATTCAGTATCTTTTATATGGTCTTTAAATATATAAGCTACTTCTAGACCAATTTTGAATCCCATTGTGCTTCCAATTCATCACACTAAGTCATCTCTTCTAAAGTCAGATAATAAAGTTTTGAAATTAAAAAAATCTAATTAAGTGTTTCAGAATACTCAGTTGTATTTCTATTGTACCCTAGCAGTATTTCCCCTGTGTAAAGCAACTGTGTCAAACTTTGGCTTAAAATTCTTCAACCAAGTATTTCAATAAATAAACCTAATTACTTGCACCTATAACACAATACAGTTTCATTAAATCAGCTAAGATGTATATTTTTGGATATGTTACGTTAACTGGTACTTTTTGATTCAAATGTGGACTATGATGAACAAGGAGAAGCACTGAGGATGCACCCAAGAACTCTTCTAATAAAGATGGCACAGCATCCCAAAAGTGAAGTCTCAAACAAGCAAGTGCTCAGTGATGTCAATGGTTTCTGCTGCACCAATCCACCCTACCTTGCTACACTTTACTGAGGAAGTTCAAAACTGACACTGAATATCCAAAGGACCCTTTCCCAAATTACAAAGGAAATTAAAAAAAGGCCATCCCTTTTGACAAGCTCCAGAATTACAGAACATTTGATTGGCAAAATGCTATGCAAAATCGTAATTTACATATTTAGCATTTAATCATTTATTTGGGTATGCACATAGTGCAAAATGCTTCATTTTCCCTGCAATTTTAAGGAGAAAAGCAGTCAAGCTCCATGTTGCTCTCTCTCTCTCTCTCTCTCTCATTTTTTTTTCTTATTTGGATGAAGAAATAAACACACTAGAAAAGTTTTGAAAGCAAGACCACATGGGATTTCAGAAAAAACAGAAGCAAAAATAACAAAATAACCATCCCAAAAGTACCTAAGATATTATTTGTGCTTGAAAACATAATTGCAATTTCTGGTTTTAAATAACTTTAAATTTATTTTCAATGAGTGAAATATGAATGGACAGTAACATAAAGACTGAATAAAAGAATGCAGACAGAAACAGCAGGCCAGCATGTGCAATATCTGGGGGAGAAAAGATCACTGCCTAAAACTTCCCAATTACAAAGTCCTACAGTCTCCTGTGGAGATCATTATCAAATTATCTATAAAAGTGTAAAAGACAGGAAAATGCCTGGTTGCCTGGAGGAGAACTGCTGTAGCATGGAGTCTGTGACATGCTGATCTGAATACATGCATTGCTGTAAGCATGGGATTAGCTCTTCTTTACTCCCTCCCAGGGTATGCTTCTAAAACTTCCCACCCTGCAGAAAGACTAACTTTTTCTAAACAGTTCTAACTGGATCCACTCACGAAAGCAGAGACAGAAGGATAAAATCAAAATTTAAAAAAATACTGCTTACAGCTATTTACAGATTTAGTTTCCCAATGACAACAGAAAGTAAACATGCTAAACAGCTTGCCTCCATTAAAAGTAGGTTTTAATTCAAGATTAAGCCTAATGGATGATTTTGATTGAAGTTGTACAGAACGTTAAAATTAAGTTCACAATCTTAAGATCTTTGTCTTTTAGCTGTAACAGACTTCTTCTGGAGAGTGCTGGAATTTTACCTTCTCAGTACAGATCAGGGGTAAAAACACATGCAACCAACACAAAGGTCGTTTGCATTCAGAACTTCTCTAAACCTGCTACTGACACCAAAACTCAATCTTTATAAAGTGTGAACAAAATTATTGTAACTTGATAGTTTTCATACTTCATTACACCAAGCAAGTTCCTACAAAAGATACCTACTTTAAATGAAGCACACGTTCTCTCAAAGGTTTTTTTTAAATGAAACAAACATTTAATTGTGTTACTAATGTTTTAACTGTAGCTTTTTATCTTGAAATTGTTTCTCAACACAGAATCAGCAAATCTCAGATGAATTCACTGGGGTGCGAGGTAGGGGATAAAATGGATGGCAGGGTAAAAAAGACTTAGTGCTGAAGCCCAAAACAGACTGCAATATCCCCAATAAATTATGATTGCTCATTACATACACTCAATATACAAAATAATACATAAAGACATTAGATCAATTAATGAGCTGAACAATTTAAAATTGGGGATTTTTTAGCTCTATTTTGTGCAAATGTAGACAAGGCATTACCATATACCTGAAGTCCCAATTACATATCCCTCGCAGCAGTGCAAGGAAACCATTCTGACCACCGAATGCACAGGTATTTCTCTGTATAAAGCTTACTGTGCTGCAATCTATTTCAGATGTTACATCTTCAGGCAGATCTAACATAAAGGTTACCACCCAAGTATGCAAGTACAAAAAAATCACACACACATGATTGCATGCAGAGGTGCACAGCAATATTTTCACAGCTAGATCTTACATATTCCACTCCAAACTTAGTTTTCAAAAAGCCTTATGAAACACCTATTCAATCACTGCTGCACTAAATCACACACACATGATTGCATGCAGAGGTGCACAGCAATATTTTCACAGCTAGATCTTACATATTCCACTCCAAACTTAGTTTTCAAAAAGCCTTATGAAACACCTATTCAATCACTGCTGCACTAAGGCAATGTTTTTCTAAGATCAGGACATAATAGAGCATTTAAATGTAAATTCTTTCAGTAACAATTGCCTAATTAAATATGTATATTACCATATCAATATCTCCCATTGAAAAAGTCCTAGTTACATATTAATCTTGATAGAAATAGCTCTTGAGCTGTTAAGGATGAATCACCAAAATAAAACTTTCCCTTTTCTTTGTGGTACTGCAGTCACAAAGGTAAAATTTTTTAAAAACCTTAATCATCTCATCAGTTCAAGCTTAGGTAAATATGGCCTTACTGTATTTCAAATATCTCCCTATAAACAGTCATGTTCTCACATACATGATATATTGACAACTCGTCTATTTTAATACTGTTAATAATCTTACATTGTTTTCAACTGATCTTCCACAATATCCTTCAAATGCAATAGGAAGCAAGATGAATATCTTTATGCATCCGTGTAAGAACAGTGTTTCAAACATTAATCATTATATTCTATTCATATGAATTCTCATAATTTGCTGCACATGTTGACTGTTACAATCTTGTGTGACCTGGCAAGGTAAAACATCCTGTCCAAAAACACTGGAAACTTGATCACATGGACTGGACATCCATGCTCATCAAAATTAATGTATGACCCTGCAAGTACTCTCAATTTGTTCTGTCACATGAGTGTAGATACTTCATATACTTTTCCTCTAATTCCAGATTCTGTATGAAAGTAATCAGTAAATCATTCAGAGACTTCCTTTAGTGGGTCTACATTGCTTGCCAGTAAGATCTTTTCTACCCAGGTTTTTTCTAGGTTAGATTTTAATTATCTTTTTTTCATCCACACTAAATAATCCAGAATTTGCCTTTATTTAATATTCATACCCCACTGCACATATATACACAAAAACAGACCTGTTTTTAAGGATGCTAAATTTATTTGAAAAATGGAAACTCTCAGGTCACGTTGCAAATTAAACAAAAGACATCAGTTCCTCATAGGCTGCAGACTGAGATTACTGCTTCATGTGTCAGACAAGAGGAAGATTAGAAGTTCTATGACCAAAACAGGGTACAAAGGAGAATTAAGTAAAACTGCTGGCACCAACATATCTTTGACTCACAGAACTTGCATAATGCCAAATACAGGACTGAGAACCTCTTCCACACAGGTGAGAAATCAGCCAGTAAAGTGCAGTTTGGAATTAGAAGAGTGTAAGCTACATCCTTGGGCATGACATCATTATGAAATAGAAGCCTTCAAGGCTTTTAAGATGGCAGCTCTTCTTAAAAATGGATTTCAGCAACAATGAACACAATGATCACAACAAATTCTTCTCACAGTACTCACTTCAAAAGGTTTGCTATTGTCAACCAAAACAGCCTGCCAGGGAGAAGCTGTGCATGTGGCACCAAATTAAGGGACTCATAATTAGCAACCAGTATGCCTGGTGAGCACAGGATGCTGATGAATATTTTCTTAGAATGCCACATAAGGGAATTCCCTGAGAAGTCCAAAAGGTGCTCAGAGAATAGGAAATGAAAGATTAAAGGTTGAACATGTCTCCCACATTGCATTTTTAATTAACTAGTTTGTGCTTGATCATTTAATTTTTTAAAGCATCAACACACATATCCACAAACACACAGGAGACAAAACACCAAGTGTGAGACAAGAGCAAACTGTAGTATGGTCAAAAAAGTTTAAAGCAAACCTCAAGACCACAGGTGTTCCCTGTGTTCAGGTATGGGACTGATTAGAGACTTAGTTCAGAACTATCACCCTAGGACTGGAAAAGCCTTCAAAGAGAATCCATAAATTAATGTAGTTTTGAAAAAGAACTATTTATTGGAGATGGAAAAAATAAACTGTACTAAAAGCTACAATGTATATAAAAGATAAAGAAACCAGTACATGTATCTGCACATGCAAGGGTGAACTTTACTGAAAATTAATACTTCTTTATTGAAAATATTTTTTAAAAAAGTAAAAAAAAAAAATTGGATTGCATGTAATTACTTAATAATAGAAGGCTGGCAAAGAGAACTCAGTTGAAAAATTTCATAAACAGCAATATGTTTAACACATCTCCTGGATAACTTAAAAAACACAAAGGTTCAACTCTAACTTGGGTAAATATAAAAACAGTACAAATTATCCAAGAACTTATACGTGAATATAAAAACTCAGAAATGTAATTTTTTGTGTGACTGAAGACTGAAAAATTTGCCACTGTCACATAAGCTCACCAACCATTTCCCTATGACCATAATTCTCTTTAAGTATAACTTCACTCACCCATGAAGCAATTTTTATTTTAACCTATTAATGTAATTTGAATGGCATAACAAAATAAGTTCTCAAAGAAAAATGGATGGCAGAGGAAACAACTGTCCTTCAGTGACAACATGCCCACATGCCTCTGATGGTGGCAGTTTCCTGCAACCTACATTGTGCAATATCCAATTTTCAATTGGATATATATCAATTTTCTTAACCAAAATTACATGCTTCTGTGTTTTGTAATCTCCCATATGATTCACAGCCAATAAGAAATCCACCTAATAGATTTCTTGCCTTATTTACAACAGAAATTAAGTGACATCCATTATTTCTGCTTTTTAGCAAAAACTGCAGATGCTGAATTTGAAGAGAATGCACTCTGCAGGAAAAACTACTTCTTCTATTTTTTAACTGCTGAATGCATTCCTTAACTACCTTAATCTGCTGTGACTTACACTTTCCTAATGAAACTGCTATGTATGCTTCTGAAGCAAAAAAGCCACAAGGCTTGCTCTTTTCATAAATTTCAAACATATTCTTACTGATTGTATAGGTATTTATTGTCAAGATAAAGAAATAATCAAACCTCTAGGAAAAAAAAAAGCCTGCTCTGTCTGTTCAAAAATAATAGTATGATCTCTAATTTTGTTCAACAATGTTATTGCAAGAAAGGTAGCTCTTCTTAAATTTCAGTCATACCACAGTAAATTTCTGTCATAATTAATTCAAGATGGAACACAAAATGAATTCACAAATGTTTTTGATGAGAACACAATTGATAAGCCAATTTTTTTTAAGTACTGGGATTTGTCAAAGTGAATGTCCCATAAAAGTACAAAGTATTTCCTGCTTCTATGAAATAATGCAATGAAAGCCTAAAGAAGAAAAACTGTTTTGCAAGAACTTTTTTCTCCCTTTTTTTCATTATTGTGCTCAAGTACATAATTTTTCACTTCTTCTTTAAAAAACTTTTTACACAGCTTAAAGTAAAAATTTAAAATATCATATTTCTCAAATAAGAAACCAGCAAAATATCCCCATGCTAATGAAAAACCCAATGACTTCCATTACTATTATTAAAAAAGGTTTGCATTTAAATTACAAGCAAAGCCACCTCAAATTGAAGTTTCAGCACACAAACTTATCTGTATTGGTTTGACATCTATAAATTATTAACTAACCATGTATCTCATTGAAAATAAGGAAAAAAATTGCTTACAGTTCTTTTTAAAGCACTGATCCACCAAATTTGAAAATCTTTTCTTAGATCTTCAGCTCCTACTGATCTGTGCAACAGGACTGGAATGTTACACTTCTGGCATTTGTAAAGCATGTTGTCATTGCTTAAGCATTGCTCTTTCTCTTTTAGCTTTTTTTCCCACAAGTTACTTCATAATAAACACACAAAGCTGTGATATTTGGATGCCAAGAGCCACTTTTAATGGCATAAAAGCCATTAATTTCCCAGTCTGTTGGAAAGCATTCTTGAGAAGTCTTAGATCTGGAAGTATAAGCACTTCTGTGCCGCTTCAGTAAAAAGAAATGATCACTAATTATAACTGTATGGAGACCATGGGGAGAGGAGAAATAGGAATGCAGAAGCCAAAACTAAAATATGCTGCTCCCTTTAGAATACATGTCTCTCCCATAGCTATATTTATTGCAATTAACTTCCTTCTTCGCAATTCTTCCATTTTTATACCTGAAGAAATTTTTTGGTTTCTCTTCAATTTTAGATTACTGCTTCTACCAGTATTCAAGATTTTTTTCTATGTATTCCCATGACCCAACATTTCCAGTCTGTAGTTTCAAACAGAACACCCTTCACTAATGTCTCATTACTTTCTCATAGTATGAGTCTATTAGTTTAATTGCCTTCAAAAATGAGACAATATAAACCACAAAATGTATTTCAAACCTGAAAAATGCACTGTTTTTACATTAGTATTCAAATTATAAAATTATTTCATTTTTAAAATACTAGGAATGTGCACTAAGCACCATGAAATAGCACATCTTCTTTAGACAGATATATCTGAAAATTTAGAATTACACATATAGATGCAAAACAAACTTTAAAAGCAGGTCATTTAAACCCACATCATCCTATGCAGTAAAAGAGGACTTTCACTGACAGATTTGATTTAATATATACATGGGGAGCTAAAAATCTTTTTTCTCAAGTTCTTTTTAGTATACATCAGAGAAGAAAAAAAAGCAAACTTGAATGAGACAAAAAGTGATTTAAAAGACAAATTTGAGTTAGCTGAAAATATCAAACAATTCAAATCAATAGTTAGTCTAGACCTGACTTATTTATTCTGATTACTTACAGCAGAAGTTTGAGTAGTCCCTTTTGACCTAAGAATTTTTTTTTATTAATTCAGATTTCTTCTATACATCTCTTGTAGCAAAGATTGAAATGAACACCTCTTATTTTGCCCACAAAACAGGATTTGGAAAGTTTCCTCACAAGAAATATTTAAGCAAAAAATCCACACAATCTCCTGCTATGAGGTGGTGTTTTATAGGTTCCATCAGAACTCTTTCAGACTTTTTGCCTCTTTGATAGACTTCTAGGCACTGATATGATTGAAGGAAATTTTATTAGTAACTTTCAAGTTCCTACTTAGCTTTTCCTCTGAAGTGTAAAAACTATGAAAGTCATCTCAAAGATGGGCTTTACAAAGGCTTGAACTCCCCAGTTACTTTTCAAAAAAGTATTCCCTTTAAATCACAGCTTTACCACAAAAAATAAATGGAGGGTGGGCCATACACTGCAGTATGCTGATCAGTATTCCCAAGACACACTTCTTTGCTATGACATGGAAGCATGCAATAAATATTTAAAACAAACAAATTAAAATAAAGGCTAACCCAAAACACTGAATTCCACCTGCAGATGCCTCCACTCACAAGAATGGGGAGAGCAGTACAACAAATAACAAGAAGCTATACGTTTAAGGAACTATAATCCAATTATTTTTGCTTTAACATTAATAAGAAAACTTTGTAATGTTAAGAAGAGTAGGAAGATGATTGTAATCTCACACCTACAGATGTAGTCAAAAACATTTTTATGAAATGGCAATTGTCAATTTTTCCATTCCCAAGTTATGCCACTAAAGATTAAAAATTTTCATTTAATTCCGTACTTCACAGGACAGCCAGTCATATACATTTTTAAGAAAAGAATATTTAATTTAAACTGTGGTACACTGAAGCTATTAGTACCAGCCATCAAAAATCATTAGGTCTGAAAAATCCTCTGTCAAACACCGATTTTAATCTTTGAGAAAGTAAGGGTTTGCTGCTCTTTAAGCTGTGCTCCACAGCCAACCTTTCTTAATCAATTTAGAAACATTTTTTAAAGCTTCTAAGTCATAACACAAATCAAAAACGCACCAACTGTTGCTACACTTTCAATGAAAATAGGATAATTAGGTATGAGTCTCTTTTGAAACATTTATTTATGTAGGGTAAAGTGACAGGTTTCAGACTTGGAGCACAGCAACTTCATATGCAGATGCTATTCTGAAAAAAAAGTTATATAGATTATCCTTTTTTGAAGATCACTTAAAAAAATTAAAAAATTTGGAAGACTAATAGACCTTAAAATTTCCGGTGTTAAGGGAGTTTGGGGTTTTTTTCTTCCTTGTTTTAAACAGACACTCATAAGAGACTATGAGCAATTAATATCATTACTCAAAATACTGATTTTCCCTCACATAGAAAGCTAAAAATAACAGGCAATTAAGCAGTTGGATATACTTGAGATAATCCTAATGTCTCTTTTTCACTTCTGACAGCTATTATTAACAACAGCCAGAGAATTCTAACTTTAATTAGGCTTACTCCACTGCAAATAGATAGAAGCCTTTTTTAAAATTATCCACAAAAACAATTTTAGTTGAATTACATTAATTTTTTCCTGAAAGACAGTGAAGCTGAGGTACATCCTACTTTGTCAACTAATATATCCTGATGATTTAAGTATACAGGACTACTACTACTCTAATCTGTAATCAAACTGAAGAAGATATTTTATCACAGCCCATACTTTATTCAAGCTAGAATATGTGCCACTTCATAAGTACAAGAATTTTCATTTTACAGTTTGTTTGGTTAACTGAACAAATTTTCAAGGAATTAATTTTGTTTCAGTGGAGGTAATGAAGATTTACTACAATGGAGTTACTTTCTCCATTGCATCAATATGATATGACTTTAAACACTTTGATTACTAAGAACTACAAATGTACTTTAAAAAAAAAGGCAAAATTATAGAAAATGTGACAAAAAGTCTACATATGAAAAGCAAAGGAAGGGGATAAAGCCCAAGTCTACTGGATGGAACAACGCAACCAACATTTCAGATGAACTATTCTAATTAGCTCAGAAATCTAACAGTATATTAGAGAGAAGAACTGATTTTGTAAAACTGCACTGTCTATAATAAATCAAGGTCATTCAAGACAGTACTAGGAAGCAAAATAATAGAAAAGCATGTTGCCATATCCCATATCTGTCTATGATCCCTGCTAAGCAAAAAGTAAGTGTAATTCACAAATCTTTATGATGAGCATGTGTTACTAAACAGCTAAAGCAGTCTCAGTGCTACCTGGCACTAAACAGACCTTTGCTTCTTCCTTCTTCCCTGACCTGCTCTTATCCCCCACATCAGCACTCATATTCTTCTCTCATTCTCAAGATGAGTGCAGAAAGTTAAATAATTCAGTTTATCATGGGTGTAGTTTCCAGCCAGTTTAACTGTGCCCAAGGAAAGCCAATGTGGACCAAAAAGAGAAGACAGGAATGTACAGTTTGGGTTGGAAAAGAAAAAGCAAAGGCACTTATTTTGACAGCAGAAAGCCCTGCTTCAGCTGTGCCATATAAGTACACAGCAAGCAAACCCTTTTCTGACCAACTAAAACTAATCTGGAAATACTCAAATATGTGACTCCAGTGTGAAGTTTAAGGAATAGAGAAATGAAGCTACAACAGGCAGGGTACACTGATCTCTTGAAAGAACAAAAGGGAGCTGGAAGATTCTACAGCACATAAGAACCCATCCACACTGTCCCAAGCCCTCACAGGGAATCAAATACATTGATGAGTGAAACATATGCAGCAATATACTACTACCCAACTACACTACACAGTTACTTGTAGATCTACATTCAGCTGCTCATTGTTGACACCTTGTCTCAAGGTTACTATGTTCTAAAATAAGCCAAAATTAAGTTGGTGTAATTAGTCAAAATTCCACTAACTAAAGAAGTAAATCACCTCATTTTATCAAAGCAAATAGAGAGCACTTAGGCCAACAGATCCACTCATACAGTTGATACTAATGCCACCACAAACTTCCAGTAGGTTAAGCAACCAGAGAAAAACAGCAGGGAATAAACTCTACCACTTGCAAGTCACATACAAACTGTGTATCTGAGTAAAGCTTAACTATGTTCATTAGGACTTGTATACTATTGTAATTATATTGAAACATATTCCTTAAATTTAATAGTTTTATAACTCTAAGCCAGAACAAAATGCCCACTACAGAATGAGTCCACTGCAGCTAAAAAAGTAATATTAGAAGAAGTCATGCTAAACAATAAAGATTAATTTGTCCAGGTAAATAACTAAAATAAAGATTCAAACACAAAAGGATCAAAAGATAAATAGGAATGTATCATTCACTGGTTCCTATCAATCAATTCTCTCCATGATACAAGTTCTGCCAACATATTCGCCCTTCTTCATGCTCCCTTATTCCCTAACCCCTCACAAACTAAGCATGAGATGCTCTCTTAATACTGTCCCTGTTTTCCTTAGTTCTGTTTGGAAAGCCTCCAAACACCTTGCTTTATGAACCAGCCCTAGACAGAACAGTTTATCATGGCAAGCACTGCTAGCTGGCAAACAATTCAAAGAATTCAGTACTAGTTATTTTCACATGGATTCTCTTACTTGTTTAAAGTGAATAAAAGGATGTAAAATAGTAAGGTTTCTTTACCCAATTAGGCCTGAAAAACAACATTATATATTAATAAAGACAATTGCTCAGAGATTGTGAATAATTCATTTGTGTTTAAGTGAGACATACATAAAAACAAATTAACAATTTAAAAGTATAATCTGTCCAAGTGCTTCAAAAGCATGTTTTTTAAAGCACTAAAATTCAGGTCTATATTTTTATAGTCTTTGTTTCCAGGTAATTCACCTGAAGGAACTTAGAATTTTTTTCAAAAACTACAACTCAAAAAAATTTAAATTAATGGAAAAAATTTCTAACTGCTTTCCCACTGCAGTCAAAATCAGTCCTGCTTCACAGCACAGAAGTAACCAAGTCCTCTGTGTGCGGGCTCAAGAAAGGTTTGTGCTTACTTCTGAACCTTTGCCATGGTGCAAACCAGGAGTCATCAATTTGTAAAACCAAACTCAAGTACTGCCTACCTTACTCACTACAGGTCTCTCTCTCTTCAGCTATCCTGCAGCAAGTACAAAATACTTTCACTGACAACAGATTGGCCCAGCAGTAGGGGGAGAGCGGGGCAACATATTCCTAGAAATTGGAAAGGTGAACAGTGGATACCTCAAAGCCAGCTAAGACAATGCTGAACAACTTCTATGCCATGTTACAGCTATAAATATGTATGTACACATATACATGTAATCCAGGTGTACATATACTAAGTGTTCAATAATATATGAAAGCAAAGAGTGCAGCAAAGAAAACTGATGGAAAGGAAAAAGATTCAGGTCACTGAGTGGCTTGTGTGTACTGCAGCTTTTTCAGAGGAATGCTTCTGATGTTTTCTGGACTTACATAGAAAATGTAATTGGCTTTTCAGTACTTTCAAGTCTTGAATTCAACAGTTCTATGTAAAACTTCTTCATTGTTTGCTCACCAAAATCCCACAGATAACAATACACCATTTAATTACCAAAGAGTGTTTCATGGAATATTGCTCATGTTTATGATAACTTGAGTAAATTTTCCTGATGTCATTAGTATTACTATAAAATTATGGAAAGATTAAGAAAGAGCACTGAAACGTACTTTTGTATATGGAAACTACATTACTAGCAATTTGTATTAAGGAGAAAAAAATCAATGTGATTAAATGGAACTTGTGCTATGGAATTTTCATTTGACAGATAAGTGATTTTAATTATTTTGAATAGTTTTTCATAAAATTTTACAAGGGTTTAAAAAAACCCTTATTTTCTTAATACTTTCACAACTTGCAGGAAAACATTAAAATATAAATTATACTTCATGTCCATGCTTTTATGCAAATTCATTTTGTGTTTCATAAATCATTTCAGGAAATGTGTAAATAAAAACATTTTAACACAATATTGTGCAAAACCTTTTATTTATTTAAGCAAAGAAAAGCCTAAAAACAGTAGAAGTTTATTACAAAGTTTAATGACAA
The DNA here is from genome assembly GCF_027887145.1 of Ammospiza caudacuta. Lineage (NCBI taxonomy): Eukaryota > Metazoa > Chordata > Aves > Passeriformes > Passerellidae > Ammospiza > Ammospiza caudacuta. The sequence continues at coordinate 62,242,327 of NC_080597.1, forward strand.
AATTAAAAGAGAAGTTGAAGAGCCTACTACAATTGCAAGTAAAACGTTTGCAACTCTCTCAAACTGAAGAAATCTCTTATATTCCTGAACCTCAGTCCTGGGAAGTCTTCCAGAATTTCTCTCGTGATAAATCAGAAGATGGAGAAACTTGGAAGGCCCTGGGAGAAGAAGCATCCAGTTAATCCAGTTATAACTCCTTATTCTAGTTTATAAAAACAATTTGTCATCCTTCATTTTCAGCCATCTCTTCTAAATAACTACCAATATGTTACATCTTTTCTGCCTTCTTTCCTCAAAACTTCAATGTACAAGTCCTATTCATAATTCTGCAAGGACTAGTGAATTGGTGGAACTGAATAATAAAGGTCTAAATATTTAGACAGCAGGATAAATTATCTCAAATTAATTTATACACTGTAGCAATCAAGGCTTCAGCTTGGTCTTGTAAAGCAAACAATGCGCGTTTAACAAAATTTTACCTTATAACCCTGTAAAGTATGAAGAAAAGCAGTTCCCTAAATTCAGTGGGTTAATATCCTCTGCTCTCTGGCTTGCTTTCTCATCATTCAGAAATTCAGTTTTATGTACCTTCCAAACAGATCTATTCATTCTGCAAAAATTACAACTCTCCTGAAAAAAAAAAATTCTGCTTAGCTAACAAATTTACATATTTTATAAACAAACACTGAGGAATTACCTCAGATACAGCCATGATAAAATGCTCCAAAACTGTACTCCAATTATACAATGAAAATACCCATTTTTGATACAGTATTCAAACTTTGGGGGAAAAAAACCCCTAAATTAATAGTTTTAAATACAATTATTCACTGTTGAAAAGGGCAAACAGAAGACAAAAGTGAAACTGCATACCAGTTATAAGAGTAGGAAGACTTCCTGCAACATATGAGAGGGAAGGGAAAAAGCAGTAAACAAGGGAGTTATAGACAGATGAAGGCATTTTCAGGATGAAAGAACATTTCTTCACTCAAAGGAAAAGTAGTCTGGGAATAAATCCTATCCCATTTCTAGGATTTGGGCCTAGATTAATTATCCCATAAAGTCATAGCAGTATCAATTCAAAAAACACTAGGTAACAGAAGTTTCATTTAATGCCATCTACAAAAGGATTTAAGATGACAAGAAAAAATACTTACAAGGGTAAGATCTCTCTTCTTGAAGTTTTCAGTTCATGAGTTCTTGTAAGCATCATCAACTTGTCTTGAGCTCCTCTATTTCAAGAAGATTGCAGACAATATCTCAATCGCCATTCCAGTCTTCAGCAGCCTCATTTTTCTTGTCATTCTTTATTTGGCATAAAATGACCAAGTGCTACAATAGTGTTCACTTCCTGCCTTGACTTCCTACTGACTGCTAATTTTCCCTTGAGCCAGTGCTCCTAGGCATCTTAAAATTATTTCATACAGCTATTCCACTCAGCAACAATCTGACATACATCCTTATCATGGTGGTACTTTGAAACTTTCATCTCTCTGGATGGTGAATAAATCCAGGTCCTCTTTGGGGTTTTAGATACACACACAAGCCCAGAGAACGATGATGGACTGCAATGTCAGATAAAGTGAAGTGTAGGTGAGCCAGAGACCACAAGTAATTGCACAGCACAACTTAACACTAGGAAACAATGTAGCTCTACAGGAACCCAGGGCAAGAGGAAGGCGCACAAAGAGCACATCTGTGGCAAATTGGAATAAATAGCACTTGCAATCCAGTGCAAAATCTCCTTGTCCACATTAAGTCTACAAACAGTGAGCAGTCACATGGTATATCTTATCTCATTAACAAAAACCCCTCTGGTGCATCTGCAGGGATGAGATACATTTTGACACAACCTAATATGCTATAAACACAGAGGGCTTTCAGGAAAACTGCCCTGACAGTAATTAGCATTTGTTCTGACAGCACATATTACAACACTACTATGTCATGCAGGAGGTTAGAAGTAAGCCCAGAATACTTTTCTTGCAACTCCACTGTTTGTATTTCTGAAGAGGCTGTTATAGTAAGACAAAATAAGATTAAATACCTTCAGCATTTTTCATGAGGATGAAAATCTTTTTTTAAATGTTCAGAATAACATACACACAACCATCTAGTATAAGAAACCTAAGGTTTAAAATCATCCTCCTCCTAATTTTGACCAGAAAATCAAACCTGAAACTACTGTATTCCAGTAGGGGCCAGTATCTACCCCATCTGAAATTTTCTTTAATTATGGTTTTCCCCTCTCCTGGCTTCATTTGACAATTACATTTCATCTTGCTGAAAATGTTACAGCATTATAGTTTTATTGCAAACTGGAAACTAATGAGACATCACCAGATTACACCTTCATCATACTGGTGGAAAGTTTGAAAGAATGTCCTGAACATTTAGCACACCCAATTCCTATATTCAATAACTCAATATAGTCTGGATGTGTGAATCCATGTGCTAAAACTAGGTACTTCAATCTGTACTAAACCATCAAAACATCTATGACTTCAGCAGTTGTATACACACCCAAAAATCTACTTTATGGCATTTGGATTTCAATGAGAAGTAAATTAGCATTTTCATCTGTGTCATTTTCATCTTCAGAAGTTCCTTAACAACACTTTTCCAGTTTGCTGATGTCTTTAGCAAAGCAAAAAGACTCCCATCACTAGGATAGCTATGTCACACACTTGTTATGCAAGATTAAGGATTAATTAAGGGCTCTCTCAGTTGTCTTAAAGCTAAAATAAACATCATGGCTTTCCTCCCACCAAAATATCTGACAAAACTGCAAATGTTTTGTCAATTACCAGGATGTACCATCTGATGACCTACTCAGCACAGATTTATTATTAATGGCATTCTCAATCATAATAATTTATTATTAATATTCAATAATTCTTTAGGACTTTTTTAACTACAGAAAGAAAATAAAAGTATTCTTACTTTCAACTGTATAAATTAGGATCCAAGTGACTTAGAATTGCAGCAAAAAAGTTTCAGTTAAATTAAGAAAATACAAAAATTCATAGTGAAAAGATTGCAATAAATAAAGCTGTTTAATGTACAAACCAATATTAGAAAGTTTCAAATCAAAAAGCTATTTAAAGAAAAATCTTTGAAAGTTTTTGTATGTCTCTGGGGAAATAACTGCTGTTAGCACTTAGCCATGACCACCATTATACTGAAAGAAAAACAAACCTTGATTTTGCTTTTTTTCTTATGATATAGATACTAGTTTTTAAATGAGCTTTCAGAATACAGTTTTCTGAGCTTCATACATTTCCCCCAACTATCTTTTAAGGTTGAACATTTTCACATTTTGTCTTTCTTCACCAAACACTCACAGGAACAGCTATGCTCTCCAATATGACAATCCTCACAAAGTGGAAATACATTAACAATCATGAGTCTCCAAATGTAGGTTGGTGGTAAAGACAAACTTATTTACCATATTAATTAAATGGCCTATTTAACATGGAATATCAATTCTCTAATCACATCTCATTTGAACTTCTTATTTCAATTAGCAACCCTAAAGTCTGTTAGAGACCCTACTGTTCTAGGATCATTAAGAACATTTTCATGATCTGTCAAATGAGAGAGTAAAAGGCAGAAACTGCAAATACTCTCAGGAGTAGGCCTCTACCCTGCTTAGGAGATGATTAGGGAGAAAGCAGCAGTAGTTCTCATTAGTTGCTTAGCAATGAAACATCCTCCTATGAAACAAGAAATGAACAGAGCAACAGAGGTGTTGCCATGCAAATGAGTAAATGGATAGTCTATCATCCACTCAAGGATAAACTGTCCTTCATTAAAACTAATCAATCTGGATTAATACACCTATGGATAGCTGGCACAGACAAGGTAGGAAGAATCCACTGCAGGTAGCCCCACTGAAGTAGCAAGACAATACATTGCTCAAGTTTACATATACCACACTTAAATTCTCACTGTATGTGTGTATGATAAACACAAGTACAAGGAAAACAATTTCAATTCAAAGCAGATTAACATTATCATTTTTACTGTTAAACCTTACCTTTTATACCCATAGTTATACCCAAGTTACTAATGACTTATTGTTAATAGTCCATCATTCTCATAATGCTTATAACAACTTAAACATAAACCTGTAAATTTAAGATTTAACCCATGTCTAAGTTGCTTATTTTTTCAAAAGTATATTCACACATAAAGCAAAAATCTCAGCACAAATGGAGTTGTTGACACTACCATTGTTACCAATGCTGTAAGTCTCAGAAGAGCAGAGTTCTTAACCAGAGAAATTTGATTACTGTCGTCTTACTTTTCAGACCTTAATTCCAGGATGCCATTATTTCAGTCACAGATGCAGTTTAATAGGTTCCCTTGATTTCAATTTCCCCACAACTGATTTTAAAATATCCATGTTTCATGTGTGACTTTTTTTGCTTTAGTGTGTTTTTTTTTTCTGCAGGGTAGGCGTTTTTTGTTTTGTTGCTGTTGTACAGTTCACATGTAGAAAATAAAGTTTTCAAAAAAACCATGACTGAGAAGAGAAAATAAAACAGTGAAGACTTCTTGAGTAGAAATCAAGATGGCTCCTGAACATCACTGACTACTCAAAATCTGGTTGCTTCTCAGTATATATTTAAAGCAATACAGATTTATAATTACAAACATTTATGATAAAATTCATGTATCAAATTATGCTTTGATTAGCTCATCCAAACTGTTAGATAAAAACAAAAATGATGCTTCAAAACCGATACTAATTCATAATTCAGTATTAAGACAAATCTTACCTATGTATTCACAAACGAAGACTACAAAAAAAGGAGTAACAAGGTCATTTATGCCCTGAACATATCCACTGGCTGGATGACGTATTGCCCAGATAAACAAAATTCTTTCAAAGATCTGAAAAAGAGTTAAAGAAACCAGCAATTTAATTTAACAAGTGATAAGCACATTTTAAACATAACACTTGTAAATTATCATAACATCACAGAATTACAGAGTTGAAAAGGACCCATCATGACCACCAAGTCCAACTCCTGGCCCTGTACAGGACACCCCAGGAATCACCCCATGTGCCTGAGAGCACTGGCAAATACTTTTTGAACTCTGTCAGGCTGGTGCTGTGACCATTTCCCTGGGGAGCCTGCTCCAGGGTTCAACCACTCTTGGAGTGAAAAGCCTGTTCCTGATATCCAACCCAAACCTCCCCAACTCAGCTTTGTGCCATTTCTTTGAGTCTTGTCACTGGTCCTGGGAGTGAAGAGATTGGTACCTGCCCATCTGCCTCCCCTCATGAGGATGTTGAAAATATCCTTGCAGATAAACTTCGTATCATGGAGTTAAGTAGCATAAAAACCATGCATACAAAAGCATAAATGAACACTGGTATTCATAACCAACTCCCAATGCTATGTAAGTTTCTCAGTTCTTCAAAAGGAAGCATCTTCAAGGTATTAGCACATGTTAAAACCAGCCTAGTGTATAATTCAGTTAGAGTAGTTAATACAAAGTGGCTCTTATTCACTGGAGCTTTTCCAGGAATACAAAATTCCTCTTTTCTCAAGGGAAAGAAATATGAAATTATCTTCCCATAATTTTTCATCTCTTTGAAAAAAGTATCCTACTAAATATTCTATTTATCCGTAAGTAACAGAAAGAAAGACTTGATATAGTTTAGATTTTTTTAATAACATGCCCATGAAAAGAGGTTCCATGAAAGTTAAGCTTGCCTAATACTCCAGTGTGAAATTTTACATTCCAGGCATCTGCATACTAGTCAATAAAAAACCTGAAACAATCAGGAAATGTTTCTACAGGCAACTGCCTGCTGTATCACAGAACTTCACCCTCTCAATTCCATAAACTGAAGCTTAGGTATCTGTAACTGAAGTTTAGGATCTGCAAAAGCTCATGAGGCCAAATTATATCTCAGTGTGAGAAGAGAAGAGAGCACAGAAATTAGAGAACTTTTTTCTGACTCCATTTAGGTCTGTAACAGGCTGTATCTTGGCTCAACTATTTGCTTCTGAAGATATTATGTGCCTTTGAAAGACTGCAAATAAGCAGCAGAGTGAAAGCTGCTACATGCTTTGTCCTAACTACAGCCATGCAATCAGGGATATATAATCTTCTGCAACAAAAGAATATTTGCTCATTCATGAGAGCACAAACTATACTGCTCTTCAGATCCAGCCTCAGTAATAAAAGGAGGAGACATTTTGGAAGGAACCAAAGGATTCTGTGGTTTGCCTCATCTCCAGAAGTCAATGAACACTCAGGCTTCAAGAAAGCCAGTGAAGGACCTGCCCTGAAAGGATGTAATAGGTGGAAGAAGTTTATTTGTGAAGTCAGGATTATTCATATTCAATCTCACTTTAAGTTTTTTTTAGATTAATAAGCTGATTGTTTTAATTCAATTTTAAATAAAGACTCATTATTTTAAAAATCCTCTTGGAGTTGTTTTTACGTAAGGAAAGGTCTTAGCATAAAGGACTCACATCCTGGTGCTTGAAATTCCCATCACAGGCTTCCACATAAGTTACCTGAAGCTGAAAAATATTTGCATCTTTTGCTTTGAAAACAAGTCTCAATATCAACATCTATCCTTCTCCTACAGGCTTTCTTTCAGGAGTCAACTGTTCTCCAGATTTTGTTTCCCTGGCTGAAAATTCACAGAACAGGAGAGACAGTCAACAACAGTAAATACAAAAAAGTTTTGGTGGGCACTGAAAAACAAATCTTAAGACAGCTCACATCTGATCCATTACAACCCCAATTGAGAGTCAGTTTTTGTGCAGTGTGATTTTAGAGATTAGGCAAAAAGGGAAGTATTTATTAGCAAATCCTCTATAAAAGCCTCTTGTTTCCGTTAGCCAAGATGCTCTTTCCTTTAGCTACAAATTCTTGGTACTAGTTCTGTCACCTCATGCATTTTAACAACAGCTGCATATTAAACCAAAAAAAAACAAAACACCAACCTCTGCCCCTTAGGGAATAGCCAGTGGTGTTTCACTGTCTGTCAATAACTGTATAAAGATTTTACACTCAGTCATTTACAACATGCTTTTACATTTCATGTAATCATACCCTGATGAAATTAAAGCTGTTTATGTAATATTTTTAGTATTACTGGAAAACTGCCAATCTAGCAAGGTTAGTTAGCTCACAGCTACTCTGCTGCCTCTGTCCATTGCCACTTCTACTTTCAGCAACAGTAGTTTCTCAGTATTATGAGAGTTATCATTCTGTGTTTCACTTCTGAAAAAGGACATGTTTAACATACTGCAAATTCAAACAACTTTCTAAATGAGCTGACTAGAGAAACCTATTAAAGTAGCAATTGCAGAATGCAGAACAGGGTTATGCACTAGGCTAAATAAAAAACTCATGGTGTGATGGGGCTACAAAATATGCACAGTCAACAACCAACCAAACTCAGTAAGAACAATCCATCAAAATACCCACTGCAGAAACTATAAACATGGTGTTTTTTCATGAAGGCATGTCTGAAGTCAAACCATTCACAAATTTGTACCACCAACCTTTCATTTACTCAGAACCTGACAAGATACAGTTTACACTGCAAGTTCAGAAGCCTATGCATTTTAAAATGTTTTTAAAATCCAGGTATGAGGCGGTGGTATTTGCCTTTGTTTGGGGTGGTGAGGGGGCAGGGGAGGTGTTATATTTTTGAGCAGGAAGCACCACTTCGTGAAGGCACATCAGCTTTAATATCCCCAAATACTTCCAATCAAAAATGCTGAAATACACACTGAATAGCATTTTCAGTTTCCTATCCATTTTCATAAAGTTTCACTTACTGTTTTGAATCAATAAAATGAACACTGAAAACCTGAACAGCAGGCTGGTTTAAGTTTCTATACAACACTCATGACTGTATTCAAATGGGACTCATCAAAAAGGTCACTTTCCCAAAAGGATCCCTTCTTGATTTCCAAACCAGCAACAAAAACTGGAATTATTTTCCTACTATGAGACACTACATCTCATGAGATGTCATTACCAATCTATTATTCTCTTTTGAATTTGATTCTCATTCATAATTACAGCAAGAATTATATTCATATACATAAAGAAAAGAATCCATCAGCTTAAATGAAGGTTTGAATTACTTGTGGGTTTTCCCACCTCAGAGGAACTTTAAAACCTCCAAAGCCTTAATTCAAAAGCTTTTGAAAATTTGCTTTTTGTTTTCTAAGTAGAGGAGGGAAAGGAAAAAAAAAAAAGAGAGGGAGGACAAAATTTAAACTATTTTAAATTGTGCAGTTTTCTTGAAACTATTATGCATAATATGCAAGCATAGATGGGAAGTACACAGCCATGTGCTTTCCATTTCAACAAAATACAGTTAAAGTAAGAAAAGATAATAAATTAGACCAGTCTATTAGCTACTTATTATTTAGTTGCAACAAAATTGATTAATCTTTAAAATAACTTGACCGCACTATATGAAAGATCACCTCCCACTCTTTAATTCTCCTTTTCCAGGAACACTACTAAGTCATTTTTAGTCCTTTAAATCCTTGCTCCAACACTGCCTTCTCCTCACCCAGGATCCATTCAACTCCCATAAAAAAGAAACACTTTAAACTGATTTTAAAAGAAACACATAATAACTAGTTATTTCAGCACATCAGATTCAAAATATCTTGTTCTAAACTGCAACATTTTATTACAGAAACCAAACTCTGAGATCAGATAAGAAATTAAAACAGCCTTATTAACTCTAATTAAAAGCTCTTTGGCAACAGAGACTGATAGCACCAAGAAGAGCAAAAGTCTTGGAATAGCAGCATTTGAAAATTTAAGTCAGGAGATTGTGAGGTTTATAGATGTACTGAGTTTCTGAAGCTTTAACCAGTGCTTTTATCCAGTTCTGTCAACTACAGTCTCTACATCTTATTCTATGGGACATTCTTACCAGTAGTGGTATCATTGCCCTAAACCTTTGCAGCATCAGAAGTATGTACAAAACTCACCGTAATATCCACAACAATGGTTTTGCACATAGTGTTATCCTTTAAAACCTGTCTTTGACCTTCACTCTGATTCCCCTCTCCTCTTTATAACCCTTGCAGTCTCACCTTAAAAAGGTGGGAGTGACTGTTGCTCACCAGAGACCAGCATCATCTTCTCTCTCTCTAGTAAAATTAGCTCTGGGAACAACACATCCTATCTGCAAGAGCCCTTGGGAGGAAGAAAGGATCCCTGTGGGGCCTGAGGGATTTAATGGTGCTATGGTAGGTCTCCAGAAACTCAGAAAGCAAGAGAAAGAAACATTGGAGAAATTGGGTGGTATGACCCTTTTTTACAATGGCATTAAGTAAGTAGAGTTTGGTTAAGATCACAGAGAGAGTAAAAGACAGATGCAAGCCCATTCTCTCAGTAGCCCTGATCTAATTAATTTATTTAATAATTTCTTGCCAGTATTGCTTTGTTACTGTCCCTTGATTGTATTTATCCTACTCCTCGATCCATCCCTAGAACAGCCCAGGTAAAACACCACTGTGCAGAAAGCAGGGGGACAGCCCTATATTTATAGGCTTTTCTTTTGAAACACTGTACTAGGCTATTTCTTCAAACCAATTCTCCAAAGTGTGGAAGAGCACTGCCATTAAACAAATAATTGTTTAAACAATGGAAAACCAAATGAAAGCTAGTTCTGCATTTAAGTTCTCATAATGAACAACCAGATTATGTTCTATTTGGATCTGTAATTGTATGAACAGAAGCTTCATGGCAATACATTTGAAGGTCTAACTAGAACCATTAGAAAAGAGAGTAAGTTGGAGAGTTAAATTAAATAATTGAAAAAGGTTAATCCACACCATCAATGCTATTTATGATCTATATACATCAAAATGAAAAGTCCCTATGAGATTCAATTCCCCAACAATATAGGCCAATTTGATTAATACATTTACCATTAATCACATTATTATATATTTACATTAATTTTTTATAGTTATAATATTAGTAAAACAATTTAAATTGTGTACTCAACATACAAAACTTCCAAGGATGCAAAATCAGATAAGGCACTCAAACCAGCCCTGCTACAAATTCAAAAAGGAGAACTTCCCAACTGGAACACTCTAAGAACTTCAGACCTTAAATGATTTTGACAAATACATGGAACCAAAGGACTGTGCTCTGGATTACTTAAGAAACACAATATTAACAAAATACATAAAAAGGAAAAAAAGGGGGGAAAAACCCTCAAGGGCACAAGACCACAATAAAAACCTGACAGATTCAATACAGGAAATTAATGAGCTGCCTTTGCTTTTATGACTCATACTTGCACTGCTATTCTTAACCTCTACTTATATGTCCTTTTTTTTTTTACGTCTTTAAGCATGTTCTGAAGTCAAAATAGCAAGTGTAATGAAATCAATTAATAATCAAACTGTGATATCAGATTCATTAAAAAAATGTTTCCTCTAAAAAAAAGAAAATATATCATTCTTACCTCTGTTACTTTGGGCTGAAGTCTTAAAACTTCAGGACTCATGCGTGGTATATCTATGTGGATCTAATTAGACAAAGAAGAATACTGTAAAAGGAACCAACAGCACACTTTCTAAGCAACATGATACTTAAAACAATTCCATTGGTTTACACTATTAGTTGTAATTCCATTGTTTCATTACATTTGGGATAACATGGATTTTTACTGTATTTCCAAATGTACAGCCAAATCTTTACGTTAATCTTTCAATTAAGCAAAATTTAAAAACACATATTTGTATTCACATTCTAGGATCCTTACATCACATTTTAATTATTTGCAAATTATTATCATATTGGCAATACTCATGACCTTAGGGTAATTATGAGTAAAACAATACTACTACTTCTCCAAAGTCACATTCAACTGCCACTATTATAGAATCATTAAGAATGGAAAAGGCCTGTAATATCATCAAGTCCAAATGTCCAAAGGTGAAAGAAGGGTTTAGACCTATTTAACATACTTGACAATCAAGAAGAGAGCACAAAAATACCAGTATTCCTAAAGTTTTTTTCCAAACTTCACAAAGGACTTTTATGCAACAGAGTGCTCAAGTGATGATTTTGTCTTCTACTCACAAGCCTTGTATTAGTGATGCTACATACTTCTTCTTAGTAAAGATTAGTCTTGAAGCTGAAAGAAACATCGTAGCTTCTTCTGTCCCAAGGAAGGCTAAAGTATCATTGTTCAGTGTTACAAACTACTCATTTCAATACAAAACTTGAAGAAAAGTTATCTCCTTATCTGGGTGACTGTGAAAGTTTGACACCCTATGTTTATTTATGTTGCACATCATATCCAGTCTCAGCTTCTTATGCAGAAGTTTGGAGCCATTAAGAAACAGTCACCATTGTACCTTCCCTGTCCATCTTCACTTATTTGAAAGAGGGTTTGAGCAGGAGATGAAAGATTTGAAAATGCAACTATTTTTAAACAGAAAACCATGGCAACACTAATGCTAACATTAAAAGAAATCCACTATTTTGAATTTCAGATGAAAACTACTTCATATTTTTCTTCTAAAATTTAGGAAAATTATTAGAGGGCTGTCTATCTGATAAGATTAAAGAAACAGAGAAAAACAACACCAAAGTTCAAAAAGAATCTTTAAGTCCTTTAGAAGGTGTTCTGTAGATAAAGGTCAATTCAATCAGGTGCTCTACCTGTCTGTAGGTATCTTGGTGGTTTTCATCATTTCTGGAATCATAGTATTGTTCAACAAATGCAAAATACTCTTTGCGTTTTCTTTGTAAAGTGCTTTCTCTTCGGTCCACGTTTGCAGGAAGATAGCCCTGAAAAAACAGTGAAATTATAAAGACATTATTCTTTGCCTTACAAAAAGCACTGCTGGCATTTGATTACATGTGATAAGAGTTCTAACAAACTGATGCAGTGCCAAGTACTCCCACACAAATCTAAATAATCCTTTACTAAACTATTTTTTCTAATCCCTCCAACTCCTATAAAAGTTCAGATACAAACATCTCATAAAAACAGCTGCTTTTTTTTTTCTTTTTTTTTTTCTTTTTTTTTTTCTTTTTTTTTTCTTTCTGCAAAATGCAATTTCTCATCAAAAACACTAAAATGGTATTGATTTTGGAGGAGAAAAGCTTAAATAAATAAGTTTAGGTAACTTTAATAACATGAAAGTTCCTTAATTTCTATGTGGCCAGTACTGGAGCAATTTTATTAAATTTTTAAACACTGTGTATTAACTCAATTGCCTTTAAGTAGGCATTATATACATTAGCAAGGGAGGCCTAGATTTAATACTAGGAAAAACTTCTTCATGGAAAGGATTATCAAGCACTGGAACAGGCTGCCCAAGGAAGTGGCTGAGTCACCATCCCTGAGGCAGTAAAAGACACACAGATTGGCCCTAGGGACATGGTTTAGTGGTGGACTTGGCAGGGCTGAGCTTATGGTTGGACTACACAGCCTTAAAGGTCCTTCCCAACCCATACAATTCTATTATACTATATTAAAAGTATTAAAAATGTTATTCCTGTACACTTTAATTACTTCATTTATAATGACAGGAGAATAAGTATACAAGCCATATTACATTTCAAATACCTTAAGAGGTACTTTCTTTGGCGAAAAGAATTTCTTTAAGATATACAGACTTGTGTTTGACTCCAAGTACTTCAAACCTCACCAGCTTCACTTTTTCCTAAAGACTTTGTCTGACATTTAATATCCTATCCCAGTGTTTTGTGTTAAATATTGAATTTATTCAATAATTTTACTGAATAAAATTTATTTCTTCTCAACAGTAGTGTTCCCATTTATTCTCAACAGTAGTGGTTTCATCCCTGTAGGATATCTTATTTGGTTGCTTTAGAAAATAATTCATTTTTTAAATCAAATGTGACTGTTTGAAGCACACCGATACTTTCTCAGCAAGTCTTTTTGCCATTATTCTGTTTCAAAGACTGAACTAATCTTTCAATTCCACATGTCATGTTTCCTGTTCCCTTTACAAATTAGGTTTTATTTTTAAAAGTTGGGAAGGCTTGCAACGTATCAGCAGAGAATAAATTGGTGGAGAGTTTAATCTGTTTATTCATTAATTTCCTCCAAAGGCTTTTGTAAACATATCTTTGGTTTTGTTGTTCAAAAGAGAAGAGAGCCTCTACAGCTCTTGCTGTTTAGGTACAGTGTGCTTAACACTTTAGCTATATATTAAAAATAAATCATGCCTTTTTTTACTATATGTTGTTACCAGTAGACATGCATAACATCAACAGAGTATTATAGTGAAAAACAGTCTTCATCAAACACTTGTTAACATTATTACCATCCTGGCTATGTAACAAATAACTGATCCATTTCTTAAGTTATATTTTTAGAATTCCAATTTCTATGCTGGTTTTACAAACAAAACAATCATCATCTGCCTCAGTTAGCACCAAGTATACTCTGTTACCTGAGAAAAAATTAAGTCTGGGCTTTTTAAATAAGACTTTTAATAACTGTGAAACAAACATAAAACCATAACATGCTTTGGTTTCTTCAGTTGTCTGGGTTTTTTTTTCAGTATTGCAACAAATCTTTAACCAAAATGTCACTTGATTTTTATGAACACTTATTTCCCCAGGAGCTCCTGGTGACTGTATAGAATCATAAAATGGTTTGTGTTGGAAAGGACCTTAAAGATCACCTAGCTGCAACCCCCCTCCCACTAGACCAGGTTGCTCCGAGCTCCACTCAGCCTGGCTTTAAACACGCCCTGGGATTATCCTTATTAGTCCCCCTTACCTGGGACATTAACAGTAGGTCACCACCAGAAAAGCATGGTGGAGCTTATGATCAAAAAACTGAAAGCACTTTTCTTTCCCACTTGGGAAAGAAGATGAAAGAAAATGCTGCCTTACATTATAGAAAAGTAATGATTACTAAAAGACTTGTCTTTGAGTTTCCAAAACGTACTAAATGAGGGCCACATAATAGATAAGAAATCACAGCAGGACTTACTTACCTGAGAAAAGCTAAGAATTTTCAAAATATTGCCATTTGGAGGTAGAAAAAAACAAACAAAAAAGCCAGTTTCATAAAACCCTTACTCAAAAAAAAAAATCCAATTAATTGATAAACTACAAAAAATGTAACCTGAAAGCAGGTTTTTGCAGAGATAAGGCAAGATGAATTTGCAAATTGAACTGAAATAGATTCTGGAATTGTTAAGGCAACAGAACAAGAGAACTCTACACTTAGGCATTCTCTGAACCAGGAATGCTAAATTAAAATCAACTTCTGGATTTAAGTTAAAGCACCAGGAAAGCCTATGCTCTTACAAGAAAGCAAGAGGAGTCAGCTCATTTTATATTTTTATAATTTGCATAACTCCAACTCTCTAAACCCTACTGTCAGTCTTCTGATTCAGAACTTAAAATGCTTATGCTTTAGCTTACTACATTTCAAAGTCAACTTTGAGTTAGTCATAATTTTTCTTACTTTTTAAAATTTTTAAACAGACATCCTAAACTTCAAGAGAAAAAAAAATGCCTTTTTTACAAGCAAAATCACATATAGCTTTGGAAACAGAACTAAAATAAATTGTAAGCTCCATGTTTAATTTCAATTACAGCAGGATATTTGAATATCCACCATTAAACTGCATCTTCATTTAGCATTAGAAGGAACTAAGCTGCAAATTTAGTAGAACTCATCAACAAGAAAGACTCTTTCAGTCACTGGAAATCAGTGTCAATCTGAAGTAAATACTTTGCATTCCCTACAGAATTATTCTATAAAAAGCAAAGCTATTTAAGTCTACTCTCTGAGAAATTCGATAGTGCTAAACTGGTGTGTGTGTATAATTCAGAATTTTAAACAGTTCTTAAATGCACAAAGATTTGTTGAGAAAGTGTCTTTCACAGTCTCTGGAGAGCAGACATCATGAGAATTCTGCTTCTTTTTTATACAAACATCCTCATAAACTTTCTCCCAACCACAGGCAGACAAATAACAGCTAAAATGCTTAACTAGTTGTCATCACAAGCATTATAGCTGAAAAGATAGACATGAAAAATACCTTTATGAAGAACTGCATTTTTGCAGAAGAACCTTTTTAAACATAGTGCAAACACCAAGATGAAAAAAATCCTATTCTATAACACCAAACCCAGTGAATCACATATTTCCACAAGCTTCTCCCACATGCCC
The DNA here is from genome assembly GCF_027887145.1 of Ammospiza caudacuta. Classification (NCBI taxonomy): domain Eukaryota; kingdom Metazoa; phylum Chordata; class Aves; order Passeriformes; family Passerellidae; genus Ammospiza; species Ammospiza caudacuta. The sequence goes on from NC_080597.1 coordinate 62,257,529, forward strand.
AACTGAAACACCTCCATGGCACTTCAGCCAACCTACTCCCAAGCTACAGCCATTGCAATACCCTCTGGCCATAGGGAAGGAGAAGAGTGCTCAGCCAGCCAAACACTCACACCACAAAAAAGGGATTAGGCTTTTATTGAGGTTGTCTCTGAACTGCCTCACAGGTCTGACATCAGGAGAGCCAATGCCACAACGCAATTGACACAGTGGTTCAGAATTGTTCATCATAAAGCACTACAGAAGAATCAGCCAAAAACACCTATAGATGCTATCACTGCTTTTCCTCACTACAGTGTTAATCCTTTCTTGCAGTTACTTTAATGTGAAGTCAGAATGAAGCCCTTCGTAGGACGCTGATAGTCTTTGCTTTCCCTACTGTGTGTCTGTTTTCCAGAAAACTGTCAAGAATGTACTTGTCTTTGAACTCTCCAACATTCCATCAAAACTGGTTGAAAGAAGCCACTGTTATCACGAGCCCTTCTTTCACAGACAGCCAGGCTGAAAAATAAAGATATACAGCTGGCATGATTTACTACTACTTCTCATCCCCCTCCTTTCAATTTGATAGATTAATCCTGAAACTGAGTAAAAGAACATAGCTTCCATTACAATTCAGCACAAGACACATTTCCAGCCATCACTGATGGATTACAATTCATACAAAATCATTTGCAATGCCTGAAAAAACTATTAGTACTAAATGCAAAGGAAGAATAAAATAAAAAAAACCACAACTTACTGAAAGAAGCTTCCATGCAATTGGACGAACCCGTTTGGGAATGCCAGACCAACTCAATTTTCTCAATTCATCTATTAAAACACAATGGTTTCATGAGAAGCAAGGAAATTACTACCAATTTACATACACAGATACATTCAAATTAGCATAAAGGCGTTCACAACAATGGTCTTCTTAGAAAATCCAGTGATTACAGAAATATAGGGCAATCCTAATGAATTAATAAAATACTGGATAATTGCTATCCATAGGGACACCTATGGTAGTAGGTACTGAGTGTGATAAGGTAACTCTCTGGAGTATTTCTCAGCATTACTGTTTAGTATACATGCCTTATATAGTCACAGTTGGCAACCTACTACATAAATGTATTATTCTTCCAAATATTTTTGAGATACATGTGAAAGAAATATATTGTATCAAAGCAGGTAAAACAGTTGTAATATTATTAAAGTCTGCACAAAATAAGGGGCAGCAGTATATGCTTTCAAAAAACATTAAGAAGTTCACAGTACTTCTGCACACTAAATATGCATGGATGGAGGAAGCATGAAAGCATGCTTATACACATAACCCCAAGAAATTTCACAGTTCACAATAAATTTCCCCCTTATCCTTCCTCTCAAGGAGTTGAGAGGCATTGGAAGAATAAAAAAAATTACCTAAGGATCAGTAACATTAGAAAAATATGACACTGCTAGAGTCCAGTGTGAACCAAAGTTGCAAAAAAAAACAAAAACAGAAAGTAGAACTTGTCAGACAAAACAGACAGATTAAGAGATAAATTCAAGAAGTCACAGGCTGGCACAACAAATACACTTTGTTATGAGTATGCCATCACTGCAAACACAAGGATTCAATGAGAAAAGGTGCAATAAGCAACTGAAAGAATTTTAATTTATTGTCATACTCCAGCTGTGATCATCATGCACAAGCTGCCCAACACGAACCCCAGACAGCAGCTGGTAACATCCCTTAACCCCGTTTCCCATTTTTTGATCTTCTTTTTCCAGCATGCTTCTACTTCCTTTTCTCTGCCCCATTTAACAAATCACTCCAATTATTTCTTCCCTTCCTGGTCCCAGTTTTGCTACTGCTATACCTAAATATGGAATTTCTGAAATGATTATCAGGCACCATTGGACTTGTAACACTGCACTTCCCTAAGTGACCTCTCAGTGCTTCTCTCCATACAATGGCACTGTTTGGGCACCTCTCACACAATTCCTCCTTGTGAAATTCCTACTTGTGAAATCCAGGCATACCATAGGGTGCCATCTACAGCTTGTGTCAGCTTCTCACACTGTGGTTTGTTACATACAGCAATTTCTCACATCACCTACAGTAGCTCTCCACAGCCCAGGGAGTTTGCCCAGCCTCCAAGCAGCTTTAGCATTGGCTTGCAGCCCCCACCACTTCTGCAATTCCACCCATGATCTGATTCCAAGTAAATCCACACCATACCAAGCACTACAGCATAAGTCACAGTACCACTGGTTATATTCCTCTAAAAGCCAGAAAGGCAGGAACTGGTCAGAATAAACATATAATAGGAACAAGAGTAGAAAACCAGTATTTCGTATAGTTTATGAACAAAAACAACAAAAAAGAGATATCTACCTTAATGAAACAATCTACAAATTATACATATATGTATTTCCCTTCCACCCCAAAGCATGACAGTTAGCTCCAGTTGTTTTAATACCAATGAAAGCTCAAGTCTTCAAAAGCAAAACCTCCAGCTGTGCATATTCTTGCTCTACTTGTCCTTGTGCAGTATTTATGAACAAATATGCTTTACTGGGTCTAATCTATTTGTGTCCGGGCTGAATGAAAACTTATCTTGTGCATTAGTTTATTATTTCCCTACACAATCATTTTGCTCAAGTTTCAAGTTTTGGCTACCTTTATGCACAATCATACCATTTACAAACTATGTAGTTAGTATATGAAGAAAATAGAAAATAAATTGTAACTCAGCAACACAGTTGTCAATTCTCAACTCTATACCCACCGAACCCACTCTAATCTTTCACCTTTCCATATTTTTGCTCCACCCTTAACTCACCTGAATAGAAATCCATGCACAAACACGGATCCCAACCTCTGAAAACAGCACATGTAAAGTAAGTATAAAAAAGGAAAACATGCAGATCTGCTGTCACAATCAGAAATGTGAAGCATATGATTGAGTGACAGATCATCCCAAATCACCCAGTATAAAAATTCCACTTACTTTTAAGTAACTCATTTAAGACCAAAGATAGAAAATGCAAAAGCAAATTGGAACACAGCTGATTTTCCCTCCCTCCCCTCCTGATGCTATTCTGCAATGAACATACACTTCCTTTGATTAGGGATAGCTTGGGCTATCATGTAATTTCAAACAGAAACACACATGATGGGAGTGGGCTCAAAAGGACTGCTCTTTCTGGAAGGAAATCTCAGCACTGGTCATGGAAATGAAAACCAGGGACAAATGATGTGGTTTTTTACAACATAACACTTATTTGAAACAGATTCTCTATTTATCCATCATGTAAGATTTGGGAGTGAATACATCCCTACATTCTTCCATGCTGAACACAATTATTTACATTGCTTTGCCACTGCCTTATCCTCTCTGGGAGCTCTTTTTACACCTAGATTGTCTGCTGGGCCCACAAAATCTTCAGCAATGCTCCTTCTCCCAACATATCTGAGAAAAACATTTAAAGCTAGTTTTTATATGTTTCCAAGTTGTTTCTCAAACTCTCATTTAGAAATGCTTCCATTCATTTGGCCTGACAGGATTTATATTCTGCTCTGCTCTCCTTATTTGACACAGAACTTTACCTTTTGGATTGTATTTAATAACCTTCTATTGCATTTAATAACCTACTCTGCTCTGTTGTCATGCCATCCTTCTGAACTTTCTCAAGGCTTTTGTTTCTGGTTTTGCTTTCATAAGTGGTACAGTAATTGCTTTCAGGACAGAGGACTGTAAGACAGATGATTGCACAACTGAGAGTTAAGTCAATTCCATCACAAACCATTAGCCCTGGGTATGTGATAGTTCTATTTCTTCACACTGACTGCTGTCCTATATCATAGCCTTCTGAATTTCCAGGATCCCAGACTAATCCAAAAAACACAGAGAATTCCAGCCTAACTTCTCACCTCAGTGACCTCAACTACTATTTTGCCAGTGACAAAGAGCACACAGTAAAACTCAAAGGGGCCAGAATTCTTATCAGGTAGAGTAGCAAACCCCAAAAGCACACAGTCTGACCCCTGCATGACACTACTGCTAAAGCATCAAATCACATTATGCTTTCCTCTGATGGTTCATCACCAAAACAAGAGGAAAGAAAACAAAGGACCCTGCCCTATCCAACAGCAATTACAACAGCAGGACCAAAGTTATTCCTGGAAGGCTTAGACTAATGTTAATATAACATAAAATAAAAATGCTTCTGGTGAAGAGGAAAAAAAATTAAAGCATATACACAAGAGTACCATTTTAGACATACATAAAAGACTGACAGTGAAGCTAAATTCTAATACTGCTGTTAAAATACATTAATTACATGTGCATTTTATTAGACATACATAACTAAATTTTACAGCGTCTCTATTACAGTCTTTAAGATGGGCTTTATTCTTACAAATTACTCAACAGGTGAGTTCCTAAAAATCAAATAACCACATGTAATTGAAATACTCACATTCCAGTTCTCAGGTTACCTTAGAGACTTAATTTTTTAAAAAAAGAGGGCCCTGGAAACTACTGATTGGTCAGCCTCACTTTTGTGCCTGGGAAGATTATGGAACAGACCTTCCTAGAAGCTCTGTGAAGGCAGGACAGTGATGTGATTTGGACAGCCAGCACAGCTGACCAGAACAAGTCCTGCCTGAGCAGCACTTAGGCCTTCTACAATGGAGTGACTAATCAGTGGACAAGGAAAGGCTTTACAGGTGTCATCTATTTAGACTTCTGTAAAGCCTTTGACATGGTCCCCCACAAAATCCTTCTCTATATTGGAGACAGAAGTGGATTTGATGGATGGACTCTTTGGTGAATGAAGAATTGCTTGAATGAGCACATCCAGGGAGTAATGGTCGAGCTGGAAATCAGGGAAGAGTGGTGCCCCTCAGGAGCCCAGACTGAGCCCAGTATCATTCTGTGTTGGTGACACATACTGTGGGATCAAGTGCACCCTGAGCAAATTTACAGTGACCCTGAGCTGAGTGGTGTGGCTGACACAGCTGAGAGCTGGGATGCCATTCCAGAGGGACTTGGACAAGTTGAAGTGGGATCATGGGAATGTCATCAGGTTTAACAAGAACAACTGAAAAGTCCTGCATGTGGGCTGGGGCAACCAACCAGTATCACTACAGGCCAGGGGATAAGGGATTAGGGCAATACACATGGGAGAAGGACTGGTGGGTACTGGTGGACGAGAGGCTGGACAGGTGAAAAAGCCAAACGTGTCATCAAAAAGCAGCATGGCCAGCAGGTCAAGGGTGGTAATTCTGCCCCCTCTACTACTCTTTGGTGAGACCTCCAGGTGGGCATGGAGTGCTGCATCCAGCTCTACATTCATCAGTAAGAGAAAGATATTTTTAGAGTGGACCTTTTAGAGTGAGTCCAGAGGGCCATGAAGATGATCAGGGGCTGTAATGCTAAACAGATTTTTGGGTTTTTTATATTTTCCATATAGTTGTAGCTCTGTAGACTACTACTATATAGTTATATAGCTCCTCAACTAACTATAGTTACTTTTCCTACCCCATTAACTAAATTATGGAACAATAAGCTAACCTTCCTGGAATCTTATTTAGTCTTCCCTCTATAGTGTGAACCACTACTTTGTCACTATGTATTATATCCATAAAAATGGGGGTTTAGAAGCTAGGGGCAGCTTCAGTGGGGGGCAGAAACAAAAGGGAGATTACTTAACTGTTCTTCTAATTGGATGATTTCTCGTATGCTAATTTGTTAGACTAATAAAATTGTCACCCTGTATTATGTGTGTATCTAGCTGTATTTGCACCATGAAGAACTTTCATTAAAGGAAACTGTTTAGCTTGTGGCATCAGCTGGATCACCTCTCCTATAAAGACAGGCTGAGAGAGTTGGAGTTGTTCAGCCTGGAAAAGAAAAAGCTCTGGGCAGCATTGTTGTGGCCTTTCAATACTTAAAGGGAGCTTATAAGAAAAATGGGGACAGACTTTTTGTCAGCATCTGTTTTGATGTGACAAGGGGTAATGATTTTAATCTGAAAGACAGTAGCTTCAGACTAGATGTAAGGAAGAAATTTTTTACAGTGAAGATGGTGAAACACAGGCACAGGTTGCCCAGAGGAGTTGTGAATATCCCATGTCTGGGTGAGGGTCTCAGAGCAACCTGATCTAGTTGAATTTGTCCCTGCTAATTGCATGGGTATTGAACTAGATGTCTTAAGGGTCCCTTCCAACCCAAACTATTTTATGAACTTTGTAATATTTCAGCCAATGACAAATAGTTTCATAATTAATTAAATTACTTTCTCCCTAGTCAAAGCGTAACATCAATGCATTGTCATTAGAGCAACTCCTTCCCCTGGTAGATTTCCCAAGGAATTAGACATCCTAGTTTTGAGTCACTGAGCATGTTCCCAAGCACAGACCTTCTACAAAAGAGTATTAATAGCACCTACAAATCAGACACACATTTTCAATCAAGAAAGTACTGCAAAAATATTCTTGTTTCAATACAAATAATGTTTTCCTAAACTTCCAGAACAATTATTTTGAAAATGAGCACTTGTAAACATTCTAATTACAGACACAATCACTTTTTAAAAGAATGAGCAAAGAACGAGCTGAAATAAGCCAGATCAAAAACAGTACCTGTAAAACCCTGTCTGTGAACTCTTTCTCAAACTAAAAGGATACTTTCTGAAAAACAGTTTAAACCCCAATTGTTAGTCTGTTTTTCAGCTGCCTCATTACTTGACATAATTCTGTAACCAATTCTGTGACCAATGTATGAAAGACTTTATAAATCCCCATAGATTTTAGACAAAAAGTATCTCAATTTGCTCCTCCTAGCCAACTATCACTTCTGCTTAGGAGACAGCAGTTACTCTTCACAGAAACATTGCTTTAGGATATTTTATTATGAAGGTATAATGTGGTATGAAAATGCTTCAAATTAATATGATTAATTTAATTTAGGAAAAAATTTGATCTGGCTTACTACAGTACATTTCCAGATACATTTCCTCTTTTTGAGAAAGAAAAAGTTTAAAGCAATTGTTCTAACAAATCTTAGGACTATCCTTTAACTGCATTTAGATTTAAAGACTTCTTATATTCCATAAATATTTCATGGAGAATTTTACAAAGAAAACATGCCATTAGTTTGCCAGCTTTTAACTGTACAAGCAATTACTGGAGTTATTATCCACTACACCTAAAACACGAGGCCAAACAACCAAGTTGACAAGTATTTTTCTTGAAACTACAAGCTAATCATTCTACCCATTACAAATATATAAGAAATAAGAAATATTAAAGGAGTTCAAATTTCTCTGTATGTATTATTCATTTTTGATACAGCTGTTATTTCATTGATATTACTATACATGGCTACATGAAGTCATGGCCTGCATGAGCAACTCCATGATAGATATGATAAACTAGATTTACAAGTTTTATGTTCCTACAACATAAATTCATTGGATATTTTAACTATAAAAAGCTGGAAAATTCTTTCAAAAACAGAGATGCACAGAACTGCAGCTCCCCCAACAGCACGTTATAATACAGGCAGTACATATAGAAAATAACTTTAATACAGAGCTTGTTATTACTATGGCAACCACAGCAACTGGTTTTCAAAATGAATAATAGCTCTGTTAGGCACTTCATTAATTTTTTTTTTTTTTAATCAAACACTGCCCTTAATCTTCTCAATGGAACAAAAAATTATTCTGAATGCTGCAGAAACAGGAAATAAAGTCCAATCCACCTTTGTAAATACAGGGTAAGATCCTTTTCAGAGCCTTTGCTAGAAAAGAGTAGGAAAGTACATCCTGTCTGCTACTTTACATAAGAAGTCAGAAACAGAAGCAGATGAGGTTGGTTTTACAAGGTACAAGAAAGCAAGTGATTAGGAAAACTAAGGCAAAAAGAAGAATATTGAAATTGCCAAGACCTGCAACATACGAAGCCAGTGATCCAGTGATGTAAATGAAAAGTAATGGAGAACAACTGTGGCAGCAGCAGATGTTGTTTCTCATAGTTCTCCCAAAACATCCAAATTCTGTGCAATATCAACTGTTTTTATTTTTACACTAATGCCATTGAAACAGTTTCTAACTTTTCATGTACAACTAAGGGAAAACTTTTTATACCCTATTCTGAATGTTAAAAAAAAGGCAGCTCTTAAAGATTTGATTATGAGTCTTCACTTCAGTGGTTGCACTGGAAGTATTATTTAGTTTAGCTTTACTATAGGTTCTATTATATCAAATTCCTGTATAAGGCCAGCCCTTAACCTCTAATCCATGTAAGTTTTTCTCAGTTAACTGCAAATATACATCACATCCAGAGTAATTGTCCATTGTGGCTAAAACACACATGAGGGCAAACCTAACCAATAATATGCAACAGGGAGGTAGCACAGCACAGACATACACAGTGAAACTTGCTCCACTGTGTTTACCATCCCAGACAAGTTTTATGTACTTCTTCCAGTTCTGGGCATGCTGCTAATGAAGTAACAATGACTTATGTTCCAACATTATTAATAGTGAAAGAGATGTTGGCAAGAAAACCTAAAGGATTAATTATACTTCCTTGAGCCTTTGTAAACTGATTTACAAGCTGTGCCACTCATGACAACATGCACATTGCTGATCTTGATGCTCAAAAGCTTCAGGACACACAGCATGTTCACAGTTCTCAGTAGTCTTGTTGGTGACATTCCTGCTAAAGTCCCACCCATGCCACCAAGTCTGCAAAACATCATGCGAAGAGGCAAAGCTGCTCCCTCAGTCTATGACTTCAAGAGGGAACACTGACCTTCTCACCCATGTATTTTACTGGATAATACAGGTTTCACAAAGTGTTAAGTTCAGCTTTCACGATGCTCTCAGGTAAGGAAGGGAGATGGCACACCAAAAACAAACCAATAAACAGCCATACAAACACAAAAACTACAAGAACACTTCATCATGTAATACTTCTCTTCCTCCCAGTTCATCCAGACTAAAATACCCCTCTTCACGGTATTGTTCACCACATGGCTAAGACTCACAGACTGTTTTTGAACACCTGATCAGAACTCAGTGCAATGATCTCCTAAAAATTCTGCTAAAACTTTAACAGACACAAAAAACCCCTTTTAATTAACCAGTCTTGTAATCAGGAGTAGAATGCTAACTCTTTTCTTTTATGATGATCAGTTAGTTGTAACTACCATGGCAATTTTTCTATGTACACAGAAATTTGAATGAGAATTTAGTGTTTGGGGTTTTTTTAACAGTAACCCCTTCACATCAACTGAACTTAGGGGTCCCACTGTAGTTCTCTACATCCAAATCCACTTGGGAAAAGACACAGTACAGAACTCCACTCTTCATTAATGGAGCCATGAGTATAACATAGGAGTTTTAAGGACTGTGCTAAGAGCACACTTCTTTTTGAACAGATCAATAGTTTTAACCTGAAATGTTCCCTGTGGACATCCATACAAAAAGAAACAGCTTAGCCTCTAAGCTATTCTGATACTAACAAAAATCCCATAGATCTCCTATTTATAGACAAGAAGTCCAGAACCTCAGAACTAGGCTCACCTGTGTAGTTCACAATGCCTCTTACCCATTTATTAATTTGAGTCATACTTGAATACCAAAACTCTTGACAAAAAAAAAAAAAGGTAAAGCTTTAGGTGACAGGCTCCTTTTTCAGAACTGAGAAAAGAGAACGATTATCTTGCTTGTTAACAGGAGCTGCAGCTGGTCTTACTCTCTTTTTTTCCCCTCAATAAAAACTTAAATCAATGATAGGTGGTGTTTGGAACACATAAGAGTAAGGAGTCTTCCCTCAAGTCAAAATTAACAAGTCCTTGTTAAAAAACAATATTAATCTAAAACTAAACTACAGTTCTTCTGCAAGCCTTTGATACAGTCCCCCACAACATCCTTGCCACTAAAACTGGAGATATTTGTTGTCAGTTCCTTATCCAAAGAGTTGCTCCAAGAGGAAGCCAGCTCCAAGTGGAAGCCAGTAACAAGTGGTGTCCCACAAAGGCCCACAGTGGGGCCAATGCCATTTAGTGTCTTCCTCGATGACACTGACAGAGGGACTGAGTGCACACTCAGCAAGCTGGCAGATGACACCAAGCTGTGACACAGTGGATTTGTTGGAAGGAGCACATCCCATCCAGGGAGACTTGGACAGGCTGGAGAGGAGGGCCAAGGCAAACCCCATGAAATTCTACAAGGGCAAGTGTAAGGTCCTGCACCCAAACTGGAGCAATCGCCAGAATCAGCACAGGTCTGGAACTACTATGTCAATCTTAACAAAGGAAGAGAAATGCATCCTGAAGAAACAAACTATGCAAAATCTTCTCAAAATTGTTTCAAGAATCTATTATCATCTAGTTACAATGAAAAATCATAAATTAATATCTTTAGATTGAAATATTCCACCAGAGCAGTAATCAGAATAAATGCTTACTATTAAAGGAAAATACAAGTTATGAGACCAACCCACAGAAAACGGGAAGACAAAATACTAATCCTGCAACAAGTAACTAAAAAGGGAATAAATAATGGATATTTAACATTCATTTCTTTCAGGAGACTCTGAATTAATAAAAAAAGATATTACAAAATCTATTGGTACAATACTGCCTGGTTAATAATCTTTTTTATTAGCTAAATAGGAAAGCACATTTTGTAGATAAAAAGCTAACTAGAACAGAACAAGCATTAGAGAGGACACCTTTTGGTGATAATAATTTGAAAAGACAGATATGACTAACAGCACATCACATGAAGCAGCAGTAGGACACATGTTAACTTTATACTATATATCAACAAACTGAAAGAAGAATAGGTGCTCACAGGATCAACTACAAGTAATTCACAGCTGTAGGGGGCATTAAAATTCTAAATTACATGGATGTACCAGGAGCACAGAGATAAATCACTGTGTAGCTTAGTGCAGATAAATTAATGAAGCTGGGAACAAAATTAATCAAGCTCATTTCAATTAATGCATTTTGTAAAGTTATTGAAACTCTTCAATAGCACCAGTTTGGCAAGCAATTTTATAGGACATAACAGACTGGTTACAGAATACTAGATTTATGAGCCATGTTAGATCAGGTTTAATATAAATCTACAATGGATGTGACCATGAATAGGAAAATCCTATTTCAAGTTGCTGCAACAATACAGAAGACTGCTGTGATGGGGAAAAGAGATATCTAACATGATATCTAACATGTTTTCTTTCTGAATTTAATCTCCAGAGAACCACTCTTGAATTCTTTTATTATAGCACAAAGAGACAACCACCTATTGTTACAAAATAATCTGAGATTACAGCATTTTAAATCCTGTAAAATTATGTAATTAGTTTTTGCCACCATTGGATAAATCCAAAGTTCAGCTATTCTTTACAAGTTCTGTAAGACTTCATAACATTATCCACCACTTCCATAGCAAAAGGCTAGCTAAAGACAGCACCCAACTCAGCAGCCTCCAGTACTCTCTGAAAAGGTTTCCTTTTTGAGATCTGGTCAAAAGGAGGAAGAAAAATAGATGAGTTTTTAAAAAAGTACCATGGAAAGTGCTCTTGAATGTGTACAGCAGCTGGAGTAAAATTAAGATGGGAATACTTCACAATTCTCATGGGCGCTTTTACAGGGCCTTCTATTATTTTTATCAAGGTAGTATGCTAAAATTTCAACATATTTTATTCAGCTTGGGATTTGTCATGACTAAGTAGGAAAAAAAGTGACTCTAACATGCAAAACAATTTTACAACTTTAGAAATTATTTGGTTTGACTCTGAAATAGTACATGTGTTATGCTGCATAACGGTAGCAATACAATGTTTTGAAGCTTTATTAAATGAAGAGAACAGAGCACACCAGGTTTAGCACTGGTTCTTATTTTACTTAAACACATTTCTCACATCCAATTACATACTAATTAGCCATATATGTGTAAAAAACCAGAAAAATAGTTCATCTGAAGATTAAAGCACTTCCTTAATGCCTTTATCAGCTAATTTTTTAATTTATATTAGTAACCCATCATACATCAGCTGTGCTGAAGTTGCAAGTATGCAATAACTTGTTTGTTGCTTTGTCAGATTTTATCAACATTGCTTACATTGTGTTTGCACAGTAAACATCTCCCTAAAACATTTTACAAGATAACTAAAAAACACAAGTTTGACAAAAAGAATTAAACTTTAATTGGAAACCTGATAGACACAGCAGTATTGTTCCTCTAATATGTACAAATGGTCTGTGAAGGAAAGAAAAATTTCTTCTCAGAAATACTACCCCCAAACTGCTTTGTTAAATTTCTGTTCCCCCCACCGTTAAAGCAAGCAACTGTTTGCAAAAATTCTGCAAGCCAATCTTCACTTAGTAATGCAAGGTCCATTACAAGGAAAGACAAGACCTGAAATTCAGCAAATCTGCAGCAAACTGACTGCAAGTCAAGCATAAACACAGGATGATTGCATAAAACCGCCGTGAATTATTCCTGCTGAATAAGCTGGCATGCACTAGCAGGAGTGGGCAGCTATGCAGACAAACAGACCCTACAGCTACCCCACAGCTGTCTCCTGAGCTCAGCCATCCTACCAGCTGCCCCACTCTGCTTCCTGACCTGCACCCACACATCTCACTACCAGCTAAATGACAGGGGTCACTCCTCGAGTCCCCATCCAACCAAACTGCTTCTTACAACAGGCTCCTTCTACCAGCCCACATTTCTTGCAGTAACTGCCTATTTCCACGAGCTCAAAGTAGCCAGCCTGTGGACCAAACCCAACTCCAAAATCTACTAGTGGTTTCCAATTACTAAAATAACCTTCACTTCCAAATTTATACACATAATTCATCTTACTGAGATTTTTCTTGTGAAAGAACACACTCTTTCACACCTCTAGTTAGCATACACAACTAGAATTGCATTTTACACTATCTTTATAGGATAATTATTCAAGTGTGACTCAACGGATTTCAAGGTCATTTGCATTACTTTGCATTCACAGTCAATGTTGATTTCTCTTGTTATGATAAGAGAATATGTGCATGACGTAGCTACAAGTTCCATAAATTAACTTACTTCTATTTTGTTTTGAAAGGACTTGTTACATAATCTATTTCAACAAAATGTGAAACTATACCAAGAAAACAAACACAATAGAAATACTTGACTTCGGTTTACTTCTACTTCCAAGCAAAACCAAGCCTAATACTTGCAGAAATTAAGAGAAATATTTACAAAAATGTCTCCATGTCCTACTAACTTAATTCACTGTGACAAACAAAGCCCAACTATTTGTGGGTCTAACACAAAACATATACATACCACATGACCCCCCACACACACAGACAGAATAAGCCATCTGCACCAGAAAAGCCACCTATTCCTATATTACCCACCACAAATTTTAGCTTGTAGCCTACTGCCTAGCTTCTACCTTAGTACATTTCCAGTATTGCTCTGAAGAAAACAGGGAAAAAAAAAAAAAAAAAAAAAAAAAAACAAACAGCACAAAATCACCCCAACAAAAAAGTCCACCACACCACCACACACAACCTGTAACACTTTCCCAGGCTACTGATGTCATTATAAATCAAGAATACTTTTTAAACATAACCTTCACTGTAGCACAGAGCTAAACCGAACATCTTCCAAAAATGCATACATAAAAATGTATATATACATGCACCCACCAGATTCTGATGAACTGTGCATACAGCAATAAGCATATGTATATTTGCATATATGTGCACACACACTTTCCCTAACAGATACCAGGAATTCAGTCCAAGCACTACTATCATACATGATCTACTCCTGAGAGCTTCATGACCATCAAGAGCTGGCATGTCATGAATAACGAGTCCATTTCTTTCACTAAAACTATAATGTATTACCTGTAAATAGATATATGTGCTATTGGACATATTCCAGATACAAAAGTCAAAATATTTGCATTAAAAAAAATTATAACTGGGTATAAAATTCTATTCACACAACTTCAAACTGTACTTATCAGTTTGTACAGCAAGAGAAAGAACAAGCTTCCTACATCTACAGATGTAGAAAAGGCATTATTTAGTGGTTTGTACAAGAAATAATATTGAGAGCTTACTAGATATTTTTCACACTTTGATATCAAAGAAGCATATTCATATTTCACTTTCTTACATATATTTCAGGGTGAGATTCATAAAGTTCAATAGCAAAAAAATATATATCATTTGTTTTATATTGACTAAGTTCACCACAGACAGGGTGACTGCATTCCTAGTAGGACTGGAAATTTTCTTCTAAAATTATTTCACTTTAATCCATAAATCTGATTTACTGGTAAAGTACTCTAAACTAAATAGACAGCAAAAGTGAAATGGATAGGTTTAAACTGAATTCTGTCTTTCCTCTGATTTTTCAACCTGATATAACCAAGATTTCCACTATCACAACATTCTTAAGCTACGAGTTCCCATGTCAGTCACAATCACAAAGGTCACAACATCTGATAGATCAAAGGGCTAAAAAGCAATATTTGATTACCACTTTCCAGTTTATGTAAAATATGTTTTAACATTTCCCTTTATTCACAGTTGCATTTCATAAGAATGTCCTATAACTCACTGAAATGCTCAGTCTCATGCAGTTATTATAGTTACCAAAATTGTACTTCCCCAGCATCAATCTGACAATAAGACACAGCATGGGAAAAAAAGAAATAAAAGCTACAACTTGGACTGTATTACATTGAAGAAGCCTCATGACAATGACCAGGCAGGAGAGCATCAATTCAAGAACTGTAAACATGCAATTTCTACTTCTTTCTCTAAGCTTCCTGGAATGGTCTACCTTAAAGACATTTTCCTTATCCATTATTTTGCCCTCAACTCCTAATCACCAAGTTCTCCAAATGGAGTGTACTAATCCTGCTTCAGATTCTCACTTGGGATACAAAGCCATTTGATTCTGTGATACCCTCTTGGCACTTGTATTGACTATTCAGCAGCTAAAATCCAGTAAACAAAGGGAACAGTCAAGTTATCTGACAATACATTTGTTTTGCCATTGACTTGTTGTCAGCATTCACAGATGAGACACAGAACCACTGTATCAGCCTGTGAACATGAAGGCTCAGAGCAGACAAGCAGCAATACTTACACGCCTCATCGTTTGTCACTCCTACTTATTTCCAGGCATGAAAATCACACTTCCATACAAAGCTGTTCCATTATTAGGCATTAACAATAAACACAGCTAATTATACTGAGGGGCTTTTTTCTACAGAGATTAGTCTGCTAGGAAGAAATAATGTGAGAAAGAACAAGAACCCATCAAACACCCTATATATATCAGTAGGATGTATGCAAATCACTTATTAAAAGCAGGAGTGCTACAAACTTTCAATTTCATTCTTTCCTTTGTAAGATCAATTTTCAATGTTGAAAGGATGACATCCTAACCAAACCATATGGCAGGAGAGTACATTAAACAGGAAAAGTCCACAGTTTAGGAATAGTTTAGATGTAATTCATAGGTCCTATGAGAAACACTCACCAAGATCTGTATTTGGGCCAGCAAGGAGCTGCTTAAATTTGTCCAGCCGAGACGCTTCTCTCTCAGTTAATGCAGGAGTAACTGAGGTACTGCAGTCTGCCATTCCACTTGCCAAGGGAGGTATGCAAGTTTGTGGAAGTGACTGTGACCTCTGCATGGAAGAATTTTCACTAGCATTATCTGAAGGGAAAAAGAAGTATGGCAGTTAGCCTTGGCTAGTGAGAAGATTACTAATCAGTTGAATTTAATTTGTAAATTTAAAACAGAATTATGTTTTTGGAAAATGCAAACTCAAGTACAGCAGATGTTTGGACTTCAAATTACTTGGATTTAGCAGAAGGAGCATTTCTCTTTGAAGCAGCATTCCACAATTAAAATACATTAGAGATCATATTAATAGGAAGGCGTATGGATTTCTAAAATCTGTGCTACAAAAAGCTGTTTCCATTCTCCCTTACATTCTTAATAAAAAATAAAAAAACAACCACTGAGGAACCTCAAAATTATTGCAATTGAAAGCATATATAAAACCATGGAAAAGAGGGTGAATATCCCAGTCCACCTGCACGATTTTCTCCTGCTTTTCAATATATTTTAATTACAATTTAATTATAATTTTTCACAATAGTGAAAAACAAAAACAAATAGTGAAAACAAAAAAAGTTTCGTTATTCTTCCCTCACAAACATGCATTACAATTTCATAAGGCATGCAGTCTTCCTCTCAAATAAATCACTAGTGATAAACAGTATTTTCCTGCAATATTAATAAAGGGTTGGGAAGGGTTTACTGTCTTACAGGGGCAAATATGGTAGCTCTCATCCTTTAACTCCAAAGATCTTTTTCACTTCTCAACATACCTAATGAACTTGATGTATGGCCTTCACTGACTGATTTAACAAGCCTATTATCACCACATGCAACTGGAGTCAGCTGTGCAAATTCCTCTTGTTTTTCTTCCTGTAGATGTTCTTCCTGAAATTTATGCTGTTCTTGTAGCTTGCTGTGATTCTGAATTACTTTGTGAGCTGTTTCCATGACCACTTCTGTATTTAAGTTCTCAGCAGCTATTGCTAAGAGTTCATCATCATCATCTCCAAGATCCCAAGCATCACTTGTGTTACTTTCAAATTCTTGGAAGGTGCTGACTTTCTTCAATTTCACTGGAGTTGTAGGTGGCTTTGAACCTGGTTTTATCAAGCTGTTCAAAAACAAATAAACACTATTTAGAAAACTAGTAAAGAAGCAAAACACTCTGGGTAGGACCAAACCCTGAAAGTTCATAGCTGATACTACATAGGTAACAAATATTTATCTCTCTCCATGCATGTTGCCACTACATCCACCCACAGTGACATACAGCTAAAGAAATCTGAAAAAAGGGGCTGTAAAAACTGACACTTTGTTGCTTTGAATAGAAGCGAAACAAATCTTTCCTTCCCTTTTCTTAACAAAACAAAACCCAAATAAAAAAAAGGACTACCCCCAAAATCACATGAAAGGATTACTACTAGAATAGCTTATAAATAGGGCACACTGCACTGCTCTTGCTTCATCCATGTCTGCAGATTTCAGCCCTTGCAATGCAATTGCTGCATAACAGCACAGGAGCTGAAATCAAGCCATGGTCTACTCCTAAGTCATCATAAGCAATCATGCAATACAATCACTGTCATAAACAAACCAAGTCTCACCTTAAAACTCATTAAATCTATCATTCCTTTTCATCTTGGCATGCCAGCATGGATTTCCTTCAGAACTTTGCTCTTCTCAGAGGAAAGATATTTCTTCCAGTTACTGGTCTAAGTGGACCCTGATCAGCTCCCAACCTTTTGCCCCTCTGTCAGCATCAGTGTGAGATATGAACCAAGTACCCCTCCCTAGCCTGGAACTTGCTCTCACTTACAGTAATGCAGAGCAATCACATCTCCATTCAGAAGTGAGCTAAATAAGGTATAAAGATGAGAGGGTTTCTTAGTCTGTTCTCAAGAAATAAAGAAGTTACTGCCATTAATTTAATTGTGCTTTCACAGAATGGGTAAGATGGGAAGGGATCACAGAGGGTCATCGGGCCCAAACTCCCTGCTTAAGCAGGGTCTTCTGGCACAGAATCACATCAAGATCATTCTTGGGTTTGTTTCTGACCTCCCCCTCTCTCCACCTGGGCTAGTTTTTCTTTTTTTCTGTTAAGACAAGGAAGGCAGGACTGCAAACCAGAAAAAGTTCTTACCCAGTTTTCACAGAGTATCAGTTATAATGTTGCTGTTATGTCCTACAGGGAGTATCTTCCCTAACAGGTGCTACAACACACTTTCACCTGACTTGTCATCACTGTCTAGAACAGCAAGGTCTTTCTCTAGTTCTGTCACTTCAAGCTATAAACTTCCAGTTTTTGTTACTGGGTCTCTATACCTCAGTATTTTGAGCCAATTAATCTCATTTCTTTTAATTTCACCCTCAGGATCACACATTTTAACTGCCTCAACTCTGTATCATATGAAAATTAACCAGAATGTTTATTTCTGGTACTATCTGAAACCAGCCCTTGAAAAAATTTAGTAGAAGTATGATGTCCTTCCAACCAAATACTTGTCTTTGTAACGCTATTTTTTTTACTTAACCACAATTTCCTATGTATAAAGAATTAAACATAAGTAATAACAGTTGGCAATCTATGTTAGCTAAGATCTGAAAGATCTGATTTGTTCCTGCAAATATGGTAACCATCAGGAAGTCACAAAGGAGAAGTTAAAAGAGGGAAGTCAAGATTATGACAAAAATTGAAAAAGGAAGATGAACAGTAAACTTTACAGCCAACAGGAAAAAAAAGAGAAGACAGATGAGACACAAAACACTTGGAATATTTAAATATTAGGTTAACTCACGTTCCATGCAATAATGGGTCGAAAGGTGGATGCTGAGCTCCATACACATGTTGGATACTAAAGGAAAACAAAGAGAGTTACCACAAAAATAATATTGTAAAAGTTTCTGTGTATTAAATAGTCAATAATAAATAGAACTGAAATGTTCCAACAGTTGTCTGTTTCAAAAACTAAAAATAATGAACCTGCAATTGATGTGCATACTAAGAAGTAATTTAATAAAAATCATAGATTTGCTAAACAGGAACTCTGTGAGACCTAAGCTAAGGCTATTTTATTTTTCTAACCAGGAATTAAAATAATAAATAAGTTAGACTCTGCAGTAAGAATCTACAAGAATTCTCTACTCAGATTTATCATTTCTTCATCTTTTGCAAAAAGTTAAAAATTCTCAAAGCAATATCTATAGAGATTTAATCTTCTACGTACCCTTGTCACCCAAAATCCAGCCAGACAGTTCTTAACCATTACTAAAGTACAAGGATGACAAAGCTACAGAAAAATGCAGAAGGTGACAGCTTAGAGAATAAAAGCCATAGGAGTACTGAAAGAATGCTTTGAAACAAGCTGCCAAGGACAGATTTACTCACTAGCCTCTAACACTACAAAATAGCATGTTATTGGGTGGAAACCAAAACTAGATAGTTTGTTTTTTTTTTTTGTAGTTTGTAGATACAAACTACAAGTTCATTACCTCCCAGTTATTGGTTATAAAACTATTCTGTAAATAAAAAAAAAAAAAATGCCACAGAAGACACATCAAGACTTACATGTGGCTTCATATCAGAAATTATTACAACAGAACTCTCTAATTGTAAGAGAAATAAATCATATTTCATTATGATTATAAATCTTATGCAACATTAACAACTACCCAAACCTGTAATAAAAATCACATAGAACAAACATGCCCTCCTGACACACCAAAAACTATTTCCAGACCATAAGGATAATTCCAACCTTAGTAAACCTGATCCACCTGATTTATCTGATATAGAACCAAGCCAAAATGACCACAGTCAAAACAGATTTTAAGAGAGGCTTAGATTTCCACAAGAGCTGCAGCATTAACACCAGTGAAATTAGCCCTAGGAGTGACTGAAAATGGTGGTTTACCAAAACTCTTAATGATTTTTATGTGATTCCATGGAAATCAATTCCCCACCAGCCTTTCCACAGAACCACATGCCATCCTCTCCACAGGCACATCCCTGCTCTAGGCCCACATGAGGGTCAGGTGTCACTGCCCATTTCCATACACATCACCTTTGCCTTTTCCTTACATCACTCTGAATACCTGCAATGCAAATCCACTCAAACAGAAAGCAACAGTCCTCTCCATATCATGAAAAAAACGAATTGAAATCAAAAGCACATTCTCCACAGTGTCCTTGTTCCTCCACAAGCCTGCAGTTGCCTGCAAATTAACTGCAACCATTTATAGATCCTGTGCAAGGGAGGAAGGCCAGAAGTGTTTCACCCTCAAGAGATTCAGCAAAGTTACAAAGAAAACATAGTAGAAGAAGGACAACAGGTGGACTGAAAAAGTTAGTTTGTAACCAAAGAAACAAAACCACTCCCAGTTAGTGCTTATGGGTAACTGCAAATGTAAGAAGGTAAATGATGAGCAAGACCACGTTGCTGAATTCACATAAAGGGTATAAAATACAGAGTTACTGTCCTCTGAGAGCCACAAGTACACATAAAATACAGAGTTACTGTCCTCTAAGAGCCACAAGTACACATTATTCTTACAAAAAGAATACAGAAAACTATACTGTGAGAACAATTTAAGGATAAGACCAGAGAATGTTATTGTTAAATAATAATCTGAACATGTATTTCCATGCTGATGTAACAGTCAAAAGAGTTAACACGACTTTGGGGATCTATTCCCTGGAAAATCTTGAATGGGACAATGTGCTCGTAGCTCTTTACACTACAACAACGACTGCTCTGCTGCTCACACTTCAGATGAAAGCTGAGAAATTGACAATGTTTTGAAATACACAGCAGAAACCAAAACACGTCTCTATGCCTAGAAAATACAGCTTCCTACAAAGCATTTCAAAAATCTCACAACTAGTATCAAGTTTCAAAACATCCTAACTCGGCCCTGCTGAGAGCTACATTCTCCCACTCAGCATTTCCTGGCGAACACGTTCTCACCATCACGTTAACTCCTTTAACCGCGGTGGCAGCCTGGGAGCGCACATTCGGACAATTACTGAACCTTTCTGACACAGCTGGAACCAACACATTCGGACAATTACTGAACCTTTCTGACACAGCTAGAACCAACACATTCGGACAATTACTGAACCTTTCTGACACAGCTAGAACCAACACATTCGGACAATTACTGAACCTTTCTGACACAGCTAGAACCAACACATTCGGACAATTACTGAACCTTTCTGACACAGCTAGAACCAACACATTCGGACAATTACTGAACCTTTCTGACACAGCTAGAACCAACACATTCGGACAATTACCGAAAAACCTTTCTGACACAGCTAGAACCAACACATTCGGACAATTACTGAACAACCTTTCTGACACAAATTACAACCAGCGCTGACCACCACCCATCTCCAGAGCGCTGAGCCAACAAGGGACCCGCGGCCGAGCAGCGACAGACCGGACCCGGCCCCTGCGGGGAGACTCAAGGGCCCGCGGGGTCCGGCGGGGCAGGAACGCGGTGTTGGGGTCACAGTGGAGCGGGGCGGGCACGGACGCCTCCCCGGCCCGGCACCATACAGGGGCCGGCCACGCCGACCTTCCGCGGCTCCTCTCACCTGCCCGGCACCTTCGCGCCGCTCCGCTTCCAGAACTGCTTTCGGCCCCCGTCGCTCGCCATAGCGGCGTCACCTCATCCCCCTCCGCTCTCCCGGCCCGCTCCCTCAGGCTTCACTCCCCGCCATTCCCTTCCACAGAAGCACCACTGAGCGCCGCCATCTTGGGACGGGAAAACAACCCCGCGCCTTATTGGCCCCCCGAAGGGGCCCGGAAGTTTGAGCCAACCAGAAGTGAGATTGCTGCCGGGTGGGCCCGCTAGGGCCAATCGCAGCGAGGGGATGCTGCGGGCGGGTGGTGGGGCCCCGGCCCGGTGCCCCGTCAGGGCTGTGCCCGGGGTGTGCCCGGGGTGTGCCCCGGGCAAAGCTTTCCTGTAAATCCGGAATTGGTTCTCGGCTTTCCGAGTGGGACGTTTTCAGACTTTAGTCCTCTCTGACTGAGCCGTACAGAGCAATTCCTCAGAGTACTCCTCAGAATGCAAAACTTGCCTTGTAAATGGATGGTGGTACTAACTGAAGATCGGTGGGCATCGGTTTATAACAAAATCCATCACATTTTTTCTACTTTTATATTTTTACATTTATATCCAGTTATTAACACAGTGAGGACGGGGGGAGCAGGGGGCCTTGAAGCTTCCTCTGTTTGAAAGTCCTCCCATCATTGTACCCATTTCATTTAAGGCTTTGGGATGATACAACACTGAGGGGTTTTACACGTATCTATCTGTACATTTCCCAGCAATACATCACTTCATAGGGATACATCACTTCTGCCAAGAAAATAAGTCTGGTTTATGTTATGCTTTCAACCATGGCTTCTGAGAAACAAGTGCTGAATTACAGGATTTTTTGCTGCCTCTCAATGCAATTTATCATCTAATTTAACATATAAACAACTGTTCAGGGAACATCCTGCCACAATTAAGCCAAAAAAAAACTGGCACATAGTACAAGACCTGATCTGCAGTGCAACCTTTGTTCTTTAGTATGTAATTCATGTGTAAGTCATTTCTTAAGAATTGAAAAAAAAGGTTTCCTTCTGCTTTGGGATTTACTTTAGCAGTTGCCTTCTAAAAAGTGACAAAAATGAAATGTTTCACAGATCTTGCTAGATCACTGTCCACAGGTGAAAGCTGTAATTTCAATGCCTTTTATAGATATGTATGCTGTAGAAGTATCACCTTCTCCATTTGTGTCCTTTAAGTAGGATTCATCTTAAACATTCTGGACTTTGAGTATCATTAATGGAAAACATAAGAAAAGCAATATGATTTATGTCTGCTAGCTAAAGGGAGATGAAACCTGCAAAGTCATGACTGGAACTTTGTTTCATCGTAGCTAGATAAATTTCAATTATACTTGTTGCTGCTACAATACAAACATGAAGTGCTTTTCTCTTGTGACAGTCAAAAAAGTGATAAATCCATAAAACATACACTCCATTGTTACCATTAAGATGGATGTTAAAACTGTGTTTCAGTTCTTTTTATTTGTTCATTGTTGATATTTATCAAAGAGAAACACAGATTCAGCCTAGCTAGCCCAAGCCATCTGTGATCCTTATGACAGTAGACCTGAGTCCTGAAGTGACACCGTTTAATTTTTGTGTCAGTCTGATGCAGCCATGTGGAACTTCTGGTTGATTTTAGCAGTGGAGGTTTTGCTGAGATAATCAAGTCAGAACAAGGGTAACTGTATTATTAATATTTTGTTACATTAAGTATATGTTACCTTGTGCCTAGGTTTTTAATTTTTCAGAACTTTGTGCTGGAAAAATTGGCTGTTGCACGGATTGTTCCCTGAATAAATCTGACTTGCAAATGGGACTACATTTGTATCAAGAACTGCAAGTGCCCTCCTCTGCTACTCTGAAGGGCTGCTGCCAGTTTGAGACCTGTGGGCCGAAGTCCTACAGAGCTGGCTGCTGTTGACTTTCAAGAAGGCAAGGGTACTGTTTGTATTCCCTTCCCATCCATTTTTATATTTTCTCCTTAACCCGAGTCTCGTTTTATCCCTGGAACAAACCTGTGTTGCCAAGGTTCTGGAGATGCAAGGGATTTGGAAGGAGGAACCTTTCAAGACCTCACCAGGTAAGTTAGGTGCAGTTCTCCATGCCCACCACTCGAGCTGATCTGGCCACAAAGAGTGTGTCCTTGAAGAGAACTTATCACATGGTAATAACTGAGTGTCACAAGAAGGTCAGTTCGCAGCTATGGAAGGAGGATTTGGTCTGAACATGTGTTTCAGCAGTGTCATTGCTTAGCTTTACAGAAATGTGACATGGGCAGCTGAGGGTGTGCATGGGTTCCACTGCCAGTCTCTTTGTGTTTGAGGAGAATTGCCAGTGTCCAGGTGCTGACATTCAAAGAGTGCAGCAACACTGCAGTCACTGCTGGGACTCACTGCTGCTCAGCACAGTCCTCAAGAGCATCCCAACAGCCAAACCAGCTATTTCAGTCCTCAAGAGCATCCCAACAGCCAAACCAGCCATTTCAGTCCTCAAGAGCATCCCAACAGCCAAACCAGCCATTTCAGTCCTCAAGAGCATCCCAACAGCCAAACCAGCCATTTCAAATCTGCACATCTGTATTAACTAGGCTTTGCCTCATGTATTACTCAATACAGGAATATTTCAGTACCATTTCTATAGGAATTTCTGTTGTTTCAGAATAATAAAAATATTAAAATATCTACTGGAGTATTTGTTTTGTTTCATGAAAAGTTGTATGTAAGAATTTATAGTTAGGAAATGGTCTGTTGCCAGTATGGTCAAATAATGTCTTGAGCTACAGGGTGTTTGGTAGACTTCTTCTTTTCCTTTTCTCCCCTTTTTTCCCCTTTGAATTTTTTTTCCTGATTTGTATTCCTCTTAACTTGAGCATTTTTCAAAATCAGGTAACTGCATAGAGTAAGTGATTGTTACTGAGGGTGCTCAGGAAGTTTCTGTACATTCTAGAATCTACATGTGTAGGCATTCTCTTGGCTGACCAAAATTAGGAGTGTTGTAGCTTGCACCAGCAGTGCTTTGAACAAAGTAGTCACTGAGATGTTTATTTAGTGTGTAGCTCCTGAGCTGTGCATCCAGGTGGACATTCAGGTTAGGTTTTAGAAGTTTTCCAGAACTCATGTTCTGGAAAGCTTCTGCTGTGCTGGTGTGGTTACACAGCTTTCTCTGTGGAGGGGCAGTGGTGTCTTGGGAAAATTAAGCTTTTCTGACAACAGATGTATAGTATAGATTGGTGCTAAACATAGTTAGCTAAGCTGACAACAGCACTCCTCTGCTAACTTAGCTGCACTCAGAGCAGGAGGATTTGCAGATAAAGTTGCATAAGCTGGGGAGTGCTTTTTCGTGCTGATCCTTACGCTGCTGTGTCAGCAACTGCGAGGTGTGGCCTAAACGCACTCTGCAAGCTGACAAAGCCATGTCTCTACGTGTGGTGTTTTCTGTTTGCTTTAGTCAATAAGGACTTAAGTTGACTAAGTCAACAAAAATTAATGAAAAGTGAATTCAAATGAGACACTTCCATGCTGAAGCATTATTTTATGCACTTTTTTACTGTTCCAACAAACTAGTGGAAGTTCATCTGAAGAACATAAGGCTTTTTATGGTTGCTGGTCGCTCTTTTGTCTGGTCCGTGGGCTTGCCTTTCTACCAAGACATTGTCTGCATGTACTTTATTGTGAATATCATGGAAGAAACAGTTGTTGAAAGTAAAACTGAGCAAGTGGAGTGAAGTTACCAAGCAAAATCAGAATTCAGGTAGAATCAGAGAGAGCAGTTATTCTTGGGTAGAAAACAATCCCAGAGAGTATAGTACTTGGTACTTGATCCAAAAGATATGAGGCAAAGTAAGATAAAAGGAACAAGCAATCATGCAGAGACAAGGAAGAAAGAAAACAGGGATGTTAAAAAAGAGGGATAAGCAATAGCTGCATTCAAAGAGGTTGGACGTGGTCCAGCAAATCACACAGGCACAAGACCTCTGTCAGGGCAGTGCAATTTTTCTCCAGAAAACTGGAGAGGAAAAGAGAGAAGGAATCAACATGGGAGAGTAATGGCCAGAAGGAGTTCATCATTGAAGACAAGCCATCACTGTAGTATTTTGTAACTTTTACTCTGCAAGTGCCTTTCCTATTACACATTAATTGAAAAAGATTTTGAAAATAATAGCAAATTTGTGAAAATACGTTTACATTGGTAATGCAGATGTATAGAATCATGAACACTCATACTCTATATCAGTGAAAGAAGATTGTGAGACAGAAAAATAAATAAATAAATAAATATGTGCTGGTTTGGGGTAAATGTCTTTGTCTTGTTTCTCCATCTAGAAGAGTGATTGATGTGGGTAGTTTTCAAAAGTTGTCATTCACTAAAATATTAGTGGCAATGCTCATGTTGACATGTCATGCATTTTAGGTGAAGGTTTTTTGCTTTATTTTTGTTTGTGTCCACACATCAACTGACACAGCCTGCTGGGTGTAGCCTGGCACTGCACTCTGTGCCCAAGGACTGCTGCTCATGGGCAGCCCAGTGGATGGAAATTCTCTTTGCTGAAGTCTCACACAATATGTAGTTAAGACTTAAACAACTCAGAGAAAGAA
Organism: Ammospiza caudacuta; assembly: GCF_027887145.1. NCBI lineage: Eukaryota > Metazoa > Chordata > Aves > Passeriformes > Passerellidae > Ammospiza > Ammospiza caudacuta. The sequence goes on from NC_080597.1 coordinate 62,283,372, forward strand.
GGACACTTTGTAAGTGGATGTTCTGGGTAGAAGACAGACAAGTTTGCAAAAAACAAAAGATCCTCTTTAAAATGTATTTCTAGTTCCTTGACATTCCACCTAATTTTGCCTCCTCTGCATACAGGGGTATTTAAACATAACATTACAGCATGACAGAACTTCACACCCAGAGTAATAAATCAATGTATATTTGTCTCTGAGCCATGATAATTGTCTTACATTCATTGTTGAGAGAAACTTATTTTCTTTAAACTGTTTGGTTCACATCAGTTTCTGAATTTCATGTTCAACTTACTATCAGAACAAGGTGAAAAGCAAAATCATTGGAGCATTAGTTTATGTTTCTTGAAGTTAAAAGGTCTCAAGCTATTGGGAGAGCTTTAGAGATGGCAGGTGACCTGCTTAGTACTGTGGTTTGATGAGGAGATAGTTAATACCGTTTCTCTAAGATCAGTAGCAGAAGGCAGCTCCTTGGAACAGACACAGAAGCTCTTTTGTTTTTGCCTTTTTTTAATGCCCAATCATAACAAATAACAAAGCTATTGCTTTAGGCTAAAAACTGGGCACGTATACAATGTAAAAGATGTGTGTCTGGAGCTTTTCTGAATCTAAAAATTGGTTTGTTTTTTTTCATTAAGAATCATCCATAATGTACTTGAGTGCAAAACTAGATTTGGGCATGGAATATGAGAGTGAGCAAGGCTGTCAGACCCCTTGGGTTTCTGTTTTAAACAGCCATACTCATCTTACTTACTATGTGCCTCACTTTTTTCTTCTTTTTGTATTATAGAAGTTTGTATTATAGAAATTTTTTGAGAAAGTACCTGAAAAAAAGTGTCTTGTAACTTTAAGAAGAAATTCAATAACAAGCTTAGGTGCTTTGGTTCAACCACTGTATTTTGGTTGTTTTTCTTCTAATGGACAACTTAATCTCAAATTTCAGGAAAAACACCGGACACAGACAGAAGTATTTATCAGCATTATTTACTTTTTTGTTATTTCAGTTCATTCTCTGGACAGTCTGTCTTTCTTTTTGTATTTGGTCCATCATTCCCAGATGTATTTAGCATGGAGGCGTTGCATTTGGCATGCCAGTAGCATCAATCATGTCCTTGGTCCCTTCCTTGTTTTGGTCAAGAAAAGCTCTTTAGAAGTAAATCTTTAACTCCTCACACATATCTAAGAGTGGAGACATGATGATACACAGAAATTTCAATGGATTATCTACAGCAGATGTTTTCAGATGTTAGAGCGCATTAAACTGTGTGTTAATTGACATCTACCATTTATCTTGAGAGCACACATTTGTTATCTCACAATATTTATGACTGACAGCAGCAGGATCTGGGATTTGGAGATTTTTTTCGCTTGTCTTGTCTTTGACTATCCAGCTTCATCACCAGTGCTTTTATGGCTTTTTCTTGGATCTCTGCATCTAAGTCTTCCACTGACATGTCTTTTCATGTCTCAAAGCCCCTGTTAGTGCATTTTTCATATCATTTGTGTCTATGGGAGGGATTAATTTTTGTTGGTGTTTCTTGAAGATAGCAAAGCCTTTACCATGCTATTTGACCCTATTTATCTCTCAATTAATTTCTCATTGATCCAAATGTGTATTAGAAGGTAATTAAGTTTCACAGTTTGCTTTTTAATCCCATTTCAGGGTTTCTCTGCCTAGCAGTTGAAATGTACACTTGAACTGAAAAGAGTCTTATTCCTGTCTTTCTTAGTGTTCCACACATTTTCAGCATTAAAATCCTATTAATGCAATTTCTGTAAAAAAGGATTAGTGGTAGAGTAAGTTCAGGTAGTGTAAGGTGAATGAAAAATCCCAGATAAAATTAAAAAAAATACAGCTGGCCTTAGAGTGTATTGCATAGATATTTTCCGGAAGTATCTTCACTGTAATACATTATAGTTGTTATTCAATTCAAGTAAGTTGCATCAAAGCCATGTTTTTTTCTTCTGAAAGAGGAATGGACTTTGCTACTTAAGAGATAAGTCTGTATCAGGTCTCATGAACTGACTGTTATTGAATATTTATTGTTGGTTTTGTGGCTTGTGTATGCTTTTGTTGGAGAGCAAATATAAACATGAGCAATGAGTGTAATGAAGATAATGCAGTTGGAGTCCCAGGAACAGAGTCTTTCCAGCGTAACTTTCAGCAGAAAAGAGCTACTGAGTGCTCCTGGGGTAATGCTGTTGGCCGAGCTGCCCATTTTACTGGTGAGAGTGTTGGCAAGGCTTAGGATTTAGTAGCAGAGAGGTTGAGAGCTTGGTGAAGAGACATAAGCAAAATTGTAATGCAAAGAAAATGGGGGTAGCTACAGATTTTTGGGTGAAAATATATGATAAATGTAACAAAGTATTTTATACATTTTCTTTTAGATGTGCTGCTCCTTATCCAAGAGGTATGTCCTGTTAGTGAGTTGGATTTGCAAAGCAGTCTTTAGCTGAAGATGATAAATGCTCTCCCATATTTAATACTGTTGGGGGAAAAAAATCAAAACTTGCAATGTTTTTCTTTTTAGATCTTGTTACTTTTGAGAAGTGGATAGGAATAGTAGACAGTTTTCAGCTAAGTGAAAAAAAGAAAACTCAAGACTAAAACGCAAGATTTAAGCATTTTTCTATTCTTATCACTTTCTGGTATAACACAGCATGTAGCATCATGTTGTAAAAGTAATAAAAGAGAACAGCTTAGCTTCTAAACCTTGAAATGAAAATTTGCAATTTTCTTGAATGGTCTTGACAGTTGTGTCAGGACTGGCGATCTTAGTGCAAGAAATGAACTGAAAATACTGATGTAAAACCACCAGAGAGTCCCTAAGTTTTGAAGAGAAATTGATAAGGTAATCACAGAAAGCTCTCAGAAGTTAAAGCCATTTTAAATTGAAAGAGCTCAAAGGTTTAATCTCTTCTACTGAAATCCTGAAGTATAGTGGTAGTTAATTCTAGTACAGGCATAGTCATTAAAATAAGATTTCTCAAGTAACCAGAGCAAATAAATACATTAAATGTAATTTTTCAAAGATCTTTCCAACACTGAAACTCAGCCACAGCCCATGGAACAGAAAAAATATTGAAATACTAATGAAGTCTGAAAGCTTCTGTGTTTTTTCCTTCTTGGTTTTGTTTTGTGAGAAGAAAGACTTGCTTAAGGAGATTGTGTCTTACACTGTACTAGTTAATGCAGCAAAGGGAAGAACAAAGAGATTTCTACCAGACAAAACTTAGTCTATTCTTTTACAAACCTTAAAAAAAAAAAGCTCATGTCATACTATATTTTTGTTCCCCTATTAATAACACTGCAATTTTTATGACTATCTGTATGAACCCATGCCACCTTTGTTGTCTGTGACTTACATAAATCTCTATGTGATGCTCTTCTGTTTGTACCAGTTCTCAGTCAATGCTAGCCAACATTTTTACTAATGCTCTAAAAATTCAAAATCACTTGTGGCAAAAATTAAAAGTTTCAGGTAACGATAATGGCAATCACTACTCCAGAATGTAGCAGAGCCATAACATCAATTAGTTGTTGGGAAGTAATTCTGGAGAAAGTGTTATTAATTTTAGATATATTGCTGAAAACTTTGCTATGGTTTAGCTATAATTCATTGGTCCTGACTGAGGTTTTTACTGTCTGAAAAATCAATGTTCTTTATGCAGAATATCAGAGAAGATGATCATAACCATCCCTTGGGATGCAGAACCTATGAATTGCCCTCTAAGCTATTCTGTTTTTAATTTCTTGGTATTATTCAACTCTTTTTGGCTGAATTATACTCTCAACAGTATTATATTGTTTTAGATATGGCATATCTAAAACAATATATGAATATATATGAATGCATATGAGATACAGATGCTTGCTTTTATTTAGAAATCAAATTAAAATGTGGTTTTGTTAGAATATCACCAAGAATAATGGACTTTTCATCTTTTTGGCAGAAGGAAATTTAATGGAACAAACTTATTGAAATTACTGTGTCTAAAGCCTCAAAATGAACTTTCCTGTGTTTGTGTACTGAAGAAAGGAGTTTACATGGTATTGCATAGGTTTTAATCCAACTAAAATTGAAACATCTGTCTGGAAATTTGCTCTGTCTCTCCTCACTGAGAAGTCAGGAGAGTTGGCACCTTCTCTAATACAGCTTATGGGAGGGGGGTCTGTCTTGGAACCTTTTCCTTTGGAAACAGTAACAGGCAATTTTTTCGTAGTTCTTAAATAATTACCCAGTTGAAGCGTGAATATATGGGAACTGCAAAGGAATAAATCACCCCAGCAGCAGCTATATGCATTTTTAATAGCATCCCAATTTTCTCTCTTTCACACTGCACAATAGAAGAAAATGTCCACTTTATTTCATTGCTAATAGTTTCAGTATGCTGAAAACTAGTAAAGTTAATGAGAAAATTATTATGGCAGAGAAATACTGGTCAGTTTTCATCTAGTTTTTGGAAATGATGGATCTAGGATAAAACTGCTATTAGTAGGCTTTGAATTTGGTCATTTTCCCTAACACCCTTGCTGTTCTGTAACCTTTCAGTATCTAACTTAGCTTTGGAAATTTTCTTTTATATTTATGAAGTTGAAGCTTTTGTTTTTACTTTTGTTTTCACCCATGTCAAAATGGGAAACAAACATATATGTGAATAAATCCTTGTTTGCATTCAAGTTCTCCTTTCTTGAAGGCAAAGAGCTATTCATCACTGCATCTCTGATGGTGATGCAATCTGAGCAATGAGATGCATCACTGCATCTCATTGCTCTTTTCAGTGCGCTCAGGCATCTCTGTAGAGGGGCTGAGGTGCCCTTGGCTCTACTGGAAACATTATGTCATCATCCAAACAAGATGTCGTTATGCCAGGAAAGGATCAATACTTTGATGAGTAGTTGCTGGCTCAAAACTGCATTGTTATTTTATAAAGGACCACCTGGAATACATTCCAAAGCATTTCTCGTGGTATGAAGCTCTAGGGATTTGATTTGTCTCTCTGCCCAGGAAAATGAGTTGATTCATCTGTAAATACATGTCTGCCAACCTCAGATAATAAGAAAACATGCATCTTGTGCCCACATCAGGCTTCAGCCTTTCAGCCATTTAAATAGTTTACTCTCTTTGGGAAGGAAGTACTTCACATACCAAGAATTAATTCAGTGGGGAAGAGAAAAAAAGCTTTTAGCCTTTTTCCTGCTGCTGAGACCAGGTGAGCATACCCTTGGGTCTGTGTGAGCACACAGCCCTGGCAGTGCTTCCCTGGGTGGGGTGCAAGGGCTGGCAGCCCCCAGAGGCTTCACTTGGAAATGGTGCAGTGCTGCAGTCCTGGAGAGGGTGCAGTGCTGCAGGCCTGGAGAGGGTGCAGGGCTGCAATCCCTGAGACGGAGCAGTGCTGTAATCCTGGAGAGGGTGCAGTGCTGTAATCCTGGAGTGGGTGCAGTGCTGCAGTCCTGGAGAGGGTGCAGTGCTGCACTCCTGGAGTGGGTGCAGTGCTGCAGTCCTGGAGTGGGTGCAGTGCTGCAGTCCTGGAGAGGGTGCAGTGCTGCAATCCCTGAGAGGGTGCAGTGCTGCACTCCTGGAGTGGGTGCAGTGCTGCAGTCCTGGAGAGGGTGCAGTGCTGCAGGCCTGGAGAGGGTGCAGTGCTGCAGGCCTGGAGAGGGTGCAGTGCTGCAGACCTTCCCCCTGCCCCCTCAGCTGGCTCCCCAGCCAGGCTGCAGTGCCTGTGCTGGCATCTGTGTCTGCCTGGGGACCTGCAGCTGAGACAAACCAGAGCCACAAGCCTCTGGCCAATGTGTTGGGAAAGGCAGGACAGATACAGCTGAAGGGCTCTCTGCTGGAACAAGCTCAGCTCTCCGCTGAGAAACAAGTCTTGGAAGAGATTAGTGTTGTTCAGAGTACTAAACTAGCATTGCTTTGGATAATATCACAAGTATGCAACAACCAAGGGTTATATAACTGGTTAGCAAAATGGTTGAAAAACTTTTTGGGGTCTTCTTGTATCCTTTTCATGCAGTTGGCAGTGGCTTTAGCAAAAAGGCTGTATGGAAGTCCTATAGCTCCTTATGAACAGCTGATATCTGAGGGGAAAACATGACCTTGCTAGATATCAAAGCATCATTTGACCCTCCCATGGACTCCTTTAATTCTTGTGTTGGCTCAAGAATCAAGTAATCCAATTTGAGGATTTAAATGTATAAAGACATGGAATTATTTTTTCCTTTTTCCTTTTATACTGATGAGGAAAAAAAGGAGTTCAAAATCTTTCCATGATATTTGAATTTTCCTTATTCTTTTTAGATTAATTGTCTGTTTATACTAAGCTTGATAGAGACTCAGTCCCTAGTACAGTTTTGAATGAATTTGACTTGTCTAATAGAGAGAAGTTGGTCATGGTTGTTACCAGAGTAAACAGATATATTTACCTTGACAGAAGGCATTCTTACCTCACCTCTATTAGGTTCAGACCTAATTTGTCAAAAATGCTCCCAGGTTCTACTTCATGTTCTGGGGTGCTGAAAATATTGAAGAATTCCTTTTCATTCTAGCTCAATTTAACTATTACAACCCACCATCAAAACACTGATTATAACATTAGGCTTGTAAGAGCATCTGAATTATTGACAAAAATGATGGTTATTTTCTGGAAACATAACCAATGCAGAACCTGCTTTTCATACAGAAACAATGTGATTCACTGCATCTGGAGGACAAGGTCAGCCTGAATACTTATTTTGCCTTAAAAGAATTCCTCAGTGTTTGTTTGCTGTTTTGTTTCTTTCAACAGCAAAGCCATATGATATTTCAGCTGAAGAAACATCCAAGGAATTTTATCAGTGCTCTTGTGAAAAGCCTTTCATAGCATCCATCAGCTCCTGAAAACTTCAGTGGGATTGTTCATCTCTTTGATACCAAGGAGATAGGATCAATATCTGAGAGATCTATTGTAAGTTTAGGAGTCCTGAAGAAATCAGCCAGCAATAGGCATCTGTGGTTCTTTGAATGTTTATTCTTTCATGCAGTCTTTTTTTCTTTTGCCACCTGCACATCTAACCTGCATTGTTATTGATTTTTATCTGGCAGACAGGCCTCAATATACACATATACGATGTCTGGGAGAAACTGAACCTAGGTGGGAAGGTTTCACACTGCCCTGAGAAGCACTGATTTTTCTAAAAAGCTCAGATACGGATATTATGAATTCTAAGAACAGTAACCTTGAACAAAGACTTTTTTTCCTAGAAAATATATGAGAACTTTTTAACAGACGCAAGAAAGAAGAGCCTTGTGTGCTTTTGAGAGGACTGAGCTTTATAACTTTGCCCCTTCTGTTAGAATTAGTCCACTTCATTTGTTCTGTATTATGCAACAAACTGAAAGCATCACTGTATAAGTAGCTCTCACAATCCCTTCACACAGTGTTTTTTTCTCATTTAAGCAGGCAAAAATAAAAAATTGTCTTATTATTCCTCCTATAAAAGTATCATCAAAGCCCATTGTCTTAGTTTCAGTTCTCTGTTGACCAAGTATTGGACTTTTAATGTTCAATTTTTCTTATTGAAAGAAGGACATAGCTCAGGAGCATCTTCCCCCTTGCAGAGGAGGAGCTGGGGAACACCTACCTTGCCACCAGCATTTCCATCCTGTACTCTACTGTAAATGGAGTTTCACATTTACTGATGATTCCTCCCTGAGAAAAAGCAAGCAGTTTTCTCTGAGGTTGCTATTAATACCTCATTATGAGATTATGATAAGAGCTCTCCCTGGAGTCTGCCAGCAAAACAGCTGTTGGAGTAGATGTGTCAATACTGCTCAGGGCTGTAATGTTTTGGTAATCTCAGACTTGAAGGTAAAGTCAGGCATCATTTGCAGCATGTCCAGGTGTCAGTCAGCTGCAGACCAAGGAGCTCTGGAATGGTGTCTGAACCTGGCCTTTCTCATGTCAGCATGACCACAGGGCCATTAATCTGCATTTTTGGAACCTACCTACTTTGACAATTAGTGTATTAGGAAACAAAGTGTCTTTCTTAGAGTAACTACAACGTTGACAACATTGTGATGGAAATATGTTAATACAGGAAAGGAGAAAAAGAGTAATTCCTGAATTTCGAAGAGCACATCTACTTTATCCCACACTTGGAAGTGTTGTCCTTCTATACAGAAGAATGATTGGAGGGTGATCTCTGCTTGAGATGAGTAAAAATTCCTTCATGTTTCTTGATCTATTTTTAAGGTGGGTTTTCAGTCAATTCATACTTTCCCTATACAAACTTCCACAAGATCTGGCAAAAAATTATTGACTTAGAAAAGAATTCTTCTTAATCCCAGTGCTATGATAGCTGTGCAAACTCATACAAAAGCTGCTTGAGCAGCAGTAGTAAAAACAGTGCCAAATACATTTAGCTGTTTACTTTCAAGCTAGGAAGTGCTGCAGGGATCTTGGCATATGGCCCCCACTATTTGAAATCTGAGGAAATTCCCACTGGGTCTGAGACCAAACACTTTCTTGCAGCCATTTAGTGGGCTTTTACTACTGTGGTGTTTTAAAAGCTGTGATGGCTAGCAGCCTCTCACTGCTCAGGAACCCAGCTGAGCTGCCCCACAGAGTGCTGTTCAGCTTGCCATGGTTGCAAGCACAATTCAGCCACTCCCAGCTGTGTTCTGCCTACTTACAGCAATGATTAATTTCTTCCCAAGACTTCAATATAAAAGTCATCTGAACTGAGTGATGTGCAGTGCTTCATTCTTCTTTGCTATGTTTTTTAATATTAAAGCTGTGAATGATTGTTTTTTCACATTAGAATTTTCAGAAAAAATGTCCCTTACAGTCCTGTTTTTATTCTAGTGGACCTACATAAGCAGGCTGAAAACAAATCAGTAACTGAAAATCAGGGTGGTTTTTTATGTAAGAGGCAGGATTAAATCTCTTTAAACAGTACTTACTATTTATTGATTAATGTAGAATTCATGCATATTAATAAAAATAGTGTTGGTAAAATCTGAGGCAAACTCTCTTTCCTTTCTCATCATTCATTCATTTTTCACCAGTTTGTTGTTTCTGTTTGTTTGTTCTGTTTGTTCTGTTCTGGATTTTTTGTGTTTTATGCTGAGCAGGAATCAGGACATTATGGGGGTTAACTTATGATAATGACAGTAAAGGGTAGAAAAGTTGATTGTAGACTGCAAGGTTAGTAGGCCCAACATTTCCCACATTTGATCAAAGTAATTCTGGTTCCAAAGCATCCCCATGGCTTCTTGTCACAGCTTCACTGCTGCAATTCAGACTGGTGCCCAGCTATGGCAGGTCAGCTGCACTGCAGCCTGAGAAAAGGAGGGTAACCATTAAAATCAACTTGTGTTGATTGTCCTAGAACATTGTAATAAAGTTTTTGTAATGGAAATAGTTTCCAACAAGCCTTGAAACTATTCTTAAAATTGCCTCATTTTGCATCAAAGAGAAAAATGTTATAATTTGTTGAACAACCACTGATTTGATGAAAGTTTTTGCCCACTCAAAAATGAATTTTAAAGCACAATGGAAGAACCTGACTGTCTGAGAGAGCTTCCCATGGGCATTGTAAAGGTCAACCAAATTCCAAGCCAACCATTTCCCCCACAACAAATGTTACCAAGAGATTGCATCTTAGGGACGGCAATGCTTATGTTATTCTGTGCATTTGTGCTATGACCTTCCCTCAAATGATGAAGAACATTTACTCCTGAGCTATTCCATACTACAAAATCTCATTCAGAATTTGATCATTCACTAGCAGCTTGCTGTAAACAAGATCATTAGCTTATAGGCTGATTTTCTGCTTCTACTATGAATTTTCAAATATTGGTGTCTCCAAGGAAAACAAAAGATTGTTTACTAAAGAGGAAAATGCATTATGCCTTCCAAATTAATTGGTAGGAATAAACTTGAAACTTGACTGCTTGTGTGGTTTAGTTATTACATCAGCTTGAAGTAGCTTCTTCACCAAATTAAAGAGACACAGCCCTTCTGTGCTCACCATGCTCCTGTATGAGTCAGAGATTTCCATAGAAAACGCATCCACCTGTGGATTTCTGATCTATGGAGCGTTCTGTGTACATGTTCTTAAGAAAATTATACTATGCCTTTTTGCGTTTAGCTGGATTGATTGGATTTTTGAGTCATTTATAAAAAGTCCCAGCAGCGCTGGGTAATATATGGGGTTTGGGTAGACTTTATGAAAAGTAACAAAGTTAATTCTATGCAGTCAGCTGGAATACATGAAAAGGAGGATGGATGCTGTGATAATACCCCAAAGATACTCCCGAAGCAGGTTTGACTGAGCATACCCTGCCAGCTAGTGCTTCTGGACTCCTAAACCAAAACCAGGAGTCTTCTACAAGGGGTTAGACGTAGCTACAAATGTGTTAGCACTTGCACCCTTACAGCAACAGCATCTTTGAGACCATGATAATGATGAACATGGTTGTGAGTTCACAGAGTTGCCATTTCACTAGCTGTCCATTACATCTTTCAATAAAAATAGATATTAAAGGACACAGACATTCTATACTATTTATTTAAGGTGTGATAGATCACTTGTAGCAGCAGACAATGTGTTGTATTATTGGTAGATTGGAGAAGAGAAGATAATGAGGTGAGCTACTCAGCCAAATACTGATTTTGTAGAGGGTGTCTCTTTAGATTCAGTTCCAGATGGGTGAATACAAGATTCATTTGAGCCTGATGATAACTTCACCCTTACAAAACTGTTTAAAACCAGGCTATTTTAGTCTGGTGGTTGCCAAAATATTTCTACATTAGCAGCTGTCTCTTGAAGTTACTGAGATATCAGCTTGATCAACCATCACTTTCCTTGAAACCTGTTTGGCTTTTTGAGTACTTGAACTATAGCTGGACTTTGAAATGCATGAAACTATGGAAGATCGGGTAGTGGCCATCAACTCTGAGTTGTACGAACTCATTTTTTGCCAGGTGCCCACGACAATTTGGAGCCTTGGGTGACATACAAAGGCCAGTAAAGGCAAAAGAGGTGCATTTTAAAAAAAAGATTCTGTTTTCTAAACCATGGAAACTACTACCAAAAAATGAAGCTGATAAAACCATATAAAAGGTCTGGTCTTGTGGCCCTGGGATCAATCTAAGTTTTGAATGAACATTGTAACCATACCCAGCTTAGCAATATGGTTCAGAGCAATAATGCAGTTTCGAAGCACTATTGGTAGAAGCAGATACCTTGGTAAACTTCATTTACTGTCTGTTCATTAAGTTCTAAGGACAGTTGTGGTACCCATGAAAGATTCTGTTTGGAAGAAAACCAAATCAGGTGCTGCAATGCTTTTCAGTAACATTCCTGATTTGGTTGTGGAATATGCCACCAAAAGGTGCTCCAGTTTGTGCCTATCATTTTTCCTTGAGCATTGGATGTAATGGAGATATCATAACTGGGAAATCAGCTCACATCTAAACAAGGGGGAGCCTCCCAACACTCCTATAATGGATATGTAAGGAGTCTTAGCATGCATACTTTCATCTGACTGCACCTCCAGTAGAGGACAAAATTAGTATATTTAGAAGTTCCTTTGGCTAAGACACTAATCCTGGGATTTAGGATAAAACTCTTGAGGTCTCCCTGATAGGGAGTGTCATCAGCCATGAGGCACAATATTCTGCTGCTCAAACCTAGGCATTTAGTGCTGTTCTAGACGTTGAGTAACTCTAGGGTAGCCCCCCACCACTGGCTACTGCTACAGAGCATGTGGTTGTGACGGTGTTCACAGGGGTCTGAGGTTGAGGGAAGAGATGAGGATCTGACTCCATGCTTCAGAAGGCTCGATTTATTATTTTATTATATATATTACATTAAAACTATACTAAAAGAATAGAAGAAAAGATTTCATCAGAAGGCTAGCTAAGAATAGAATAGGAAAGAATGATAACAAAGGTTTGTGGCTCAGCTCTCTGTCCGAGCCAGCTGGGCTGTGACTGGCCATTAATTACAAACATCCAACATGGGCCAATCACAGATGCAACTGTTGCATTCCACAGCAGCAGATAATCAATGTTTACATTTTGTTCCTGAGGCCTCTCAGCTTCTCAGGAGGAAAAATCCAAAGGAAAGGATTTTTCATAAAAGATATCTGCGACATGTGGGTCTTTTTTGAGACCCTGTGTCATACTCTGCCTGTTCCAGACAGGCATCTTGGCTATCCAGAGCCTCTCAATTAGCATTGGGCACTTTGCTTTAGGCAAGCTGGATCACAGTTGGGTTCAGCTCCCAAGTACGTACTAAACAAAACCAAAAAAATCTGAAAATTTTTTCTGTGAACAATGTCTGAAGAGATTAGCAATCCAAGGCTTCCGTGGCTTGCGTCCAAACTCAGAGTTTTGGTGTCTGTCCAGGAAGTGGAAGAGAGATAGGAAGTGAGGTTGAGGACTTGCATTTTAAGTCTGCTTTATCCACATATGTTTATGCCTTTCCATAATTCAAACCTTCAAAAGTAATTTAGGAGACAGCACTCTAACACTCATTAGGCTGTATCTCACTTTCTGGAAAGAAAGCATGATTTATTCTCATATATCACACTCTGAACAGCTAAGTAGATTACCAGAGAGTTGAACACAGAAAGGAGAAACTTTTAGGATTTTCAGAATTAGCAAATTAAATTTCAGAGATAAAGAAGTCTAGATGCATTATATTTTCATCACTCTGAAGTGTTAAATAGTGGGTGAGGTGTTAACATCATTATCATCCAGTGAATTTGGAAGTTCAGGTAAATGTTTTTCCAACTGGCTGTACATGCACACCTGCACCCATACCCACCCACATGTTTTGCAGCATCTTCAGAGAGTGGAAGGAATTAACATCTTTCTTCAGTTTTGTCATTACTCGTGTTGCTTTTTATCTGATAGTTTTTAGAGAGCCACGTTGTCATTGATTCAGATAAGTAGGAGCAGTTTGTCTGTTTTAACCCAACCTCATGCTGTGCTGCTGTCGACACTGCTATGCATGTTTCCCTAATCAGCCACATGAAACATTCATGGTTTGTCTTCTGAAACACTGAGTACAGGGGTTTGTGCTGCTTACAAAGGGAAGATGTGGGGATTTATCTCCTTCTGCTTGTCCTGTTTGTTGTTGGGTACCACCAGCTTCTGGTAAGTCTAGAGCTGCATTTCTGGTTTCTGCTGAGGCAATCTGTAGGACACGTCTCCATTTCTCTCTCCCCACTTCATGTTCTGTCCCACAGTGTCCATGGCACTTCCATGCATGACCAGGATGGTTTGTGATGTTGAGATTATTAACCATGTGATACAGGCAGTAAGTCACACATGCTTTCTCAGCAGACAGTGATTGCTGGCTGTGAAAGATACATTAAAAAAAAAAAAAAAAAAAAAAAAAAAAGCAAGAGGAATAGAGGAATGAAATGTTGTACAAGTTTAATTAGACTGAATATTTATTTTAACTCAATACTACTTCCCTGATTTCTATTATAGTTGCTGTTCTGTCCCTTTGTGGGTTCATGCCCATCCTACTGTGACAGAAGAGGAAGTTTTTTGCAGCTAAATCCAGTACAAATGTTTTATTAGTTCAAGTGTCATTATTGCATTTTCTTTTCTAATCAAGACAAATAATATGCCATTAAGAATATAATCTTTTTTCCCACTTATAGCTACAACCATAAAAGCAATTGGTTTGAATCGTTTCTTTGCACTCAAGGTTCTTTTTTGAAACATTGATTACTCCTAATTGCCATTTCTCATCCATAATGATTTAAAATTGTGTCTTTCAGAGTCATGATTTTTGCAAAACAGTTCACATTACAGTGTCTGGACATAGTTTTGAGATGATTTATTTTTCAAAGCATTGCACTGAAATCTGATTCATTGTTCTGACTAAATTAGCTGATTGACTAAAACCCTGTGCAATATTTTAAAAACATAAAACTTTCATCAAAAGCTACAATTTGTATAAATTGTATTTCAAATTATATGTAGACTAATCAGCTCTAAATATGTTTCCCATAAAATAGGGTGCTCCAAATTAGTTAGCCATTGCCACCTGGTAAAACAAACAGCTTACAAATGTGTATTACATTACTGTTCAGTCTTTGAATTTTCTTTTCAGTATACTCATAACTATCCCCAAAATTACAGTCATCCCTTTGAACAACTATAAAGTTGGGTACAGCAAAGTTCCTTAAATATATTTGTTTACTAGAAAGAAATTTTTAACTTCAGTTATGAGCTGAACCTCTTTCCTCACCATTGCCCTCTTTTTTACTGTGCCTTCTGTTCTTAGCTTTTCATTTAAATATAATACCAGAAAATCAAAAAGAGTATGTCATTTCAAGTCAACATGCATGCTGAGATGTCAAAAGGCATATGCATAAATAACTCTGCTTTGGGGATTTTATGCAAAGTATTGGCATGTATTTGCATTCTAGTACCACTGATTCAGACAACTTCATACCAGCTGTCATCATCTCTACTACAGTAGCGATCTGACAAACAATCAAAGTGAAAATTACTCTATTCAGACAAACTGCTGCAATCCATCTTTGATCTTACCATTCAGAACCTTGGTCTGAAAAAAAATTTCACCTACATTTCTAAGCATTTACTTTAGGTTTGTATTCTATTTTTGAAATATTGGACTAACCACAGAAAGCAATGTTGTTAATTAAATCACATGAATTAACTAAACTTGTGCCTAGGAGAAAATTCATGCTTATTCAAAGAAAAAAACCTTTCCCTCATTTACCTTAAATCTGAAAATGCAACTCTGAAAGAATCTACAAACAGGATCTGTATCTTTACAAAGGTAGGTAGTTATGAAAAAATAAATTTATGCACCTGTGAACTTTCCAGTTATATAATGAATCAATAACACAACTGATGAAACTGTGTCCCAAAACTAATAAGATGGAGAAAAGAAATAATACTTTTTATTTCTTACATTCCTATCTTTTAGGAATGACTTTATTCTGCTAAAGGTATTGTGTAGGTTCACTTTTTTTCTGATGAAATCAAAATGGTGGAATAATTTAAATGAAAATATGAAAATAGAAATCTTGGTTACAAATAATTAATTTTTCAAAGTGGACTTTCAGCAAAGTTAACTCTCTGCTAGTCAATTTAAAAATTACAGTACTCATAAGAAAGAGTCAAATCCGTCAAATAATTTTATTTTAGGCAAATAATACCTTTGCCCTTCTGAGCATCCTTCCTCCTCATATAGTAACTCTGCTGTCTTGTAAATAGTGTCTGTGTCTTTGAACCTCTTTTGCTCCTGTAAGAAGATGGAATTCAAGATCCATCTTTAACCAATTATTCACAGTCATGTAGATGTCATGAATGACACATGAGCCTGTGAATATCGGTCAAAATGTCTTCCAAGAAGGCTGGTGTGGATATTTGTGTTTCATAGTATATTTGATAGGTGATAAGTTCAAAAGAGAAAAGTTGATGAAAGTGTTGAAGAACCTTCCGAATGTCAAATAGGAAGTAGGAGGATTTTTTGGTAACTGGTCATTAGGGGTTTCACTAGCTCCTGAATGAGCTCAATCTACCTATGTTCACAGGAATGATTACAGCTTTAGTCAGAAATGATACATCAGTGTCATTTCCTTGGTGATGAGGAAAAAAAGGAAAAAAATTTAACATAATAATATGATTAGGTTTATGTTTCATCTGATTCAGTCTGTATCAGGTTGATTTGTAATCTTGGCAGCTATACGGAATCAAGAACATTTTTAAGAATGTAGATTCTTTGCATAAATATACTGATGTCTTTGTTGCTTATGTTTTTTTGATTTATTAACATTGGGTGGCTACAGATATTTCCACTGATATTTGGAAATGAATAATTGATTTGACTGCCATGGATGACATTGCTGTTCATATGGTTTTTATAAATTTTATTTTTATTTTATTTTATTTTATTTATTTATTTTATTATAGTAAGATGATCATGGGCATTTATATAGTATTTATATATTATTATAGTAAGACCATGGGTGGTGCCTACAGAGATGCTTCTGTGGTTGCCTAAGTACTAGATACTTTATCTGGTTTTATCTGCTAGACTGATTAGTCCAACTAAGTATATCTTAGGTAATATTTGGTCTGAAGTGTCACAATAAATAATAGGGAAGTGCTTATTTGCTAGTGCTGATAATCTGATTATCTGTATTTCTATTTAGTACCTGTGTTGTTAATGAGGCTATCCAGAACTGAAGGAAGTAAATAATATTTTTCATTGTGAGATTGTTTTATTTTAAAAATATTTCACTAGTAGGTTATTTTAAGTCTTATAAATATACTCCCCATATTTTTCTTTTCTGCTTCAGAGAAACAGCAACTGGTTTGGTTTATATCCTCCTTGGAAAGGGGCTGTTTCTACTGCCTCCACAGTCTGTGTGATTTTTTTTTTTTCTCCCCTGTGCTTTCCTATTATTTTACTTGCAGTGTTGATTAGTAGTTTTACAGTGTGTTCTTCTAAAAGCAGCATAAAAATAAGTCGTCTCCCCATCTTAAGTGTAAGAATAATTTTCTTTCATTTTTTAGTTTATGGAGGCCATGATGCCTGGTGCAAGTTGGAAGAGCCCTGATATGGATTAGTGCCCTGCCTGATGAAGCAAAGCAATTAGCGAAGTACTCTGGGAATAAAAGATCCAGTTAATATGGCTCCACTTAAAGGTCTAAAAATGAGTTGGGAGAAAAATTATTGCTTTGGTGATGTTGGGAATATTTATGTTAACAATACTTTCATCCTGAAGTTATTTTATTGCATAGATTGGAGCCTGCACTTGAAATTTGTCAATCGTATCATGCTGGTGGCACACACATGTCCTGCAATAGTGTAAAAACCCTTTAGGCAGTTACAAACCATAAAAAAACCCTACTGTTGTTATACTCAGAATGTACAAAAGTTAGTACATACAAGGGAGGTTGCTATTGAACATGATACATAGTTTGATAATACTTCAATATTATAACTATAAAAATTTATCTTCCTGCCCAGAGTTACAGCTTCTTAGAGCTCTGCTCAAGAACTGGTCCCTACACGTGGTTCTGTAAAAAAGCACCTGGACATGTTCCAGGCAAGGTCTGCGTGGGCCTGGTTTTGAGGGACTGGAAGTATCAGCAAAGCACACCTCACAGAGAAAAATACACTCTTATTATAGAGTTGAGGGCTGGACAGAAGACAGAAACTTTCTGATGTCACCAGCACTTTCTTCATGGACTGGCAGAACCATAGAGTAATTTGGGTTAGAAGGGACCTCAAATGTCTCATTCCACCCCCCCTGCCTTGGGCAGGGACACCTTTCACTAGACCAGGTTGCTCAGGGCCCCATCCAACCTGGCCTTGCACACTTCCAGGGAAGGGACATCCACAGCTCCTCTGGGCAACCCATGCCAGTGCCTCACCACCCTCACAGCAGGGAATTTCTTCCCAGTATCCAATCTAAACCTACCACTTTTCATTTTAACACCATTCCCCATTGCCATATCACTCCATGCCACTGTAAAAAGTCCCTACCCAGCCTTCTTGTAGGACTCCTCCAGGTACTGGAAGGTTGGTCTGGCACTGCCAAAGAACAGAATCATTCTGGCAGACAGGGACCTTTAGATTTCATTGTTTTTAAAAGGATGCACTTAGTTGAGAGGGGGGGGCAGGGGTCTTACATCTCCTCTGGGACTTTGGTTGAGACTAATAATTAAAATAGAAATAAAGGACTTAACAAAGAATAACAAATCAATATTTCTGTGTATATCTGTAGGTGGGAGCTACAGCTACAGCAGCTTGAAACAAATAATTAGTATTTTTCACAGATAGGCAGTTTTTGCAGAGAATATACAGGGAGGTTGGAGCTTTGGAAGAAAGGAAGGATTCTGTAAATTTCCATGATTCAGGAACAGCATGTAACATTTCCCTCCATAAGAAAACAAAGTACCTTCTGGATCTCTTCCCACATCCTGCTGTATATCAACAACTTTCTCTCAATTACCTTTTGGCTCAAGCAAATAAAGGACTGCAATCATCCTTTTTAACAAGCCTTTAAAATTACTCTTTTCTTTTTTTTTTTCCAGATCCTCTCCAACAATAAAAGCAATTTAATCTTTTATGACAAAAGTGTGGAAGAGCTTTAAAATAGCTCAGGTATTTTTCTAGAGAAGGTGATGTCATTCTTTCCATCAGCAGAAATGCAGAACTCATGCTTTAGTCTTTGTTTGCTGATAAGTAGAAAAGGAATTAGAATATTAGTCAGGATTTTGATATTTAAAATTATTTATTTCCCTCTGTTATATCATCTTTGTCAGCTAGTTTTCATTTTCCAAGAGTATTTCAATTGCCAAACTTGACCTCTTGGTGTATTTACACTTTTCTAATGTGACTTATGTGTATAACTGAGAACAGAATTTGATTTATATGTAAGTACTTCAAGTTGCCTGACATGAACTGAGATAAAAAATTTTTATGACTCCCAAGCAGCCTTTTAAAAACTTTCTTGGGGTATTTTTCTTTGGAAGAAAAGAAATATTTCATAGTTACTTGTGGACAGTAAAAAAAAAAAAAAAAAAAGAAAAAGACAAAAAAAAAAAAAGAAAAAGAAAGAAAAAGTAAAACCCTTACTGATTTTGGTTCCAGTTTTAAATTCTTGAGCAATGAGATTAAAGTTTCACTTCTGCACTAGTTGTCATTTGGACAAGACCACAGCTGACTCTCACATACATATTCAAGGAACAATATTAGGAACAACTTCACTGATGTTGAACTTCCTTCTCTTCCCTCAGCAGGACTGAGCATAGTTGCAGACATTCCTTGGGGCATGGAGGAGTCCTTGAGCCTGCTACCCTCCCCCTGGAAGCACTGGGCATAGCAGCTGAGGGCTCCCTTACATGTCTGTCACCAGCTGTGCTTTTCAGAATTCCTGCTACAAATCTGTGGTTCCCCCTAGAATTCCAGCACATAACTGAGTAGAGTGGCCAGTTATGGTGGAATATGATTGTTCTTTGTTCTTCAGCATATTTATGTGAGCATTATCCAGCTTTCACTGTAACTAAGATCTTTTTCACTCTAGACTCACACTCTCAGATAAGACTGGAGACACAGTACTTTCTACCTCTGCCAAAATAATACAAGGGCATGCTTGATTTTTCACTATGGAAAATAAATTAGTTGCAGGATCCTAATGAAGAAGTACACATGCAAGAGATTTGGAAGAGTGATTGCTGGACTTTATAATTGTTTAAATCAATACGTTGGTAATGCAGGTCATGCTGAAGAATATGTCTCTGCTGCTGTTGATTACATAGATGTACCTGCTTAGAAGAGTTCCTTAATTGACTGCCTGCATTATCATGTAATGATCCTGTTGAGTATAACAGAGTTGCTGGAGTTAAGTACTTTTTATAGAGATCTCAGAGTCATAGAATGATTTCCTGCTATGGGAGGGACACTTTCCACCACACCAGGCTGCTCAAAGCCCATCCAACCTGGCCTCAAACACTTCTAGGGATGGGGCATCTCAGGTTGGTCTCTGAGCAACCTGTTCCAGTGTCTCACCACTCCAGGTGGGTCTCACAGGAGCAGAGTAAAGGGGGAGAAATGTCTCCCAGGGTGAGGCAGGCTGGCCACACCTCTTTTGATTCAGCCCAGGATACAATTGGCATTCTGGGCTGCAAGAACACATTGCCAGGTCATGTTCAATTTTTCATCCACCAGCACCCCCAAATCCTTCTCCTTAGGGCTGCTTCCCATGCCTTCATCCTTATCCTGTACTGATACTGGTGATTACCCTCACCCAGGTGTGGGACCTTGCACCTTCCCATATTGAACTTGCTGAGGTTTGCAAGGGCCTGCTCTGCAAGGCTGTCAAGATCCCTCTGGATGGCATCCCTTCCCTCAGGAGTAACAGCTGCACCACTTAACTTGGTGTCATTTGAGATGAATGACCTACTCTAAACTCAGACACTGAGGAGAGAAATTTGGCTTTAAACACTGTGTTGTTTTTTAGATAGGTAGTAAATGGATCATAGCAATAAACTTTGTAAGTTGTGTCACCTTCCTGCATTCTTCCCATTTGACATTGTGAATTGTACTCGTTACATAATGTGTTATTGTTCCCAAGTTAACTACAATTGCAACCTTTCCTGTGGCCTCTCTAGACCTGTGAATAAAGTGAGGTGTTTTTACAACTATGCCATTTCTCAGGATGTAGCCCTGTGATGGGACATCTTTACCACCAAGGCAATAAATCCTGCAATTTACTGGCATCACTGCATCCACAGTAATGTCCCCTCAGTGGTAATTACAGGCTTAGGTAATAAGTAGTAAAACAATAATTGATGTGTGTGCTTTAGTCCACTAAATCAGTCGTCCTTTAGAAATTATTTCTCTGTTACCACCAGGGAAGAAAAACATAAAGTAGTAAAACTGACTGAAAATAAAAATATGTTGGCTCAAATTTGACCTTTACTTTTTAGAGACAGATGCACCTGTTGATATTCAGGGATCTACCAAAGAGTACCAGAGAAGACCCAACAAAGCAAAGGTAAGAATTCCTGCAAGACATTCCTGTAGCAGCATGGAGTACCCCAAATCTTGGGCTCCTCAACACAAGACAGACATGTTGCTCCTGGAGCAGGCCAAGTGGAGGGCAACAAAGATGATGAAGGGCCTGGAGAATCTCTCTTATGAGGAAAGGCTGAAGAAGAGGGGCCTTTTCAGTCTTGAGAAGACAAGAATAAGAGCATCAATGTATATAAATATCTGAAGGGTGGGTGTCAAGAAGATGGAGGCAGGCTCTGCTCAGTAATGCCAAGCAATGGGACAAGAGGCAACAGGCAGAAACTGATGCAGAGGAAGTTCCACCTGAACATGAGGAAGAACTTCTTTACTGTCAAGCTGACCATGGACTGGAACAGGCTGCCCAGAGAGGTTGTGGAGCTTCCTTCACCAGAGATTTTCAAGAGCCATCTTGATGCAATTCTACGTAATGTACTCTAGGATGGCCCTGACTCAATAGGAAGGTTGAACTCGATGACCACCGTCATCCCTTCCAATCTTAACCATTCTGTGATTCTGTAAACAAAACACTAAAACAGTGTGCAAGGAAGAAAGAAGTGGCTTTTTCTTATCTAAATAAGTAAGAAATGTGGATGCTATTCCTGGTAGCGGTGCTGGTACACTTTAGTAGGCATCTAACAAACCAGAGAATATTTTATCAGTTCTGTATTTTACAGTTCAAGACTTCAGCCTTAAGTAAGGAAAATGATTTTTTTAAATTAATAAGAACAAAAGGAAACCATCATAGGCAGGAATGGTAAAAGGAATGAACTTTTTACTTCTTCAGCTAACATGGATCACAGTTCAAGAATATTGATTTTGGTGACTGTAGGCTATAAAAGATTAGATCTACTTTGCCCATTGGAGAAATGATAAATAAGTACCCCTGTGTAATATCTTTAAGATAACAGCTTTGTATTAGTGATCCATTCAGTCTTGGACCAGGTCTGAAGGGTTCAACAGGAAAAGCTTTCTGTGGTAGGGAGCCTATGTTGGAGGAGGGGAAAGACTCTCCCTGCAGTGGCAGAAGCAATGTGTGATGGACTGAGTTACCCCATGCCCCATTTCCCTGCCTCTGCAGGGGAAGGAGGTAAAACTGGGAAGGAGGGAGGGGTGGAGGAAGGTGTTTTTAAGGTCTTACTTTATTTCACATTATCCTGCTCTAATTTTCTTAGTAATAAATTCAATTATTATCTCTAATTTGAGTGTGTTTTGCCTGTGACAGTATTTGGTGAGTGATCTCTCTCTGTCCTTGTCTCAATCATGAACACTTTGTTACATTTTCTCTCCCTTTCCAGCTACAGAGGGGAGCAATAGGCTTTGGTGGATGCCTGGCATCCAAATGGGGTCAACCCACTATGCCACCCAAGAGCAAGATGGATGATAAGAGATGACGCAGGTGGCAAAATACAAGGAACCAGTGAGATATTAATGACTGCTCAGAACTGTACTTGGCAGACTATTGTTCACAATGGACTTTTGCAACAAACTTTAACTCTTAGTATAAAGAGCTCTACAGGTGTTTGTGGAGGGACAGATTAAAATATGTAAAGAACAAATCAGCTGACAAAGTATTCCTCGAAATTGTGGAAGTGAGACAATTTAGGTTTGTTCACCAATAAAGGTAATATCATGTCTTTTAAGGCCAGAGGAAAGACTATTGGAATGGCTGTGATAGATGACAGCTAGTATTTGTTGTACAGGAAGACTATCTTCAACATAAATTGGATGACAGTGCCTAGCTCATTTGTTTTCAGAAAATGAAATCACAGAATCACAGAATAGAATAGATTGGATGGGACATTAAAGATCACTTATTTCCAACCCCCCTGCCAATGGGCAGGGACACCTTCCACAAGATGGGCTTATTCAGAGCCCCATCCAACATGGCCTTGAACACTTCCAGGAATGGGGCATCCACAGCTTCTCTGGGCAACCTGTTTCAATGTCTCACCACCTCCTCAGTAAAGAATTTCTTCCTAATATCTAATCTAAACCTACCCTCTTTCAATTCAAAGTTATTCCCCCTTGCAAATGTGTAAGTCATTCCCTCTTGTAAAATGTGAGTGAAATATATATATATTGATATATATATACGGTTCAGAGTAGAGCTGAAGTGCAGAAGCTTTTTCAGCCTGAACAAAGGAAGCTGGAGTGCTATCCCTGGGCTGGACCCAGGTGAGAACAGACCAGAGATGTTTTCTACTAAACTCTGTAGGAAGGACTCAGATTTGGAGGAAGGCTGGAGGCCAGTACTGCTGCTCACTCTGGTCTGTATTTTGATATGATGCTGATGGTTTTACGCTTCAGCAACACCAAGCGGGGAAGGCAGCAAAGACTTAAGAACTTAATTATAGTGAGTTACTCTCCCTATATTTAAGGCAAACCCAAAACGTTTTTATGTAAAGGGAGTTGAAGTTAGATGGAGAGATTTGCATCACCAGACATTTGTATGCACTCATTGCACTTTAACTGTCTAAAGGGAAAGAGGGAAGAGTCCATCCTCACTGACACAGGTGCTTCGCCGCCCAGCAAAAAAACCCACGAAAGCAATCCAAGCCCGTACACCGGGGTGTCAGCCCCGGTGTCTCTGCCCGGAGCTGGGGGCTTGGCGTGGGCCGTAGGGCACGTGTCTCTCCAGCGGGCCGAGAAGCCAAGCCGGGCCCGCCGCCGCTGTCCCGGCCCCGGCCCCGGCCCCGACCCGGGAGCCGCCGCCGCCCCGGAGCCGCGGCCCCGCCCCGCGGCGCTGGCGTAGCGCTGACGCCGGGCCCGCCCCGCCCGGGCCAGCCGGGGTAGCGGCGGGCCAGGGGCGCCGTTAGCAGCTGCTGGGCTCGCCCCGCGGCGCCCGCCCGCTCTGCCGGGCCATGCGGTAGCGGCTGCGGCGGGCCGGGCTCTCGGCGGCCATGGAGCGGCTCCCCGGCGGCCGCCGGCCCCGGCTCGTGTCCTCGCTGGGGCTGGGGCGGCGCTCCTGGGAGGTCACCTTAGACGAGGAGCGGGGGCGGCTGGCCTGGCGCGACCCCCGCCCGCCGCGCCGCGCTGGCGGTGAGTGGGGCGGGCGGGGGCCGGGGCGCACCTGCCGCGGCCTGGGGCGGGCCGGGGCCCCCGGGAGGCGCCTGCCCTCGGCGGCGGGGGAAGGAAGGGCGTCCGCCGCGTCCCCGGTGCCGCGGCGCGGGTGCCGGCGGGGGCGGCCTGCGGCCAGCGCTGCCCCGGCGCCCGCGGCGGAGTCTCCGCGCCCGGGCCTCGCTGAGCGTCCGGAGAGCTCTGCCGGCGTGAGCGCTTCCTGCCCTCGGGCGCCTGTGCGGCGCCTCCGGGTTCGGAATCCGACCCAGGGCGGAGGGTGGCCCGGTCCCACACGGGGCCGGGCAGGGCGCTCGGAGCGGGGAGATGCAGGCGGGACCGTGCTCGGCAGGGCACAGACAGACCGCCGGCTGTGCTGGGCGCTGATCGGGCTGTGCCTTCCCAGACAAAGCCGAGAGCAGCTCTCGCTGAGCCGCAGCCCCTGTGAGAGAGCGCAGCCCGTCCCGCGTGTCGCGGAGCAGCCCGGCCGAGCATCCGTGCCCAGCGTGCCGCCGGTGGCACCGGGAACACACTTGTCCGGGCACAACACACATCTGTTCGGCTGAAACACGTTGTTTCTTGGCGCCGCGAGTACGGAGAAGCATATAGTTTGTAATGTATTTAAAGTAGCCCTAGAAGTACTTAAGAGACTTAAAAAACCTTAAAAGCAATTTTGGTTTTTTTTTAGTTACAACAAGGCTTGTGGTTAAAAACACTTTCATACTGGGTCAGTGTCTCAGGCAATGACTACTTTTGTTATTTGGGTTGGGGTTGTTTTGAGCTTTTTTGAAAACTCTTAGCTTTCTCAGGGGTTTAGTGGAAATTTTACAAAGCAAGTTTAACTTTTGAGATTTACGGGTTTGGAAATATTTAATACAGGCTACTAGTTTGCAGTGTGTTAACAAAGATTTCTATAGTTCCCCTTTTGTGCAGTTTGCGTAGTGTGAATGAGCAAAACTGCCAGTCTGAGAGGTCACTGATGAAAATACCTGAAAAAAATCAGATTAACTTGTGTGGATGTTTGCATATCAGACTTTCTACTGTACTTTTGACAGGTATTTTTTCAGGGTCTTTGACTTCAGTGGTTTTATATAGTAATTATTCCCATTGTTAATGTAGCCATATTAAAAAGGCCTGGGAACATTTGAAAATGTGTAATGTCGTTTTTTTCACAGCAGCTGCTCTAGAGTTGAAAACTGCTGTCATCCCCACTTTAGAGGTTGCAGGATCTGAGACAGACACTAATAATAGAAAGGCTGACTAGAAGCTTTATCTAAAAAAGGTTTGAATATAGATGTTTCTAATCCCTGGCAAGTCCCCAAACTTAAATAGTTAAATGGTACTTCCATTCTTACCATGTAGCTTCGTTAAATATTTTCAGATTTTGTCATAATATCCTATTGGCCTGAGGCTTTTTTCAGGAAGGTGAGGGAAAAAGGAGAAAGAGAACCAAGAATTGTAAGAATTTGGTGCGACAATTTACATAACTGAGATTTGATTATGTTTTAAGTACAACCGTTCTTATTCATAATACAAAAATAGAGTTTGTTATCCTTCCCTTGCTATTGTGCAAGTAGTTTGACATAATCTAATGTTCATCAATAATACTGATGAAAAAAGTAATCAAAAATTCCTAAACTTTTCTCAGTTAAAGGAACTTTAGACTTTAAGGACAAATTGATTCTTTGATTCTGCTGAACTTAAAACATTGTTGTGAAAAATAGGCTGTATACTTTTCAAAATGATATAAAATTAGTCTAGATAAAGGTACCTGGATCTTAAATTTAAAATAGAAAGTTTCAAGGCCTTTTGGGATAATTGCTCCCACTAGGTAACCTAGCCCTTACTTTGGGGATAATTTGGTGGAATTGTGTGCAATCCTTCTAAAAATGCCTTTGCAAAGTCACTAGGAGACTGATGTGTTGGCTAGAGCAAGTTCAAGGGCAGTGCCATTCTCCTGTCTGATGAATTCCTTTAGACCAAGCACGAGTGCCACAGATTCACACCAGCTCTCTCATGAGCACTCTAAAGTTTACAGCTGCTTGCACTTGTGAATTCTTACTACTTTTTAAGTTGTAAGTTTTCTTGACTTGCTCCTGGTAGACCAAACAGTGTATGCACCTGCTCTGAAGCATGTTCCCAATGTCAGAATTCTGGGAGTGGTGGAAGGACAGTGGGACACAGTAAATTAGAGTTAAATATGAGTTAGAGATGAGGCAGTTTCTGGAGCAGTACCCAGCTGGAGATGCTGTAAGAGGCAAGTGTGGTTAGAGTGCAGCCTCTGTCTTGTAGCACAGCTATTCACAATATTTTGGAAAACATCATGTGAAATTACAAGAGAAAAGAGAAGAAAAAGAAATGCCTAGGTGTTCTGGAGGCACAGGTATAATTTATGTAGGGCTCAATGCAATAGATAATGTACCTTCCCTTCTTTACACACTCATTAATTCATGTGTTCCCTGCATTTGAGCTTTAATTTCCTCATATTTCTGTATTATTGCTGCCCTGTTGTCTCCAAGCTCTTTTTAAGACCAATGATGATTCATTGTGCTCTCTACAATTATTTTGGAAATATGAGCAGCATACATGACAATATATAAATAAACTTAATAATATGGAAGGTGGTTAGTTAGAAGCCTATAATTTCAGAAGAGTTGCTTGACCAAGATTGGTATCTTTCTACCATTTAGCCTTTGACTACATGACTACATTGTGTCTAAATACAGACTAAATTATGGAGTATAAAAGTGCTATATTTCTTGTTTAGTAGGTAGCTATTACAGTGAACCAGTTGTCTTTAAACTGTAAAAACTAAGCCTGCTTATTTTCAGAGCATTTATTACTGTCTTGAATTTTGGTATATAAATGAAAATTGTTTCGTATATGTTTTTTCAAGGTTTTCAGACCCTGACATGTACAGAACTAGAACTATAGCTAGGTGTAGAAGTGTTAAAATGTTCACCTTTCCCTGTTGCATCCAAAATCAGGAACAGATAGGAAACAACACACACTTTGTCCTGTTTTCCAGGAAAATACATGTAGTTTTAGAGACTATGGGGAGATTCTTCTATTTTCTCATCTCTGTACAGTGATATTTATATGCATACATATATATGTGTATATATATATATATATGTGTGTGTGTATTTAAATCCTATTCTGTCAAAATGCAGAAGTATTAATTCAGGACAATTCTTTTTAATGCCGTTATTTGGAAGATACCAACAACAACAAAAACATCAAATGTTTGTTCAACTCATGGTGTATTTTTAAATTCTGAAATACAATTTCCTACTGTTAGACTTTGTTTAACAGCATCATAGTTTAAAGTTCTCTCTTCAGCGTAATCAGGTTCCTGTTTCCTGTTCTTTGATGGTTAGACATGTTTGAACTTACATGGAAAACCTTGACCTGTAAATTTTCATGTGTTTCTCTGTTACTTTCAGCTGTGCATCTTTTTTTCCTAGGGATGCCTTCATCTTTAATTTTTTTGGATGAGCTATATTTTTCAACCTTGTTCCATTTTTCCACGAGATTCAGTCATGAATCATAAATAGCATATGCAAAGCTGGTCAGCTAAATTGTTTTATTATTTCCCTCATGTTGATGGCTGAGTCAGGTTTTTCTCAAGTAACACATGATAAAACTTTTTGTACCAAATTCATAGCAGAGTGTATACTGTACATATATACTTAGAGGTATTTCAGAAGCATTGGCTAAAGTTTTATTGTACCTGGTACTAAAAGCATTACAAATGCAGAATGAGATTCTCCTATCATTTTTCTAGGATTTTTTTTTTTTTTTTGCTAAAGTACAAACATGAAGGGGCTGACCAAACTAGACCCTCAGCTCTATGCATTCACTTACAGTGTGTGCTTTCTTTTAGCCTTTGTATTTCAGAATTCTCTTCCATGTGTCCTTTCCAAAACAACCGCCTGAGGAAACCTCAGTACTGGTGTTCACAGCACTGCTGTCATTCTGGTGGATTCTAAAGAAAGCTCAGTTTGATGAACAGGATACTTAGCAGAGGGTGGGCCAGCTTGGCAGCAAGGTCTGTCCAGCACCTGGTGCCTGCAGAGGGTTGGCACATCCGTGGTCAAGGTCATTTGTCATCAGTCATTCCCAGCTGGCAGCGGGCGTGTGCAGAAATGTGAACCACGTTTCTCTGTAGGCAATGCCACAACTGCATCGCACAGGGAGGATGTGGGGAGCAGTTGCTGCAGCTGGCATTGCCTCTTTGGAATGTGTTGTTTTCTGGGAGATACATTATTCAAACATACTCCATTAAACAATACATGTTCTTTAGCATACACCTTTCTGCTGGGTTGTTCCCCCTCCTTAAGGTGAATAAGTGCATCTTACTCCCTGCTTTATAATTGAAATATTCGTAGTTGAGCAGGAAAGATTTTATTTGGAAATGTGGAAGAAACAGTGGGAAGACATTCAATAGTATGATTTAAATATTCAAGTTGACCCAAGTTCAAATTGCTGTGCTTTGATTCAGATTTATGTGATGTGAAGTAGCTGTGTGATCATAGTAGAAACTGGTCTGTTGGTTTACAAAGTACTTGAAGATTTACTTTAAAATAAAATAGGGAAATTTCCTTGTACATGGCTGTACATGGTGAAATCATGGTCTTTGGATGTTTGTGACTCCTCCACAGGATTTAAATCAATTGTGATACCTTTTTTCTTCCCCCTCCTTTAGGATGTGAATTGTCAGTAATTCTGCTCAATATCCTACCTTCTCTTACTCTGGTGTTTATTAAACACAGCTTTCTATAGTGCATGATTGGTCTAATACCATGTACCTTCTGATAGAAAGTATTCCTGTTCTCTTGCTTTTAGGTGAAGGCAAATCTTAAATCTGAAATCTTAAAGCTTGACCCTTCATGTGGGCTCTAACAGCAAGTTAGTTTTCAAAGTGACTGAAACTACACTTTTTCTTTAAACCTATATCCCAGCTTTTTCATTGTTGATATTTTTAAGTCATGAGAATATGCTAATAGTTTAAATTAATTCTAAATGCTGCTGCATCTGTGGGCCTCAGCTGAGTTTTAAGAATTAACCAAATGCTGTGATCAGCAACATTTTTGTGCTTGTGCGTGGATCTAGGTTGCCTTGAGCTGACACATTTGTGAGGGGGAAGTTTGGTCTGTAGGATATGTAGCTGGCAATGATGAATGAACAAGTCTTGACTGGAGTTGTGAGTGAGTGCTCATAGACTCAGGAAGTGTTCTGTGGGAGTGGCAGACAGCCATGACACACCAAAAATCTTTTCTTAACGCAGAAAAACACACTTCCCAACTGCTGGCTGCATTTTACACAGAGAAAGCCCACTGTTAATGTGCTTACCTTGGTTTTGTTTCTGTGAGGTGTTTTTTTCCCCCTCTCCCACTTGCTTAATGTGGGAAAAGTAGTGTGCGTCTAATCCAGCGTTCCGCTGATTTATCAGTTTGCTTTTAGGAAGAATGTTAAGATTAAGAGCACTGTGACCCAGAATGAGTAATGACTGGCCCAGCCAGAGTGCTGAGAAGACTGTCACCTGTTTACTGTGTATTTTGTTCGGCTTTTTAACTTTTTACTCCTTTTTTTGCCATACCCTTTTGTCCACCTTCTGTGGATGGTCAGCTCTCTGTCTCTAATATGCTAACCATTGACAATGGTGAAAATTTTGTCTAGAAGCTGTTCTGTGCTGCTTGGTTGAATAGATTGGACTGAGCCAAGTAAAGTTCTTCATTTGATATTGTCTGAGCCCGTATTTCAACCTTTTTTCATTAATGTTGATCTTGTAGTACTGAAGTAACTTTTTGTGTGTGTGTTTTGTTAATGTGGCAATAAGATTTTCCATGTTTTGGGAGAAACACATCAAGGTGAAGACCTTTGAGTGAACACCTTTACGCTATGTCAGTGAAATAAACGTCTCATTCTACTTGATAATAGGGTAAATGCTCCAAAAGTAGCTGTGGGAAAGGACTATAATTAGTGAAGCTGTGTAATATGTGAAGCTTCAAGAGAGGCTGGGTTAGTACTATATTTTGTGGGGCAGGTTTTGGTGACTAAATGGCAGATGAGGGCATTGTGTTCCTGGGAACTGGACTGTTGTGCTCGTACTGAAGGTCTCTGCTTCACATTGAAAGCTTCCTCCTTTCAGGGAAAAGGGGGTGGGGGGTGGGACTAAGTAGTTGGTTTGCAATGTGATGAAACAATATTCTGTGTAGCACTAAGCCAAACAGTGATAGAGATATTTGGACTGATGGAAATTCTTGAGTTCTATTCAAGCACGTTAGAATTTGTTGTTACAAGCAGTAGGGAATGTTCTGAATACACATGTTATTTGAGACAGCTCTGCATCTTTCTGACCATCTGCAATTACTGGGTTCAGTAGTGTGTGATTTCTGACTGCTCAAGATTGGAGCGTGCTGTCAGGACAGTGGAGTTGTTTGGTGCTTTTATGGTGCTGTGTAGTACTGAGGGGTATAATCGACAGAGCTGGTATACCCAGAACAGAAACTCCTCAGACTTTCACCGAAGCCAAAGGTTTACAGATGGAGAGTGGGATCTGTTCTTCACTTTTGTTCCTTTGGTTTTTCCCCTTCTGTTTTTCAGATTTGTAACTCCGGTGCCATAAGATTAAAAAAATACATATAAATTAAGAATATTTACTTTTTGCTTTTTTTTGCCATGTCTCTGAAGAGATTTGCTGGAAAATAAATACAGTCATGCAACTATCAGAGGGGGAACACCAAATTAGGAGAGCTTATAAGTAGTTTCAAGGTTAATACAAGCTGTGTAATGTGTGCTGAGGTATACACTCCAAAGAAATGCTTTCAGTGATACAGATTTGGAAGTACTTTAAAATCGATTAGCTATCTGTTCAGTTGGACAGCTTTATTATATAAAAATGCCTAATAAGATAATTACTTCACTTGCTGCTCCCAGCATACATACTAATAAGTATGCACTATGTACAGCTATTTCCAAAAATGTTATTTAGAGCACTGTCATTTAAATTGTGATCTATATATAGTTTCTAAGTTTTATAGCATATCTTTGAGGAGTAACAAAACAAATTACCATTTGAATGCAATCTTCATAGATGCAACAAGCTTTTTTTCATATTTTGACATATGGATCAGTGGCAGAGCCAGTAGAAAAATAAGTAGAAGCAGTTTTGGAAAAGGAAGATTAAAGAATGTACTTCCTTTCCTTTATTGTTCCATCTCTGTTCTGTATTTCTTTTCTTTGGATAAATGTGTAGGTTAATCATATTAGCAGATCTTGTATCTGTTAGGAAGACAAAATAACTATTACTGTCCAGTACTAGATATAGTCTTAGTATGTACTTACTGTATATACTGTGTATATACAGTAAGTACATACAGAATCATACATCTCAGAGTTTATCTCAGCTCTTGGATCTTTATAACAACATTATGTGACTGCTGCACTTCCCTGTTGTGCCTTGAGTACAGTAAATATAATTATTATAAGCTGTGAAATACAGCCAGATTCCTAAATGACCTCAGAGTAAAGTTTGAAGGCTACATTTCTTTTGAATCATGCTAAAAAATTCAGGGAAGATAAAATGACAAAATGGGTATAAATCATGTCAAATACCAAAACCCCTTAAGTGGGTAGTCACAAATTGTCAGTACATGTGATGATATGTAAAGACTCTTTTGACTAAACCAATTAAATAGGATGGGAAAAAATAATCAAAGTGAATTAGTGGCAAATGAATTGCAGTCATGACTGTGAAGAGGTCAGGGAAACTTTTCACTCATTTCACATTCCTCACCACTTCCACTGTACTGCTGCAGGACAGTGAGGAAAATGAAATGTAGAATAAACCCTGGTAACAATGGTATCATTGTCTGTATTTTATGTGTCAAATATCTTGATATCACTCCCTTTGTACGTGAGAGAAGCAAGTATATTATAGTTCTTATTATATAAGAGATTATTTACATAAGACTATATTATTATAATAATATAAATCTTTTATACAGGTGTATGCATACAGAGGGTACTTGCTTGTACATAAATACAAAGCATACGTTATAAGTTTCACTTTTTTGAGATGAAGTAACAACAGAACTGTGTTGAAATCAGTAATGAAAATGAGACAAAAGTGTTCAATTTGAGAGGAGTTAAGAAGTCTGAGATGATGTTTAGGAACTATAGGAGAAAAGAGAATGAGGTTGGAGGAAATTATTTCATAGTCTGAGAACAAGAGGCCTTTAATTCTGAAAAACAGTAGGTTTGAAATTGATGCGAGGAAAATATTTCACAGCACATAAACATAACATCTGGAATTCTCTTCTTAAGAGATACTAAACTTTAAAAGCTTAGTGGGATTTAAAATCTTAAGAATTCATATGAA
Source organism: Ammospiza caudacuta (assembly GCF_027887145.1). Classification (NCBI taxonomy): domain Eukaryota; kingdom Metazoa; phylum Chordata; class Aves; order Passeriformes; family Passerellidae; genus Ammospiza; species Ammospiza caudacuta. The sequence goes on from NC_080597.1 coordinate 62,315,384, forward strand.
TGCCCTTCTTTCATAAGCCAGATACTTACTTGACAATAACAAATAGCCTTTGTAGTCTGTGCTCTGGATTTAGTTGCACATTCTTTGAAATAGCTTGTGCTGTTCACTGTCAAGTATCTGGACTAGACCTCACAGAAGGGGCAGTTTAATTACTCTGAAATCAATGTTGCTGGATTTTGGCTTCATGCAAAAATATTTTTATACATGAAATACCTTATTTTCTGAGAAGTCGTAGGCATTTAAAATACTGTTTTGGGTAGTTGGTAGGTGGTAATGGATTATGTGCTTTGACTAAAGACAATTCAGAAAATTTCTAGTTATGCTCTTGGTTGTGCTTATTGAACAAGTGCTCTAATCATATGTCTGTATCATATTAGGTATAGAAATAATCATTCAGGTGATGTTTGAAGATTCTAACATGTAAGATCTTGTGTTCATACAGAAAACTGTGTTGTACCCATCTCTGAGATCATTGCTGTAGAGGAAGCTGAGTTTAACAAGAAACGACGTAACATTGGCAGATGGCAAAAAATGGCAAAGCTACATGCTTTCACAGGTAAGGCAGATAAGTCTCTGGATGCTTGTGCTTGCCATTCTGTGAAGATAGTTTAAGGCAGACTCAAAAGGAATTGTCAAAGTTTTGGAGGTTTTTTAACAGAAATGGAGTGTTGAAAAAAACTCCATATCCAAAAAACAAAAAAACCCCAAAGAAAACAAAAACAACACCCAAAAAAACCACCATAAAAGACCCCCCCCCCCAAAAAAAAAAAAATTTACAAAAATCCCCAGGAAAATACCAAACTGAAATAAACCAAAGCAAAAGTCCCACAAAAAACAAACAAAAGAAACCCCACCAAAAATCTGTTGGTTTATATTTAAAGATCCTTATTTGGAAAATAAAACTCTTCCTTTAAGATCACATGCTGTGTTTAGCTATTTTTTAGTGAATTTAAAACTAATGTCTGAATGTTCACCCTGGAGTCTTTTTGCTGCTGAATGACTGCTTCAGGACACCTGCTTTCTACTTCTTGACCAGAAAATCGAGAGAGGGTGAAAGAATGAGTCCTAAATGTTTTTAAATTACCCCTAACCATCAGGATGTGTGCATGAAAGTTACTTTGTATTATTGACTGCATTCTTAAAACAAAGTGCCAGGAATATGTGTCTGATTTAGGAAAAGAGTGATGACTTCTATGCTAAAAAGATGTCATGCCAGAATTTTATGCTGTACTTTCCTCACCTTTAGTTATCTAGTAAGAGTGATTTGAGATACTGTATATGAAGTGTAAGTATAAGGTCTTAATCCATAAGAAAACAAAATATTTTTTTCTCAAATTTCAGCTTTATAGAATAAATTCACCCTGTTGGTTACATGAGAGTTGATGTCTGCATGGCTTATCTTCTTAAGCTTGTGGCTTTTTATGTAGATATTGCAGACTTTAATACAGATAATATGTAAGCTCAGTGAACTTCTGAACAAGTATGTCTATAATAAGTTGATGAGATGTGGCTTCTTTAAAAAGAAGTCTTTGTTTGGGTGTCTGCTTGTTAGCAAGTGTTTTCATTTATGTTATCATTTGGACTCTACAAATATGTTGGTCATACTCTGAATGCTTCTGTCATTTGTAGAAGTGTGTAGTGGAGGTTAATTACAGGTCAGTATTTTGGAGATCTTTCTGAAATGCAGTTTTCGTTTCACAGAACCATCTCATTATGTTGGGGTTTTTTTGTTTGTTTGCTGTTTTTTTGAATTTAAATAGTGCATTTTGTGAAGAAAGCCCGAAATCACCGCTGGCGGTGCAGTGCTGCGACGTTCTGGTGTGTTGATGAGCACTTATGTAATCAGTGGACACAGGCACTGAAGGAACTACTTGAAATGCAGAGTAAGTTGGAATAAACTATGAACATTTGCACCATCATTTTGGAGGCTTGTACATCAATCAATGTTATTTTGAAATATCTGCTTTTTTTAACTCTTAAGAGCAGCTTATGCGCAAAAATTGAGGAAGCCAAGAGTTGAAGTGTTTCCTTATCACTACTTTATCTTATGTGTTCACTAAGTTTTACTGAGTGCTTTAATCAGTCAAGACTGTTTGTGTCATACAATTTTGCCCAGATATAAATTATTTTCACAAAATAAAGTCACATTGGAAGCTTGAAATCATTGAAATTATTGTAGCTTTGGAAGAAGTAATGGGCAGATGTGAGCTCAGGGATTTAAGGTACTCTAGAGATTTGAGGTCAAGGACTGTAGCAATTGGAAGATTTATGGGTGTGTTTCACCTTTCTAGACTCTGTCATCAAGAAAATGTGTTCTATGTAATAAGAGTTACCATTAGTAATTTCTGAGACTCTTGGACATCTACTTCATGGGAGGTTAAAAGTAATTTTGAAGGCATTAACCTTGAAAGATGTCAAGAAGCAGCAGGAGCAGAGTAACTGACAGAAAGGAGGTCAAGGGTGATCATAGCAGAGGCAGTGCCTTGCTGACCAGGGTCCCACTGTATCTGAGCAGGGATAGGGATGGATACAGGTCCAATTTACAGGTGAGATATAGCAATTGCATCCATGCAGGGAGGCTGGAGTGGAACAGCTGGAGCTGGGATTAGGGATGAGCTCCCTACAGGGTAGGTCTGAGGCCCATCTGAGATACAGAGCTGGAGAATGGGTTGGATACAAGTACACCTACACTGAGACTTGAGCAAATACTTAAAGCTTACAGAATAAAAAGGAGTATTTTAGAAAAACTGTTCTGAACGGGCAATGGAAGCATTCTTAAAGTTTTTGTTTTGTATACATTACACAAAGTACATCTGTTTTTTTCAAAAAATGGCGTTTGTGCACCTATTCAGTACACCTGTGAGAAATGTGGCCTGAGCAGTCAATTCATTTGAATGCAGTTGTTCATTTTATTGGTAACAAATTCTTTCAGGAAAGGGAGTATTTTCTCAGATGGGCAGAAGAGTGCTTTGAGTGTACAGCAGATTTAAACCACTCAGTCTATCTATCTTGGGTGGATTTGTTGTAAAAGTATGCTGATGTAATAATCTGATATTTTTTCCTTTTAAACTAATAATCTTGAATGCCATTTGAGGAAATATGTTAATGTTTTTGTCTGCTCTATGAAAAAGGAGGTCTCTCAGGTGCACCAAGCATTACTGTTTTGTATCTCTGTTAATACAGAGGTATAATAGTTGTTTTAATTGTTATAGTGTAAATCCATAACTGTTTGGACAAGTTTGAGATAGTAATATCAAAGGTGCTTTTGGAGGGGGGAAGGGGTAACACTTTAGGGCAACTGACACTGTAGGACAAGCACTTACTGTGCAGCATGTAGTTTTGTGAGGCATTCTTAGTGTGACTTGATCACAGAAAGGAAATGGATTTTAACCATGTTATTAAAAAAAAAAATTAAATAAATTTATGTAAAAGTATTTTTATGTATGCTTCACTTACAAGTGGCTTTGTTGTTGCTGCCCTTTTTGTCTTCTGTGCCCATAATACTCATGTAATTAAAGTAACTTGTGTAGTGGGAAAGTACTGCAAGAATGGCAAGTAACAATGTGAGATAGGAAGTAGAAATGATTCTGAATTTCATCTGCTGTCTTACTAACAATTTGTTCAATACTGTTGATGCCAGTATAATAAAGAGAGCAGATGAAGCAGGTTTTTATAGCTCTTTGTTAAAGAGTTACAGGTCTATTAGGCTGTGTTTGCTCTGTTAATAGGTTGGGTTTGTATGGCTTGATGGATTTTTTCGGTTTGTGTACAAAAGCAGTGCACTATGGTTTTCCTTACTGCAGAGTCTAGACCAAAGCAGCTGCTTGTGTATATTAATCCCTTTGGAGGAAAAAGACAAGGCAAGAGGATTTATGAACAGAAAGTTGCTCCACTCTTCAGTCTTGCTTCTATATCCACTGATGTTGTTGGTGAGTAATGAGTACTTTAATTTCTTAATAAGCACAGCATGAACTCTAAAACAATCCTGAGTAGCTGAAGTTCTTTCTGTTAGTTACCTTTTCTCACTAAGGAAATGAAAGAAAATGGTAGAGAATGCCATTTATCTGGCTACCTATGCTTTACTTAGAAAACAACCTTCTATCAGCTTCCTGATTACTAAAATAAAACTTCTTGTGGTCTTGAGCTATTTGAGCTCTAAATAAAAGATTCTGCCTTTCTTCTCTTTTTCAGTTTCACTGTTAAAACTAATAGATCATTTGCACAGTTTTCACTGAAATATTTTTTCCATATGCACTATGTATGTCTCCTTAATTTTTTCCCTGGCAAAAATCTTTTGAGACACATCTTATGGACAGGCTGTTTTATAGTCACATTGGTAATACAATCATGGTTATTAATGAATTTATTTTTATAATTCTATATTATATATACCTTTATAGTAGTTTTTAATAATAAATTTTCATGTGTTTATTTCTTCACAGTAACTGAACATGCTAACCATGCTAAGGACAACTTATTTGAAGTTAATATTTATAAATATGATGGGTAAGTACATTTGCTTGCCTTTTTTTATTATTTTTGAGCCAATAATTATGTAATTGGTCTGTTCCTGTCTCTAATTTAAAAGGGTAGCCTTCATTACTAATACATTTATTGCAACAGCTGAAAGTCCTGGGGCATGTTCCTTTTTGTAGGAGATCCACATTTAGGAGTATAAAAAGAAAAGTAAACTGTTTCAGTAAACTTGTTCAACACAATATATTCAAGCATAGTGTAACAATGTTTGCATGAGATTTGTGTTCAAAAGATGAATGTTAGATTAATTCTGCTCAGTTGAGCATTCTGTTATAGCTCAAGAGCTACCCAGAAATGTTTAGTGGTCTTGACATACATGAGTTCAGAACACTGCACCAGTAGCATTCAGCCTGTGTGTAAAAACATGGACTGTTCAGAAATGTTTCAGGTGGTTCCTCTTGCTGTATATGACTGTTCAATAGTGCCTACAGTGTGGATACATTTATTTGCATTTCTTCTGTTTCAAAGTTATTGCTTTAAAAGAAGATCTGACTGAATGGTGATCTTACATTCCATTATTGAGTCTGCTGTAGAAGCAGAATATTTTAATGAAAATGCCATGGTAATTTCGGTTTCCAATCCATGACATGAAAGTTACATGTCTGAAAAAACATGAAAATGTATGCAGATAAGCTCTCATAACTACAGTATGTTAGAATTCTTTTTTGTGCCTGTTGACAGGTACATTTAAACTGGTAAGTTGCAAAAAGAAAACACATTGAGTCTTTTCAGAGTACTTTTGCTGTGGTACTTTGCTATATACATTGTGTCTGTTAGGAAAGAGTGTTAGTATGAAATGACATTCATAGGCTGAGTTCCCAGACTTCACCTGCTTTAAAATGACTTGCCTTCAAATAAACAGTTTTGTCTATAACTCTGATTTTTCTTAGTTTTTCAGAAGTTCAAGGAAGGGAAGCATTGATCCTAGATAAACCTAGTTAGTTGTTATTCTTCCTTTTCATTTGATCTGTGATTTGAAATAACTGTACTTATGGTTGGTGAAATTTCAATACAGAGCAGAAAGGGAGGCAAATGAGCCCATGTCCACTCCTAGCAAATTGTTTTTTACAGGAAGTGGCAGTGACCAGTTGTGGTAGTGTCTGAAGTGGTTTTGGCAGATTCAGTCTCATGTTGTAGAATTTTTTTTCCTTTGGGTTTTTTGTTTGTTTGTTTTGGGGGTTTTTTGGGTGTTTTCTTTTTTTTTTTTTTTTTTTTTTTGTCTCTCTAACATTCCAAGATGCTCAATAGGCCAGAACACTGCATCTTTTTAGACTCTTAGGATTCTTCTATTCCTGGGTTAGGCCTGAGTGGCAGTTTGCTTGGGATCTGCAGCCTGTCTTTCCAAGCCTAACTTTTGTCCATCTTATACAACTCTTTTTCTTGGTCAACAGTGATTTTAGGAAGGACTTCCTGAATTAAAACTACTTTTTAAATAGCTGATTAAGTGGTTATCTTGAAAATTTAAAAAATGGTTGAACCACATAAATATGTGTTTCTTCAGGTTTGACTTTCCTCACACAGAGTAAAAGGTTCTTTGGATTCCTGCATCTAACTGATGTTCAGCTGTCCTGTAGACTGGTTCTGATGTGTGGCTTTTCCTTCATGTGGTGATGAATTTCTTAATTTCATCTCCAGATTCCCTATTTGGCAAAGCCATACATGGAATTCTGCAAGTAGATACAGGAATCTTAATGATAATTGCTTTGCTTCTTTTCAAATGTTTCACTTTAGACAGCTGATTTAAATATCTTATGTGTGTTTCCTGTTTTTTCTTCCTATTTTACTTTATAGGAATAAGGTATTCATATTTTGCCTTATAGGAATTTCTTACAGTGAATGTAGTCACCTAATAGCTCAATGACAGAACAGCTTTTCTATAAGCAGTTACTTAAAGTACTCATTTGGTTACAACAAAGCAGGGTTTTGTGCATCACTGTACAGAACAATTAGAACATGTTGTAATATCATGCAGGTAATAGCCATGTTTGGAAGCTGTGACACATAGCCCTGTGCTTTCTTATACATATATTTGTTCCACAGGCCTTTGTAAAATTGTTTCTGGTTGGGGTTTTTTCCCTGCTTTTTGAGTTAGTTCATAGAATGGCTGAGATAAGAAGGGACTGTAGTTCTTAAAAACTCAATTTACTTGTGGGTTACCTTCTGAAGTCCTCTAGCAGATGTGGTTTGCTGTTGTCATCTATCTAAAAAGTGAAATGCTCTCCCTCTAGTAAAATAAAGCCAACAAGAAACAATCACTCTAAGATGCTTCTTTCAGACATTCTTCACCAGGGGCCTTCACATGTGCAGTATATGTCTGACTTGTACATTGGTCTTCTGATATTTCCTGTGAATTTGGTTGTGCTGTTACTGCATATGTGAAGTTTTTATCAAATTTACCTTTGATAGATACAGACATTGATATAACTGTCCCCTCTGAGTCTGGATATAGTGTTTGTTATAGATGACCAAAGGGCTGGAGCACCTCTCCTATGAAGACAGGCTGGGAGAGCTGAGCTTGTTGAGCCTGAAGAAGGGAATGCTCCAGGGAGACTTTAGAGCACATTTCAGTACCTCAAGGGGATTTCAAAGGGGGCTGGAGAGGGACATTTTACAAGGGCATATAACAACAGGACAAGAGGGAAGTTTTAAACTAAATGAGGGAAGGTTTAGATTAGATTTAAGTAAGAAACTCCTTGCTGTGAGAGTGGAGAGGCACTGGAACAGACTGCCCAGAGAAGTCATGGATTCCCCATCCCTGGAAGTGTTAAAGGCCAGGCTGGATGGAGCTTTGAGCTAACTACTACTGAGACAACACTGACCTTGAACTGACATGGAAATTTTTGTTTCTTTAGCCCATTTTTTTGAGTCTGCGGAGCAAGATAAGGCTAAAATTCAGGAATAGTATAGTTAAACTATTCAAAGAGAAAAAAATTAGAAAAATTGAAAACAGATATCCTTTTATTCCTTTTCTCTCAGTCTCCTAGGTCTTAACTTAGAGTTGGAGAGTTCACGTTTTTAAGACCGTACTCACTGTTAATGGAAAAAAAATTACTGGTTTTGTTTCTATTGTTTAATGGAAAAAAATGACAGCTTTCCATCTGCTGAAAGTGCAATAATAACTAGCATTGAAGTCAACTATACTTAAAAATTAGATTAATTTGTCTTGCTCATTCTGCAATATCTGTTGCTGATGATGTGAAAGAGTGTTATTTTATGAGTTGGAAATGATTGCTATATAGATAACAGTACACATTCCTAGACTTGTGTGCTAGGAACTACATATGTAACTCTGGATTTCTCATGTGTTCCTTTAAAGTGTATTTGAATTAGTTTGTTTAGTTAAAGAATGTTTATGCTTGCTGGATGCATTTGATTGTTGTTCATAAAATGTATACTGCTGTAAAAGAGTCTTTTTACTTCCTAGTTTTTGCTTGGCTGTGGGCTCTCTGCTGAGCTTTAACATATTCAGGATCCGTGCAGCTGCTGTACCAGCTCTGACCTGAATTAAACTTGTGAAACAAAGTTTTGCCTCTGGTAACATTTAGAACTCTGTCTCCTTATGAATGGTTATGTAGATATAAATGACTTCTGTCAATTTGATGGGATCTGAGCATATTCAAAAGAAGATGCAGGCATTCACTTTTCTAGATTTTCGCTTTCATCTAATGTATATTCCTATTAAATAGTGTAAACTACACTTCTGCCTGAGGTGGCAAACATTAACTTTTCCCTTTTTAGTAAAGGTACCCTATTTCCATTCTGTGTACTTCAAAAGCTGTATGTACAGTCCTGTTCAGTGTTTTACTTGTATAGTGAATTTCCACTAATATTTGTTTGTCTGCACACAGTGGTAGAGGATAAAGATTTTTGCAGGTTGCATTTCAACATTTTTTCCTAATGTTACAGATATATCTAGGTGCATTTGCAGTTTTGTAGCTTGAATTTTTTTTCTTGCTTTTTCTTAATTGCCTAGTTGACTGTGGGCTACTATATCCTGTACAAATGAAGGAAGATAATAGAACAACTATTTTTGGTGTGCCCAGTGCATGCCCTAAGTAGAACACTTGCCGTGTTGTTTATTGACTGTTAGTGTGCATTCTAATTTGTGTTTCCTGGCAGTGTTGTTTGTGTTGGTGGGGACGGCATGTTCAGTGAAGTGATGCATGGTCTCATTGGAAGAATGCAGAAGGACTCTGGCATAGACCAAAATAATCCCAAAGCATCGTTAGTCCAGTGCAATATAAGGATTGGCATAATTCCTGCTGGTAAGAAAGGGCTAACTTTCAGTTTAATTTATTCATTCATTCTTTAATTTTTTTCCTTATTCATAGCTTGATGAATTTAGGCCTAAGTGTAAGATCTGAGCAATGATATTCTATCAAGACATTAACTAAAGCTGTTTGTATCCATATAACATTTTTGATCACATGCAATTTTTTTAGGAAGAATATTTTGTAAAGGAAATCAAATCTTAATGTAACTTCAGAATTTAGTAACTATCTTTTTTAGTGTCTTACTGTGTGTTAATATGAGATAAGATGTTGACAGTAATACCCTTCTAAACACATTAAGGAGTAGAATTTACTAAACAGAAATTTACCTGATAAATATTTTTCCAGTTCCAAATCCACTAATTTAGTTAGAATTATAATGAGAACTTTCTGCTGGTCTGGCAAACTCCAAACAAATGCTAAGATTCCTGGACTCTCTTTTCTTCCATTTGTTCTCACAACAAGTACAGGGCATCTACAAATGAGGAACAGTTCTCATTTTCCAGACCAAGTTGCAGTTTCTGCTCCTTGTTAGAGGTGCTACACATTCATAGTTGTCAGTTTTAGCCACTTTTTCAGACAGTCTTGACTGCTGTCATTTGAGAGAATTCATTCTTCAAACTGAGGTCTTTCTTGATATGATTATTGTTATTATTATTTACCATAAAGGCATTCTTTGGATCAGTCTTACTGTTTTCAATCTGGTGTCCCAGCTGTTACCTCATCCTTTCCCTTTGGTCCTCAAAGATTCTTTCAACAGCAGATTAACATATTTGCTTTCTCTTACAGGACTGAATTAATTGTTTTAACTCTTTAACAGGGGACAGTCCAGTATCTTTACTATGCTGTTCACTTTTCTTGTCTGATGCTTGAGCTTTGAATTAAAAAGCTGGGCGTGAAATAAACATTGTAAGCTTCTGGTTAGAATTAAAATAAAGGCTTCTGAGAAAATTTAGTTCAGGTTGTAAAACTATACCAAGTGAAGTACAACATTTGTACTCTCAAGCTATGGGTGACTAATTTTATGTTCCTTTCATCTTTGAGAAAAATGTATCCAGACCCAAACGTTCTGAATTGTTACTTGCAAGAAGCTTAACCTTTTCTGCCTGCAGTATAATAAATGTTTGGTATCTAAAAGTTACAATGTGAATATCCCCTTATGGTTTTTCACCCTCCTATTATATTTAAGTATATTCTGATTTTATTTGTTACAGCTTTGTATTAAAGTCAGTATGTATAAAGTCAGAACTTCACAAGAAAAGAATTCAAAGTGGTGTTCTTCTCATCTTTTTTCTTACTTGAGCAAATTTCTTGAACTAAAGGTATTTTGCTTACATGACTGGTTTTAGGAGATTTTGCTTACTGGAGATATGTGACCATAAGAAGATACAATTGAAAAACCAGAACCTCAATATTAAGAGCTATTTCTTTGTCCTCAGGAAAGATTAATCTTGCTTTTCCAACATTATCTTAAAGCATTTTTTCATTGGGTGCATTACTTTTGCACCCAAAAAGTATGAACTTCATTGACATTTTAATTTTGTTAGCATGTATCAAGTCACTTCTCTCACATTTTTTAATGTTTTGTTTTGTCCACTGTATCCTTTTGCTATTTGAATGTGTACTTTATGTTCTATTCCTAGAACTGACATGAGGCCTTGTAATCAATGCTATAGTTCAAATATTTTCTCCAAGTTATTATTCAAATCCCTCAGAAGTTTTTATAATGATGTGTAAGGAAGCTGACCTTAAAGTTCTATTAATTAAGTGTTTGGAAATAGAGAGGATAATATATATCTTGATCTGTTTGTTTATTGTATGGTATTTGTATATGATATTTAAAATGATCCATTTCTGTGTATATGGGAAAGTGCTTATTTATTGAAAAGGGTTGTCAAGTCACTGAACAAATCTTGACACATCTAGTCATTATAGTGACTGTAAATTGAATATGAGACAGCATAACCCTCCCTCAAGGCAGCAAGGTTTGGGGGTTTTTTTCTGGTTTGTATTTTTCCAGCCCATGGTGAAGCTGTTCTGTATTCATCTTTGTTTGATACAGTGGAGTTCTGACCATGTATTGACCCCAAAAGATTCTCTAGCTCTATCACTAGTGCAAGAAGTCTGTTCCAAAAATAAGTGAAATTCTTAAGAAGACCTTTTTTGTTTTTTTAAAAACGAAACCAATAGTCCTGAAATACTAGTCAAAAGTAATAATTAAATACTAATAATGCATCTAATAAAACTTCATCCATTGTGTTCTACTTCTTTATAACCAACCTTTTCAAAATATCCTCGGAACTCATTAATAGATATTGAAAACAAAGACTACCCATAGTTTAAAGATGAAGATCTAAAGCTCTGTTTGTCTTCTGATACATAGAGATGGTTTACTCAGTGATGACAGGAGCCTGGGGTAAGGAGACAGTGGATCAGTGTTTTCACCTTTTTTATCACTTAGTTTCTGATATCATTGTGCTAAGAGAAACATGGCAGGTTGTGGTTTGTGGTTGTGATTAAACAGTTTCTGTATTCAAACAAAACTAAATTCAGCAGATGGCCTTTGCTCAGAGACTGACAATTGAATTGTACAGAGGTTTGAAATTACAAATGAAAGAGATTTAATGCTAAAACACTCATCTGAATGACTGGGTTTCAGTGATAAGCTTTATTTCATAGCAGAATTCCATCGTCCAGGCTCTTTTTTTTTTGAATGTTGAATACTATTTGTGTATCATGATTCTAACTTTCTGCAGCAAATCCCTGCTTGGCTCTTTTTTTTTTTTTTTCTTGAACAGTTATGTCAGTTTCCCAACAGCCTCTTTCTTTAGTATATCTTATTGTTGAAAAATATAATTTATTCTTATGCATTATGGAACATTTCTATAAAATAACTTGTGGTTTTGTTGACCTGGATAAAAGACTTCTACTCAAATGGCAGTTTTAACTTCTGAATTTCTCTTAGTTGCAACCATTCTTCAAATCTGTCAGTGGAAATTGTTTGCCATTGTAAGTGGACTTACTGTTAAGAGTGCTTAGAAGCTGTAGTGTATCTCTGAAAACTTCTGTTTAGTTTTTTTTTCCTCTAGGCCTTAAAAGCTAGGTATTTCTTACTAGCCTTAAAAGCACTTTCAGCCATGTGCTCTCACTGCATTCAGACTAATAATATGTGTCCATAGAACTTCAGTGCAGAGAATGATTCCTGATACAGCTTGGACACTGATGTTTCATCCACATGTTTTAGTATTAAAATTGCACCCTCTGGAGTAAGCCAAAGTAATTTGCTGTTCTTATTACATAGAATATAATGCTGTTCTTGGCACAGAATAGAAGGACAAAGCTGGCAACTGCTGTTCTTTTTTTTAGTTTAAAAGAACTTACTAGATTAAATATTTTTCATAATCTTAGCAGATAGGAAAAAACAAACCCACTTCTCTCTGTTGTTATACTCTGTTGTTTCTGCGTTCATTGCAATAATCAAGTCTGCAACCCACTGTGGGGGAAAATCTAAGCCCTTGGGAATGCTGAGTAAAGTATAGACACAAAGTTAATAGCTATAGTGATTTTAGGCTTCTGGTGTATCCAGATTGGGTTCTGGTGGTCAGCTCTGTACTGTTTAGATTGAAGGATGCAGTATGATTATAATCAGAATGTTGATGTGTCACTGTAGAAGTTAAGAATGTCAAAGGCAGTACATGCTTCCTGTATGAACGTAATACAGGAAAAAGATAGAGGATTCATTCACAAGCTTAAAAAATAGATTCAAGTCAAGTTGTGAAGTGTGACTGGACTCATACTGCTGTCATTTAGAATGTAAAATTATCTTTAAAATGTGTTAAAGCATAGCAATAAAAGCTATCTTTCTTGTTTAATTACTCCAAGTGGTCTGTTCTCAGCCTTCTCAGCTACAAAGCTTGTAATATTTAATGATCTTTGCCATTTAGTTTCAAAGCTCACTATATCCACTTTGAAATCTGAAGTGCATGTTTTATGCTTCTCCTTCAGTACTTTAAATCCAGTAAACTTCTTGAAATGACAGTCTTAGGGCTAAATACTGCACTTAATATAGTGGGCCTGTCATGGAGACAAGTAAGTTAATATTACTTACTCCTATAATGTTAATTTCATCTCTAAAATCTGCCATTATTAGATTAAACATTTTTTGTTGTCTTGTGTTACTCAGCTATGCTGAAGTAATTATCTACCAAAAAAATCCTACACCAAAGTCTTTCTGGACTGTTTCTCTTTAAGCCAGTCTGTTGTTATGCAGATGAAACTTGACTTCTTGGTTTCTGTATGTGTAAAGGAAGACATACAAAACTTTGAGTAGGCACATGGGTGTAAGCCCAGAGCCTTCATCTCTCCCTGTAGCAGTAGCTTCTCCCCTTATTTTGAATGTGCCAGCTCCTTCTCATTTAAGAAGTACTTCTCAGAAAAGTAGTTTTGTAGAGTTTTTCAAGATATTAAATGCTGCTTGATCCAAAATCATGCAGTTACACTGTCATTAGGGTAGCTTACCTTAGGGCAGACATTTCATCTGTATGATGACTGCATGGATTATGGATTCACAAAACTCTGCACAAATATGAGACCCCCCACTGAAGTTGCAATTCTACCTTTTTTTCACTGCAAATATTGTTCTTATACTGATTTGTCTGAGGATTCTCTAGGTGCCCTGGGAGCATCTGTTTCTATCAAGAGTATCTCACATAGAGCAATGCTCATAAGCTCTAAAAGTATTTCTATTTCTTTATTAAATTCATGGTTTTCCATAGGATCAGCATCTAGCTGACTTGCTTCTGTCACCTGCTTATTTTCGTACTTCAATTGTTTGTAATTTTTGTTTTCCATCAATAAAAGCACAAAAATAAATACATGTACCTCACACTATGTGCGTGTTTTGGTTTAAGAAACCTTAGTTGTAAGTTAGTAGTCTAATCATGATTCAGATTATTAAGTCTAGCACTTTGTCTGTCGTTGGTCCACCAATCAATGGTATGAACTCTTCCATACAACCAGCAAATTATCTGATTTTTGCTTCACTACTTTGGTAGTTCTATTATCAATTTAAACTTGTGACGTGGTGTCTGAGTGTACCTGTCTGCATGACTTGTCTACTCACAAATATCTAGCAATGTTCACATGCAAAGGGGAAGTCAGTGATTTGGCTGTAGTTCATTCTGTGTAATGCAGTCCCTCACTTTGCTTTCTTTTATATTGCTTTGACAAAATTTATGCAGAGTGCATGCTCATTCATACTTCTATAAATATCTTGATTGTTCTTCCTTGTGATTGATTAACTAAAAGGAAGGATTTCCTGAATTTTTATATCATTAAATGTATTTATATAAACCATTTCATTTTTCATACTTGCGGAGGAAAAAACCAGAGAACTTGCCTGTGTAACAACCATGTGGCTGTATGAGACCTCCTAATAAAAAACAACTTAAAGGAAAATGAGTGATGTGTGGTAAAGATTCAAAGTAATTATACCTACCTTATCAAACACAAAATGTTGTGCCTTCTACATATTTCATGTTCTCAGTGAGTTCTTAACATCAAAGTCTCTGGGATGAAAGCTTTCTTTAGCTGGGAGAATTCAGACATTCAGCATCTGCCTATGGTATGGTGGTGTGGTGCCACCATTGTTGAAATGTACTGGCCCTATGCAAGATGATTGTAGTGCTAGAGTAGGAGTTGGAGGACAAGCAGAATAATCTGCAGCACTGGTGGTTGGTGGCATTTTAGGTAAAGGAATTAATATCCTTAAGGTAAGTTTCAGTTTGAAACTGGCACTCAAATTTTCATGCTTACATTTGATGTCTGCATTGAGATGGGCGTCTAAATTTATAGCAGAGAGCATCTGGTCAATAGGATTAGCAGAGCCTGTTCATCTTCTGTAGTATCTGTTTGTCACATGCAGATGTCTTGCTTCCCAAGGCCTTCCCCTGAGGCCTGTGCGTGAGTACCTTGACTCAAGCTGAAGCTGCCATCAGCTATTCCTGGCATTATGTCCTTGACCAGGGCAGAAGCTTTGGCATATTGTCTGCAGTGTAACGTGCACACATATAGCTGTGTGTGTCTTAAGCTGAAACTTAATCATTGCTTTGCATGCTGATTTTCTTCTCTACTAATAAACCAACGCAATAATTAGTTTCTATACTGAATGGGTTTGTCTTTTTTAAAGTGAATTAGGACCCAGTTAGCAAGTAGTCCAACTACTTCCTTCACATTTCCATGTAGTTCTCTGCAATCCATAAAAACCTCTTTTATGTTCCTTCACTCAGGCTGTTGCCTTTAAAAATCCCCAAAGAAAATCTGGCAGAGTATGTACATAATTTTTCTGTTGGTTTAGTCAGAGTGTACAATACCGACCACTTAACATTAGTCATGCTCTATGGGAAGCTTCTTGCCTGAACTGAGTGCTCTGGTAATCCCAAGATATTAATCATGGGATATTATTCAAGATATATTTACATTCTAATCCTGCTTTTCATATCAGGCTTATACTGATGAAATAACCCAGATTTTGGTGGGTTTGTGTGTCCATCTGTTCAAAATGGTGTGGCAGCAGTTGTAGATTCCACATCTAGTGAAGATTCCCCCTAAAGATCTAGAAGTCTTGTTTAGTTAGGTATTCAAAAGAATTCAAACCCTTTGTCATCACGAACATTT
The DNA here is from genome assembly GCF_027887145.1 of Ammospiza caudacuta. NCBI lineage: Eukaryota > Metazoa > Chordata > Aves > Passeriformes > Passerellidae > Ammospiza > Ammospiza caudacuta. The sequence continues at coordinate 62,330,866 of NC_080597.1, forward strand.
TTGTGACCTTTAAACAAGTATTGTTTAATGTTAGGTTCATGCCTGGTGTGGTATTATGGCAAGTTACATTCTCTTTTCATGTGTATGGAATGCTATAGTAGTTACATCCATTGTAAATAGGTCACTGGTTTTGTTGCTCCATACTACCAGCTCCAAGAGGAAAAAAAAATAGGTCACTGGTTTTGTTGCTCCTTACTACCAGCTCCAAGAGGAAAAAACCAACAGTATTTTGCTGTTGATATGTCTCCCATTTTGGAATCTCAGAATTAATTTCAGACTTCAGTTTTAATTTTAGACCTTCCTTACTAGTTAATGAATAGAAATGTAAATAAGTTCTGTGTAATTGCCAAACAGATGAATCAGCTTTTAATTGAATATAGAAGATCACAGGGAGATGGGCCTCTGGTGTTGAAAAGTAGTTTGCACAAATTCCCCTCTTCTCCTCCCATCTGTGTGTAAAACCACTTGGAAGCTCTGTTTGCGTCAAGACAAATGTAATTGAGGTAATTGTAGGAGCAGAACGCACACAGATGTGGAAGAAATGAGAAATGCTGGATTAAGTGTTAAGCTTGTACATTCAGCAGTAGAAGTTTAGGCCAAATCTCTCAGTGATTGTTTGTTTGTTTTTCTTTTCAAAATAGTCAGAATTTTCTGTTAATGAGCATAGGAGACAATATGAAACTTGGCAGTAAAGTATAGCTTCACCTTCAGAAGTCCACTTAATATTTTCTTTTATAGAACCTTAAATTAACACAAGATCATCATCTGAGTACTCCATCTGTTGTGATATTGAGGGAAATTGGAGTCCTCTCCTGCAATGGCATATGCCTGTAATGGTACACTGGCACTGTCTTGTACGTCAGCCTTGTAGTGAGAGGTCTGTTTAGTCACCCTAATTCTTTTGTCCTGCAGTTCTGTTGTATTCTCTTTAACTGGCTCCTGGAGCTGCTGCTTGTTCACTGTGGTAGATTTCTGCATAACATTTACGTGGTGAAAGCTTCTGTCCTGCCATTCACAGGCAGGGGAAGGGAAGTCTTCTGAAAAGGAAAGGATTTTCTTTGCTCCCATTATTAATTGCTAATGCCCTGGCTATTTCCAAAATGAAAAAGAATTTAAAAGTGGTTTCTAAAGAATGGTTGCTCATTCCTCCATTTTTAGTTTCTATTTCAATTTGATAAGGCCTCAGAAATCAAGTACACTGTATTTGAGCTGCTCTTCCACCTAATGCAGTGGTAGGAAATCTGAGAACATGTGTGTGGACAAAGTTTCTCTTTTCAGACATCTACCTTTGACTTTAAAGGAATTCAGTTTCGTGGAAGGGATGGGAGAAACTGTAAGATAAATTCAGAGTTAGGTGCTGCACCAAATACACTTCTGTCTGTCTGGATCTGAGTTCCAAGTTCCTGCTGCAGAGCAGAAACCAGATCCCTATGTTAGGCTCTTGTTTTCTATAGGAAACAGGGAGAGTTGTCCATTTCTGAACAGCATATAGGTGAAACCTAAAGCTTCCCCACTTTCTTCTTGTAGGTATTTTGCATCAAGTCTGTAAAGGTACACCTCTGTCCATTTTGTTACCGTATCTAGAAACTAATTCCTGAAAGCAAGTATTTTTACTAATTTTCAAATAATAGAACAGAGCAGAAATTTCTGGTATAAGATGACATCCTGAAATTTAGATCAGTACCACAAAAAACAGCAGACCAGTCAATTTCCCTTCCTTTCATGAGATCTCAATGAGCAAGAAATCCTAAACAGAGGAGAATCAATGTATGCCTGCTTCATTTGATATAAAAGCTATAATGTAATAGTGAAATTTTCCATGTAAATTAACTCCCTTCACAACTGCTACATGTTTATTGCTTATATTGTGAAATTTTTGTACTTTATATGGAGAGCAATAACTTGTATTCATTGAGGGGTGGGATGTTATAGTTTAAATAATAAAAATAATAATACAGTATTCCTGTATTTACTTTGTTCCATAAAATGGAAAGGAGCAAACCAAAGGAACATAATGCTTTTTTTTGGAGGACTGCACAAATAATACTTCTTTTGCAAGGATACAAATTGATGCCTAGTTTTTTATTTTTCAGGATCAACAGATTGCATATGCTATTCAACTGTTGGCATTTCTGATCCAGTAACTTCAGCTCTTCATATTATTGTAGGTGGGTGGTCACAGTTTGCTGTGTTGTTACAAAAACAATGGAAGTAGCCCAAAATACATTTTCATTTAGTTCTTTCTTTATGTCTGTGAAATGTAATTTGAACATAATGGCTGAGTTGAAATACAAAGTTTTTTTTCTGGGATTTAAGTCTCTAATTTGAAATATAGGAGGTTAAAAACTGATTGCTTTCTCTACAGTAATTCATTGTTTTCAAGGGAACATTATTTCAAAAAAGTTGTGCTGAAGTTTTCATGAATTCTGTCATTCTTTTGAAATAAACATTCTTTTGAAATAAAGTAAATAGCAATAAGCATCAGTTGTTGGACTATCTCTACATATATGTATATCTATCTTAGAGAAAAATAAAAGCTTTGAGAAATGCATGTACACTTTAATGGTACTATTTTGTGCTAGTTGTCCAATTGTCCTGGGCAATTCAATATTCCCTTGCCAAGTTAGAGTTACAATGCCTTCCAATATCATTACTGAGTAACAGCTGCAGTTTTAGGATCTGGTATTGCAAAGATTTACACATGTGTTTCTGTTACTAACCTATGGTTTACTCTGTTCAGCATCTGTGGAGTTAAAGCCTTTGGACTAGGATTGGAAAGATGTGGCTTTACTATATAATAGTATAGTTTGAGCTGTGTTAAGTCCCAGCATCACAGAATGGGTCAGGTTGGAGGGGACCACAGTGAATCATCTGGTCCAACCTCCCTGTGAAATAGAAAAACCCCAAACACCAAAATACCAAACAAAGCAAAAAAACCCACCCCAACTCGCACCATCACTCCAAAGTTTGCATGAGGAAGACATCAGAGAAGTGGTGTATTCATTGTTCTTGGGGATTTCCAGGACTTGACTGGATATGCCCTGAGTAACCGAACCTGGTCTGAGTGGAAGGTTTGATGAGAAACCCCCAAAGGCTCCTTGCAGCTTGAATTATCCTCTGATAGTATGCCATAGAGGTTAAAGTAGTACCCAGGAGAAGTACAGGAGATACTGCATCAGTCTGCTTAGGGAAAGGGGCTGTCAAACATTGACACAGGGTACCAGTACTTGGAAGACAAGATGTGGCACTTAGGGACATGGTTCAGCAGTGACCTTGAGGAGGCTGGGTTAGCATTTGGACTTGATGATCCCAAAGGCCTTTTCCAATCTAAATGGTTCTTCAACTCTATCCCCCCCTACTGCTGCAGGGTAAAGGACTGTAAATTCTTCATTACCTGCTTTTAGCGTGCTGAGCCCTTCTTCTCACTTAGTGTTTAAAGCTTTTGAAGTATGAAATTAAATTAGTATTAAAAATTATATTTCCTTTTCTTTATGTGTAAGAAGTATATGCATTTATTACATATATATTGACATAAATGCAATATGTATTTTTTATTTTTAATGACTTTGCAGTGTTAAAGTTACTATCACGCTTGCAGCTGCAAATGAAATAAGGCATGACAAACCCTTGTACTTCTGATCTTCATAGGTGACTGTCAGCCTCTGGATGTCTCTTCTGTACATCACAACAACACATTTTTGAAATACTCTGTGTCATTGCTGGGTTATGGGTTTTATGGAGATATATTAAAAGATAGTGAGAAGAAGCGGTGGATGGGTCCAATGAGATATGACTACTCAGGTAATTTTTTTAATTACTACATTATTTTGTCAGCATGTAAGCATATTGAAGCAATTGGTTTATTCTCTCCAAACCAACCTTCTTTCAAGCTTGTAAACATCAGAAACATACTGAGCCTGATTTTAAACTCCTTGTAGTACCAAAGATATTGAATTACATTATATAAAGCTCTGTAACTTTGGGGTTAACATTGAGAGTGGGCTCAAAAAATTTGTGTTGAATATGTGCCACCTATTGAAAATGGCCTGAAAAGTAATAACTATATAACTTAGTAATAAAATGTCTTAATCATTTTGACTTTCTTTCTAGTCACTTAAAGAGAGATAGGTACTCCTCTGTCTTGAACATTCAGTTGATGGAATGAATTGTTAATTTTGCCCTTATAGAGAGAGAGGAGTGATTTAGTCTTGTTACCTAATATTTGGATAAACCCTATGCTAGTGGAAAGCTGCTTTTGCCTTGTTTGATTTATCTTTTGTTAGGGAAAGAAGATGCATGAGGAAAGTTTTAGTACAGGCAAATTTTAAGATTCAGCAGTGATATATAAGTAAATATTTTAGTTGGTTTTTAAAGCTGTCAAGTGAAATAATGGCACTTCTGACAAATGTTAAAACATTGGAGCGCTGCTGTGGTATTTTCTTGTTCCTTACAGTCTAAAACATCATAAGAAAAGAACTTCTCAGCTTGAGGAGGGCTACTATTGTTTTGCAGTCCTTAGAGAAGGAAAGAGATGAAAAATCAAGGAATGTATGCAGAGATATTTGCCATGTGGATTTATAATGACTTCATGCTGCATAATGCCTTTTTTTATGTAGGCTTCAAGACTTTTCTTTCTCATCACTATTATGAAGGAACAATTGCTTATCAACCAGCAAAGCACACACATGGATCTCCACGAGATAAAGTGAGCTGCAGAACAGGGTAGGCTAATGTTTATCTCTGGATATTTGGTATGAACTATTTAAAAAGGCCTGTACATAAGTAGAGGTTACAGAACTGCTGGTTTTAATATCAAAACACTTACTCTGAAAGAGATAAGCTTGTAAAAACAATTATTGACTCATTAAAAAGAACTCCTCATTTTATCAGATCATTAAACAAAAATCTAATAAAATTTTGTTAGCTGGTTCGCCTCCTTCCTCAGTTTTAAGTAAAGCAAAATATAATAGCACAGGACTCAGTTACAAGATGCTGAGGATACTCTGCTGTGTTCCTACTAAGAAATCAAAAATCTGGATGGGTTGTAGCTTCTAGAAATGGAAATAATAATTCAGAAATTCTCAACTGTTCACATCCTAACTGCATCTAGAAATGTTAGTGGTTGTTTTAGTGCCATAACAGTTGGCATGGCTTGTCCTGAGGACAAGTCCTCTCAGGAATCAGCCTATTTAGCCTGTTTCTTTGTTTACTACTATGATGCTGTATGAATTCTTTCTGATATGCTTCACTTGTTTCTTTAGTCAGGGGACCTGCCTTAATCTCCCAGTGCTCCTTCCTTTCTCTTTGCTTTCACCTGCTTGAAATTATGCACTAGTATTAATTATTCCTCTTTATTTAGCTCTGATTTAGCTATCAGACATAAAGTACTTGTCACAGCACCAAACAGCATAGCAGGATACAGAGAAGTCACAAACTTTGTCCAGAAACAATAAGACTGCTGTGCCAGTGCTGTGACACACTGGGGATCAGATGCCAGTATCAGCTGGAGCAGCTATCCTGACCCATCAGGTGCCTTCATGCACCAGAGGGAGGGGAGGCTCCAGAGGGAGAGAGCTGTCATCCAGGTTTCCATCCAGGTTTCAGGAATGGAGTAAGGAATGCCTGGTGCCTCACAGGCATTCTTTATCAGTTATCAGCTATCCTTCCTGATAACTGCTAGAAAGGCAGTAGGGCCGGGCACAAGAAATTTAGGAGAATCCTGGGGTGTGGTAATGAGATTGATCATGCAGGTGTTTGACAGGCTGGCTAGAACAACTACTCTGCCAGTCTTGATACAGAAGATAAAAAGTGGGGATGTGATGGTTGAGGTCAGTTTTAGCAGTGGGGACTGTGAGATTATAGAGTTTAAACTTCTGAGAGAAGTAAATGAGAAAAAAAGTAGAATTGCAGCCTTGGACTTTGGTTTATTTGCATATCTTGGCAAGATTACATGGGAGACTGTCCTAGAATATAAAGAGGCATAGGAGAGTTAGTTGGTACCTCCTCAGAGTTCAAGAATAATCCATTCTGATACTCAGAAACTTGATAACCAGGATAGAAAAGCAATTTGGATGAGCAAGGACACTTGTGAGATGGAGTGTCAGTGTTGGAGCAGTCAGATGTTGGAACAAGGTGCCCAGAGGTCTGTGGGCTTGACCCTCACAGGTCCTCAAAACCTGACTGAATAAGACACTGAGCATCCTGATCCTGTAAGACCAACTTTGAGCTCTCCTGTGAGACCAGCTTTGATCACATCAGAGATTCCTTCCAGCCTGTGTGGTCTTCTGGCTCTCTGCTGCTGTTACCTCTGACATCCAGTAATCTTTAGAACTGTACTTAAATAACTGCACTGCCTGCAGGGCTATGATCATTCATGCCACATGAGGATTGTCAGTGCATCTTGTGGTGGGGGAAGATCTTGTAATGGCTGGGAAAAAAAAAAAAAAGTTGAAATGAACAATAGTGGAGGTCTTTCAGGAATTGAATGGTATTTTTGTTTTCAGATGTTACATTTGCAAGCAAAGTGAGAAACAGCTGGCAGAACAGAACAAGGAACATGGATTGAAGAATGAAGGTAATTTATCAAAAGAAAGTAAAATGTGATAGTATTACACAAATTATTCCTTTTCAGAAGATAGCAGTTCAAGTGTGCATGTATTTTGTTTTTTTAAACATTGAGTTACTTGATAATCCCATTTTTTTTTTCCAGTTTCTACAAAACACCTGTAAGTGTCATCGCCCCCCTGTACTCATCACTAGTGAGGCCACACCTTGATTCCTGTGTTCACTTTTGGGCCCCTCATTTTAAGGATGACATTGAGGTGCTGAAAGATGTCCAGAGAAGGACAACAGAGCTGGTGAAGGGTCTGGAGCACAAGTCCTGTGAGGAGCAGCTGAGGGAGCTGGGGATGTTTAACCTGGAGAAAAGGAGGCTCAGGGGAGACCTCATCACACTCTACAACTGCCTGCAAGGAGGCTGTAGGCTTGTGGGGTTCTTGTGACCTCAAATTATGCCAGGGAAGGTTTAGTGTGGATATTAGGAAAAATCTCTTCATGGAAAGGGCTGTCAAGCATTGGCAAAGGCTGACCATGGAAGTGGTGTCTTGGAATTGTCAGATGTGGGAACATCAGTTGGACTCTGATTTTAGAGGTCTTTTCCAAACAAAATGATTCTACAACACCAATTCTAAGTATGTGAAAAACATGTAAGGTGTCTTCTCTACCCAAACCTCAGAAAATTCTGATAAAATTATACTAATTGTATATTTCAGTGTGTTTAGTTTCCTTTCTTTAAGAAAAATAATATTCTGTGAGCTAGGACAATGGGTTTTTGTGAAAAGGACTGAATGGATGAACTGTGAGGTGTCATAGAAGGAAGCAGTTTATTAAGATAACTTTTAGAAAAGATCAGGATTAAAAATTTGTGTTTGTTAGCACAAATGTCATCCTACTATGAGGCTGTGAACTTGGACACCTAGTAACTGATCTAGTGGACTTGAGTATTTCTGTATAACATCCCACCAACACTCACTATAAATGATAAATGAGATTTCTGTCCTCTTTCTGTAGTTATGCTGTCCTTACTCTCTCTTTTATCCCCATTCTAACCCCTGTGCACACTTGTGTAGGGTTTTTTTCTAATGAGTGTCACTTTTCTTTCCTCTTGTTTAAACAAGTGTTAATAAATTCTCTTCAGTCATTCCCCCAGTTGTATCTCTTTGTCTGGCTGCTACATCCTAATGGGAAGAAGAACTGATACTGCTACACCTGGGGCCTTGCTAGAGGAAGATAATGTCGATTCACTTGAGTTTTGCCTTCAGCTTTGGTTCATCATTTTGGATAAGCCCCTCTTAAAGAGCAGGCAGGCTTCCTGTGGGTGCTTCTTTCTGCCTTTACTTTGTTTTTATTTCTTATTATAGAGCCCAGTGCATACAATTATAATTTTCTTGACAAGCATTTGGTCCTTATGACCTATATTACTTACAATTGCTGGTTTTTTGCACTGTGACTGTGCCAGGTTCTAGGCATTTGTTATCATACTTTGATTATCATACTGTGGAGATTCACTGGTAGCATAAAGATTTCTGTGCAACTTGAATTCCCATTACACTTGTTCAGTGCTTTCATCCTAGCTGATGCTTTCAGATCTTTGATATAGTCAAGAGATGGTCAAATCAGAATATTTCTTGGGTTATTTTAATCTATACCCAGATTCAACTAAAAAAATTTTAGAGTATAAATAATGCATAGAAATAATAATATAAATATGACAATAGGTTCTTTGGTAAGAAAAAAATTTGTCTTTTTGAGAAATGATTGTATTTATAAATTGCCAACCTTTTTTCTTTTGTTTGTCTGGGGGTTTATGTGCATTTTTTAATGTTCCTGTGCATTGTTTGGTTGGTTTGGTTTTTAAATTTGCCTTTTTTGTTCCCTTTCATCTAGCAAAGGAGCTACTAGAAAGCTACAGGTTAGTTAGCAATCAAGACAGTTTTAGCCAGCATTGCAGGTGACATTAAGCAGCTGATTATGTAGGATATTGTTTACTTTTTTCCATTCTACTTCTGGTAGCTGGCTTTCTTTGCAGTCTATTCTCGTATCCATGCAGTACTGGTGAGGAAATAATACAATCAGCTACTTTTGATTCACTGTAGAAAGGATTTTAAATCTCCACTTCAGAGAAGCTTTTCACTCAGCAGTGTGTCTTGGCTGACTCTTTCATTGTGCCTACCAGGTTTGTGTGTAATTCAGATCAGTTTAGAAGGATGCTTGATTGGCTGTTGCTGAACATATTTCTTTGTATTGTGCAGGAGTCTCTGTGCATGTGCTGAGTAAATGTTGACTGTTAGCACTTTGTGCTGATTTCAGCAACTTGCAGTGTGTGTACACAATAGGCCACTGATGAGTGTCACTTATGCACTCCCTGCTTATGACTGCCCTACTGTGGGATATTTTGAGCAAATAATTTGTGCTGTTACAGTGATACACACTGCAAAATCATTATAAAAAGAGTTGCTTATTTAAAATGTGATTGATACCCTGACTTCCTTCTTACTTTGAACAGTGAAGGTGTTCTTGGGTAACATGCTGAGATTTATACCAGATGAAAACCATCTATTACAGTAACATAAAGAAGCATTTTACCTTAAGCATACTTAAAATGTTAATACATATCTAGACACACTGATGACTAAATTACTAGTGCTTCTCAGAGAAACAGCAAAAGAATTTATCAGTGAAGGGAGATGTTTGCATTTTGTTGTTTGTGTATTTTACTAACATCTCAGAAAATGTCTTGTTTCCAGTTCCAGTAGTTCATGTTCGGTTCAGTTACCTTCATCTCAGAGCAGGGTCTTGTGATTTGCCTGCAGCCTGAACTGTCATTCTATAGTCTGACATTTAGATATGTCTCAGCTCTCTTAAGATGCACATTTTGAATCTGATTTAAATTATTTCTTTTGGTAATGTCATGTTTGAAAGCAACATAAAAAGATCAGCAGTAAAGCAAGCAATACTAAAAAGCACTGTGGCAAATTAAGCAAAAATGTTGAATTTAAAAGCCATGTTTTTTTCTTGCTATTTCTGATTCGTTTCTCAGAATGTAGAGGGGATAGTCTAGATGGAAAAATTATGATAAAGTTTTTTGTTTTCCTTAAGTCTTTTGTCACATGGTTTTACATGGTTTTTCCTGGAAAATTGTTTTTCTTGTTCTGTTACTAGAGAGTGTATAGTAAGAAGTTTCAATGAATTCCAGAAAACAAGAGAAGTTCAAAGAGTGAACAACTGCAAAATACTTCGGAAACTTTTTTTTTCTTTTTATTTTTCCTGATGCATAGAGCCTGGAACATGTTGATTCAAAATGAATGCATCACAGACTTCAGGTTCAAAATGACCTAGACAATTTTAATAATGATTCTCTAAAGTAAATGTGAAGTTCCTAGAACTGAGACAGTAAGGAATATCAGAATTTCAGGACATACAATATAGAGCATGAACATCATCTGTAATCTCATCAGAAAAGCACCTTGAAAATCACTATAAGTTAACCAAAATGTGGGGAACTGAATCATGTTAGATGTTGGAGTCTATACCAGTTAACATTCCTCAAAATCTCTACCTTGTATACATAAACAAACTTAAGCATTTTTTGTTCACTCCTTAATTTTACCCCTAATGGCACTTCACTCATCCTAGTCTTAGAACAGCGTGCATGTCCATTGTCTCTTCTCCACTCATTGCTTCTGTGGAATTGTTCATTTGAAATGAGTCCACTTATATTGGTAGGAGAAAAACAGTGTTATGACTGCTTTTTGGCTTTTTCTTATTGTGATAAGGAAGACAAATATGCTTAATCTAAAATAAAAAAGGCATTTTTAATATATTTTATCCATATTCAAGAAAAAACAGTTTTGGCAACAACAACTCTGCATTGCCTGCCAATGCTTCTTTGTTCTAGAAAATTTCTCTGCTTCCTGGTAGTATCAATGCCAGCACACATTCAGTTTTCATGTAGTCTCCAACAGAGTTTCAAGGTATTGAAAAGAGGCTTTGTGTTGTTTTCCAGAAATCTCTGAGGATTTGCACACAGGAACGTTTAACTCTGTTAATAGTTTTAATTTTGGGGCATTTGGAGCTAGAGTGGAAGCAGACTCCTGGTGTGCTGCCTGCTGGTCCTTGCTGCGCCCTGAGTCATCCCTTCCCTTTGACTTTTTAAAAATATTAAGTTACTGCATTGAGGCAGAAGAGGAATATTACTTCAGAAACCAAATACTAAACTACAATCCTTGCATCATTGTTTATTGAAGATTAACAAGTTGAAGAGCAGAAATAGAATTTTAAAAAGTTAATCCCTCTGAACTTTGACACTACAAGAGTTGTCACTTGCCTGTCTTTTCTTTTCTTATGGCTTTGCAGGTTTCCCCAGATAGCACTGGTCCTGAATTTGACATGCATATGCCAGAGCAGGCAAGCAAGTTATGGGAGGTAGTCACAGTCAGAAGGGAGAAAACAACTTTCTCTGTTAGTGTATGAAAAACAGATACCTAAAAATATTATTTTTAAATGTAGTTTATTTTAGATATTTATTGACAGTACATGAATATGGCCAGGGAAGAATTTTAAGTTGCCATTGATTGCTTTTTAGTGTTCTTGTGAATAGATCAAATGATTACCTGTCTCCATGTCTTTATTGATGTGTTTCAGAAGGTGAAGAAGAATGGAAGGTTATAAAAGGGAAATTTCTAGCCATCAATGTGGTAAATATGAGCTGTGCCTGTCCACGAAGTCCCAAAGGTCTTTCACCAGCAGCTCATTTGGCAGATGGTTCAGCAGACCTCATCCTAGTTCGGAAATGCTCCAGATTCGATTTTCTGCGGTATCTTGTCAGGCACACAAACCAAGATGATCAGGTGTGTATTCCTTTTGACAGTATCCATCAAAGGTGTAAATATTGGTATTATTATAGGATAGAAATAATATCTATAAAGCAGGTGTGTTTTTTTTTTAATTATGCATTTTGCATGATGCAATCTCAGCATGTGTATCATGGGGAAAAAAAGCAGCTCAAAACATTTTACCGAAGTCAACTCCTTGGCCACAGTATTTTAACAAAATTCCACTTTTGCCATCTGAATTCAGTTTTGTAACATTTTCCATGTATTTGCTGTTTGAACGATATTTAAAGTTATTTTATCACAACTGTGCCCTTATGTAGTTGTCATAAAAAACTGCTCACAGCATGAGAAACTACTCAGAGCATGAATAGTTGAGGTAGATGTGGTGAAGAATAATAAATCACTTTTGAGAACTGTATAAAAATGTGTTTTAGAATTAAGTTACCAGAACTGCAATTTGATTGTAGACTGCAGGCTTTTAGCAGTATTTTACTACATATTAGTGACCAGGATGAGCTTTATGCATTCAGCTTGAAAATTATTTCTTACATGTGTTGTAGCTGTCAGACAGGAAGATTCATCACTGCTTTGGATTCTAATATCTCTTGAAACCAAGTTATGACTGTGACTACACATATTTAATATTTGTCACAACCTGATTTTATTAACATCTCTGGAAATTACCTGAACAACGGACTAATGTCATATTTAGTGCATAAAAGCAATAAAAAATTGCTTTTATCCCATTTTTCTCTGGTATATGCTGGTTTTGCTGTGGAGATTAAATGCAAGGTTGTACATATGTCCCAGGTTAGTGTCCACCATAAAAACCCTTCTTGGGAAACCCTTCTTGAAAACTTAAGAAAATGTGGAAGAAAAACCAAAAATAAAAGGATGACTATACATTACTACAGATTGGTTTTCACATTTGCTTCCCTGTCATTCCCTTCCTGTAGTCACACACAGACATACTCCATGGCCTTTGCTAAATGACCTGTCTGTATTCCATACAGCTTGCTGAATAGTTAGCTCTGTATCTGTTAAGTTGCTTTTAGGGCTGAAGGAGGCATCCTCTAATGTATTGTTGCTTCAATTGATGATTCCTGTATTAAAGCATTTGTTCAATATTGTAGTGTAAATCTGCAGCCTCGGTTTTAAGAGCAGCGTTCTAAGTGACCTGCTTTTCCTAGCTGAATTAACTAGTTAAAATTATTCCTAATTTTTTGGAATGTAATGGGAATGGCAGGTGGGAACATCCAGGTGTGTCCCCTGAAGGGGGCAGGTGTGACACTGCCCCCTGTAAGACTGTGGATCATTTTGCATCATATGCAGGGTCTGGGACCCCTTTGAGGCAGCCTTTGATGGGCCACGACACCCCCTCTGCTGTCCCTCATGTGAATGTCCCTTGGATGTGCCTTTCCAGGGTGAAGGCCCCTGGAGCTCCTCTGCACAGCAGAGGATGGGCATTCACTGATTCTGACCAGAGGCTTTTTCAGCACACACCCAGATCCTCTCCCCCTCTCTGCTTTGATGTGGGTCTGGTGAGCCTGGCAAGTGATAGCCCGGGGTTGTGGTCTCCACCCCAAAGATGCTGGGCATAATCCTCCTGTGCATGTATTCTGCTACCCCAGCCCAGACCTGAGTCTCTTATCTCCATCAGCTTGCAGTCCAGGGCCTCAGTCAGGAGGCAAATCCAGGGTGGGATGGTCTTCCATGCAGCTTTTCTTACACCATTTTGCTATAAAAGGCATTATACAGTGACTGTTGAGAAGTAAGTATTGGAAAAAGGCTCCCAATATTACCAGTTGGATTGTGCCTGGGCCGGTCTGACCCTCGCTGCCGGGCCAAAGGCAGCAACTGCGGTGTATCACCCCAGAGATACCTTGACAACAGTAAGGTTTCATTTTGGCTTTGTATTTTTTTTGACTTTGCAGTTTTTCAAAAGCAAGTATCACTTTATACTCAGGTAAGCTTCTCTAGAAAATGGGAGTGGACAGACTTTCCTGGAATACAAAATGCTGACTGGCATAATGTATTTAATTATAATTGCCTGATTTGCTTTTTTCTTTTCCTTGTAGTTTGACTTTCCATTTGTAGACGTTTATCGGGTTAAGTGTTTTCAATTTACATCAAAGCTTTCAGAAGACAATGAAAGCAATGTCATAGACATTGGAAAGAAACGTTTTGGCCAGTTCTGCAGAGATCATCCAGCCTGTTGCTGTAATATTGTTAATAGCACCTGGAATTGTGATGGAGAAACTCTGGATAGTTCAGCAATTGAAGTGAGGTGAGCATTGATTTTTCTGTCTATATAGCAGAACACATTGAGCCTTCTCATTGATTTTAAAGATGCTTATAAAGGCATCCCAAAAAGATGCCTGTGCATAGCAAGTTTGAGTCTTCTGATAATAAACCTAAATATTTTTGTTACTATTTTGAATCCTTTCCAGAGAATACTGCAGCCATGTATGTTGTAAATGATCGCTCTGAGTGAGATGGATGGCCCTACCTTTGAAGTCATACTTACTTCTTAGGAACTGTTATTACGTGTTTAAAGTGCTGAAAGTGAAGATGGTGTTGGAAGGATCCTTTTTAAATGTGTGGAATGCCTCATTGCTCTGAGCAATCGCTTTTCCTATTTGCTTAAGTAAACATCTTTGCCTGACAGAAATACTGTGTCGCATACTTTGTGGGTTTTTTTGCACACAGCACAATCTTATCTCCAGTCTTCACATGTGGAGAAGGAATTTTGCAGTTGTGCAAATAATCAAATTAGAAAATAAGTTTGTGAAATTTGAAAGGTTTTTTTGGTTAGTTTTTGTTCTTGTTTTTGTTTGGATTAGTTTTGGTTCCTTGTTTTGTTTGTTGTTTTAGAACAAAGGGAGCCAAACCCATAATACTTACATACAAGTGTTAAAATATAATCCCTTAGCAGTCCAAAGGGGAGTTTTATAAATGCTGTATATTGTACAAGATTTACTCATCTAGGTGCCCATAGAACTTCTTGTGTGGACAAGGGAAATAAAAGAGGACACATGAAAGCATCCAGCCCTCTTAGCAGGGAAGGATTGTAACTAAAATGAGGGCATGGTTTCTGTAGTCAGCAGTAAGAAACTTTGTCCAGCTGTTTGAAATTAATGGACTATTAGAATTAAATTACTATAATTTAAAATGTTGTACCCATTTATTTCTTACTATTTTCTGTATTTTTCAGGGTTCACTGCCAGTTAATGAGACTGTTTGCAAGGGGAATTGAGGAAGACTGTAAAGATGAAGCTGCCCACAGCCAGAGTAGCATTGAACAATTACTATAGACATTGTTCCTCCAATGAGGAGAAGAAAAAAATAAAAGCTCAAGGAAATTGAGTAAATAGGCATTTTAGTCAAATTGACAAGTGTTTTAAACTTCTAGATTTTTTTTATGGCTTCACTATAATTTTAGACATCTTACTATATTGTGTCTTTTTTTTAAAAAACATTGTAATCATTAAAATATATATTGGAGCAATGTAATCTGTTATGTTAGAAAAGATGAGATTGGCTTATATCTGTGTATTCATGATGATTGATAAATTCTCTTTGCTTTTCTAGAGAGCTGATTTAGTAGTTGTGTTGCAATAATATCTAAATGTTATGAAACATTGGACTTCCCACTGGCACCAAGATAAGACATTTTCAGTGTCTGAGAAGATGTTTTCTGCTGGGAGTGTTATGTAATTTGTGTGGCTTAAATGCTGGACAACATTGTTGTCATTTGCTTTTTTTTTTTAGTTAAAATATTTCATTTTGTAAGTCTGACAATACCTTGCAACTTATCAATGCAATTCAAACACACATTCCTGGCTTTAAGTAATAACAATAGTAGTATACAGATATTTGAAAAATAAAAGCACAATTATATACAGGTCACACCTCATCCTATATATTCTGTCTTTGAAGGTTTCCTTGCATCATGCTTTTTGGGATTATAAAAGGTTTTATGACTGTTTGGATGATACCAAATACCACACAGTGCAACTGAAAAGTCTTGCAAGCAAATTGCAGGAGTACTTCTATAATATCAAGAAGGCACAGGAAAGGAAAATAGAAATAAGTTCTCAAACACCAGCAAGTTTTAGGTTTTAATAATATCTGATATTAACATATTAAAAGCTTCCCTCTTGACAATTCTCTGGACATTCTACTCCATGTGTTAAAATGTCTTTGCAAAATAAGATGGTAAAGTGTTAAGTTTAGAAATATGATTTGATGATTGAAAATCCTTAAAATAATTTAACTAAATGTGAAACAAAATAATCTGCTTTGTGAAGCCAAGTGAAGAAACTGGCATCTGACAAATCATGAATTCACTGTGCTGATTTGTTTTTATAACAAAAAACATGAGACTGTCATATAGAGCTATGGAGTGATTATTTAAGTTGTATATAGTTTTGTGTATTGTGGCACATATATGTTTTGTGTCCAGGGTTGGGGCTAAATTTTGCTCTTCTTGTACAGGCTTATTTCTGTGTGAGGACAGAAGTCAGCCCCTGTTCTATTTTATCTTTTTAAAAGTGTTTCTTTAAGTTTAAAGTTCTCTTTAAAACTGACTTCATCTGAATTTTTTTTGCATCCAAACAGCTGATGATTCTGTATTCATATATATTTATTGGTACTTCTGTCATCCAGTTTGTGTTAGTTTCATGTCTCTCATATATGTGATTAATGTAAGCCATGGTGATTGGTCATTTCAATACTGAAGCACTTGAATATTATTATAAATGGCAGGTTATTTTTTTCCTATTGAAGTTATTTACATTCCAGTTTTGTGTATTGTCACAATTGTGTTCTATATCTTTGCTACAAAGTATTATTCATATTGCTTTATATGAAAAAAGCACTTGCAAATTATATTTGCCTCAAGTACAATCATACAAAGTTTAGGATCTTTATTTTGTTATATAGTATTTCAGGAAAATACTTGAATACTTTTCCCCAACTACTGCTCTTTGCTTTCGTTATTACTGCAATGAGTTGAAATGTTGATCCATCCAATGTTTTTCTGACACTTCTAACACAGCTGTTACATATACTGTATTTTTAAAGCCATGTTTAATAAGCGAAATAGTACTTTTGAACTAACATCCCACTGAAAATGAAATTATGCAGTTCTACAAATGTGAATATTTTTTGAAAGTGTCATTTGTTAAAAAATGTCTATGGTTATTGTGGATAATCCATGAATATTGTGAGAGTACCCAGACTTTGAAGTTACAGTAATTCTTGTTCAGGAGGTAATGGTGCACACTCAGCTTACCAACAGTGAGGGAGCTGTAGGCATTGCAGCTATCCAGAGCACATTCTCATCAATGAGAACTGGAATAAATACTAACCAGCTTTTTCCATTAGTTTACTAGCAAGTCATGAGACCCCTTCTTGAAAAATGGAGACTTAATCTCATAGTGAATGTCTATTGAAATGCTTTGAATATTTGAGTATCTGCAATGGAGTGCTTGGTGTTTCCAAAGAAAGCCACAGTGAAGGTCTCCTTTCTGAGAAAAAGCCACCAGAGAAGGATGAAAGATCATTGTGTAGTATGGTAAGGAACTGTGAAGTAAATAATAAAGGTATTGCAACATAATAAAATTTAAAGGCCATAGGTAATAGAAAAGCTGCATAGTTGCATTTAAATAATTGTATTTGTAGCATATTAAAGTAGCAAAGCACCATATGTGAGTTGTATGACATGTCCGGTTTATTTTTAAGAGAGTTGTGTAAGTAATTTTCTTACATTTTAATTCTAGGGATTTTTTTTCTCCGAATGTAATCTTAGTATGGAAATTATATATAGGAAAACCAGCTTTGATTTTTCTTTTTTCCCAATCTTGCTGGCTTCAAGATTAGAAAATGTGTTCTGTTTTATGACACTAGGGCATTTCATTAAAGAAATAAAACTGCGTTGTACGACAGCACATTGGTGTTCTTCTTTTCACAACTTAATTTGAAAAAAAATCTCACTTTGACAGAAATCTGGCAGTAGCATGCTTAATGTAACCACTGTGAGCAGATCAAACAAAGTGAAGATCAGACAGAGGGAAGCAATTCATAACCTTCCAGTTGGGTTGATGACAGTTTTGTGGCAAGTGTGAGTGAACAAACATTGAGAATGGAGGAAAGCAACTAGTGAAGCTGGACTGAGGCTAATACTAAGCAACTCTACAAGGGCAAACTGAATATGAAACTTACTATAATGCAGGTATTTAGAGTTGTAATTGTTGTAGAAATAAAAGAAACTGGTGTTCTAAGATGCATAAATATGTATTATACTATAAATAGTTGATAAATAGAGGGGGGATCTAGAGTTTTGTTGCAATTACTGCTACACATGAAGTATGTTTTCCAAGTAAAATATGTTCATTGTAGATAAACAGTAGACACAGAAGGAGAACATGCTTTTCAGCACTGCAGACACTTCTGCTTTTGAAATGTAGTGTTTTTGTGTGGCAAGGCTTTGGGGGATGCAGGGGGAACTTATGGCTGAAGGCCGCAGATGTCCCCATGTCAGACAATCATGTCTCCAGCCAGCTCCAAGATGGACCTGCCACTGGCCAAAGCTGAGCTCATGGGATGGCATTGCTAAGAACTTCTGTGATAAATGAGAAAGGGTAAAAAGTGCTGCTTAACAGCTGTGAAAGGAGTGAATGGAAAATAAACATCCTGCAGACATTTAAGGTCAGTGAAGAAGGGGAAGGAGGTGCTCCAGGCACCAGATGAGATTGCCCTGCAGCCTGTGGAGCACCTCACACTGGAGCCAGGTGGATGTGCCCCCAGGAAAGCTGCAACCTATGGAGAGCCTATGCTGGAGCAAGTTTCCTGGCAGGGGCTGTAGCCATGGAGAGGAGCACATACGTGAGCAGGTATTTTTCACATGAACTGTGGACCATGGGGGATGCTTTCCCCCTCAGAAAGGAGAAAGAAGTAAAGTGTTGAACTCACTAAAACCCCCACTTCTCCATCTCCTTGCACTGTTCAAGGCAGAGGGATGAGGTAGACGAGTCAGATGTAAAGTTGAGCATAGGAATGAAGCAGAGAGGGAGGAGAGGAGGTGTTGCATTTAGGTTTGGGTATATTCGTCTTACTCCAGTATTAATTGGCAGTAAATTATATTAATTTTCCCCAAGATGACTTTGTTTTGCCCCTGACTGTAATTGCTGAGGGGCCTCCCAGTAGTCCTTAGCTTGACCCCTAAGCTATTCAATCATTCTTTACCCTGTCCTGAGGAGGATGATCTAGACTCAGAAATTTCTCTTGCAAGAAACACGTCTTGCAATTCCAGTATTAGAATAATAGGACCTTAGAACCTTTTAGGTTGGAAAAGACCTTTAATATCTTAAAGCCCAATCCTTAAACCAGCGCTGCCAAGTCCACCATTAAACCATGTCCCTAAGGGCCACATCTATGTGTCTTTAAATTACCTCCAGGGATGTCTCAGCCGCTTCCCTGGACAGCCTTTTCCAATTCTTGATAAACCTTTCCATGAAAAAGTTTTTCCTAATACTGAGTCTAAACCTCCTCTGACACAACTTCATAGGAACTTGGATTGGAAGAGACTTCAAAGATCAACTTGACTCTACAGCTCATACTGGTCTCAACTTGAGGCCATTTCCTCTATTTCCTCTTGTTCTATTGCTTTTTTACAAAAAAGGAGACTGACCCCCACCTGGCTACAAGCTCTTTTCCGGTAGTTGTAGAGTGTAATAAGGTCTCCCCTGAGCCTCCTTTTCTCCAGAATAAACACTCCCAGCTCCCTCAGCAGCTCCTCACCAGACTTGCACTCCAGACGTGTCCCCCAGCTCTCTGGACATGATCCAGCACTTCTAATGAGGGGCCAAGAACTGAACACAAATTCCTTTCCCTAGAATTCCTGCCTCAATCTCTGTGAAGTAAATGAGTAATAGGAGTTCATTTTTATTCTCATTAGTGACTTTGTTCTTATTTCAACTTTTCAACAGGAGAGTGAAGTAATTTAATAGATTCTAACTGGTGTTTAAGTTGCAGTAAATGAGTTCTGTCCATAATGAAGGAGCAGTCTTCCCAGGCTTTTCTTACCCACGTGATCTACATCTCACAAAGGCTTATGCATGTTCTTAATTAATACATGACTAGTCCAATTAATTAGAAGGGGGTGGGATATTCATTCTTCAGTCATGCCTTTCAAACACTCTGCAATGAGAGGATTAACTATTTTTTTAGTCAACTTCCTGCTGTTGAGAAATGATTCCTAATATGTACCTACCAAAATTACCAATGAGGTTGTCTACAAAAAATGTTAGCTCCTTTATGACTCTTGCATGTCTGAAAAGATTATTTGCTCTTGTTGGTAGCTATTTTGTCTAAGGTGCAATCTTCTGGCTTATCTTATAAAAATCCTCCAACAACAAATAAAATTAACAGGTTTTTATGTTGTCATCTTATTGCAAAAGTCCCATACGTTCTTGGTGATTTCTCATGGGCAACTCCTTACAGCACTGACTCCTTCTTCTTCACAGTACAGCCAACAAACTTTATCTAGCCCACTCTTTTATAGCACTCATCCTCATTGGACACAGCTGTGGCCTGTTAAGGGCAGGCCCGTTCCTAATCTTTGGTAATTAATACAGCTGCAACTCCTCAGGTGTGAGACTACCTTCTACACTATTTTCTTACATTCTATCCTTCCACATTTTTAATCTTTTTTTTTCAATATTTCAATAGTATAGGACAGGAAAAATAAAAGTGGAAAAATAGTTATTCATAAAGGAAAAACACTGAACAAATAACAGAAGTGATGCAAATTTAAAAATCCATGACAACTTAATTCTGGAAAGGATGAAAGAGATCAACTGCAAAATAAATATAAAAAAAAAAAAAAAGAAAAATAAAAGAAGAAATAAAACAAAATACAAATATTTTTCCCATTTTTTTCTGCTGGAAAGCTTTGCCTGGGTACATGTATCGTAACTGCACAGTAAAGCTAGCTGTAAAGGTTTGAGTAGATTGCTAGAAGTTTGACTATTTACAACTGGTAGAGAGAATAAAAGCTTCATCACTGTTATGAAGACATATTTCTAAAAAAATGCTGTGTCACCCTCTGTATTTCCACTCACAAACTTTACCATAACAGCAGCACAGCTAAAAGAGCTGCTAAAGGAGAACTGTAAAAGCAGCTTCATAGTTTCCTGAAGCAATGTGAAACATTCTGAAATAACTGTTCAATTTAATCTCCCAAATACTGTTTTTCATGTTAATATTTAGCAGCTGTATTTTAGGAAAGGGGAGTTTGGACAAGAAGAAATGCTAGGTTAGTGTTTCAGTGCTGCTGAGGTCAAGGTGGTGGGATAGCAACTCACCCCAGCCAAGGATCTGTCCCATAGGTCTTGTAACATTAGGGGAAGTCCCCACAGAAAATTCTTCCCTATGAAATACCTGTACAGTTCCTAGAACATGTTTGTGTAATCTGTTCTTCTGAGCTTTCAGTGGTGGATGTTCAGCAAACCCAATTAGCTTATCAAAAGAAATTTCTTAAAGACTGTGAGTTAGAAATTCTTGGTCACTCACTTAGCTGAGTCTCCCTTACTGTATTTACACGTGGGCACAGAGAGCAGCTTGTTGCCTTTGGGAAATTCACTCCCTGGGCTATTCTGTTGGCTCTCAGTCTCCTGTTCTTTGCCTAGACAGTATTACTATTCAGACAGAAGGAAAAACCCTACAATATCCAACTACTTATTGATAAGAAAAACCACTTGAAGCTGATTTTTGTTTACCACCAAAGAAGGGGCTCTGTAAAAGAGAGGTGGTACTGACAGGGCTGCTCTAGAATGAGCAGCTGCATAAAGTCTTCAATCAAATCAATTTCTGTTTAGTACCTAGATACCATGCTTTCACAGAATGCTGTTTAAAGCTCTGATGGATGCATTTAAGGTAGACATTTCCCCTCAGCAATGCCTATCAGATCAACAACTGCTCTCAGGATTACTCTGCTGGTAGATGCTGCCCTGCCCCTAGACCAAAGAGCAATCCAGTAGGTAGCTCTCAGATAGTTGGAGCCTCTCATTTCTGTTGTGTCTCACAGTGTTTGAATTTTCTATGGAAAACAGGCAAAACCTGAACACCTGGATGTTGCTGTGGTTGTAATTTTCTAGTAAGGACTTTCAGAAAATCCTCAACACGTTGGTAGTAGGGTTGGGAAAGAGTAAACATAGGCGTATTCTTTCACCAGAGCACCAGATAATATTATTTGTTCTCCTCTGTTTTCAGGCAAAGCTTTGAGCCAACAGAATTTCTATTTTTTGCTGCATTAAATACTTTACAGACTTAGTGGAAGAAAGTGAGGCGAGGAAGAAGCACAAGGTTGCTGCTTCCTGTGCTCAGGGAGTCCATCCTGAAGCTTTTGTGGTAGGAATAGCAGGCACTAATGCATGGACCAGTGCAGAAGAGGGATGCAGAGAGCAGGAATATCCAAAGATCACTGGCTATGCAGACTTGGCAGTCCAAACTCACCCACACAGTCAATAAAGCATTGCACTGTACCTGTGTCAATTGCTCAGGTTTGGGACTGAAGGCCATTGCTGTCTGCCCTGCCTTCATTTGTTGGAGGAAATGTCACTGGTTTGGGATAAATCTATCCTGTAACACTGCTATAAGAAAGGACAGCAGGAATTCATTAGCAAAAGTGACTCAGTTCAGTGTTTTCACTGAAGCTGAAATAGAGGGAAAAGGAGGCCAAAAAAGAGTTGTTGATTCACACTGCCCTTACTGAAGTAACCCAACACAATGCACCTCATATTGCACATGCAAGGGGAGTGGGGGACTGTGGCTGCTTGCATTGGTTTTTACCAGGAGTTATGGTTTCTACCTTCCAACAAAGCTACTGAGATACCAGAATTCTGTTCTCCATTTGGCATGGGCAGTGGTAAAGGGAGTGAATGTTATTCCGATTTAAAGGCACAAATTCTCTTTCTGAATCTGAATTCTCTTCAGTTCCAGGACACTGCATACATCCTGCAGTAGTGACAGCCAGAGCTTCCTGTGGAGGGGAAAATGCCTTCCTATACTGTTAATGCAAGGTATCAGTGGAAAGAACTACAGTTACTGTGATTTTTGTGTTTTTCATGAAAAAATGATGTATTTTTCATGATGCATCCCCACTCAGGTGGGAATACATCTCTGCTGTATTCAGAAAGATTGAACAACTCACATTGGGCCATAATGACCCCTGCTGTGCCCTTCTTTCTGACATCCACTGATGCCTTAGACAATACCAACAGGCTGTAGGCCATGTGAACGTGTAATCAGCTGACATCTATCAGGAAATGAGGTGGGTATTACCTTTGAGTTGGGGCCTCAGACATTTTAGCAGAAGAGTTCATATTGTTGATGACTATGCAGCTGTTGTCTTTCATGCACATTGAAATGTGTGCTGGGAACCCAGGAGGAAGAGGTGGGTATCTCCATGGGTGGGCAGCTGCTGTGGGTGAGCAGGGGTGACCTGTGGCCCTCAGGAGCACCAACGTGGAGCATTGGTGGCAAAGGAGCTCGTGCTAGGATGTGCACAGCTTTGGTGGCTCTGACACGAGCCATGCTCTGCCTCTACAATGCAGATGTGACACTGGGAGAAACAACCAACAGGGACAGACAGAACAGATCCTAGAAAACAAAATAGAGGGCAGAGATGGTGTTAATGGATTGGTGACTGTGCACTGGAGTGCAACAGAGACATTGCAGTGTCTGTCATGGACTGGTGACTGTGCACTGCAGAGCAACAGAGACATTACAGTGTCTGTAATGGACTGGTGACTGTGCAGTGCAGTGCAGCAGAGCTGCAGGGGCTGAGCACAGCCAGCTCACTGAAAGCAGTGAGGCCTAGAAGCCAGTGCACTGGCAAATAAGGACTTGATCTACAAATAAAGCATTTGTAGGTGGGTATGTTGTACTAGAAAGCCTGAAAGGTCCTGAAGCAAGTCCTAGATCACATAGTAAGCCTGATCTCATGAGTGGTGGCCTACAGCAAGTTACTGATGCTCCATTGTTTAGGTAATGGCTTGGGCAGCATGGCTTCTGAGAAGATCTGGGGCACAGCATGGAGGCTTTTTTACTTACCCACAGCCCTCTCCCAGCTCCTGTTTGCTAATTTGCCCTTCTCTTCTCACAGCCAGCTAGGCCTTGAGGAGAAGCCACATGAGGAGTGGCTGAGATCACTTGGTCTGTCCAGCCTGGAGGAGACTGAGGGGAGACCTCACTGCAGTTACAACTCCCTCATGAGGGCAGGAGGAGGGACAGACCCTGATCTCTGCTCTGTGGTGACAGTGACACTGAGGGAGTGGCCTGAAGTTGTGTTGGGAGAGGTTTAGGTTGAATGTTAGAAAGAGGTTCTTCACCCAGAGGTTATTTGGGCACTGGAACAGGCTCCCAGGGCAGTGGTCACAGCACCAGCCTTACAGAGCTCAATGTTCTTGGGCACATGGGGTGACTTGCAGAGATGGTGCTGTGCAGGGCCAGGAGTTGGACTTGATGATCCTTGTGAGTCCCTTCCAATCCAGCATATTCTGTGATTCTGTGAGTACCAGCCTGTTAAAACCTCCCAATGAGCAGGAAGAATACTGACACTGAAATGTTGTTGCATCATGACCTTTTTCACAGGGCAGCAGGGCCTATGGGGTGCATAAGAATTCAGGTGGAAGAGCATAGCCTTGTCATTTGTGTTTGTGTCGCATGCCAGGTGACACGGATGTGTCATGGAGAGGACTGGTACAGTGAATCGAGTGACTGAAGAGCAGCCCTACTGCTGCCACTCCTGTGGTACAGCATATTTTTGACTGTGAATATTTGGGAGCAATTTGACATGCTGAAATAATTGTGACAAAGTGTATTTATTTTTGAGGCCTCTTCATGCCAGTCCACTGGAAGACATGCCTGCATTCTTGGATGTAGTCTGAGGCTTGTAAATAACATCAAATATTTTGCTGTAACCCCATTTTTCTCTGTTCAAGGACCTGTCAAGATCTTGTTTTTCCATCCTGGCTGACACTGCCGACACAGTGGTGTCAGCACAGAGAAGGCTCTTGCCAGCCTGAGCAATGCTAAACATCTGTGAACAGCACAGAGCTCAGATGTCACTGCCTGGCCTGCCTTGGTACAGACGTGTCAGGGGAAAAAGGCTCAGTGCGTGCGGAGGCTAAAGGATAACCCTTGGTAATGACACAGCCGCAGAAAACTGCACACACTCGAGTTTTGCCTTTGGGTAGGAGCAGATTATTTTGCATGCAAATATGAGCGGATGGAGACAGCACAGAGAACTCTGCCTATGGCTCTCCCATGTGCACTGATTGAATCTCTGAATGTGCAGTCTGCAGTTACCATATCGGAAATATTGCCACTATCTATCAATAAGGGAAGAAATATAGCTTTGTTTTGCTTTTGGAGTCTTTGTATTACAAATCAGTGCCTATAATCCAGGAAAACAGAAGATTGTTTTTCAGTAAAGCATCGAACAATGCCATTACATGCAGTTATATACGTCACTTGTTTTTCCACACCTAAGATGCAGTGAGCGTTCTAAAGTTTAAATAATTTTATGATAAGAAGCCTTCTGGTACTGTTTAATAATTCTGCATGTTAGCATAAATACTTTTAAATCTACCTTGCTGCAGTGACTGCTATTCAGAGTTTTAAGTCTGACCTTATCCTGCAGCTCCCTCTACTGAAAATTAGTTCTCTTGAAAATAACTCCACATTTCAAAATACAGCACTCATTTTTAAGGTCATCTGGCAACTCCATTTCCTATGGCTCCCTACAGATGAGATTTGCAGTAACGTTATTTCAGTTCAAATTGCACGTCACTTCACACCAGTGATTTCTGCTTTTCATTTTCTTTACAGGATTCAATGTGATCAAATAATGATAGATGCTGTGTAGTTGCTTTTCTTCTCAAAGAACTGAACAATTTGAACTATGTATTTCTTAATAAGGGACAGAAACACCTCAAGCAGGGGAAAGGTACAGTCATAAATTTTAGCATCTGGGACCCTTGTTCATATAGCAACTTTCTCAGCTGAATTTGCCTGTGTTGCAAGTGTCTTGGGCACACTATTAAAGATGGCTTAAATATTTGTTTCCACCAGGTCCCAGGTAGTTCTAGTTCTCACTTTGCTCTGCCCTAAGCAAGTGTCATAAATAGAGAAAATCAGGAGCAATATCTGCTAGGCAGAGAGCCTGCAAGGACAGACAAGATATTGTCATTTACCATCAGCACCATGTGGTGTATGGGAGGTGGGAACAAACCTGACTGGATCTGTTGTGGTTTTTCTTTCCTTGCCAGTTCCTGACTCAGCTCTGTTTGCTCCTTTTATGGCCACAGCAGTATTTCTGAGCACTCCTGGTCTCCTCCAGCTTTTCCATTTCCTCATTGCTGTCCTGACTTTTCACCATTCCCATTTCTTTGTTTCACTTTCTGGAGTTCAAGTATGGTACCTGTATTACTGGCCTGATAATCCTGCTCTCTGTTCCTTTGGTCTCCTTTTCTCCACCTTTGCACTCCCTCAATCTGACTGCCTGCTACTCCAGCTCACAGGCAATCAAGCTCTTCTCTATGTTGTTTCTTTTCTAGAACTCTTCTGTTTGATTTTGTGATGCAGACATATATCTGAAATGAGGGACTAATTTACTTGTACATCTCTGAGAAAAGATGTTTGACATCTGGGCATGTCTTTGGGCACCCGAGGGTTTTTCACGTTATGATATATCCAAGCCACACTGATCAGCTTTGGGTTTGTGGCTTTGTGAGTGTTTTTCTGTCTGAGCATTTGAAAATTCTCCAAAACTCCTTTTATCAAGGGGAAATGCTGATGTATAATAAATGAGTAGCAATAGCAAATTATTATTTGTTATGTATAGTTCAATTGCAAATAAGTGCATGTTCCCCAAGGGAGCATTTAAAAACGAAGTACCACTGATATGAGGCTACATAACGTCACCACTGGGGTAAGGCACTGTCATGTTCACACTTCTTTTCTGTCTAAAACACTAGGTAAAAGGAGCACATTGCTGTGAACTGTGAGCTTTTCTTATTTATTTCTACATTAAAACATATCTCCAAGGAAACAGAACTGCTGTGAGGCACTGCTAAGGTGTTTGTTCCCTCTCTTAACTTTCCAACGACCATCTTTATTGAAAGCCTTAAAAAAATAATGATTTCTTTAGCATGTACAAGTATGAACAGTATGAATGTCAATATTTATGCTCTACATATTTTCTCCTCTATAGCAGAGCAATGATATATGCGTAAGAGCAATTTTGCAGAAAATAAGGTGGAGTGATTTCAGGGCAAATGTTCCTTGCATTTCTTACTATGAGCTGGCTTGTTTACAGTGGGATCCATAATCCACACAACACTGGATTGGAGTGCATCCATCCTAATGCTTGTAACTGGCTTTCATCAGAAGCCATAAGCTGGAAAATGGCTGTTCCCATGGCTGAAAAGGCTGTGTAGTCTGTGTTCCTGTGGGCACCTTTTAATTCAGGAGCATTAAGATCTCTGGGGCCTGTAGTGGAAAATGATAAAACAGAACACAAATCTACTGAAAAGGTAGCAGAAGAAGTACCAATCCCTGGAAGGAGCAGAGGAGGAATACAGAGCAGAGCAAACTACAAGCTGAAGCCAGACCTCTGCCAGTTGAGGTATCCCAGGTTAGGTTACTGCCTGAGCCCAAGTCTCAGCCAGTAGCATGCTGATTACAAAATGCAAACTGACTGGGCTTTGGAGCCTTTGGCATGTGGCCATTCCTCCTCAACAGCCCTACAGAAATGTTTTGAAATCAGCTGTCCCTCAACAGAGCCTTTGGCTGTCAATACCTTGCTGAATGCCAGAGGGTTTCCTCCTCTTCTGAAGGGCAAAGGGACAAGACATGAATGGCAGGTCAGCAATGTCCTCAGCTGATGGAAATCATCTCCTTTGACCTTTAACAGAGCCACATCAGTTTACCACAGATGAAAACCTGCTGTTCTGCCTAGCTGATATGTATGTTAAATCCAAGCACATAGCAGGAAGTATTGCACTGAAAATCTGAACAGACTTTGCACCCAAGGGATGACCTCTGAAATTGTGCTCTGTCAGCTCTAGTAATGAAGTAACTTTTTATTCTAATTCAATGTACTCTGAACCAGAGGAACTAGACTAATAAGAGTGTTAGGTTTATTTCCAGCTGAGTTTTGAGTAAGGCAAATTTGCATTTTCTATTGGATACACAAGGCCATCTAAACAGAGGAGAGGAGAAGACAGTCTATTGACATTATGTAAAGGCGGCATATCAGTTTAAAGGGTTCTGTTTGCCTAGAAGAGTGTGAAGGAGACTTTTTAATTACCTGTCTAGGGTTGACAAAGATAAGCAGCCTGTTATTATTCTATGTATTTGCTTGTAACTCAATTAAGGATGTGTACTTAATTGTATCACCAATATAAAGAAATAAGTGTTAAGGTGTTTGAAAGCTAGAGGAAATGAGATGTCCCTCAAGAAACATGAAAGGTCAGGGAGTAGAGAAGGCAAGGAAGCATAAAATTATGGCATTGGTATTCTGCTAAGATCAGAAGTGAAGGGCTGTGTTATCTGAATTCCCAATTGTAAGGTTGAATTGTGGAGTTAGCAGAAAAAGCAGAACAACACGGCACAGCAGAATGAACTAAATCAAACACGTCTAGCTATTCTGACAGTGGAAAGGAGAGCTTATGTTCTCAAGTTATTTCAGTAACATTGAATCATCCCTGACATATCTACAATATTTGCTGTCTTCTGTGTACAACACTCTTGAATGATAACATTTAACACATGGCACTGAGTGATCAGCTTGTTTCATTTTTCTGTTTCCCCATATTAATTTTCCCATTAAAAATACAGAAACAACCAAGGAGATGAGTTTAGGTGTTTTTTTCTCAAATTTAAGATTAATACACAGAGCTGTCTAATCATTTTCATATGTGTCCCTTCTAACATGCTTACTCTTTAGCATGGATTACGACAGCATATACCACATAAACAAAACTGGTTCAGCCCCACCTTCACCTGATGACCTTATCATTTTGCACAGCGAGCAGAGAGGAGCAGGATGAATTTCCCCACAGAGGTGCATTCTCTGGAATTGTGGCTCTCAGGAACATGCTGTTCCTGCCAGCCCCAGCACAGAGGGGTGGTTCTGGCCAGCCATGACCAAGGCAGTGAGAGGAGGGCTGACGCAACACCGCAGCAAAGCACAGCCACAGGCTGGCCCTGTTGTGTGGCCCCCAGCAGGACAGGCAGTGCCAGACCAGGACCCATCACTGCACCCCAAGCTGTTGTTTTAGGAGCAGGCTCAGAAGAATAAGTCATTGGGTGGCTTCTCACTGTTCCTGACTCTTTCTGTGGAGTCAAGTGTTCTCATTGGTGCCAGTCTGAGAAGGGCAGGCAGCAGTCAGGGGACACCATTTGGCCGTGTTGGGTGGGATAAGGCCCTTCTGGGATGCTCCAACAGCAGAGAACTGAGAGAAACAACTTTCCCTTCTTCTCCCCTGTCAGTAAAATATCTCTGTCTAATCTTCCTTGTGACACACCTGACAATATAAACACATTCTTTGTAACCCCAGGAGGCTTTTCCAGCTGCAATTTATCATTGAAATAGTTTGATTAAACTAATTTTGCTCTTTACAATTTTTTTTTCCCAAATTACCTCAGCACTTTCAGAGGAAAATGTGTGGGTTTTTAATCAATCTGACAGCTGATTGTTTTGAGGTTTTTTTTACAGCATCTGACACAGCTGACACCACTGTTTTTATCATAAATATCTGCCACATTAGTTTAAAATGGTGATTAAAGCTGCTCCACATGCTGCTGGCAAGGCAGCTGGACCTGCACGAATTACAATAATAACCACAGAAGCTCCTTCCTGAGAAGAGTGCTGTTTCTGTAGTCGTGTCAGACAAGTGCTGCCTTTTAAGAATGATTGCTCTGCACTAAATGACATTTTTGGCTTTCTCTTAGAAAAGTAAGTTATTTATTTTCCTGTGATTTTAACTAAAGAACACTATCATCCCTAGAGAACAATTTTGTTTTTCAGCACTGAAGCAATTACTTTCAGCTGTATCAAGTGCCTGAAGTATAAAAGTCTGTGGTTTCATGGGTTTGAAAAATGCCTGCTCTTAAGGACTCCTAAGCTGGATTCTCCATGGCCCTTCCCAGACCCACAGTCTCAGAGGAAGAGAGCTGCTTACCACGCGGCCAGTGCTCCCCTACCACTTGCCATTTGTGAGGAAGTGCATTCATAACTGGGACATGGTTTTACTCAGAGCTGGAACAGGAGAAGGATGTACAGGCTTTATGATGCCATCATTAAGATAGCAGAACTCTGACTGGAAAAACTGTTTTCATACAGGGCGATAAGCACAGAGTCATAGAACTGCCCAGGTTTACAGGGACTTCAAAAGATCATCTGGTTCACCTTTTGTGGGAGAATGAGCCTGGATGACACGACCTGGCATCCTACCCAACTGCATCTTGAAAACCTCTGACAGCAGGGACTTCACCACATCTTTGGGGGTTTTTTCCCAGTGAATGAGTGTTCTCACTGTAAAAATTTCTTTCTTATGTTGAGATAAAAGCTCTCCAGCTCTCCTGGTGCAGCTTGTACCTGTTACCTCTGGTCTACTCCACGAGCTGCCTTGTAAAGAGAAGGGGACATCCATCCTCTTTGTAGCCACCCTTTTAGTACTGGAATGCTTAATGAGGTCCACACTGAGCCTTCTTTTGCCTGGGGATTAAAAACATAATTCCTTCAGTCATTCCCCAAAGGGCAGGTTCTCCAGTTCTTTGCTCATCTTCATAGCCTTGCTTGGGACCCTCTTTCTGTGTCTCTCTTGAATTATTGGGACAGAAGTGAACATGGTACTTCAGGCATGGCTGACACGTGCTTATGGCATTCACAGACATGACAGGAAAGCAGCACATGGGGAAATTACCAACTCAAAAGGAGCTGGAGAGCTTCTGCTGTGTACAGGGGTGAGACACCACTGACTGCCAGCAGCTTGCATCTCCCAGAGACCACATCTCCCATCTCCCCCCTCTGCCAAATTTCCACCAGCCAGCTTCCCATGCACTTGGGTAGGCTCCACCTGTAACAATGCTGGCAGGACTCCCAGCAGCTGGCATGGAGCATGAGCTACAGTGCTGCCCTGCCCAGAGCAAGGAGGTCAGTAAGGTCAGTAACTTTCAGTAACTCTGGTGACCAATTATGTACAGCCATGGCCACTGCCAAGGTATCACATATGTGTATATATATATATATATATATATATATATATATATATATATATATATATATAATGAGTATAGTCCCTGATGTTGGAGCAAGGAGAACAGAACCACAGAGCTGAAGGGTGTACTCCTGTGCTGATAGCTGATTGCTGGCATGAATCAGGATCATATTGATGCATGATTCACTGAGGGAAAGTCTTAAAAATGCAACTCATAAGAGCAAAACATGTATAAACACAGATCAATCTATAGTTCGGGATTACCAGAGGCATTTTTACATTCAATTCTTGCCCTGTTAAATAATTAATATATTGTTTGTGCTAGAATCCAGAAAATTGTATTAAATGCATAAGACCATGCTATTGCCATCTACTCATGCCAGCATCTGCGGGGGGGAAAAAAGCAACAACTCCCAAATCCAGTAAACAATAACAAAACAAAAAATGATACTTGTAGTAATCTGGGTCTTTCTTCAGTTCTTACAGGTTTAAGACAAAACACATGGTCACCAGCTAGTGTGAACATTCAAGGCTTGTGTTCTGCTAAAAATCCATTTGTTGTTGTGTCATCCCATCCTTTAATGGCATCACTCTCCAGCATGAGCCTCCCAGTGTCACAGAGCCCACTCAGACCCTGATGAGAGCAACAGCACTGGGGATCACAGCTTCTTGCAGAGCAGCTGCTTTGCTTGAGTCTTGTACTCAGCTAAAATCTCAGTCAGCATTGTCTCAGTTTGTTTATGTCACCTGGGTTAGAAAGTATTTGAGATAGAAATAACAGCAAATATTTTTGATAAATAAAATAAATTGGATTGGTGTAAATAAGCAGGTTGGCTGTGCTGCCAGGGATCCATTGCACTGGAGACAGCACTGTGGCTGTGGGGCAGGATGATGGTTTATGGGCTGGTGGGGCTGGCCAGGAAAGGGTGGAGACCTGGGCTGGGGAGCAGCAGAGATTGTACCTGGAGACACACAGAGCCAGAGACAGAAGACAGGTCCTGAATGCAAGCTACCATGCTTGGCCTGCTGCATTCACCACTAGTTCCTGCTCAGAGGACCTAGAGGAGCAGACTTGGCCATGGCAGGAGGCTCTTTGGTTGTTAAATCCTGTGACTTTCATCTACAATCTAGTTTTCAGGTCTCATGGACAAGGTCTGCATCAAAAATCGTAGGTCAAGCAAGGCATGTGCATTATGCAGCGCCTTTGCAATGGCCTTTAGACAGGCTGTCAGCAGAATTGCTGTCACCACCTCTCCTGAGATGTCTGTGAAACCTTCTGGAGCTATTCTGGCCTCTGGCTCTTTTCTGTGCCTGCCCAGGCTGATGACTAGTACTGGTTAGTGCGTGCTCTCTGAGGGAATTTGTGAACGTGCCCTGCAAGAACATCAACAAACTAATTTGTTAGCACACCCTCTAGTATGAGACCAAAATTAGACCTTGAGTTCCTTCCCATCCCATTAACCCGAGGCTGAGGGGTGAAAAGGATTGGTGAGCCAGCCCGTGGTGCTGTTTCCACATTTGGACACTGTGACAGCATTGGCCAGCTGCAGTGGCTGGTGGTAGGGCACCCACACCCCAAATTTCTGCTCATGGCTCCTGTCCTGGGGCAGTCACAGCCCACTGTCACTGATTCAGTCTGAGTGACAGCTGTGACTGCTTCTCCTCCATCAGCCCCCTCCACATAAACCTTCTCTGTCCTTGTCTCCTCACCTCCTCCAAACTCTCTGCATGGCTCTCACTGCTTGTCTGACAAGACAAGCCAGCCATCTCCCAGCTTCTGTCCTGGAGGGATCTCCTGTCTGCGTGAGTGGCTTGTTTGTGTGTCTTGGAAGGTGAATGCATGGGGACTTCTCCCAAATGGGGAAAAGGCCCAGTGTGGTCTGTAATGGCAGAACATTTCATGATATAGCATAGTGGGGGAAGGCTTGTGAGTCATGCATGTGGGTTGGGTTATGAAGCTCCTGTGTGACTCTGATACATCTGAGGATGCTTCCAAGGAGGATTTCTGCCTCTCTGGGCTCTTCTGTGGTGAGTATGTGTGAGGAGTGGGAAGCTGAGTATGGGAAACTCTTTATTTCCTTCATAATCACCAAATATCCTCCATATTTTTCTCCTTGTCTTCTCCCCAAGAGATTTAAAGGGACAGTTCTTCCCTTATACCTCTCCTTATTCCAGGAGAGTTAAAGTTCACAGTGCACACATGTCCTCATCAAAAAATATGGGAAGCCTGAAAACATGGAAATGATAGCATGGATAATGGACAGGATGCCAGTAACCCAGGCTGGTTTGTGCACTAGGGACTGCTCATCTCTCCAGAGACCTGTGCTGGGGCAGCACTTGTGGCTGGGGAAGGCAGCTTGTGGATGGGGAAGGCTGGGAAGTCAGGCAGCCCCATCCCTTGATCAGGCTTTGCAAGAGATGGATAGCTGTGACAAGGCTCTCAGGTGTGTGCCCAGCCCCATCCCTTGTCAGGCAGCCCCATCCCTTGTCAGGCTTTCCAGGAGATGGATAGCTGTGACACAGCTCTCAGGTGTGTGCCCAGCCCCATCCCTTGACCAGGCTTTCCAGGAGATGGATAGCTGTGACACAGCTCTCAGGTGTGTGCCCAGCCCCATCCCTTGACCAGGCTTTCCAGGAGATGGATAGCTGTGACACAGCTCTCAGGTGTGTGCCCAGCCCCTGTCCCCCCTGAGCTGGGCACCGTCAGTGCCCTTGCAGCATCAGGAGCAGGGCTGTGCATCCCTCTGGGAAAGGCAGCGGGCGGGAGTGCTGCTGATGGATGGCACATCTTGCAGACACCTCTCGGGCATGAGGGTGTGAGCCAGCAAATGAACCTAAATGGGGCTGAGTGGCTCCAAATAGTGTCTGGACATCTGGGGTGTTATTAGCAATCCAGGGGAATTAGATCTGCTGTCTGGGGCAATTGCATCATTACTCAGTGTAAGTTCATACCCAGAGGGGGAAGTTCACCCTTTGAGAGCCCTAACTAGGGCAAATGAAACTCAGTCGCTGGGCTTATGGATAATTAATAATGCTCTCAATACATTTAGGCCATTTTTCTCTTTGTCTTTTATTCCAGAAGAGACAACCTTTATTATTTTATTAATTTGCTTGTATTACTTAAAAAGTAATTCATGTACAGAGTAGATTGCTTGTGATATTTCTTCACGGCCAATATACTTGACAAAATGGCTATGAAAGGTTGCCCACAGCTCAGAGAGCAGGAGCCTGGACAATGGTGCTGCCAGCCCAGCCGTGCCGTAGGAAGATGCCAGCATCCACCTGGCTTTTACCTAGCCTGGGGACAAATCTGCCCTTTGAAATATATTCTCTCAAAAATATTACAATTGTCATGGACTTTCATTGATTCTGTGAGTCTGTATAAATTGGGCAAATAATTCTATTTCCTGCCCACTCTACCATGTCTTGAGGGACTGTGCCATTTGAAGGTAAAACTGTCAGGACTTTACTCCTTGGTTTTGGGTATATTATGTTATTTTAGCTCATCAATTTTCATGACTTTGTTTCTGTTCTTGGAAAAACATTTCATGTGGATGTTTTGACCTCACAAACCAGCAGTCAGTATTGCTCCCTGAAGTGTCTTGAGAGGGGTGGAGGGCTGCTGCTCTCTGTGATTTTTATGGGAGTTTATTGCTTGACTACAGTTCATGTCTGGCTAATACATATTTTCTCCACCCTCATCACTTTCAAACCATCTTTTTCATTTGTTCCCCTTCCTTAAAGCCTGTGCTCCGAGGTTTCTATTTATGCTTTCCATTTCCCACTGGCTGTATAGGATAATTCCCAAAATAAGGTCGAACTCCTAACTGGACATAGACTGCACTGGTCATACAGGTGTCCAGCTGTGGGCTGTTTTGTGTAAGAACCATAATTTAAATTAGCCAAGAAAACACAAAAATGGATCATCATTTCTTAAAAATTTCTAAATACTTTCAGGTGACAGGAACAAAGCAATTATATAATGGCACACTATTATAATAACAAACTAACAAATATTTATGATTAATTAAAAATACGGAAGGAAGGATTAGAATCTAAAACAAGAGCTGAGCTGCTGTTTGCAGCAGCTGGATGATGTTCACTGCTCCTCTCCCAGCATGAGGCCCTCAGAATGTGCTGGGGTGTGGATTGCAAGTGCCCCTCTGTGCTGCGCTCCAGGAGGAGGAAATTAAATATGTTATCAGACACAATTAAAAATGACAAATGCTTATCCTTCTTAATTAGGCTGTAGAACCCTTATCACCAACCTCCCCAAAGCTCACTGTTGAAAGAAAATTATTTTGAGAGCATTTTTAATTTTACATTTTACAACTTGCTGAAATCTTTACTTCTCCTTTAGTAAGGCTGGTGTCTTGAGACTGACCAGTCGAGCTCAGCCATGGAAAAAGGCTCACACAGAATTTAAACTAGACAACTAGCAAAAGCACTTCAAAGAGAGCAATGGCCTTGGCTTCAATCTACACATTCCTTCTTGGTGACTGGGAACTTCCTCCATTGTGGGAGTGAGCATATTAAAGAGAATGGTAATGGGAAATCACATTCAAACTGTGACTGAACTGTTGCTGTATTCTGATAAATGTAATTTACATTATGTTTTAAGTATATATCACTCTGCTAAATCAGAAATCCTATATAAAATCTTCAAATGGGTGATTTTGGCATTAAGCCTCTCACCCTTCACCCATGGCGTATCCAAAAGAAGCTGCTCAGAGAGTATTGAGCTCCAGCATGACAGTTTAATAATAAGACCATTTTGGTACTGTGTTGTTACTAAGTTTACGTGGGTTTGAGTTTTGTCAGATAGTTTCTCATCAGAGAAACTTATTTAAGTAAGCGCTAGCAGCAATGACAACTGGCAGCTCTAATTACACTTGACAGAGTACAAGACAATCTTTTCTCTTCCTACCAGATGCTTCCACTGCTGTGTGCTCCCTCATCTACTAATTCCTGCCCCCGGTAGAACTTATTAAGACATGCACCTGTCATTTGGCATATCACAAATATCTGGCAAGACATGCAGAGTGCAGCAGTGTGCAGCAGGAGTGCCAGTGCAAACAGCCTCCCTCTGTCACAGAAGACTGCCTCCAGAAGTGAGGAATGATGTGGGATAGATGCTTGTCACCAAGGCAAGGTGATGGATCTGCAGCAGAGGCAGTCAAGGGTTTGCATCCCAAAAATGGTATCAGGGCGTATCCCTGCCCACACTGTTGGGCTGATGTGCTGCTGTGATCCCCACACAGTCGTGTCTGCGCCGTCACCACTCGAGTGCTCTCTCAGACTCGTGCTTGATTAAGTAGTGGAGGCAGACAGGATGATCTGATGACTGCTGTGGTATGACACCACAAGGTAAACTGGCTTGATGTTTCTGTTCCAGATAAATCACAGCAAAAATATTCTGTCAGCGTGCACAGATATTTTCTCCCATTTTTCTTCATCTGTGTATGAATTTTTGTTTAATGTCACATTAGTTTGCCTTCAATGTATAGAATGCAGTGACCTAATTTTTGGTGCCAGGCACAAGGAAGGCAGAGCAATAAAGGTGTTCTGTGGGCGAAGGAAACATATAATATTTCAAAGATCCTGGAACAGCATTCCTGAAGTGGAGCAAGGCGATAAGAACAAGAAATGGCTGCACACTGATAAGGAGGTTGGTAGTGAAACCTTGCCAAGTCGAAATGTCACGTCATTGGGAAAATGCCCAAGCAATGCCTCATCAGCTAATTGTGAAATATTTTCCACTCGTCCCAGCTGCTACCTACTGGAAATGCTTACTAATGAATTCTGGGAAGCATTGAGATATGCAGATCTATAGATCACATTTGCCCAGTTTTGTATGAATACAAATACACCGTGTTCTGTCTGGGCAAGAGACATGTGCTGGTACTGATGGAGAGGTAAAATTCCCTTGCCTTCCTTCCTTCTTCCTGATAAGCCTACCTCAAACCATATTCAAAATACAAAAATTTGAATCGGAGTTTGAAGCATTATGGGCTGTTTTTTGTTCTGCTTTATACAGAATAAGAATTTGGGAAATCTAGTGGAGCTATTTTGTGCCTTCTGGGGAAGGAACAAAATGTCCTCTTATTTATGTGCGGCAGATAAAAATCAGGATGCTCCTGATAGTTGTGAGAATTAACCCAGTCCATGAGCTTGTTACAGAGAAACAACCAATCAACCAGAAAACAAAATTAAAACAACTTACTTACAAAGTTTAGGAGAAATCTTGGTAGTCTAGAAGGTATGTTTTTCATATCTTCCAATCTCAAGAGCCAAGAGCTTTTATGATTACTAGTCCAGATATTTTGAGCCAAGAATTAGCTGTAACATTTCAAAAATGGGTTTTATATGCTAGAAAATAATTCATACTTTAAGGGTCAGATTTTTTAAGTCTTCTAGAATTGGGAGACTGGGAATTTTTCCTTTCAATTGGCAGAAAGGTTTCTATTTCTAGCCATATACAATGTAGTATATATGGGACATTAAAGCTCTGACATTCCTAGGCAAAGAAAATTTGTCACTGTTGTAGCACTGATTCTTACCTTTCTAATAGCTCACACAGGTACCATTTTATGAGAAACTCTGTGTCTGAAATAAAAAAAGAAGAAATATTAGCTATATGAAGTTGTTCCTATTTGGGGGCTGTTGAAGTAAAAGCTAGGTGGTCAGGTTTGAGAAGCAGACAAAGTGGTTGAAGGTGTATGACAAATTCAAATATAAGGTATGTCTGTAGGTCAACTCCCTATCTCAGAATGTGCCATTATAAATCATCTGTGAGATCTGTGTGTGAGC
This sequence comes from Ammospiza caudacuta, assembly GCF_027887145.1. Classification (NCBI taxonomy): domain Eukaryota; kingdom Metazoa; phylum Chordata; class Aves; order Passeriformes; family Passerellidae; genus Ammospiza; species Ammospiza caudacuta. Next base: position 62,368,361 of record NC_080597.1, read on the forward strand.
TCTGGTGATTGAGTATTGAGGGACTGAGAGGCAGCAAACACAACACTCAACAGAGGCCAATTGGTCTAGTGCAGGTGGGTGGTAGGTCCAGCTTCCCTGTGTCCATGTCCCCACCCTGGAAAGGAGCCCATGGCACCAGCAAGGGGCCCAGGGCCCCAGAATGGAGCCCAGGGCCCCAGAAAGGAGCCCATGGCCCCAGGCCTCACTCCATGATACTGAGCTCTGGGGGTCAGGTCAGTGCTTTGCCTGTCCCACCAGCACATCAGTCTCTGGAAACTCAGCGAAAAGCCAAGCTGGAGTTCCACAAGATCCATGTTCTTCCTGCAGCCCCTTTCCTAATTTTTACTAATAGCCTCATCAGTCAGGAAGGGTTTGAGGAACCACTAAGAGCTGTGCCAAAAGGGTCTCTCTGGGTCAGGACTGTGTGAGACTGTACAACACAATCTCTGCCCCAAATCACACCCAAGAGAGCTCAGCTGCTGTATTGATTAGCTGTTTACCCTGTTACTACATGCTTCCTCTGGGGAGGGGGAGGCAGAAAATGCTTTCTTAGCATCAGCTGATGCAGATTCCCAGTGATAGAGTGAAATGGTAGAAATTTATTTTGTTGTGCTAGCTTTTGAGTGCTAAATGCATACAGAATGCACCTAAGTTTTTAACTTTGGATAATTCGATTATTAAGTTGCTATGATATCAGGAAAGTAAGTATATAATACTTAAATAGTCATGTCTCCAGACTTTTTGCACATATAAATACAGCCCAGCCCCCCCAGCCTTTACTTTATCTGCATGAACATACTGCTTTTGATGATAATGTACTCCCTAGTTTGTTCTTACACTGGTTTACATTTCCTGTAGCTAATTTTTCAAACATATAACAGCACTGTAGTGCTTAGGCAATTATTTCCAGTGTCTGGGCATATTTATCAAGTGGAATCAAGTATTGATCATCTGTAGAGAAGGTCTCAGCATTCCTTCATATTTTCCAGCTGGCCAGCTGGAGGGGAAGTTCATTTTTATCAGTGAATTGAAAGCTGAGTTTGTGTTCCTTTTTTTAGACAAAATTCATCAGGCTCTGTGGTTGCAGGTTCGTAACAAAACTCAGTCATACTGCCTGCTTTTCACAATGGCTGCCATTGATTTGTTTGGCTGTTCTGTTTGAAATTTGGCACATCATGTTTTCATCATACTTAGATCAAAAGAGTTAGTGTGAAAGGAGATAACTGCTTTGTATGACAAAGATTATTTTAAGATTCTAAGACTAAGTACTTAATACATTTTCTGTTCTTTTCTTTTTTAGCTGCATGTCAGCTAATTCAGTCAGAACAAATTTCTGTCACCTAAACATCCTTTGCCAGGAGAATCTTGCTGCTTTCAGGAATGAAGATTTCCTTCCCAGCATGATTCACAGGCCCAGCACCACACCAGTACTACTGACCAATGCTGCCTCTGCTCTTCAGTCTCTGCTGCTGAGGTTCTTATTGCCAGAGGCTTTTACAGAATTTTGAATTCTAAAGAATTGTGACTCGTGTCCCTCTAATATAACAAATATCTGTTACTATCTCTACTTTATTGATGAAAAACAAAAAATTGGGGGGAAATAGGGAATTTACCTTACTGGATAACCTGTGTGGAAGCCATAAGTCTGTCCCATGGTCTCCTTTCTCTGTGTCTCAATCCTAGGTCCATCATTACCATTTCATACTGCTGCTAATACCACTGTTTCTGCAAATGCCATGTTGAACTGATAGAGGAAAACATTCAATCTCCAATTTTTCTCCTTCTGTCCTCTATATTGCAGTGCAGAGGACTTTTTGGATGAAAAAACTATCTGAGAACAGGTGTAACAAACTCCTCAGGCCTTTCACAAGGACAAACCTGCATTTCTATAGCATGCATTCCATGCGATAATCTATATCATATATTTTCACTGAGAAACCTCTTGTGCAGCAGATTTTTGCATAAATGAAGCATAAAATACATTAACACAGAGAATTCACAGAAAACTGAGATTTTTATACTGATTTCCTCACATTTGTTGTTTGTTTTGTGCATATGTAATGCCACATTAAGAGCTGGGGGAGTTCGTAAGAAACCAGAAGCCACAACAGGGTAGCTCACAGCTGGGAGATGTCTCTCAGCCCCAGAGTGAGTGGTGAACCAGGTCCTCAGCACCTCTTGGGCACTGCTCCTTGTGGAAGTGCAAGGGCTGTGCTGCCACCACTCAGCCTTGGCCAAGGCACACAGATTCCCCTTGCAGACCACTTACCATATGCACTCAATTATCTCATATTTAAGCAACAGAGTCATCCTTTTTGACCATTAAATATCTGCCTGTGTGTTCCTTTCCCAGCTGGAGGGGCAGGGCTGCACAGGAGCAGGGGTGAGCAGCAGCAAGGAGGGCAGTCACACTGGTCACAGCCAGACTGGCCATTGCCTAAACCAAAAGTTGGAAATACACTGTGAGCTGCTCCTCTATTCTCCATCCATTACCTTACCACGTGATGTGTCCAGTCTGCTTTTAAATCATTTCAGAGATGTGACTTCTAACACTTTTTCTAGGGAAGCTATTTCACAGTCGATTACACTTCCTTGTTAAAATTTTGGCTGGATAGTCAACTCAAATCTCCCTTTGCTCACTTTCTTACCTTTATATGCAATTATACCCCCGAGAAGTGCTCTAAACAATCTCCTAATGCCTCCTTGTTTGTATCTCAAGCACATGTAAACACTTATAGCAGTTTTGGATACCATGTGAGGCATCTTAAAATCTGCAGCTTGTAGGTGCTTTCTCCATGGATCATCCCCTCTAGCCCTTATGTTAGGCATTTTATCCTTCTTAAAGTTCTTTATAATTAGTCATCATCTTCCTAGAAAGGCTGGTGCCCAGGCCTGAACGTGAGCTGTAATTTGTGCAACAAAGATTTCATATTCATAATGCTTCTAGGCTGCACATAGTTTTAAATTATGCTCAGTGTCCTACTTTCACCAGTAATTGTATCTCTTTTTCCTTAACCTTATACAGAAAGAGAAGTGAGCAGCTTTTCAGTTTAATTAGTTTGGTTTCTGACAGCCTAAATGGGCAGTGCTGTAAAGAGCTGCAAGGTTAAAAGATTTTTCTGGGATGTATATAACTGCAAAGAAAAATACACACTTTGCTTATAAAATAGAAGCAATGGTATAAGGGATAATGAAATATTTTCTTCCCCTTAAAGCACACAGCCACTTTAGGAACATGTGTTTGTCATCCTCACTCCTAAAATAAACTATACATAAACATATTCCTTGTACCATCCAGACATTTTTCATGACTGTGTGACAGTCAGAAGTGACAGACAAGACGTTCTCTGTTGGGACTCAGAACGTTCAGTGTCACTGCCTGGTAGGAGCTCTCTCTGCATAACAAAATGAGTAAGGTCTCCATAGAAGCTACTTGTAATGTTTTGATAGAAAAATTCTTTCTGGCAATCAATAAAAGCCACTTTTTAGCAGGAAAAAAAAAGTGCATGAATTTATACTAACATCTGATTTCAATTTCTTAATAGGTCTATGTGAGAAACTGCATGAAAACTGGACACTGTGGTAAAAGTGAGCACACCAATAGCCTATGGTATGGTATACCATACCCTTCAGTAAGGTTTAGAGCAGTCAGGATGAAAATAACCTGGGATGATTCTGTGTAATTTTTAATTAGAACAGCTTTCATGAATATGTAGAATATTACTATTATTACAAATAATAATAATTTGAACTAAATTATGCAAAAACTCAAATTAGGACCTGAGTTCTAAAAAAATACAAGATCATTCTCATATACGTATCACAGGATCACCTGGACTCTCCAATTGTTCTCAAGAAAGGAGAGTTATTTTTCCCTTCAGGTGAGCAGCCTTTTTGAAGTAGTCTAAGCACAGCTGGTATCATATCCATCTTCTTGCCTCATTCAGTACAGTGAGATAAAAAATATGAACAAGGATGTGAGGAAAAAATATATGAAAACCAAAGATAATATCTTTTCATGAATAGCACGGTAGAATCCAACTTTTGAAAGACATCACTTTATTAACTTTTCCTACCATACTTTCACTTGATGATATTTCCACCTCAGACCTTTTCAGTAAAATTTTACTTTCCTCAGTGTTTACTTCCTGGTTTCCATCTAGCTGCTGATTGACACCCCAAAACATAAAACACTGCTTGCAAACTCCAGCTCACTCAGAAATGCTGGTGTGTGTTAGCAATCTTCCCTTTCCACCCTGGCCCTTCTCCACCAGAGTGCCCAGGGTCAGGGCTGGAGCAGGGCTGGAGCTTCCCCAGCAGTGCCTGGGATCAGCCATGTGCTGCTCAATGGGAGCTGCAAGCAGGGCACACTGTGGCCTGAGCTGCTTCTGTGAGACAGTGAGTGGGGACTGCAATTTCAGGAGATGGTCTGATTAAAGCACACAAGCCTTTAATCTATTTTTGAATCCTTGTTCTAAGATTACAGTGCACCAGGCTGCTCTGGAAAGCATCTGGACAACACAGAACCAAGCATCTCTAAGGAAGGAGATAAAGATGAGTTTAAAGAGGAAAATAAGACTTCCATTTTTTTATTCTCTCAAATGGATAAAAATAAGCCTTAATTTTTATTTTATTTTACTTTTTTTTTTAAGAAGATGGGGAAAATATTGACATGGGACCATAACTCATAAGACAAAGAGGCCATGTCTTCAATATCTGATACTAAACAAACCCAGGGACAGCTCTGCTCTTTGCATGACTGTCCCACATGGGTCATACCTGCTCACAAACTGCCAGAACCTGAACATGAGAAGACAAACCCTGAATGGGCCTCTTGTGAATGGGGTTTACCAGGAAGCCTTTTTCTGGGTGTTTGAGTACTTTTGAATGTCAAAATAAATTCATTAATGGGAACCATGTCACAGACATCTTTTTGTGAAAATTCTTTTCTTGGGATTTTTTCTTCTTCAGAAGCTCAGAGGCTTCAAGAACAAAATGTAAACAAGGGTTATCTGCTGCTGTGGAATGCAACAGATGCATCTGTGATTAGTCTCATCTACTTGTTTGTAATTAATGGCAAATCACAGCAGAACTGACTTGGCCAGAGAGTCTGGGGCAGCTGCCTTTGTTATCATTCTTTTCTATTTTATTCTTAGCTTAGCTAACCTTCTGAGATGAAACTTTTCCTTCTATTCTTTTTAGTATAGTTTTAATGTAATATATATAATAAAATAATAAATCAAGTCTTCTGAACATAGAATCAACATTCTCGTCTCTTCCCTCGCCTGAAAATCCCTGTGAACACCATCACAGATTCACCCTCAATATGTAACAACCAGAGACAGAAAACTGCAGACAACTGCTGATGCAGTGCTGGCAGCAACAGCAATGCAACCCCACCATTTTTCCTAAGAGATGTGGTGTGAGGCTGGATTCTGGCAAGGTCTGGTGTTCCTCAATACTTGGGCTGGCTAATTTGAATTGGATAAAAATTCAACCATTTCTACAGATCAAAGATATTGGAGTGGTTTTTTCTTTATGTCATATTTGAGTGAATTTACTTTGGCAAAATTCCCTCTTCCTTGTGCTTTCTGTTAACTTCCCAGTTATTAAATCTGGTGGAGGTGTTCAGAGTGGGTTCATTTCAATACCAGTTTTGTTCTATATCAGGTCTTATATCTTACTTCACAGTATCAAACTCAAAAGCTTTCTTTCTCAGAGTGCATGAAGTAATCTGATGACAGTGTCTCTGTCACATTTGCTGTGTCCAGGGATAGGTGTCTGCAGTGCAGCACGTGATGCTGCTGCTCACACAACACATCCCCACCACTGATGGGTGTGCTGTGGGTGACAACTGTTGGGCAGGGCCCAGAGAATGGGTGTCCCTTCCCCACCCATTGGGAGGAAGAGTCCTTCTGTCAGCACCTCAGCTCCTCATTCCCACTGAATCTTAGGTGGATTACCAGCTGACAGAAACATTTTCATAAACAGATTTACACGCTAGATGGGTCAGAAAGAGCATTGTGGTCATCAGTGAACAAATACTTCAAGATAGTTCATCAATTACAACTCAAAACTGCCTAAAATTAACATTGAAAATGTTCAAATACTTGAAACAGAAGGAAATGTCCTCCTCTGAAAAGCCTGTGAGTGTTTGACTGCTTGCATTTTGTGCAAGGTTGGAATGAAAAACACATGGATATTGCCTTAAGTTGGGAAAAAGGTGAATGTACAGGTGAGAACTAAGATGGAACTGCTCTATTGTGAAGATCTTGTCTAATATGCAATTTGTATTCTTTCCAATACTGGTTACTTCCTAATCTTTACCACAGAAAAATTAGCAGTAGAGAAAAGCCTCATAATCTGCTGAGATGGATACTGAAAATAATAAACATTAATTTAGAAAATGAATAAATCCGTAATTCATCATAACTTCTCAAATCTAGATTAAGTTTAGATTAATTTAAGAGAACTCTATACTCTCAGTCTCTCTCTTCTCCCCTCCCTTTTTTCTTTCTCTTCTTTGTTTTCATTAAAGTCACTTCTATTTCCCTTTTAAAACTTCAGGTTGTGTTTAGCAAGGAGAATGCTTTGTTCATAGGGCTGCTCATGTAACCTGGAACCACCAGGAGCTTTCCTGTAATTAGCTCTGCTAGTCTGACTGCGCATTTTAATTTGAATGCTTGACTGATCTTCCTTTAATTCTGAGATGTGGCCTTCATTCACACTTATTGCAGATATGGAGACAAAAAAAATTTAATTTCTTAACAGTGTTTTCTCTTTAATTTAGTGGTTTAGTTTTTTGTTTTTTTTTTTTTTTTTTTTTAGTTAAAACCTGGCTACCAGGCTTCTAAGACTCTTCAAAATATTCTGTGTTTGATTTTCAGTGTTCAACACTGCCATAAGGCCAAGGAATGAATACACCAGGGAGCAAACAAGTCCTCTTTGAGCCAGTTTTCCCAGTATAGATCAGTTTTCCATACTATATGAAGGGACCATGCTGGTGACATCCATTAACACACACACACACAGAGCCACTGGTGTTTTGCTGCTAACAGGTGTGCACTTCACCAGCAAGCACAGCACTGATAACCCTGAGGCTGCCCTGCTTCCCACTACACTCCATGGGAGTCTGGAGCTGCTAACAAGGAGCAAGGTCCAGGTCTCATCAAATGCACCATATATTTCAAGCAGGCAGGCAAAGTTGCTGAGAGAACTCAGCATCAATGGGTGAGAAATCAGCATCAGTACCATACATTTTAATGTAAATTTACATTACACAACTCTTTCCCTGAGTTGTGGCAGTGATCAAGAAAGGTGGGATGGAGCTAGATTGTGAGTAACCTTTCTCATCCCAGCACCTAACACGAAGCTATCACACATTTACACAGCTCCTCCTTCTGGAGCTGCAGTTGCTTGGGGAGATAGGTGCAAAAATGCTCAACAGATATTACTGTCAACACTGGCAAGAGCTGCCCTGAGCAGAGAGCAAAGTGCTGCTGTCAGTAGTCCCTGTTGAAGTCATGGGATACAGCCTGGATAGTCCAAGCTGTGCTTTCCTGGTAGCTTAACATTTCAAAAGGTGACCTCTTTGTGCTGCAGAAAGGCAGCTGCTGTGGGTTAAAGCCCTGCCAGGCCCTGCAGAAGGGGTGGTGGTGTCCCCCATGCAGTGAGATGGGTACACAGTGAGTGTGGAGCAGCCCATGCCACTGACCCAGCAGTGGACAGCAGCACAGGACAACACCTCACAAGGCTTTGCCAAGCATCCTCCTCCCAATCCACCAGCCTGTGTCTAGCCCTTGTTTGGCCTTAAGAATGTGACAGCCACTTGGCGTCAGAGGGAGGGCAAGAAGCTGGTGTGGCTTTGGCCATCCTCTGAGAAACCAGACCTCTACATATGAAGTGTAAAATCTTCCTTCCTTGGCCAGCTGCTGACTGGCTACAGAGCATCACAGGGGTGGGGACCAGGTGTAAGATAACTAAGTGTCTAGTCCAGCAGCCTTTGGGCTCTCTTCAGTACAGAGTACAGAGTACGGAGTGTCTCCCTGCTGTGGAGCTCTTGTCCTCAAGCCTTTTGTCTCTGTTAACCCTGCCATGCCATGTGCCCCCACGTGCTTGGCAGCAGTGTGCAGTGGCTCCAGCTGAACTCTGCCCTGCAGGGGAACTGGTGTGATTTGGAAAACTGAGATTCTTCTGCTGGGTCTGACATGTGGCAGAGCAATAAAGTGCTTCTCATTATTGACACCCGTGGGGTTGTCTCACAGGTCCAGCCTAGTACCTAATATCTGTCTTTAAGTGTATGCAGACACAAACACCAGGAAAATAGCTTTCAGGTCAGCCTGGATCCTCTCCCCAGGAATGTGATAATTCCTGATTAGCTGATACTGTGGACAGACTTCACTTCCTTCCCAAACAAGCTCTGCTACTTAATGAAATTAACAAATCCACTTCCAACCTCAAAAGGGATTTTAGCTTCCTGTTTCTTTAAATTGAGCCTGCATTGCCTCAAACTTTTACTGAAATTTCAGCAGGTACATTCCAAAAATTACATCTGTAGAAACAACTGTCTTCCCCTCCTGCTATTCTCTGTTCATTCATGTGGAATCTAATTATAAAAAATAAAGTTATCTGTTAATAATAGTGATCAAATCTCTACTCTGAGATCTGACAATCTGTGGGGCTGGGTCTAACAGCCTGGGCGAAGTGATTACCACTCAGTGATGTACCAAAACAGGGGCAGATCCACACTTTGCCCAGCTATTTTGCTCCAGACTACTCATCAAATCAAATTTTCATGCTGTGGTACTGGTCCATTGTGCAGCAAAAAAATGCTATATATTTTTTCATAGCTCTGTGAAAATTAGTTGCATAATGTGCTGCATATCTCAAGCCTGTTTTTATTTGAAGGTTCATGTCCACTTTCCAGTTTTTCATATGCTCACAACAACTCAATAATAAATACAGCAAACATCAGCTTTGGTCAGCAACTAAGCCCTGCACAGCCACCCTCTCTCTGCCCCTCCAGCAGGAAAGGGAGAGAATGGAAAGAGTTAAAGTGACAAAACTTGTGGATTGGGATAAAGATGGTTTAATGGGACAGAAAAAAAAAAAAGAAAAAAAAAGAAGAATTGAAATATTGAAATATACAAAACAAGTGATGCTTAAGGCAATTGCTCATCGCTTGCCAACTGGTGCCCAGCCAGTTCCTCAGCGTGATGCCACATGGTATAAAACATCCCTTGGGTCACTTGGGGTCAGCTGTCCCAGCTGTGTCACTTCACAACTCCTTGTGCCCCTCCAGTCTTCTCACTGGCAGGGCACAAGAAGGTGAAAAGTCCTTGACTTGTATGAACACCACTCAGCAACAACTAAACCATCAGTGGGTTATCAATATTAATCTAATGCTAAAACCAAAACACAGCCCTATACCAGCTACTAGCAAGAAAATGAGCTCTATCCCAGCCAAAAGCAAGACAGCATCTTTCAGCCAGACCATTCAGCTTGGAATGTGTTTCACCCCAATTAAATGTCACTTCACATGGTTGCTGCAGGAGACATCACTCAGAACTCAGCACTGCTCTGTCCCTCTCTTCTTGGGGTGATTTTCATGCAGCTTTGAGATTATGTTAGAAATCTCTCAATAAAAACAAAAATTCCTCATCATGTTTGTTAAACAAGGAAATGAGGTGATGAGGACACAGATGTGGGAAGGTGTGGTGCATCCTTGCAGCCCCCAGCCTGGTGCTGGCTCTCCCAGCCACCCAAGACGCTGTGTCAGCACCCAGAGCCATCCACTGGCAGGGTCCCTGAGCACCAGGACCATGGTTACTTCCTCAGGGGGCTGGAGTGGCAAAACCCTTTTCTGGAAACAGCACCAAGCTGCTCTGTCCTGCACCACTGCTAGAACAGGGATGAGAAACTCATTTTTTAAGAGGTCAGATTTCCTTTGTAGTTTTGGGGTTTTTCTTTTCCACCAAATAGAAACTACATCTCCACTCAAAATGAAATGAAAACCCAGTGAACAGCTTTTTCTTGAATAAGTATAAATCTAGGTGCAATTTTTTTGTGTTTAGAGATTTCTGCACTGAAGTGTTTTCCAGCTGTATGCACATTTTGGGTTATAAATTTATTTTGTTTCTATTAAATTCTGCAATTATTTAGTAAGACAATTAAAAAGCTTTTGGGAATTATGTCTATTTATATGTTTCTACTATTCATAAACCAATGATATATGACAGATTGTAAAAAGAAAATTTCAATAACTAAATTTTCTGAAGAAGTCTACCCTATGTTACTCCTGCATGACAGCCTAAAATGGTTTTTAAGAAGGAAATTCATGATGATTTGAAAATATTAAGATGTTGTATTGTAGGAAAGGTAAATTGATCTTTCTTTCAATTTGCTTAATGCTACAAAACTCTATATCTCTCCTCATTCCTGCTTTTAAAAATACCAGGCAGTAAGAAAAGTGGGAAATAAATGTCTGCTGTTTAAGAAGTGATGACTTTGCCGAGGCTGTGATTCTCCCTGGGGGCTCAATGTGCAAAGCTGAAGTCAGTGGCTCCAGGATGCTCTTGGCACCCAGTGGATCGCCCTGCCAGCCACAGACCATGCTCCACACCAACACTGGCACAGCTGGGCTCAAAGGCAGGAGGCAGAGCTAGACCACGAGAGGTAAAGCCAAGAGGGATCTCTGGAGCAAGACCTGCTGCTGGAGAACTGCAGTACAGAGTGCAGGACCAGCTGAGGCCGAGAGCACAAGAATCCTGCGAGGAGGTTGTCTGCCTGGCCACCCACCATCTCACAAAATACAGCAGGTCCAGGCATGAGGTCCTTTGGATACACAAGGAAAACCCCATCAGTACTGCAGCTGTAATCAGCAGAGGAAATTCACTGATGACATTTTATAGAGAAGTGCTGAAAATAAAAAACTGTTTCCCCCCAAAGATGGATATATTGCAATCTCCCTCTAGCAGATATGGAATGCAACTTGGATAAAATCTTTCAGAGGGCTGAACTGCTTGCTGAAATTGAATATGCATAGTTTTAAAGAAAAGTATATTGAGACTTTTATTGGAGAGATAGCTATTTGTATATGAAAAAAGAGTACAGTAGCAAAACATAGTAATCTGCATGGATCCTGCTTTCCTATATGTAGTGAGAATGTATCTGAGATTACTTGAAAAATCCATAAAAATTGCTTGGATGTTGTGCTTTCATTAAATGCAGACTTTTTCTTCATTGATTTGTGTTCATCACATTTGGGATAAGAAAGATAATGGAGTTTTTTGCTGATTTGTGTGATTCAAAATTTTAAATTCAAACCACACACACAAACCCCTTCTTAAATATAAATTTTAATCAAAATCAGGCAATATAGAGATCATCTGAATAGGGACTGAATATGTTAAAGTTATGTCCATAGAAGCCATTATTATCCTCCCAGAGTTTAAGTACTATGTTGTGCTCATCCTTCTGTCACAGAATCACAGAGTGGTTGAGGTTGGAAGGGACCTTCTGATCAAGCTCCAACAAAGTCACCTAGGGCTGGTTGTCCAGGCACATGGCCAGAGGGCTTTTGAAAATGTCCAAGAATTGAGACATTTTCAAATGTCTCAAGAATGGAACTTCCCTGGGCAGCCTGCACCAGTGCTTGGCCATTTGCACAGTGAAAAGATTTTTCCTGATGATCAGTGAGAACCTCCTGAGTTTCAGTTTGTGCCCACTGCCTCTGATCCTGTTGCCGGGCATGGCTGAGAAGAGTCTGACGTCTTCCTCTCTGCACCTTCAGATATTTATATACATGGATGAGATCCCCTGAGCCTTCTTTTCTCCATGCTGAACAGACACAACTCTCATCCTTTCCTCATAGTGGAGATGCTCCAGCCACTCCATCATCTTCAAACTTTCTTTTACTGGGGGACCATAGCTAGACATAGCACTCCAGATGTGGCCTCAATGGTGCTGAATAAAGCAGAAGAATTCCCTCCTTCAATCTGCTGGCAGTGCTTTGCCAAATGCTGCCCAGGATACCATTAGCCTCCTTTGCAGTGAGGGCATCTTGCTGATTCATGCTGAGCCTGGTGTTCACCAAGACCCACAGGTCCTTTTCTGCCAAGCTGCTTTCCAGCTGGAAGGTCCCAGCATGAACTGGTGCCTGGGTTGCTCCTCCTCAGGGCCAGGACTTTGAGCCTTCTTGCTGAGTTTATGTGCTTCATACCAGCCCATTTCTCCAGCCTGTGGAGGCCTCTCTGGGTGGCAGTACATCCCTCTGGCATATCAGACACCTCTCTCAGTTTTGTGTCATCAGCAAACCTGCTGAGGATGCACTTTGTCCCGCCATCCAAGTCACCAATGAAATTGTGAACAGGATGCACAACTGCTTCTGGGGTACCCCACAAGTGACTGACCTCCAGCTTCACTTTGTGCCACTGACCACTGCTCCCTGGGGATTGCCATGCACCTGGAATGGGAATCAGCTGGTTTTCAACCATCTCACTGTCTGCTCATCGAGCCCTTACCTCATCAGGCACCCTTCTTGAGGACAATCTTGCAGCAGTGGTCAGTGACTCGCTGAATTCCAGGCAGACATTATCACTGTCATCCCATCATCTACCAGGACAAACATTTCATCACAGAAGTTGGCCAAGCGTGATTTCCCCTTGAAGAATCCAAGCTGACTGCTCCTGCTGTCATTGGAGATGTTTGTCTCACGTTTTCTCCTGTGGGACTATGAATCTGGCAATTTCATCTTTGTATATAATCTCATTTGCAACAGTACATAGCACTGACATGAATTTTTTTACAAGTCTTGTACTACTGATGATATTGTGCATTTCTTCTCATTTTTTTAATGTGGTCTTCCTTTGTGGTGGCCTTTGCACTTCCTAAGCATAATTTCTTGTACCTGTTTTATGTCCCCAGCTCCTCCAGAAAGAACACTGTTTATATTCAGCATATTTAAGGCACTGCAGCAATGTATGCTGCAATAAAGACTAATCCAATTAATGAAATGGATCTTAGGTTGAATTACAACTGCCCCAGTATTAATGAGTTTGTTGTACTGGTACACAACAGGATGGGTACAGGTCTCCTCTCTAACTGCCTGCTTATGGGACTGACATTTACAGCCAATGACTGCAGTTTATAAACCCATAACCAACACCCGGGGTCTTAAATTTCACTACTACTTTCCATGAATGTAACTTGTGCATTTCTGTATTTTGCTTTCATTGTTCCCTGCCCACTCTTTTTTCCTGACTGAATCTCATTTTATTGCCAACTTATACCTTTAAATTCTGCAGGTCTCTTTTTAATATTTTGCCATCTATCCTGGGCTTTGCAACACCTTACAATTTAGTATGATCTGTAAATTTAATTACTGTCATGTTTGCAAAAGACCATAAAGAGCCAAGTCAATTATATGGTCAAAAAAGAAAAAAGGAAACCTTTATTATGCAATAAATGCTCTGCTAAAAGTCCACTCAAAAAAAAGTACTATACATTTCTTGGAATTCACAGATGTAATTCCAAAGGGATCTAGATGATTTGCCTACATCATTTGTGTCGTTTTAAAAAAATTGAAATGTATTATTAGCAAAAGTAAATATTAAAGAGATTAAAAATGGGACTTAATTCCTTTCTATGCAGATAAAATATATGGGACGGGGTAAGGCAAGCATTCATATCCCACACTTTCCTATGACAAATAAATTAGACCTACCACAATGTTACTGAAGCAGAATTGCCTCAAACTGGTTCACACATTAAGGGCAAATGCAAGACACCAATTAATAGTTAATTTTATTTAATGCCTATTTTTTTTATTTTTCTTTTTTAACATTTCCAACATGTGTTATGTGTATAGTACAATTGTGTAACACTTCAGTCCAATCTGACAGCATTTGAGTAAAGTCTATAATTCTCTGTCATTATTATCTCTCAGCTATTATGAAACTGGTAGGAATTAGAGCAGAGTAACCTTCATCATTTGACCAGGAACTACAGCAATTACAATTTGGTCTCTGACTGAGGTTAGAATAGATAAATTGAGCTAGATAATGATTACAATCGTTCAAATTCATCATTATCTCTAACTGCATTTCTAATGGAGAAGACCAGATTATTGGGCCTGACCATGGTTGCTGCTCCTGGTTTTCACTACAGCAACATCACTAAGCTCGCTCCTCTTTAATCAGACCTCTTGTTCTTAAAGAGCACAACCTGAGATACACTAATAGGCATTAATTTTACAAAGCAATTCAAGACTTTGAAAACCTGTTTTCAATGTTCAGCCTGAGTACTCGATTTTCAGGCAGAGCTGTTCTCCATTGGCAAAGAAAAGAAAATCCTCCTTTCAAATAAAACATATGCTGAAAGTCCTCTGGTTATGAAAGCACATAAACTAAGATGAACAATTTAGCAAGTTACAAATGTGCCTGAGTCCCACTGACATCTACATCTTGCCCATAAATTCAGAGTGCATGCAAATTTCTCCATGGAAAAGCTGATTTTATATAATTGGTTTATCTATAATTAGGATTTATTTCCTCAACTGATTTTACCTGTAACTCTGTTACTGGTGTCTTACTGACAGAGGGATGCACAGTGAGAAATGCAAGAGAAGGCCAGCCAAGTGCTGTGGGCTGAGTGCACTGGCCAGATGTCCTGGAAGCCTGTAGATGTCAGATGTCCTGAGCCCCTGTATCTGCTCACATCAATGTCTGTCCATCCTGCAGGGACTCCCAGACAAGATGTAAGGAAAACTGCCCCCATATTACTTAGGGTGTAAAAGATAAGATTTTAATGCCTTAATTCTGTTGCCCAAACACAGATACTCAGTGCCATGTACAAAACCCAAGGGTTTGGGGGTCATTCACCCAAGGGCCCATGGGGATGACAGAAGATCCCCTTTCCCTCACAGATTTGTGCTGACCTGTGGAAGCAGATAGGTGGTCTGATGAGGACACCCAAAGCACCACAAAGGGAGTTTGATGGCTGCATGTAGAGCTTTCAGAGTGCTCCAGACATCACGATGGCTGCAAAGCTTCAGAGCACTCAGGCACATTAATTTTATACATTTGGTAAATGTTTTTATCCTATTTTTTAGAAAGACATAACCGACACAGACATAGAATTGGCAAATTGTCCTGATCGATATAAAGCGCCTACTATCAGCTTAAAAACCACTAGGTGTTAATTATGAGACACCGCAAACACATCACTCAGACAGCTCCTCAGCAGAAACTCTGTGCTCCACTCAGCTCCCAGCCCACGCTCCCCCCTTGCCTCCCTCAATCTTACCTCTCAGTCAGTAACAATTGCTTTTGTGAGACATTTATCATTTCACAGTTTCAAGTCTCTCACTTGAAGCTCTGCCCTTCAAACTCTCAGATGTAGTGATGGCTAAATCTGCTGTCACCCACCAGGGCAGTGTAAATGGTGTTTCTTACTACAAAAGTATTTGGAGAGATTTCTGCTGGACTTTGACTTGTGTATGTTTATTAGCCCCCTATGGAAGGCAGTGCAGATGCTGAGGACTGGGTAATGAGAGGTTACCTGGGATGTGTGAGAGGGAAACTGTATAGAAAACTAGAGCACAGTGGCCTCCAGGAGATATTTTGCAGGAAATATAAAGTGAAATGGAAGAGGTGAAAGGGAGGGGGAGACAGTGAAACCCATGAAAGACACAGTGACATCATCATACACTGTCTTTCTGCCATGGTAATAAACATGATGGTCAAGGTAGGTCACAGAAAACTGCAAACCAAACCCAGTCTTTCTGCTGGTGCAATCTGCTGTGGTACATTCAGAGGCTTGCAGGGAACCCAGGGATAGGTGATGGCCAGAGGCTGGGTGAGACCTGGCACTCGTTTCTATCCTTCATAAACAGGCACAAGGCACGAGAGAGACAATAGAATATTTGGTGTGTTGCAGAGTGGTCTGTTGAAAACGTGGCAGATGTCACTCAAATGTCTCCTCTCTGCTCAGAGACCCTCTTGCTGTGGCCAGAGGTTGTGTTCAGCCACTGCCAGGTGTGAGGGGGTCACAGGCAAAGTTCAGCATAAGCTGAATTCAATGTATTTTCAGAAACAGGCATCTAGGTGTAGCACCAGCAGAATCACAGAAATGTTCTGTGGCTTGCTCTGGTCTTCAACTCTGACATGAAGAAATTAGATTAGATCCTGAAAGCCTCAGCCCTCTCTGTCACCCACTGAGGAAAAAAGATTTATGCATTGAGAGAGCTGGCTTGTTTGGTTTTATAGATAACAATATTTTAGCTATTCCAAATCAAATCAGCAATTAGGCAGCTGGACCAGATCAGTGTTGGAGTACAAACACCTATTTATGTGCTTCCACCTGTTCTTCACTGGAATTATTAACAAATATGTTAACAGGCATTTCAGGATTGCCACCATTTTGTTTCTCACTTCTGAAGAGAGAGCACTGTACTCTGGAGCTGCCTAGAGAAATAAAGTGGGTGCCAGTGCAATGATTGCACTTAAGAATTCCCACTCTTTTATTCTTTTGTGTAGTCACTTTTCACACCTGAGGGAAACGTTACTTGAAGAGAAGACAGAGGCAGCAGATAATGAAACAACAGTTTTATTCAAATGGGTGAAGGCACTTCATTCATTCCTAAATGAGAGGATGCCAAAAGTCTGCTGTAAATCTGAACGTCAAAATTGCTCAGAGCTCCAGCAGCAGCAAGGTTTATATACAGCTTTCTGACACTTACAATGCCATTCACAAATATTTCTAAGCAAAGGCTGCAGTCAGCTATTATTCTGTTTATTCCAGAAGTGTTCAGGGGCTGGCTGAAAGCAGAGCCCTGTTATGCCAGGCATTGTACAAACAAAGCCATGGAGACAGCCGCTGCTGCACTGGCTTTGCCTGACTATTGTTTTGCTGAAGTGCAATTTAAAATGTGATGCGATTCTCCTGGCTATTAACAAGAGAAGAAAATATTGTGTCTTGATTTGTGTCAGGTTGTTAGATGGATAGCGCAAGAAAACAAAAAAGAACCTACATATTTTTACATATTGAGGATAAATGTTTAGTTAAAACCAGTAACTGATGTGAGACTCTCAATTCATTTGAGGCTGGAAGCATTTATTTTGAGAGCTCCAATTGGAGAGCGGATAGGGTTGGTGGGGAAGTGTTGTCATTTAAACCCAGTTTGAAATTACATCCCATGCAGTCGTTGCCTCTGCCCACTGCCTCCCATGAAGGGAGCCAAAGAAAGAGATTCTGAGATAAGAACCATTTACTCCAAACAGCAATAAGATAAGAAAACTAACAATAACAACAACAATACTAATAACAAACAGTGTATAAAAGAGATTACATGTAAAATGCTCATGAAGCCTGACTTGACCCACTGCCATGCCAACAAGACAATGAATGGCCCCAGGTGCCTCCCTGCAAAGGATTTTCTTCCCAACCCCACACCTCTCCTGTGAGAAAAGGCTGAGAGAATTGGGTTTGTTCAGCCATAAGGGTGACCTAATTGTGGCCTTCCTGAAGGGAAGGACCGGAAGGGAGCCAACAAGAAGGAGAGAGACTTTTTACAAGAGGATGTAGTGACAAGACAAAGGGAAATGGCTTAAACTGAAAAGGTAGTTTAAGATTAGATATTAGGAAAAAATAGTGACAATGATGAGGTATTATAACAGGTGGGCCTGAAAAACTGTGGTTGCCCCATCCCTGGAAGTGTTCAAGGCAAGGCTGGATAGAGCTCTGACAAATCTAGTCTAGTGGAGGCTGTCCCTGCCCATGGGACACCTGTCCCAACTCAGGGGTGTTGGAACGAGATGATCCTTAAGATCCCTTCCAACCCAAACCATTCTATGATTCTGTGATCTGCCTCACACTATTTTTAGAACAAAATGATTTTGCATCAGTGGCAAAGGAGATGGGATAAAGGCACATGAGCAGATCAACCTTTCCAAGATTCACACTGTAAGTGCCCTTGAGCTGACTGTCACTGTCACTGGGAGACCTGAGCTCAGAGGAGACCCTCCTGTGCCCCCAACAAGCTCCTTCCTCAAAGGAAACCAGGATCCCATAGCTGACAAACTCTGCTGGCAGTGTGGGACTGGCAGAGGCCATCAGGAGCTCAGCTGAACACTGTCCTAACCTCAGAGACACATTTTAAGGAGGAATCCTTCTCAAAGGTTTGCTGTTTTATTGAGGCAGAAATTGCTGGGATAGAGATGCTGTGAAGGATGCTATTTTCCACATTGTTTTTTATTCCACTATTTATATGTAAAGACATTTCCTGCTCTCTGACTACACAGCATTTAAAATAAGAACATTCCGTTCACTGAGTGTAAAACTGGGGAAGATGTCCAAAGGGTCTTTTTGTTATACAGTTTCAGGCATGAGTGGGTGAGGGAGGTTCCAATGTCTCACTGCCTGAATGTTGCATTTCTTTAATTTGCTGGATAAAGGACCCAAACCTCCAGTCTCTAGATATCTCTTCCATTTTTAAGTAATTTTCTTGCCAGTTTTCTTTTACTCACCATAGCCCATCATTTTTCATACTTGCCTTTCTGTTCACATTGAGGGGTGCCTAACCCTACACATAACCCAAACCCTCTGCCAGCAGAGAAGCTGCAGCTGCAGGAATCAGCCCTGAGGATGTGGATATGAGATCTGGTCACTGGCTGTGAGCTTTTCTCTTGGGAAAGGTGCAAAGCATCCCTCCTTAAGGAATGTGGTGCTTCAAGATTTCATGACAAGCCATCTCAGCATCTGGGACTGCTTTGCTTTCAGCAAAATTGCTAGGGCAGACTGGCAGTGCTATGTCATATGCATGGAAAACAGAACTAAACTACTTGAAAACTGCTACTTAAAACTACCTGATGGTTAATAGACATCTAAACATATTTGACTGAGGCACTCAAAATGTCTGTCAAACTATAGGAAGAGAAACTAAAATAGTCTAATCATCAGGGGTCATGGGTATTTACAGGGTTGTGAGACAGTGAATGGCCATAATTTTTAAATAGCTGGAGCCACTTCCCATTGGGACCTTCTGGCTCAAACAATGCAAGGCACTAATTGTGGTGCCACTGCTAAGAATGGAAGTGTCTCTTAGTCTGAAGGGCAGGACACCAGAGTGAGTGGTCCAGAGTGAATGGTGTGTCTGTGCTGGCTCAGCCATAGCTGTTCCAAGCCGTGGAGAAATCACTACTCCTCTCTGTGCCATAAGCAAGAACGAGGCTTGAGATGACTGAATATTGGCCAGGACACTCCAGAAGAGGCAATTTTTAGGATGACAAAACTCATTCAAATTATCACTTTTAATTGCTTCTTAAAATACCTGCCAATGACATGATATTGTGATGCAGCATCTTAAAATCTCCATCATAAAATCTCCATCATGCAATTTCTGGCACAATGGTGACCCTGGCAAGTTTCTCAGACAGGAGGATTTTGTTCAATATCTCTCTGCTGTGTATCAGTTTGTCGTGAAACGTTGAGCATGTGTTGTTTAATGTCATGCAGAAGCACAGCTTGGCTACTGCTTATGCTCCTTTACCATTTCCCTTCTCATCTTATCTTGCTCATTTCCTGAGCAAGTGTTCATTTCATTTGTGTGCTTGCAGTAAACACCAAGCAAAATCTACCCATTCTAACAGAACCTCTCGGGAAAAACCAACAAAATTATAATTTTATGACTGATGAGTTTAAAAATACCCCAGGAGATGTTGCTGGCAACGTCAAAAGCAAAACTGTGATGAATGATGACTTTCTGTTTACCTGCCTTTACAAAGAGTGTTGGGATACATCCTCTAGCAGAAGTATCATCTCCTTTGGGGTTATGTGCTAAACACTCACTTCAGATTTAATAGAGATGGAAGTTTTTCCCAAGTAGTGAGTGCTATATATACATATAGTACTTGTCTGTAGCCACCAGAAGCGATGACTTCCATACTTGTGATTTCTGTACAATTTAATTTGTTCAGAATAAAAGAAAGAGAAAATTTTTGGACTTTGCAAGATCCAGGAATAGAGGCATCTGTGGCACTGGTGAAAGATGAGTTCTAAATATAATTCTCTCAGAACTAGAGACAGATAATCATGACAACCAAAGATTTTTGTTTTCTAATAGCAAAAGGCAGCTGGATTAAGACATCAGGTCACCCATGCCCAGAACACTTATTTAAGTCTTTAATTTTCTAAAGTTCAGCTGGCAGCAAGGTCCTCTGTTTGAATTATTTTGATGTCTTTGGTATTAATCCTTGTGGCATGTAGTAAATATTCTTTTTGAAAATGCAGTTCAAAGTAACCATCCACCAAAAAATATTCAAATGACAGTTCTGAAAGTCTGCAAATATTTGAAGTGACTTGGAGTCATTTGACAAATTATCTTCCAAAAACATCTGTGCTTAAATTCCCTGCTAAGGTAACACACACTGCTTCCTATCGACAACTTCTGCAAATTGCTTTCTTGCACTAAGGAACCAAAGAAACAGAAATACCAATTATCCTAAATCCAAAAGACATAGTAAAAACACATTCTGCAAAATTACAACTAGGTAGTAGAGTTTTATTTATAACGGTGAAATAAATATCAGTTAACCAACACCAAATTTCTATCCTCCATTTAGGTGAAATTTCAGCTGCCTAACTCATTATCAGCTTGCAGCAATGCCTGCTAATCTGTTGCAGTCACATTAGACTAAAATACAATTCATCTGATATGGCAGTAATTAAATCATACTCTGGGGAAAAGATAGCGGTGAATTATAAGATATCTTAAGAAATTATAATAATTACTCCACAGGGGTTCTATTCTACTAGGGCTTAAATACTTCTAAGACTTTGTAGAAAATACTCAACTTGAAAAAAAAGCTGCCACAGATAAAAGTAAACAAAAACTAAATGCTGGGAATCTTGTCAATCACTCACATTTCTGGCACTATTGGAGCTCTTTTGCTTTAACTTTATCCCCAGAGTGATTTAGCTTGTCTGTGGAAGCCACTAGATTATTCAAGCGAGTGCACAACTCTCATAGATTGTGGCTTGGTAGCTCTGGTGTGGGTGGGAAGGCTGGCCAAGAACAGTGAGCCAAAGGGAGAGGCTCCACACGGGAGGGGAGTGAGGAGTTCAGTATCTAGAAATGGCATCTAAAGTACAGAAAACAATAAGGAGCTGGGAAAATCTAGAGTTTGGGAGAAGGAAGCAGAGGCCAAATCTAACATTTCCTAATAAAATTGAAGTTATTGTAATCTGCAAAAATAATGAGACTTGTCCTGAGTCCCAGCTTTGTTGAACAGCCCTGGACCTCTAAGTTCTATTACCTCTTGGCTTCTCTCAAAGCAACACTAAGTACTTAAAGAAATCTGAAAATTAGATAAGACATTCCTACTCATGGAATATTTGCAGTGTTTTAATAAAAAGCAAATTCACCAGGTTCATATTAATATTTGGTATTTCATATAATGTGTAAAGTGAATGTGAAAGAAAAAAAATATGTGTCTTCTGTCAGTGTTTATTGGAATGAATTTGAGGAGCTCAGATCTTACTATGCCTCATTTGGTCTTTTTCATAGAGTCCTTTTCTGGCAAGGAAATCAGACTTGGCTGTTTCTAAGACTTAGAGCCCTGAATGTATTTCCCATCTTTTCTTTCTCTGGTACAATGGGCAATTTGTGACAACTACCACATGGACAAGCACTTTGTGACCCTGGTGAATCACTACTACTAACTCTGTCAGTTTAGTTTAAAATCACTTCAATTAGCATTTCAATGTGAGATGATTCCTCTTCCTGGTAAAGTCTGAGGTAAATATCCATTTTGCTCTTCTGCTGTGTCATCACTTCCCCAGAATGAATGTCCTTTTACATTTTGATTATCCATCAGACCCTCTAATGCTTGGGTTGTTCAAAGGTAAAAAAAAGTCAAAGCAAGTTAACACAGATAGTCCAAAAACATGTAAGTGTTTCTCCAATTTTTTGCTTTCCAGCTTTATGAAGTAATGTGTTTCTCTGGGACTCTTCTGTGGGACTCTTCTCACATAATTTAAGTGCATTTTCAACCTATAAAGAGCTGTTAGAACTCAAAACTATACCATTTCCTTATGAAGAATTGAACTTTTCTAACCCTCTTTTATGGCAAATACAAATAGAGAGAAACTTAAAATGAAAGAAAATATAGTAGAGTTCAAACAGAGTTGAGTATTGGATATCAAATTAATAAAAATTCCATGCCACGACTTTTTTTTAAGGATATGAAAGAAATACAGCACACTTTCTTCTGAGGCTCTCCTCAGGAGCCGAACGCTTTGCAAATCACATTCCCCTGATGACACAGGAGCATTTCACACTGCCAGCAGCTAGGCTGGATCTGCCTTATTAATATGGCATGATAATAGGTGAGGTCTAAAACAAGCACACCATTGCCTAGGTGA
Source organism: Ammospiza caudacuta (assembly GCF_027887145.1). Taxonomy (NCBI): domain Eukaryota; kingdom Metazoa; phylum Chordata; class Aves; order Passeriformes; family Passerellidae; genus Ammospiza; species Ammospiza caudacuta. Next base: position 62,390,780 of record NC_080597.1, read on the forward strand.
AACTCTGCAATTTATCAGTGCCTATAGTGTCTGTGAGACAGGACTGACTATGCCAAAGCACTGCCTCGCTAGCCAAATAATGGATGTCCAACACAGCCAGGCAGATAAGAAACAGATACAGGGCAAAGTGGGGACAGCCCCTGTCCCAGCTGATGTGTCAGACAAATGCTGTGCTGCTTCCAGTGCCAGCATTTTGATGCTGACCATGGATCCGTGTGCATTAGCAGTGCCAGCACTGGGCTTTTTCTTAATTCCACAACTCCACCAGGTACTCTTCTGAAAACTCCCAGGAGAGACACATGTCTAACACTGCCAGGAATACACTTGTGCTGGGTGCTGTGGACTCTCCAGGCATGTACTCCTCTCAAAGGATCTCCCCTTGCCATCTAAAAACAGATTTCTTTTTTTTTTAATTAATGGTGCTGTTCTCTAGGCTTATACATGATTCCAAGCTGCTATAACTGTGCTGCGTGGCAGGCCACCAACACATATTTTCACACAGAGAGATGGTTATTGGTTGGCCTGCACAATGAATAATGTAGTATTTTAGATTCTGAGGAGGTGATGAAAAAATTTTTTCATGCCTTAAATCCACACATGGGAAAAACCAGGGAAGGATGGGCATAGCAAACAGGGAACAGCTCATACACAGTATGCACAGATGATGAGGTTTGCTCCTCACATTTCTTGGGCCTACTCATTTAATGACTGTTTAGAAGCACAAGTATCAAAATGCAGAGAGAAATCATATGCTCCAATATTTTTGACTTGGGAAACTTCAAAAGAAACCCTGATCAAAGCAGCACGGATAAATGTCTGTAATATTACCCTGACTGATCTCCTTCTGAATTGCTAACACACACATTACGTGCTGAGTGCACCTTTCTACCTTGAGGAGATCTAATATATATTCATACATACTTTCAGATTGTCAAAGCTGATTTTTTTCCCTAGTCTTTTTCCCCCAGCTGCTACTGAGTTGCATTCACTGTTCTAGGAAGGCCCCCAGATCATCAGGGCTGGCGACTGAGAGGAGTGCTGACTGCATTGCTCACAGCAGACCACATGTGCCCTGGTGCCAAACTGCACACCCTACAGGATTGAGTTCACCATTCAACCATTTAATAACCTCCGAGCTTGACTTGCTATTCAGGATCTTTATATTTTTAGGAGGTTGTGGATGACACATGCAATTACGCATTTATTTTTCTTTGGATATAAGCCATCAGGTAGCAACACTGACGTGAGCTGGATAAGATTTTTCACTTGCAAATGAAGTCTCTGACATTTATTGCCAGTGACTTCATACTACTGAGTCATGTTTTCCCTATTTTAAAATCTTCTTTTAATTTTTAAATGGCAGTCCAGCTCAATTCTCAGTATCAGTTCTGTACATCTGACTTGCCTGTAAGCCACTGACCATCATTGAGTCCTAGAAGCCAGTTCTCTGTTTTACACTTCTTCCTTTTTTTCATTTCTGTCTTGGTTGGAAAAGACAGGCGTCTGCTAAGGAAGGCAGAAGCCTCCCTTGAAATGGAAAACATAAATTCCCTCCCTCCAAATTATTTTGAAATTAAGGGGTTCTCAGGCAAAGATATGGGAATAGAAATAACCATTCTTTACTAGGAAAATTAAAATACAAATGCAATAGTATTAAAACAAAACAAAACAAAACAAAAACAACCAAAGCCAAAAAACACTGACAGAGTCAGAATACAACTTGACACCCAGTTGGCAGCAGTCCTATGAAATGGTGGCTGCAGTCCTCCTGGAGAGACAGATGGGGTTCTGCTGAAGCAGTGATCCTGTAGAAGAGTGCAGTTTTCCTTTGAAGGTCCAGTGGTTCTGTAGATGGGCCTGGTCTTCCTCTGGGAATCCAGTGGAAAAAGGCTGCCTGAGGCGTTTGAAATCTCAGATTATATCTGGGTAGGAATGCTTGGCTCCTCCCCCTGGGTGGAGCATTTCACAATGGAATGAGGTAATTTTATCACTCATGCTTTGAGACTCAATGGGCCATTAACAGAAGATATCTCCTGGAGGGAGGGTGGGAGAGATAAAGAACACTGCCCCACCTGGTTTTAACAGGTAGCCCAATTAACAGAAAATAACTGCCCCACCTCCAACAGATGGCAAACCCTGGCCACATCTTGCATTTGCAACCTCAGACAATTTTGTATCAACTCTGGTAGCAGCTGTGGTTTAAAGCTGTGGTCGCTATGCAGCCTGGATGGGTGCTGGAGTGATAGACCCCAGCTCTGGCCCACAACTCAGTGGGCAGCACAAGCTGCTTCACTTTTCATCCCTCTCAATGCTCTAATAAATAAACTTGGGCTTCCAAATGGGAAGCACTGTGTGATATTGAGGGGCAGAAGAAAACTGAGCCTGGCCATAAGCATGAATCACATCTGCTCTCATCCCAGTGATGGGCAGCAGGCTGCAGATTGCCAGGATGCACTCAGCAGGTTTAGCACACAGGGGGAAGCTCAGGTTTCTCCTTCACAAACAGGGTCAGTCTTGGCTTTCCATCCCCTTCTCCAGAGTGCATGGAACTGGCATCTATTCCCTCTCCTCTCCACAGCAAGGTGCCAAAATCTATCTCTTTGAATCCTAGAATCCCCTGTCACCAGGCAAGCTGTGCAAGCAAGTGTTGCTATTAGGGCTTCCTTGTGCCTGGGCAGCTTCCCAGGCAGGGTTTCTCCAGCATGCCTGTGGCTTTGGTGTGCCCTTGAATCACAGATCCCTTTGAAAAGGGTCAGAAATTTCATTTGAGCCTTCGTTCTGCAGGAGACTCAAGCTTCATCCTCCACACTTCTTCCTCTACCCATATCCCTTCATCAAAAAGCAAAATGAGCATCATGGAAAATGCTCTTGTGTTCAGGTGGCCATACTAGTTGGTTCTGGGATGCATGGATTGTCAAAGGATAATGAAGCTTGTTGGTGAAAACCTCTGGGCTAAGTTTTCTGCTGCATGGCTGCAGCCCAGCCTGATTTGGCACTGGGTTCTGCTCTTGCCTGTTCAGCTTGGGGGATCAAGGACTTTCTGCACCTTTCTGCCAAGGCTGTGCCCCTGCCATCCCCATCTCCAGAGGGGAGCTCTGCCTGTCAGGGAGCTCAGAGATTTCAAGTGCAGTCCTCAGCTGACCTCAGGGGTGTGCTGGACTATTCTTGCCAGCAGCAGCCTTGTTTTAATTAGAAGCTGAACATTAGACAAAAAGAAAACCCGAACATCCTATCTTCAAAGTCTCACCATTTACCTTAGGCTTAAATTTTGTGGTTTAATTGACTCCTGGTGAGAAACTGAAATGTTAATGGTTAATGACTCAAAACAATTGCCCATTTGTGGGAGGGCAGAGTGCTTTGCTGTGGCAGAGCTTGCACACCCCAAGGGGAGGAGATGAGATTTGGGTGGGCGGTGGCAGAATCTCTGACCCATGTAAGGCAGATCACAAGGCAGTGGGGTGAACACCTACCACCAGAGATTATGAGATGTTCAAAGATAAGAGGTAGATCCTTAGCGGTGGGATTGTGGTTTTCATCATACCAATTGTCTTCCCCACCTCTCCCCCACTCCCAGGAGAGGTCATTCCTGGGACATTCACTCACACAGGACATTCACATTCGCACATAAGGCTACATTGACACAAGAGGCAGCTTTAATGTCTTAGAAGGTGTCATAAACCCTGAAATGTCCCTAGACTCATTTCTGAGACCAGAGTTCTGACAGCTCTCCCCCTTAGGAAGGTACCTGGGCATTCCCACCTAGACTGGAAGTATGTTAACCTATAGAAATCTGTTTCATGGCCTCTCCCCACCCCTGACAGATTGAGACTGTGACCATCACTATAACAAGACTCTGAACATCACTTTGCACAATCAAGTCTTGTCACAGGATCTATGGCTGGTGATATCTTCCTTCCTTCCTTCCTTCCTTCCTTCCTTCCTTCCTTCCTTCCTTCCTTCCTTCCTTCCTTCCTTCCTTCCGACACTTCCTTCCTTCCGACACTTCCTTCCTTCCGACACTTCCTTCCTTCCTTCCGACACTTCCTTCCTTCCTTCCGACACTTCCTTCCGACACTTCCTTCCTTCCTTCCGACACTTCCTTCCGACACTTCCTTCCGCCACTTCCTTCCGACACTTCCTTCCTTCCTTCCTTCCGACACTTCCTTCCGACACTTCCTTCCGACACTTCCTTCCGACACTTCCTTCCGACACTTCCTTCCGACACTTCCTTCCGACACTTCCTTCCTTCCGACACTTCCTTCCTTCCGACACTTCCTTCCTTCCTTCCTTCCTTCCTTCCTTCCTTCCTTCCTTCCGACACTTCCTTCCGACACTTCCTTCCGACACTTCCTTCCGACACTTCCTTCCTTCCTTCCGACACTTCCTTCCTTCCTTCCTTCCTTCCTTCCTTCCTTCCTTCCTTCCTTCCTTCCTTCCTTCCTTCCTTCCTTCCTTCCTTCCTTCCTTCCTTCCTTCCTTCCTTCCTTCCTTCCTTCCTTCCTTCCTTCCTTCCTTCCGACACTTCCTTCCGACACTTCCTTCCGACACTTCCTTCCGACACTTCCTTCCGACACTTCCTTCCGACACTTCCTTCCTTCCGACACTTCCTTCCTTCCCTCCCCTCATACATTTCTGAGTGATATTTTAATGCTTTTATATTGCTATATTTCTATAGATAGTAGTAACTAAAACAGCTCCATACCTGCTTTCCATTGCAACCAAATTGTTCCAAAATAAACCTACATATATGTAGGCACAAACACTGATTGTTAATTGTTGTCTCACTCTAATCCACCCCAAAGGAGCTATTACTAGGAGCCTGGGCTACCTTTGCCTTCAGAGATGTGGCAGCATTCCACACAGGATAGTTTAATCCCAGCAGAAGCAGGAACTTTATTTCTGTTGCAGAGTTGCTGGGGCACTTGCAGGAGGTGGGAATTGACAGTCAGGGCTTGCCCCTGTGCATGGGCAGGCAGCAGGTTGCTGTGGGACCTGTGTGAAAGAGGAGCACAGCCCCATGGCTGAGGCCAGGACAAACCTGCACCAAACCTGCTCAGCCTGAGGCCCGCGTGTGACCCTGGGGATCTTTATCTTGCTGTTCTGTGAGGGAGGTTCCCCAGCCATAAAATGAGGATAAATGACATTTTTGCAGATGTCCAGCTGCACATGCATAAGCAGCAGTCAGCACTCAGCTCTCCCCTGAGAGCTTTCAATGGCTGCTTTAACCCTTGTTCACTGCCTCACTCCCACTCTCCAACGCCTCCATGGACCATCTTCAGGACAACCTTTCTCAAATCACCTCTCCTCAAGAAAACTCCCTGCACAGGGGAAGGTGTGGAAGGCTCATGGATTGCTGCAGTCACTCCCATCCCCACATCCCCATTCTCCAAGCTGCCAGCAGCTTGTTTGTGTGGGGCCATACTGAGTGCGTTTGTTCAAATCTATGCTCCCAACGAGGGCTATTTATCAAGTCTACAAGATTCAAAATTGCAAGACCCTGACTTTCATAGTCATTTGCAGCGTCAGAAGCTGCTAATGGCCCATAAAATTTAGCAACTTCTCCATAAGCTGCTGGTTAATGAAAAATCGGTTAAATTGTTCACAGATCAGCTGGCACAGTGCCCTCTGATTCACAGGATGCTTTCCCTGGCAAAGGTTACATTAACTGTGCTGGAGAAGCAGGGAAAGGAGTTCGGGCATTTTGCTGCAGGCTGTGATTTTTCCTTGGTGGGATAAGGGCAGAGAATCCCCACACCAGGCATGCAGGATGGGATCCTCTCAGGGGTGCTGAGAGCACTCTCAGGCACTGCCCCAGTACAGGTGCCCAAGCTGCTGCTGTCAGGTTTCAAGTCAGGCTTTGTGACAGGAGAGGAGCTCAATCCAGAGAGGCAGTTTTGTAGTGATGGATGCACATTCACTGAGTCCCTGTTCTGATTCTGAACTGAAAGCACAAAGCTGACTTTCCCCTTTCTGGGACAGCTGCATGCTGAGCAATGGGGAGTCCCTGCCTGCACATTCCTGCAGCTCTTTGGGTTATGGAGGCTGAGCAAAAGGATATCAAAGCACTTAGCCAGCCTCCTGCAGAGCCTATTTTGCCTTGTGCTGTCCCTACTGCTGCTGTTGCCTCTCACAGCAACTGCTTGCTGTACCAGTCTCATCACACACACACTGACCTGCGTTTGGGTGCAGGACTCTGGCTGCAGCAGAGAGCAAGGATTTGGCATCCATACTGAGGGAGCAGTCAGATGTCAGAACAAATTAATGCTGCTCACCATACTGACATTGCAAGGCCTCAGCTGTCAGTGCTGGCATTTATGATGCTGTGTATTTTAACTAATTAGGCACTCACAGCCCAGCCGGTGCAACTCATCCATCTTGCAAATGCTGGATGTTTTTGCACTGGCATATGCTACAATAATGAGAATCAATGTCGCTAATGACATTGCACAGCCCATTTTTCAGTCACCTTTGCAAATCCACGTGATGCTGGGATTGCACAGAAAAGGAAACACTGGCCCTAAAATGTGAGGAATGTGTTTCTGCAGGACAAACCCCATACCTCTGCTGCCCTGGTATGGCCAGAGCACTGTGGCAGAGGAGCTGCTCTCACCAAAGCAGATATGAAACTCTGAGAAAGCAATTCCTATTGCAGGCACTCGAACAGATGAGATTTCTGAGGTTAGAGCCTTTAGACATGTATCACTGAATTTTCAGTCAGTCTTTCTTTTCCTTGGGCAAGATTTCATGTTTTCTCTGTTGCTGAGTAGTGGCCTCTTTTTCTCATTCCAATCTGCAAGTTAAATCTTTCTCTTTTCCCTGGTGGGTGAGCAGACAAGGGGTCTGCCCATCAGGCAGTGAGGATGCTGGCTACCTGCAGTGAGGATGCTGGCTACCTTTCAGCATTAGGGGCTTGGAAAAGCAGGAGCTGCCTGAAGCACTCAAGAGAAGAGAATTCCTTCCATCACCTTCAAAAGTGTCATACCCTCCTCAAGAGGTTTACCAGATGTTCTGATTAAGGCAGTTCAATTGCAGTGTTTAAAAGCCTTTTCCACCTGCTCCCCGCAAGCTCCTATCTGTGGGCAAGAGTAGCTCTAATTAAATATTCCCTCCTGCTGCAAGGACTCCTCCCTCACTTTTCCAGAAACCAGCATTGTACAGACACCCCCTGGGACTGCTCTGCAGAGGCTGACTCCTCTCCCTTTTGTTTTTTCTCCCCTGCAGTGGAAATCAAAATTCAGGGGACTTGAAGCCTGGGCAGTGCAGACAGGACAGCGCCTTCCCAAAGTCCTCCCTCCAGCACTGACCACATCCAGAAGCCCCTGCCTGGCCTTGGCTAGCACCTGTTCTAGGTCTTTTCAGCAGTCACCACCCCCAGAAAGGCTCTCAGTGTGTGGGGAGAAGCCTGGAGCCCCACAGCCCTTCCCCACCCCGAGTGCAGCGTGACTGGCCAGGGTGGGGACACGGCAGCCCCAGTTCACAGCAAAGCCCCATGGTCAGGTCAGGAGGGTCTGCAGATCCCAGGGTCTCACTTCAGCTCTCTCCTTAGGGGCTCATTCTGAGGGAAGGGACTGGGCTGTGTGGAAGGCACCAAAATCCGAGCAAGAGAGGCAGACAACCCAGATGCAAAATTTGCTGGTACAAAACTTGGACTGATCTTGCACTTGTAGGGGCTTCCTTGCTCTGGCACTGTCAAGAAGAAAAGCTCTAGCACTTCCCTTCTGGGGAGCCCCACAGCTCTGATTAGCAGATAATCAGATAAAGCCCTACCCCTCTTACTGAAATAAATGGATATTTACTCTGAGTCCGAGCATGCAGGAAGACCACCCCATAAAGGCCTCCATGCCCATCATTCCCTTTTCTCTCATATTCCTACAAAACTCAGGCATGAGTTTGCTTTAGTGTGCCCTGAACATTCTGGCTGTTTGCCTCTGAGGGTCCCCCTAGCACAGAGGGGTGTCTGGCAGGATCAATGAAATGCCATCCCTGGCCTTGAGCCCCACTGCTGGCCCAAGCCACAGCCAGGCAGCCCCTCAGCTCCATGCTTGTGCCTTCTCACTCTCTGACTCTCCATTCTTACTTCTCTTGATGGGCAGACTTCCCTGAGCTGCCCACCAGCTGCTGGAGCAGCTTCACCCCTCCTTGAAAAGGCCAAGATAGAAAATCTTCTTAAGCAAATCCTCTGCTGATAAGTGCTATTCAGATGATGGGATTAATATTTTCCCTATTTTGGAGGCACTCAAGCGTGCAGGTGAATATATGCCCATTTAGCATGTTTTTGAGCAGTAAATATGCTTTCCCCCTCCAAGGGCTCTCTGCCTTTTAACCCTCCTTGGAAGACCAGATGCAAGCCTGGGATTTTCTGTCACAGAACTCAGCAGAGCCAATCCCCATGGTAACGGGGCATCCACGCATGAATGCAGGGCTGCAGCAGGTCCCCGTGCTGCAGTGTGCAGTCTGGGCACACACTCAGCACCAGGGTGCACACGTGTGTAAGTGTGCATCAAACTAATCTGTGCTTTCCCAGACAGAACAGTGTGTGCACAAGGCAGGTAAATGCTGGTGAGAACGTGACCTCCTTGATGTACAGAGCTTGTGCACATGATGCATCCAGAAAGTGTAAAAATGGCTAAAGAATTGGGCACTGCTCCATCAAAAGTGCCTATCACAGCCTTAAAATGATCAGAGGATGATTTCCCAAGTTGTGTTGTTCAAACAGTTTATATTTGCATATTTTCCTCAAAAAACATACTCCTCTAAAATGGGACCTGCTGGAGCCTCACCATTAATTTTCCTGGAAGGGCTACAAAACTGTGCAAACAGCACCACCAGCTGGCAAAGCAACAGACATAAAACAATTTCAGTTTGCAAGCTTCCTGCACAGAAATGCTGAACACAAATCCTACTGACAGTGTTTGAATAAAATAAACAAATATAAGACATGATGTCTCCTTCTCCACACTGAAAAAGAAGAAAAAAAAAAAAAACAACAAAGGAGAGGAGACTGAAATTCCTCTTTAAAACAACTACTAAATAGCTTTGAGTAATTACAGTCCTTGCAATAGGGAGTTATAAATTTTGACTCAATACATTATATCTCTACATGCAGATACTTTCAGAGTACATCTACCTTCAGTCCTACCTCCACAGCAATAGACAAAAGTCAATGGCCAGTTTGGAAGCACAGGAGGTGGGCCAGCATCTTTTATTTTGCTACTTCAAAGGGGTGCTGTGTGTCATACAGATGCATATCTGTATTTCATATATTTGTGTCTGTGTTTGTGTTTATCTGCCAGAGACATGGATGGGCAACTGTGTCCATCATTTTTAAAACTTCCCTTTTTTTAAGAACAAAATATTCTATTTTTAAAACTCCAATGAAATTAACCCCATTTTGAGACATTTTCCTCCCCTGAGCTCTTCCTCATGATTGATAAGCTGATGAGTGGTTTCACTGTCCCACTTTTGGGGCAGCTGCCTTCAAAACTATTCATGTTCCTTTTATTGTGGCCTCCAGTTTCTCCTTCTTAACAGAGGACATTTACAGCCATGCTCCAAGCTGTCTGCTCCTTCAGTATCTGTGATTTATTTGGGAAACAAAGCATCAGTTCAGAGGCACTGCAGTGACTTCAACACAAAGGTCCCTTTACAGCACTTTGCTGCATATCTGGCTTTGTTTTACAAACCCCTTTTCTTTGACCCCATGCTGTCTGAAAAACATGGTAATAGAAAGCAAAAAAAGTTCAAGGCTCTGGAAAGCTTTTGCTTATGACAGAAGGTACCTGCATTCTGTAATCTTTTAGGAAGAAGCTGTACACTTTTTGTTGTAGACCAACATCCATAAAGGTTGTCCAGAGCCACCTGCTCTGCAGCCTGGCTGGACCCCTTCACTCCAGTTGTGGCCACCCCACAGGGCATAGTCATTGTGCAGTGACATTATTTTTGTTCTCTAACAGGAATGTGCTTTTTGGTGCCTGATCCGAAATGAATATGAAAAAGTCACATTTTAGAGTGTTGTCATTTAGAAGGATCATCTTGAAAAAGAAGATTCATTAATTAGTTACGCTGGCAGTCTCTTTAATTAGGCGTTGCTGAGTATCTTCAGTCTTTGTGATCTTTAGCATTCCTAGCTTGTTATACTTTATTTACATATTTTTTGGACACATACGTAATTCCTAATTAACACTGTAGACCCTACTCCAGTTATTTCAAGATGTCACGTACTGTAGATCCTCAGACATGCTTTCTGGGTATCTGCTGAATATAAATTACTCCTCTAATCAGACCACAAAACCTGCCTCCTGCATCCTTTTATTCGGATACAAGAACACCCACCAGAGACAGCCAGGGGAAGGTAATCCAGTTTCCAGGTTTCAGTATGGGAGCAAATGAAAGGCACTTACAAAATGAAACCTTTCAAAAGACATTTCTGTCAGGAATTTTAAAAAGAGAATTTGCCTGCAGGGAGATTCTCTGACAGCAGGCTGTCAAAGGCACATCCCACCAGGGTGGTCTGTGGGAGCGAGCCGAACAGCACAGATCGTGTTGGGATTTCAGAGGCTCAGGCAAGCACAGGGCTTCCTGAAGCAGGTGGAAGACAGAAGATAGAAGAGCAGACATTCGTGTATCAGACATAATCCACAGCCCTCCAACAATAAATCTTAGCAAAGCTATATGTGAGGAAATACAGGATGCTTCTCTACTTTTTAGGTACACCCCTCTATTGGACCAATTTTAAAGAAAAAATCTTCTTTGCTTCAAGCTGTGACCTTCTTTTCCACGAGTTTGCCCAAATGCATTTTTGTTAATGCCTTGACCCTGATATCCAGCTTCCATCTACTCATTTTCTATTCTTAGAGACAGCAGAGAGGATATTTTGCAGTGGACAATACTACAGAGGACAGAAAACTTGTAGAGATGACAAGAGTATTATGTCTCCTCTCTGACTAGCTTATCTGATCCTACCAAAATTCTGTTTTATCCTTGCTAGATTGCTCTGATCTTTTGGCCCCAGTGTTATCCATCAGTGTAGTACCCTCTGATCTGTACACTTATTGGTAATGGTGATCAATATGCAATAATCCCAGCACCTTCCTAAAAAGTCTGTGCTCTATTTCTCAAGACTTGCTCCCACTGCTTTCTACAGATTTAACTTCTTTAATAGGTATTCATCTCCCCCTGAGATAAGCCTTGAGCTAATACCTTAGAGTGGCTGGCTACTGGCCTTACACTAACAGATGAACATATAAATTAAATGGGTGCAAATTTCTGTGCCACCTCCACAGCTCACACCAGCCCAGTTCATAAGTGCATTGTAAAGCCTGATGAATATCCCAGCAAAAGGATTCCTTCTTATCCTCAGAGCTAGTTTCAGGAAAGAGAATGTGATTTAGGCATGCAATAGACAAATCCTGCCCAGACATTTCTGCAGAACAGCCCTGGAGGGTCTGAATTTGGTGATCTTCTCATTGCTGAAAGAAAAGAGGTCCTGGTTAGCACAGGGAGATAAAACAGAGTGTGACACCCCCGCTCAGGTTACTGGGATCAGTCAGCACCATGGGGGCTGCAGTACTCCACAATTAATTGTGCTGAGGCTGTTCTCCCTCTGACTTCTTAGCCACCAAGCAGAGCTCTTTACTGCAGCAAATCTTTCAAGTTGTATTAATAAAATAAGCTCAGGCTTCTCTCACAGACACAGATCTGCACCTGGCAGTTGCTTGGCAGAAAACAGTGGCTTAGTAATGAGAGCTGTAGGGAAGGGGCCATTCTGTTATCTTTGTCTTTCTGTAGTGTCCTGCATTGGGGAGCCTGGTCTGTGAGTGCAATGATAACACAAATATGTAAATAATGGTGACAGGAGCAATAAGGATATTTCTTTTCTCTGGTGCATGGAGACATGAGGTTTTGGCAGCTGACACTGCTGCCTGCAGTGGAAACTGCTTCTCCAGTTTGGTTTGGCACTGTGAAACCAAAGCCAGGTCTTGTTTGAATCAGATACATCTCTGCTCAGAAACTGTAAAATCCGGGCTGACAAAAACCGAGTGTTTCAGTTAGTGCTTGTGCTTGGCAATCGCCTGTCTCTAGGAGGAGAGAGGTGCTGGTCTTGGCTTAAACTCCTTCACTAAGGAGGTGAAAAGTTTTCACATCCTTAAATCCCTGTGGTTAAACAGGGTGCAAATTTGTCCCTCTGCACGTCCTTCCCAACAGAGAAGGGAGTTCCACACCTTCTGTACTTTCTGGAGGCACACGTGGTGTCCTGTTAGAGACTTCATCTGACCAAAGACAAAGGCAGGAGGAGGAGGAAGGGCAGGTCACTGATGGCTGCCCTGATTGCCCCTGTGCTGCATTATGGGAGCACAGCCTGTGCTGGTCTCAGCAGAGCTTTCAACACTGCACCACAGAGGGTAACTTTGTGGCCAGGTAAGAAGGATATAGACCAGACAGATGGACAAGATTGAACATAAAAATTGACCTGTTGAACTTAGAGGACAGTGGCTTCTGTTTCCCTGCCTACCCAGGTACCAGTGACAGGCGGTGCTCCTTGGTGATCGATGCTGGGGCTGGCATTTCACAGTGACCTGGCTGCTGAGGATGAACTCTCAGCAAAGGAACACTGAATTAGGGGGCAGGTGGGTGTGCAGAAGGACAGGGAGGATGTTCAGAGCAGCCCCAACAGGGGGGAAGAATATAAGTATGGACTAACTGGAGGAAGTGCAGTTGAGGGGTTAAGGGTCAGGAACACACGATGTGTGAGAGAAGTCTGAAGAAACAGGCTGAATTTAGCCTTGAGAAAAGTGGACTAAGGGGGAGTGCACTGCTCTTCAACCCTGTTTGAAGTTCTAACTTCCAGTACCACAGAGAAAACAAATCCAGGCTCTTTACAGTGATACACAGACAACTAGGAAACATTGCAGCATGGGGAATGACAGATTGTCACAAGGAAAGAAGTATTTACAGTGAGAATAGTTACACACCAGAAAAGGATGTCCAAATTGGTTTGGAGTCTCCATTTGTAGATATTTCCAACCTAAATCATTATGTGAGTCTATGTTTTTTATGAACAGATTTTCCCTTCCCATTAGAAATATATATTTAATCAAATTATAGGACCACCCCGTTGCATCTCAATATTGGATGTACTATTCAGGGCAAAACCAGACTAAAGGAGTGCAGTGGTTGTGCAACCAACATTTCACACAACTTCATCTCATGCTAAAGAGAATCACTCTATCTTAGTCACCTGTAAGTGCCTCTAAACATAAACCTACATAAAAATAATATATGGCAGTGAATCTCAGAAGGCAGCTTCTCCCTGTAAAATCTACACATGACACATTGTCACAAGGTTATATATGAAGATGATAGTAAACCTTTTCTCACACTGATATACTACACCGTAGTCCTGAAGAGCTGGAGTATTCTTCAGTTGATTATCAGCATCCTTCTGTCTTGGGAAAACTCAGCTGATACTAAACATGTCATACTGCAATATATAACGCCCAGCTCCCTATCTTGTCTTTACACTGCTCATAATTGTGAATGAAGGAGAAGACCACTGGAAAAATTAACTAGCTGTATCAAGATGAGACCCATTATTTTAAGAGAGTTTCATCTTTTAGAACACACTCTCTGTAGCAGAGAACTGCTCAATGAAAAGGCTTTTCTGATCTCGGGAGCCCAGGCTTCAGCAAGCAGCGTAGCTGCTCAGGTCTGCACTAGTGACATTGGTCAGTGACACAGCACTGCCTGTTGGCTTTCCTTGAGGAAAATTAAGTCAAATTCCTTCAAGTGAAGATGTGGTTGAACTACATCTATCTCCAGGAATCCCATTTCTCTGACATTTATTTTCTTAGAAGGGTTTCCCTAGATTACTTGTTCATCTGTAGTGAAAGATGTCCCTAGAAAGATGTAGGTTCTCTAGGGGGAGTGGGTTTTCTCCCCTCAAATATTGGTGGAGAGCAAATTTTTCATAGCTCCAGAGACACCCATTTAAGGGTATTGCTCTGCAGAAAGAGACACAGTCCATCTTCCTCAAAGGGCAAGAGCCACTCTCACAGAGATTTGTTTAAGCTACCTGTAAAATAAACATGACTTTAAACTGTCAGCACCATAGGTGCTAAATCAGGAAAGAGGACAGCCGTTGCTAGGAAAAGAGGTTTTACAGTCCATGAAAATATTGCCTGTAGCAGGGAGCAGAATGTGTTGCTTAATTGCTGTGCTCTCGGCTCCCTGCTCGTCCCACGGCCAGCTGCACACAGCCCAGTGCCCTGTCCCTGTCCCTGCCCTGACCAAGGGCTCCTCCAGCACGGCCTCAAACATCACCACCCTCTCCAAACAGGATGCAGGATGGCAGTGTACTTGGGCTTGTTCAAATCTTCCAGGATACCTGCTGTGTGTGGCAGGAGGGAGGGTGAGCACAAGTGCAGCTGTTGCCACAGGGGCACAGTGATGAATTCCTGCACTGCTACAAACAACTCGGGCACCAGGGGCAGCGGGGACAGGTGGCTGCAAGGGGAGGAATGCATTTACTGTCTGAAATGCACTATGAAGCAATATGGTCAAGAAGCTAGTGGGCTAATCACATTAGTGTGCGCTAGAGCTGCTGGGGACTTATTTAAAATGACTTGAGATTGCAGCTGAGAAAAATAGCTCTGGCGGAGTAGCCTGGGGAAGAGACTGTGTGTCATGGCTGTCAACCTTCTTCTCTTATACCAGGTGAAAAAATAGAAAAAAGTACCCTGAAATAAGCTCAGCTGCCAGGAGCACGTCTCTGCAGGACAAATGTGACCTGGGTGCCACCAGCAGTGTGGTGACCGGCCACCTTCACCCTCCGCTGTGCTGCTGGGACCGCAGGGCTGTGGGAGCCAGAGATTGGCAGGAGCTGCTGACAGCTGGAAAGCCCCAGCCTCCAGAGCCTGGTGCCTGAACAATGTGGATGCAGAAGGGACATGTCCCTAGGGAACATTTTATCACATCTTGGAAAAGGACCAGGTTTTCCAGGTCCCAGTCTAACATACCTGTGACCCAGAGCAGACTGTCAGAGGTTCCTCTGGGCCCTGGCTGCTCTGTCACCAGTAGAGGTGACAGCACTTTTGATATATGATGCTAAACTTCTATGTGAATGTAACAGCTTGGAGATATTCAGATGGGAGGGGAAAGAAATATATTATTTTCCTAGACTTCAATTCCACTGTAAATGCCTTAAAAACAGGATAGTAAAACCAAGAATATTTGCTTTCTAGATCTTACCTTGCAGAGCAATTTTGCTTCCTACCAGTGCTGACACCTGTGAATGTGCACTAGCCGAGGATGGCCAGCTGGGAATGCCCTAAACTGGTGAGGAAATTTGGATTGCTCCTGCTTGTTCACTTGAGCATCTGAAGGCATATGCAATCCTGTATTTTTTATTGGGACATGATAGAATTGGTAAATCATGTGCAAATTATTTAGCTATTGTTGTTTACTAGTAAAATTTCAAAGCTCCACACACATACACAAAAGGGGGTGTAGCACCACCTCAGGTTGCTCTCTAGTGCATAAATAACAACATGCAACTTAACAGAAGATTAAAACAACCCTTACCATCTACAATTAAAAAAGACTATATAATACTATACAAAAATATGTATATTAGCTTTCATGCTGCTATGAAAGGGAGGATATCATGATGTTGCCCACCTGAGTGAGCAGGAGGCCCTGGGTTGTGCCAGCATAATGTGGTATTTCTGGTAGAACACATTTGTCTACTTTACAACCCTCTTAGTGCATAGCTTACTTATTTCAGGCTCTGTAAATCCCTGATGGTTGTGAAAACAGAGGAGAGACTGGAATTATTTATACACAGAGACATTATTAGGACCAAAAATAATGAGAACAATACTATGGGTAGGAAAGATGAGACTGAAGGAGTACTTCCTGCCATGGGGACCTGATTTAACTGCTCCTCTTACAGAGTGGCTCTCTCAATGTGTGCACTGGCAATTTCATCCCTCAAAACAATGAAAACTAAACCAGGCAGTGAGAAATCATGAAAAATCAGACTGAAAAATGCCAGTTGGCTGCTTCCTAAGAAAATTGTATTCGCCATAGGATCCCCAGTAGTCATAGGACCCTCTTGAGATTGAGGGGGGTTATTTCAATTCCAGTGTGATATTTAGGGCTACAGAAAAGCTGGATGAAGTAGAGCATAAAGTACATTTTTCCATGTAACTCAGTAATAATGATGAACTAATTCAAGGTCTGGAGAATCCCAAAGTAAAGGCAACATATGGAAAGCCTTACCACTGCACTTCAGGGAAGTTCACACCAGGCTCCTGCACTGGGTGCTGCTCCTTGCTGGGCAGGGCTGTGGTGCCCGGCAGGGGACAGAAGTGTCACCTTGGCACTGATGTGACATGCAGACCCTTTCATTTCTGAGCAGCACCATGTGCACACCATCGTTTGCACTTTTAGAAGATGTCATCAAATACTGGGAAGCACTTCTGCAGCTGGGTAATTGAATTCAGAGCAACCCATTCCTGAATGGAAAATTAATAGCTTGGCAACCTCAGACTTTACTTTTATTAACTCTTTCCCAAACACTCAAGAAACAATCCTCTTAAATTTTATGAAATAGAGAAACTTCTTAGGACCTCTTAGAACATAATTCTTCTCTTAAAAGAATTATGTTACTTGTGCATCTTCCCAGTTCATGTGCATATCACACTCACATCTATATTTCTACCTACAGAAATTTCTACCTATCTGTATTTCATACTCAGCATGTTTGTTCTAGATATGTCCTAAAACACCTGCCTTTAATACAACCAATACCACTCACATGAGCATTGTTTGCAGAAAGCACAGGCACCATCCAACCTGGATGATTTCAACACAGGCTGACCATATAGAAGTTCGCACACAAAAAAAATTTGTGAATTGTGTTGCATTAATGGGTGAAGTGGGTTAATATGCCTGGGTTGGCATTAGCAGGATAACTTTCTTGCCATAGCTCTCATTAATGCAGTAGTAGAGAAGTTGCTCTCCATTACAACATCTCTTCAACATCTCAGATGAGCCATGTGTGTGAAAAAAAAAGCCAAAACCCTCACAGCTCTTACCTCAGAAGAAATTTCATGGAAACTTTCAAAGTTTTCTACTGGGAAAGTTGTTTAAAGCTCTTTTCTCAGCATTCAGATAGGTCATACAGTCTTGCAAAGCATCATTATTTTTGTCTACTCTGTACAACTAGAGCTGGGTAGTAAAGGTACATGGAAAATAAGTAGAAATATGTATAAGGGTAGTAAAAAATAAATTGCTTGATTCACTCTCTTGGAATTTATTCCCAACATTTACAGCAAACTGAATAATCAAGTGAGTAAAGCTGTACTTCAGACTTAGTATAAATTCAGCACTAATCTGATTACAGAAATAATTCTTTTTCAGGGGGAGGTAATATGTTGACTGAGATATAAACCCTGAATATATTGGGAAACAGAAATCTAGCACAAGAAAGCATATATCTGTGCTGCAGATTAATTACAGGGGAAGCACAAAACAAAACAAACAAAAAACCACTTTCACTTTCTGAAAAAAGAAAAGAAAACCCAAACATGCAAACTGAGCATGAAATGGGAGTAATCCTGTTTGCTGAGAAGTGTCACAGCAGGGACTCCAGCCAGGAATGCCTGGCAGTGCCCTGTGCACATCACCCCACTGTAGCAAGATTGCCCTTATGGCTTCAGCAATGGTAAAGGAGAACTGGTCAGCAGCTTTTGTTTATAGGATTTCATCTGCTTTAGAGCTGCTATTTTTGATAGAATATTTTTTTTACTGCTGTTTTGAGAAATCTCAGACCTTATGCAAAATGCCTTCAGGAACATTGGTTTGGGGTGAAAACGCCACAGGGCAGCAGTCAGATAGGGGAGAAGTGTCACTCCTCTGAACTGGGCAGCTTCTGTCCTGGTGTGAGTGGTGCCCTTTGGCTTCAGACACAGAGTCAGGCTCTGCTGGTGCCCCTCACCAGAGGGCACGAAGCCAGACCCTGTTGGATGCCTTTTCTGCTGATCCCAC
The DNA here is from genome assembly GCF_027887145.1 of Ammospiza caudacuta. Lineage (NCBI taxonomy): Eukaryota > Metazoa > Chordata > Aves > Passeriformes > Passerellidae > Ammospiza > Ammospiza caudacuta. The sequence goes on from NC_080597.1 coordinate 62,408,828, forward strand.
CCTGCCTTGTGGGCAAACAGGTCACCTGCTTTGGATGATGCCGTGCCTTGAGCTGCACACCCATCCCTCCCAGATCTTCTGACTTGGGTTTTTGTTCATTGCCTTGCACTCTGAACAGTTTTGGGCAGCAGCAGCACCCTTACACTTTGAACTGCCATTGGCACAGACTGGGCAGCGAAAGAGAGAAATAGGAAAAGCTTTGAAAATTCCAGCATGGGTGCACTATACCTTTTGGTCTGGTGAGCAGCAGAATGAGCCAGCTTCCTGGGACTCTTTATTCAATGTTTTCTTCAATTTTGTACCTACTGGATTTTCTATCAATTTCAGCATATATGTATAAATACTCTGCTTCCCTTTAATCTCAGTTATTTTCAGTCCCTCTGGTGTGGTGGATCAAAAACCTCTGTTTGTGGGCTAGAAATTGCTACAGTGGTGTGGGGATGTATAACAAAAGTCCCGTCCAGGTTACTCAGCAAGGCCTCATAAGGCTCATATTCCTGACTCAAGCATTGCACAGAGCACAGCCCAGCTATGATATATGCTGGGAAACAGTCCTCAGACACCTACCAAGACTGCATCACAGACTGGGAGATGTGCAAATCAAATCATAAAGAGGATAGCTCAGATCGCAGATCTGCCAGCTGACGGGAAGGCAGCCGAGCTGATGGCAACATACAAGCTAAAACCTCAACCCAGTTAGATGTTGATAGACATGGAGCAATCTCCAGAGAAACTGAAATGGTTGGATGGATGTCAGCATCACTTTGAGAGTCCCAGTCTCACTACTGATTTTTTTTTTTTTTGCAGCCCAGAAAAAGAAAAGAAAGTAATACAGTGAAGTAGTGACTGCATTCATTAAAGCATTTCTAGATCTGCTCTGCATTTTTCAGACCTCAAGGAAATCTCTGTCAGGGAAATCTGAGACTTTTGCAAAGTATATCTCATAAAATGGTGGAAAAGAGCCTGCAATTTCACAGTAAGGCAGGATCTGATAATCTTGGACTAAATATGATTTAACTTGAGTTACCTCATTAAATGCTCTTCTTATCATTGCCCATTGTTGAGCAGCCATAGATATCTGGGGCACTGCTTTATGGTTCCCCATGAAAAACTCAGTGATGTGGAAAATTTGTGTATATTTTTAGTGTAATATATTTTAATGACAGTTTTACTGTGGTCCTTGAGTATAGGATCACAGCACATGAACCAGGCTTGTTTGCCTGCTTGCTTGCTCCCTTCTTTCCATCTCATCCTGACAGGGATCATGCCAGCCTGAGGAACTGACTCTGGTTTCAGACCTTTTCTAGAAACATAATTCACAGCTGTTGGGAATCTATATTACCAAAAATAAGCACCCTCAGCATGACTTCCCAATGCATTTTTAAGACCTTTGCATACCAGTCAAGGCAGCAAACTGTAGTTTATCCTAAATTCAAGTGCTCTGTAAAACTTTGAGAAGCCTTGACATTAGATGCACATCCCTTGGGTTTCAATGACACCTGATAGACAGGATAGGAGTCATCCATTAAACAGGCCTGCAAAATGCTTTCCTATATATAACTGAATATCCTAAAGGCTGTTTAGACTGTGCTTAATTAATTTCCAGTTTTGTTGATGTCCCCAATATAAAGGCAATGTCTGTTCATGACTAGGAACCGTAATAGGGGCTTATTTTAAACTCTCAGGGTTTTCTTATGTCTTTTGTATTACTCAGAATCTCTCTGTTGTGAGTGGAATTAAACTACACCTGAACTGTGCAAGAAAATACACTGCAATAACGATAATTAACATTTCACTGCAAAAAAAGTTCAAAACCTGCTTGAAGCCAGGTAGCATCTGCCCACGGCCCCAGATTATTCTGCCTTTTACCTATTCACGCAAAGCACAGACAATAGCAAGCAGGGAAGCATAGAAGAGCTGCAGCAGGGATGAGCCCCCTTAGGAAGGGCAGGTTGGCCACCACCCCTCTGTTCACAAGCTTTGGTGCACAGCAGGATGTGCTGAGTTTGCAGAGCACCTGGATGCAGATGAAATTTGTGATTTATAACTGATGTCTTTGGTCCTGCTTGGGGCTGGCTCCCCAGGAAAATCCCTGTCCCAGGCCCAGCTCACCATCCCACTGGAGTGCTCAGCAAGGTGGTGGCAGCACACAAAGCCCTGGTGGTTTGCAGGGCTCCCTGATGTGGTTTGCAGGGTGAGCAGGAGAGGACACAGGGCTGTGAAATCCAGGCTGGCATCTGTCTGAGTCAGCTCCCAAGGGAAAGACAAAGATATCTCTGCCACTATTCTCCAAAAGCAGTCACTAATTCAGAGTGAAAAACACACCTTGTCTCTAAGAAACGTGGCTGTTTGGGCCTCAGAAACCACATGCTGGCAGGGGCCAAAGGGGAAAGTAGCTGAGCTCTGCTGTGTGTTGGAAAGGTAGCTTCAGTATCTTGAAGGGACCTGTCCCTCAAACTGAAGGCTTGCTGCATCTGCCCTACACAAGTGTTGTCAGAGCCTGGTGGGCAGCTCTTCTGCCAGGTAATTGTGCTCTCTCACCCATCAAGCCACCTCCCAAGCTCTGGAGTATGCAAGAGATGCAAGTGTTCTCTTGATAGGATTATTTATATTTGTATTTCATTATAAACCAGTCAGAAAAGTGAAAAAAAAAAAAAAAAACAGCTACAAAAATCCCATGACAGTAAGGGAGCAAAGCAATTAATCACATTGTGTTTTTATATTTATACAGCTCCGCAACAGTATCACAAAGAAGAAAGATAAAAAGCAGTTCCTATAATTCACATATTAATAGCCCAGATATTCCAGAAATTGAAAAAAGAGAGAGGATAATATTGCCAGAGCACAGACATGAAAGGTCAAGGCAGATCCAGGTGTTGGCAATCATCAAACACAAAAGAAACGCCGTAGAAACTTGTCTTTAAAGACTAATAAAACAACAATAAAGAATTTGAATGAAAAGCAGGTAGGCATTTAATTTCCCTGAATTAAAGTGCTTTTCAAATGTGTTCATCCTCAGATAAAAAGAAGAGGAAGAGTGCAAAGGAGTGGTGTCCTTGCAAAACCCCAGCAAAGCTCAGACTGCGGTGCTGGCTGCTGGGATGGCCTCTGGGGTTCAGCACGACAGGGGGCTGAGCTCTGCCTCCCTCCTCATCTTTGCCTGCACCTTTTGCTCACATTCTTTTTTATGTGCAAGTCCCAGGAAGCATCAGTGGAGAAATCCAGAAGGATGCAAACTTGCTGCTAAGTCATCAGGACAAGCTCTGCTCGTCTCATCTTCGGCAGCCTGATTTTGCAGGGCTGTGTCCAAGCCGTGGTCGTTGCTATTCATCTCACAGCTGAGCTTCAGAACTTTCACCTGCAAATGGGATTACAAACGCAATCATTAGTACAGATTCCCCAAGAAGCTTTCACAGTATTACAATTAGATTTCCCATTCTAGCAGCATCTAAATCAATATGATATGATTAGTTACTCTCATGGATTACATGCTGCTGTACAAAACCTTCACACACAGAAATCTGAGTAATTTAATCAGGCAGTAATGGATTCTGGGAATGCTCCCACTGTCTAGAAACTTAAAAATCATTCTGTCTCTATAATAATTTGCCATTATGCACCTGGAGCTAAATTGCTTGACATACCTGACAGTGGACAGCAGTGATTAAAACAGGTCACATCTCATCAGCCAAAGTGGCGACTCCCTCTGAATTCACTTAGAAAACTGAATTTGAGGGAGAAAAAAAAACACCTTCAGTTGTTTTTCCTGGGTTATAACTTAGGTTTTAAGCTGTCTCTTTAAATATATCTATGTGTGTATTTTTGCGCATGTGTGTGAGAGAGAGAGAAAGACAATGTAAGTGATATACATTTCTCATCATTTTAGTCAAGGCAAGAAGAGTATACGAACTAATGCTCCTGGGGAAATGCTGCAGACCAAGGCAGAAATGAGCACATCATTTTATTTCTCTGAAGGTGCTCAGCACTGCTGAGCAAGATATTGGGAAAGAGGACCCTTTCTGGAAGGGGCTTGAAACAGAAGAGTCCTGGGCTCCCGTTGTCCGCAGCTCAGAGGAGGGAGCAATGCTGTGCAAAGGAACCTGAGCTGCTGATAGCTGCTGTTCAGCAAGGGACTTGCATCTCATGTTTCCCCAGCTTGGATAAACAGCTCAGCCCTGCACCTCTGAGCTGCAGCAGCTCCTCTGCAGCCATGCTGAGACTGCAAATAGTCCTGAAAAGCAAACCACCATGCTCAGTGCTGCAAAGGCAGATGGCAGGGACAAGGGGAAAACTCACAAACTCATGCATGGAGAAACAGCTACAGCTTCATTTGAAAAACTACTGCTGTATGTTTCTAGGCAGAAAATACTCAGAAATGTGCTGCTGTTCATCTCTTACCCTATCAATATGCAACAGCTTATGCCTAAGAAATAAAAGTCATTACGTTACTGTCGAGGACATTCTTTTTTCTTACAGCACAGTTGCACTGAAACAGTCCTGACCCCTCGTGCCTGCAGACTCCGGCTTTTGAGAGGATTTTTCCTATGGTAAATTGATATTTCAAAAAGCCAGTTGGCAAGAAAAGAAAGAAAAATAGCTATCCATGAAACTTTCCTAAGCAATAATTGCCAGTGAACTCTGCCCTCATTATAAAACTCTACATAGCCTGACATAAAAAAGCCCCATGATGCACATACACTTTTCACCTCTGCCTTCCCTCTAATAGTCTCAGCTATGTCACTCTGTTCAGGTATGCTGACCAGAGCAATACAGTTACAGTGTCACTCCACGCCTTGTTAAGGGTGAGGTGTGGTCTGTGTGCTGAGGCAGGTGTGGTGTGTGCTCCATGCCCAGAGACACCACAGCACTGCCACTGCCAAAACCCCACCGGCACTGCCCAGCGTGTCAGCCCTCCTGGCAAGAAGCTGTTAGACAAATCTCTTCTGAATTCTTTCTTGGAGGAAACCTGTGGAGGCCATTAACCAAAGGAATTGGTGCCAGTGGCATTTGGGCAGGGGGAGGAGGGTGCTGCCAAGCCCCTGGTCATGGCCACCTGCCCAGCCATGCCCTGCAGCCCACAGCCCAGCACTGAAAGGAAGGGCTGACATCTACTTCAGGCTGGAGGTTAGACCACTGCATTACCATTAATAAACAATAAAGCTATTAAGGCATATTAAAGCTTGGCAACGAACTTGTCAAAATGGATGATCTATAAATCAATAAAAATAGCAGTGACAGGCAGTAATTGAATTCCAGTGGTTCCTCATAACATGCTAAATATGAAGGGACATGACACGCTGAAAATAAAGTAAGAAAGCTGAAAAATTGATAGCATTAACGTTCTCCTGGTGAAACGTGGCATCGCTTCAGCCCTTAATGGGGATCAAACTGTGAATACGTATTGACTTCTTCTTTTAAAACAAGAAAATGGACACATAAATGTGAGACTTCCTAATTTAGAAATGGCTGCTCAAAAAGTTCACAGCGGCGCTGGATGTCACTGCCACAGAGCAGCAGACAGAGCCCTCCTCCGATGGGTTCATTAGCAGGACCTCTTGCTTTACTTGGGTAGGAAGAAGGACGGGTTTTGTACAATCCAGAAAGCCTCTGAAGTTGATTCATCCATTTTCATCTTCCATAAAGCACCAGCAAAAGCCCATTGGGCAGGAGAAGTTAATGCTAGCATGCTGCCAGCTCGGGTGGCTACATATCTTTCAAATTCAAATATAACAAGCCAGGCCTCAAATATCAGCGGAGATCGAGACAATCAGAACGGAAAGAAATTGGTGAAGTCGCAGCAAGCCTTTTAATGTAGATTCAAGTGACAGCAAATAAATCATGACAGCTTCTGTAGATGGAACCAGGGCCTCATTCTTTATTTTCTCTTGATGTGCGCCACTTAGTGAAGCCTTTCTTAGGCGATTTTTTCAATTGAGCCCTATGCCACTGGAGTTCGGAAAATGCTGAAAGGGAGGGTTCGGACACCTTACTGAGAATTATTTTCTCTGTGCCACCTCAGTCACGGGCACAGAACACTGGTATTTGAAAATCATGAGAGATATCTGCATTTCAGGGGTGTCTCTGGGCACAGACAGGGAAAGTTAGAAAAGAATTGTATAAATGAGTGTCCATGTGTGAGTGGTGGCCTGGCAATAAGGTCCTGAGTGGCTGAGAGCAGCAGAGACGCGACAGGAACTCCAGTGCAGAATCAGTGCAATAGCCAAAGAGCAGCAGGTGTGCCTGGCTTGGCTGCCACCACTGGGCTAAAACTGCTGCATGGATAAAGTCCATACATAAGAAGTGGTAGAGCTTGATCGGGGCCACTCTGCATCATTGTGTCATGAAAACAGCGCATTTTTGGAAGAGAGGCAGGTGTAGGGCAGGGCATTTTCTGAAAGTTACTCTGCTTTGACACAAAATTTAAAATTAAAATGGAAAAAACTACAAGAAACAGATCAAAGAGGCAGCATTTTTCCCCTTTTAAATATCATTCACTCTTTGGGGTCAGACAAGACCCATCTGACCTATCTGATGTACATGCTGTACATGCTGTCTTCAGATTTGAGCATGTACTGATGTAACATGAAAGATTAAGGAAACCCGTGATAAAAAGTCTAAAACATTTAGAGAAAATCTGTAGAAGCATAAGACGTGCATCATCCATACTTTGCGTGGACACTGGTGGAGCAGGTCTCAAACAAAACAATTTTGCCTGTGGGGATATTGAGGGTGCCAGTATCCATCATCCCTGCCAGCTCTTGTACACCATTTCCCCCCATCCCACCCTAAACTCCTCCATCAGGAGCTGTGTGTTACCTTCCTGTGCCTTTAAACCTGCAGGAGCTGGGAAGCATGATGTGCAATAATAGTGCTGGCTTTAACCAGCAGGACAGCTCTGACACATTGTCCACTGAAACAGATGAACTTGCCTTGACTTTTCCCTGCATCTGCATAATCCTTAATTTTTCTTATGTGGAGATTTTTTACTGTCATTTAAAAGATGAGAATTTATTCAACTGAATGCAGTGCTGATTAGCTCAGTATTGTAATTGTGCTTCATGAACTCCTACTGCTTGTATGTTACAGCTCTTCAAATTCCCATTAAACTATTAATCTAGGTTTTATGGTACTTCAGAACTGAAGTATCAAAAAACTGTGATGCAAGTGGAAGAAACCACAGTGGCAATTTACAAAAGAACCCATAGGAGTTATTATGCAAGCAACAAAAAAACAAAACAAGTGAGCCTGTTTGCAAAATCCAGAGAGTCTGCTGACCTGTGAGCACAAGTGAAAACCACATGGCATGTAACATGCCAATAGCTGGCTTTTCAACACTGCCTGCAGCATGTCACCATGTTGGGCTCAGGGCTGTGTACTTGTTCCTCAGTGATGATGCAAGAAATACAGCCCTCTCCACTCAGATTTCCTTCCTGCAGCACCTGTGGGGGAAGAGAAACAGCCTGTTATGATTGTGTTAATACACTATTCACATTTCTATTTGTTGTTTTCTCAGTCACTGTGCTCAGAGAAGGGTTTTGTACCATAAGAGGAACCTTTATTCCCCAAATCCTTAACACCCCAGGGATATTACAACATAAGCATCTCGGTCACTGCTGTGTTTGGAGTACAGTTCTTGTGCAGAGTAATTGTACCAGACCTGTTTTGCTCAAGCAATGCAGGACACAAACCTGCTCTGCAGTGTCAGGAGCAGAGAATTGCTCACCCACCTCCTCCTGCTGTGCGCAAGCTCCGTGTCCTCGGCAGCAATCCACACCTGGAGCCAGGAAAGAGGCACTGCAGAAATAAAATAAAGTACCAGTGTGCAAATGAAGGCTTAGAAGGAAATGTGATAAATCTGTTTGTGCTTCTTCTGTACTTGGAACAAAGCCAGGAAACAAGTTATTTTTTACGGGAATGCACCACCTCATTTTCTTATGACATAATCATCTCCTTGCAGGGTACTGGGGAGGGATTTCCCTGGGGGAACTTGGTGCATTAGGAAAGTTTCCAAAGCTCTTGTTCCCTAGGCAAAGCAGGAGCTTTCCTCTTCACAGCCCCATCCCACATCCTAACCCATCTGTGACCCTTGGTTTATATCTATCCCTAATCCTAACCCTTGCCTTGCCCTATTACTAGAGGAAAAGAAAGACTGGGGTTTTTTATTTTTTTTTTTTTTTCTAATGTGAGTCTGGAGAACTTGCCAACTCATGTTTAGGGTTATAGTTGAAAGAGAAATGCCACTGAAATGGGGTTGCAAAAGGGAAGCAGAGGCTTCAGAGATGGCGGCTGAGAGAAGTGTTTGGTATGGGTTGTATGGGTAATGGCCAGAGGAAAACTGCCAGTGGTTCAGCTGCAGTTCATTTAAGGTTAAAAATAAGCTTAGGGTTAAGAGACAAGTTCAGAGTTTTATTTGCAGTGGGGCTGGAAAAGAGCAGAAAAAGAGATCAAAGAATGCAGCAGCAAAATTTTTCAAGTTTATCTGTCACAGTAATCCTCACCAGCTACTTGTGAGGTGGTGAGGAATTAGTGATACATTGCTTAGATGCACCTCTGAATGCAGTGATGACTCCCAAAAGACCAAAATACCTCCCAGGGGTCAGCTGCCCTTTCTCCAGCACTGACCAACACGAAAAGGACTGAGATTAAGAAACAAAGGTAGTTTTCTTTCACTATTTTTGAAAGACTGATTGTTCACAAACTATATTCTCTGTAATGTCTGACCAATAGCCAGCACTAGATGTGGCTCCTGAGTCAAACACACCATGTTCTTGAAAATATGATACCAAAGAAAATGGTCTGCTCAAAGTGCCTAAAATGGAGCCAAACAGAAGTCAAATAATGCTACCCAGACACAAATTGTGCTGAAACACAATTCTGGTTGCCCCTAGGTTCGTTATTTCTCCCTTGTTTATGAATAGCAGTGTTTGGTGTTTGCCAGCCACAGCCTCCTGCTGCTCACCTGCCCAGGTGCAGAGGAGTGGCACCAGGCTGCTGTCACTGTCCCCATGGCTGCTTCTGCAGATCAATGACCTACTGAAAAAGCAAGATATTTGATTCTGGCCAGCAGAAAGCACCTGCAATCTTTTGTTCACTGGACATGAGGACAAATAGCTATTTACTGTGAACTGCAGACTCATGCAAGAATTAAGTGCCTTTGGTGGTTATGAATGTAAACATACGTATCTTCTTGAGATGAGACTCACAGATTCCAGGAATTGCTTCCTACTTTAAGTTTTGGGTGAGTAGTCAATTCTGAGCTTGAAAAACACACAGCTTTAAAAGCATCCTCCCCTTCCTCTCCATGACTGCTGGGCAAGGGATGGGGAAAGCAGGCTGAGCCCAACTGTGGCAAAACCCTTGGGAGGATGTGCAAAGCCATTTTTTGATGGTGTAATCCCTCTGCAAGCCCTTTCCCATTAAAATACAATTAAAAGCAGTGGCCAGGAGGAGTTCACCTTTAGAAAATGACACTTACAAGAAATCATTTCCTAAGCAGATAGTTGCCTGAGTCCCTGAGATGAAGAAGAGGTTTGATGGATAAGAAGGCAATATTTAAACGTCTCCTCACATAAGAAAACAGAATGAGAGCAATCATCAGAATTTATCAGCCTGAGAGGAGCAGAGTGTTTTCTTGGCACTGAAGGAACCCAATACATGAATCAAAACCAGAGCATGGGCTCACAAAAGAGACAGGTGTCTCTGCCATATAAATACTACATAAATTAACTTTCTGGAAAGGAGATCCTATTTAAGCACACACCATAGTGACATCTGAGAAGGACATGACAAAACAAAGCAGAGCATGAAGCTGGTATCAGCTGGAGCTGCAGCCATTTTTGAAGGGTAATGACCCATCTGCCAGCCATGCTTAGGGGTTATGGCTTTGTTATTTCAGATCTTCTTTGCAAAGCCCCAATAACCACATCTTAACACCTGACTCAACATCCATGTGTTTATGAATCACCCGTATTTAATTCATTCTGGCCAAAAAATATGGTCCAGACTCATCAAAACCCTGCCTCCTGGGCAGCAGGAGCTTCCTGTGAAAACAGGAGTGAGCTGTGGTTCAGAGTGAGCTGTGTCCCAGGAAGATACTGCTATATCCATGACACATCCCAATGCACATAACAGTGATATAACACTGCCACAGCTCCAGAAAATGCTCAGAAAACAACCAATGCCTTGAAAATGCCAGGCAGGACACCTCTCTTTTGATAATATGCCAAATATAAAAGCACAACCATAAACTCTCTTTTATGAAGATAAATTGAGTCTTAAATCAAATCAGACTTGAGCCCAAACATGACTTTTACATGGCTGCCAAATGTAAAATATAAAACATGAGTTCAGTTTCCTAATAGAGAGATACAGGTCTCTGTATCTCTGAGATATGTAGGTCTTCCTTGGATATAGAAGGGCAGGAAGGAATAATGCAAAGACCAAGGTTTTGCAACAGCAGCCTGGGTGAAATACACATGGGAAGAATGGATTAGTAGCTTTTCATGTTAGAATACACTCTAAAAGCATGCAGGCACCACTGGAGGAGGTCAATACAAATCTCTCCTTGGGAAGGGGTGGGCTGACATCACAGACACCTACATTAACCCCTGGCACTGATTAGCCCATTCCCCACTCCCTGGAAAAGCACTCTGCAAATAGCATCAGACCTGACCTACTTCTGCCTGCTTGCTTAGCTGCAAATTTCAGTGATTGGAGCTTTTCTGTGCTGGGTTTCTTCCAGGAAAATGTCAGACTTCTCTTTCTTGCCCTTCAGAGGCATTGAGTAAGGCCAAGGTCCCAGAATGTGTTCCCATGGACTGGGGAGGGATGAGCTGTGGTGTGGGAGGGCACCCAGCCTGCTGTGTGCTCAGGACATCACATAAGGGCACTGGTGGAAAGGAGTGGTGTTTTCAAGACATGGCTTGCACATCTGGATGAAGGCAGACTGCTTTTCACAGGCAGGGAATAGCTTTGTGAAGAGACATGGAAACCTGAGCAACACGCTTAACAGTGCATTTATTCAGTGAGAGGTATTATACAAATGTCATGTCTGCTGAACTCATTTTAGTGCTCTGAAGGCTGAGAGATGGATTGAATAGGTAAGGTCATCATCTAACTCCAGAAAAAACCTTATTGCTGCAGCTCAAAAGCACTATGTTCTTTTTACTGCTGAGCTCTGCCTCCCAAGCAAGAATATTCAGGGAAATCCAGTGGAATACAAAAAAGTTTTGTCCCTCAGCTCTTCCAAGGATACGTGTCACTTCTTTGTCCCAGTCATTAGGAATTAGGCTGCAATTGATACAGTCATTTGGGGAGTTAGAGTAAGATAATGAATTAATTAGTTTTAGGTTGTTTTTTTTTTCATTGCTGTGACTTGACCATTAATCATTTCTTAACAGGATTTTTTTAAATCCCCCTACAGTCATACAAATTGAACAGCAAATTTAAATGGAACAGTAACATTTTATCCAAGTCAGAAGTAAAGAAAAACCTCCAAGTGCATACCTCCATGAGATAGAAGCATCTGTAACCATGTTAATATTAGGAATTTTCCTATTGGTAAATAACACAGAAAATAAAAAAAAAATCCAGCTAAGTTGTCCTTAAATGAAATACGCCTCAACTGAAAAATTCCTACAAGATCCATCTCCCCAGCTCTTTATTGCTCTGTTTCCAAAATGCAAGTGACAATACAAGTGCAGGACCTGAACAATGTGCATTTTTCTGCTATGCTGCATTCAATGCTATATACAGTGCTCCATCCTTGAAAAGGAGCATGAGCTCCAGTTTAAATTTTTCCTGGCAGCTATATGGCTGCCAGAAAAATCAAAGACTCTAAATGTTTGGATTTGGGGTCTACTTTCAATATAGAGATCTTAGTATATACATATCCCAGTATTCATTCTAATTCTTTTCAGTTTTATTTCACAATATGTTTATTAAATCGATACATAGAAACTATTGTTAGGCAGACGGCAGAGTCTGGTCTTAATTCGATAAGCAGTTGAAAAAGAAGGATGATTTTTCTTTGAAAATTATAGGGAATTTTTAAATTATTTTCTAGTTTCTTTATGTTGCATCAAAATTCACTACAGCCTGGTTTTTTCCATAAAAAAAGATTAGGAGATGAAAAAATTGCTTATTCAGACAAGAGACCGAATGTGGATTTTTGTATTGCTGGGGAGTTTTGGGAAAGCTTCTGCAGTGACCATATTTGCAAAACCAGCAAATTCATTCATATTTGACAGGCAAACTACATCTGAGTAACGAAAATACACATTTATGCACTGCTTGCACACAAATCCTCCATTTCATGCTTTAAAACCAGTGGAGCACTTCAACTCCTATAGCTATGCATAAAAGGCCTGAATAATTTTATGGTCAGCAATAATAGCATTTTTACTTTTGCAAATAAAGAAAACTTGGGTCAAGCAGAAATATGATTGCCACAGGCATTAAAAAGCAACAAGCACATATGTGTGTGTGTGTAGCATTGTGTACTCAATCAGGTCTATAACACTAGGATGAATGTATCATCAGATCTTCTGCTAATATTCAATTTCACGTTCATTTCCCTCAGGTGAGGTCTGCTCTGCTGATCCCCAGAGAGAGGGGAAGGCACTGCCACCCTGAGCAGCCAGGCCCCAGAGACGTTGGTACAGAGTCAAAAACACCTGTGTCTTCAATTTTAGTCCATGGAAACAATTACCAACTTTGTGTGAAGATTTACAAGCCACAAGAGTTTGAGTAGAATGATAGTTAATTTGTCACGGGGTGAAAAAGTAGAATTTTGGGGATTTAGAATGGGGGTTCAAGAGGCAAGATGGAGGAATCTGGGTCTCCTCCTCCTCCTCCTCCTCCTCCTCCTTCTCCAGCTTCTGCTGTGATGGTGGCACTGTTTGATGGGTTTAGAGTAGAGACAGACTGTCTAACATAGGTGATAGGTATTGGAAAATTATTGTAAATAAAGTACATGTGGTTCTTAGTATATAAAAAGTTAACACCACTCCAAGGGCAGTCACTGTGCCACAGTTCAACCTGCCAGACAGATCTCAGCAGGTCAGAGAAAGAATGTTATAGATAAGAGAAAATAAACAATCTTGAAAAGCAGAACTGATGAATCTCAACTTCTTCTTCGGTTTTGGGGCTGGGAAAAAAAAGACTTTCTAATACCTTGGGAGCCATTTCAACCACAGAAACCCAAGAGACAAGCAGGACACCTAACACTGGGCCTCTACCAAGGATGTGTGGAACCAGAGTGAGGTTTGAAGGACTGACACCCAGCCCTCCAGTCCTCTTCTTGGCAGGACACAGAGCTCAGGTGACTGCCCTGTTTGGTGTTCCCTGGGAAGTGGGATGTACTGGCCTCTCAGCTCTGTAGGATTGACATGACTGAACCCCAGGACAGTAATATGTCTTAAATAGCAAATACCTGTTAGAGGGATGTAGGCTGTTCAGGCATATTAGAAAGTCATTTAATGAGGCTTTAGGACACACTAAAAGATCTTCAAAATATCAACCAGGAATGTCTCAGGTGGACCTGATTCTGCCTTGACAAGGGAGAAGGGCTGGGTACTGCCTAAGGTGTGAGCCTGAGCTCTGCCCCTATTTCACAGTGTGCTATTCAGATCACAGATCATGTCAAGTGAGTGACTGACTCTGCAGCCTAGACCTCAGTAGAGTCATCCAACCTTATATCCCTCTTTCCTAATTCCCCTTGGTCGCTTGTCACTGATGTTTTCTACAGATGTGTTTGAAAGGGCAGAGATGTATGGTGAATTGCTGCAAACTAACCTAGCAGACACAGTACTTTTGGCCTGCTTTGAAGAGGGATTGATTTTTAGTGATTTTCACATGGGCATCAGGGCCCCCTTGGGTCCCAAGGAAGCTGGAGGATCTTCCCCCTCAGCAGAATGCCCAGGAGTATAGCCCAGGACAGAAACACGAGACATTTCTCTCTAACAGTATTAACTCTGATAATAATGTCACCAGCCCAAGAGAGAATATAATTCTCTTCCACAGACTGAAATAAAAAGTTAGCATTTTGAGGGCTTTGCATACATTACAGGAATTAGATATACTGCACCACAAACACTGCAGTGCTGCACAGGGCCTCTGCAGTGCTTGGGATCTGTGTGTCCATAAATCAGACACTCTGGAAAGCAAAAGAGAGTGATCTGTCCTTCAGCACCACACAGTGTGGGAGACACAGCTCACTCTGAAGGCATCATGGCTCTGCAGCTCAGAGCTACCTGTGGGAGCCAGAGCTTGCACCTCCAGCACTGGGGCCTCAGAGATGTGGCCCAGGCATTCAGCAGCAGCTTCTTCAGCAGCTTTTGCCATTTTGAGCAATATCCCTTCCCAAACAGGTTCTGCTCTTTTTTCCCTGCCATTCCAGCTACAGCCAGCATGCTCCAGTGAAGCCAATGGAAAAACACACAGTTGTTTCCTCAGCACTGCTGTGCTTGGAGCTCTACCAGGACAAAGGAGCAGATCCACAGGCTCCCTTCGTGTGCCCAAGGAATGCTGGTCCAGAGACTGTAACTGAATCTTATCAAGGAGCTGAACTTTAAACTGAAATTTCTTCCCTGTCCCGCTCCAACAATCATAGAAAGGCACAGGGAGGAGCTGGTGGCTCCCTTGGCACTGGACTAGGTCTCTACAGTGCAAGTCATCTATTTCTTTTCCTAAAAGGACAGCAGGAGGCCACCAGTTTAAGTGACTTGCCTTAGTTGCTCACATGCAGAAAGAATTAATTTGCAGTGGCTGTAAAGCAGCAGGACAGCCAGGTGCAATCATGAATCTCGGCAGCTCCTCATATTTATATTGGGCCCTTTGCAGCTGCTCTGGAGGCGCCTCACTAACTCTGAACTTCCCCTGAATACCAAGTGACTGTGGCTGCATGCAGTGCACTGTCCCTCCTTTCAGGAGCACACAGATATAGCAGAAAAAGATAAAATAATCAAAGGAAGTGGTAGGAAAGTTTTTCCATTTAGAGAAAAAGGGGAATTTTCTCCCTCAAGAGCAATGTGAGAGAATGGGATAGCCTAAATCTGGTCTCTTCTGCAGTCAAGTCAGGGCTGTCACATATCCTGGAGCAGGGCAGCAGGAGCTGGGAAACTTCTTTTTAAACCAGTTTTAGAAGTAGAAAGCTATTTATGTCTTTGTACATATACAGTGTATGCAAGTGAGACACACCAAGAGAAGAATGGATGAGGGCCTGTGCCTTTGTTAAGCAAGAGAGGGGTGATGGAACACCAATGCTATGAATTTAAAGAGTTTGGATCCAGCCTCTCCCCAGAACTTTGTCACTTGTTGCTAACACAAGTGAGGCTGCCTGAATTGGGTGATTCATGTCCCATGCCCTAAATGGATGGTTAAATTTTGCACCAGGACTTATGTGATTGGGTTATGGACCACACTTGTGCACCTTCATGTGTGCTGTGTTCCAGTGTCTTCTAGGTATGGATGGGCTACAGGTGGCTTTAATGCATTCTTGAATATTTTGGTTCTTGTTTTTCTTTATCATTGCACCATAGGAAAGCACATTTGGGTGTGATGGAGTCATCCAGGCACTAAGGCACTTTGCCCACACATAGCTGGATCGATAAGTTGGCCTTTCCCTTGCTGGAAATCCACCTGCTGATTACAAGAGGTTAAAAAGTTTACACCATAAAGTTTTGACAGGATGTATCAATTTCATTAAAAGTTTCATAAGGAGATTCAGCAGAAAGGGGACTTTCCTTAAAATGAAACGTGGATGGTGCTCTGATTTAGTACATGAGACCTGAGCCTCTGTTTGGCAGCATCTGCAGTGAAAAGCTCTGTGCAGAGCAAGGTGACCAGCATGCACCTCTTCCAGGAAAGGGGACTCAGGATCCCAGCACACACCATCACTTGTTGGGATTTTAGCTGACTAGAGAATTGGAAAAGTACAAGGCTGTGGTTAATTCTAAGTCTTGCACCTGCAAGATAGCGTGTCTTTAAGCTTAGCTGGGTATGATAACAAGTAGACAGAGAGACGTGGGGAATAGGGAATGTAGGCTCAAAAGAATGAGGAAGAGTTGATGGTGTAGTTTAACCAATAGATCGCTTGGCTTACAGAATATTCATAAGCTTATTACTTGCTGTATAAGTGTCTGATGCTCTCTTCAATAAACAGAACTTGCTGATGACTCAAATTGAGCCCCGAGTTTTCCTTGCACCCGACAAATGGCTCATCCCCAGCAAACAGCCCATTCTGCAACAATCAGTCATACATGTTACATCATGGTGTGCAACAGAACCCAAAAAAACTTAAAATTATGGTGGAAGGAGACTGGTGGCCTCTGGCTGAATGTCTGCTGGCAGTGCACTGTCTGCCCAGCCTCAGGCTGCAGCAAGAGCTCAGGAGGCCTTGTAGGGACCAAGCTCCAGACCAGACAAGGTCTGCCCCATCCCAGAGCATTCGGGGGTGCAGCAGCACTTTAAAACATGCCTGAGGGGAGCTGGGGAAGAAGGCACAGGCTGCAAGCTGGTAGCAGAGAGGAATGGATGCCTGGACACAGAACCAAGCAGCATGAGCCTGAAGTGGATCCATATGTGTGACTTTATTTAAGACTCAGAGAAGCTAAAGAAAAGTTCAGTGTCACAGAGTCAGGGTGAGCAGCAGCCAACATGATTGAAAAGCAAGCAAGCAATAAATGGAGTGGCTGCCCATTCTGTGCCCTGGAGACACCAGCCAGCCTGGCTGGCCTTGGCCAGCAGCCTGAGAGATGCCAGGTGTGAGCTGTATCACCCTCACTCCTTGGCTCTCAGTGTCCTCATTTTCAGTACTTAACTAGATGCTCTATATCAACATACTGGACTCACTCACATACACTTCTTGGGTGTGTGCCTGATATCAGAAAGCTTACACTCCTTTGAAGGAATACAAAAAAGTAATGCCACAGGTTTGTCTTTCTGACATCCTGTATGTGCATCCTCCCCTGTTGCTGTAATGATATTCAAATATGATACAGACTGAAGGAAAACTTTTAATTTGAGTTAAAGGAGTTCTTTACCCCATAGCCTCAAGGGACCTATGTCCTCCTAGGTTATCCCATTCACTAGCTTTGTACTCAACCCTGCCCTTCTCCTAAACCTCCATAATTTTATTATGTTATTATTTTATTCAGTGTTTTAGGGCAAAATTCTGAGTGTGTTTACTCAATAGAGGCTAAAATAAACCTCAACAGCCTGCAAAGATCTGGAGTTTAACCACATCTATATAAAGAGGAAAGAAAGCAAAGGGTGTGTGTGTTTTGATTTTTGTCCTCAAATTGTTGCTGCAGCTGAAATCCCCTGCTTAACTAACTTGTGTCATCTGTACTTTTCATCTCCACCTGTGCAATCATTTGCAGAAACATTATTAGCTGTTTGATTTTTTTCCCCAGTTTGCTTCCATAGCAACATCCATCAGGGAGAGAACAGCAGGAGCATATGGGGAAGTTATAAAGCACATTTTCTACAAGAAAAGGAGGCCAAAGCATTTAACAGACAGCACTTAGGTTTCCCTTAGTAACTGAAATTCCAAAATACCTCTCTTGTTTCAGTATATCCTGGTATTAATTAGGCTACTTAATGATGTACCAGTGCAGGCTGGAGGTAACACTTGGGTTGTCTTTAATTAATCAAGGTACTGGAACATTTCTTTGAGATTTAAGCTTATTGCCAAAACACATCCCTGTTACATTTTTGTGTGTGTGTATTTTACAAGCAAGGCTTGGAGCTGTTAGACAGCCTTTGACATGCTAAATATTGTGGAAAACTTTTTGCATAAAGTTCCAAAGAGAAATGCCAGAGCTGAAAATTATCTGTTTGAATAGTTTGAAATCTGTCACCAAGGAATAGCTAGAAGCTGTCAGGTCAATTTTAGAATAAGTATATAAAAAAACCCCACCATATCTCCTGCATTTCTCTCCTTACCAGCAGCAACCCTTATGAGCTGGTATTTTATTAATTAAAACTGTACTGGTGTTCCTCTTTGGTTTAAAATACAGACCCTGAAACTCAATATGAAAACACTAAGAGTTGTTAAGCCTTTTTAGCAAATCAAATATTGCACTAATCTCTTTACTAGATCCATGTTTGTGCCAGTACATACTTAAAATGGAGATGCTGATGTTTTGGGGGTGTTATATACTGCATAAGCATAAAACTGACAGGGAGACTGATGAGACTGCAGTATAGAATGCTGGTGGAGATCAAATTATTTGTGTCTGGACAAACACACTGGAAGATGTTGCACCAAGAAAAGATGCATCCTGCTGGCAGGCTGCTATTTGTCCCCAGTGTTTCTGCTGCTTTGGAAGTGTGGCCAGTGCTGGATACAGGAGGAGACACACCACAGTCCCCCTGCAGCCACTGGAAATCTTTGTGAAATGCAGTTTTTTATTACTTCTTTATGTCTTTCCCTATCAATTCCTTGCTTTTCTTCTTCTCATATCCAAATTGTTCCCTGTTTCACACATGCCACTTCAGCCTTCCCCTCTCCCCCCCAGCACCTTCTTTTGTCTTCACATCTCCTGTTGTCCTTTCTCCATGACTTCTCTGCCTGCACCATTTGTACAGTGCCATCCTTAGGATCAGCCCTGCCCCACCCAATCTCCCAGACAATGCAACTGCTCTTTCTGCAAGTGGTTTAACAATTCTCTCATACTCCCACCAAATGAACACTTCTGCTCGTTTCCAGCTTTGTATATCCTCACCTCCTTCACCACCTTCTCATCCTTGGCAGTTGGTTCCCATCTGAGATAACATCCATCCCAAAGCCACCTCCTCACCTCCTGCAGCCCTTCTGCCCCCCAGCACCTCTCCCTCTGTCCCCTCACCTGGTGAGGGCAGAGCAGGAGGGAGGAGCAGGAGATGTCTCCCACCACAGCAAAGGAGAGTGAAATCTGCTCACACATTTCCAACATATCTGGAAGCCATCTGTGACACATCACATGCTCAATGGCACTTTGCAAATCTGACCAGTCCTGCTGCCTCCATCAGCTCAGTAACCAGAGAACACTGCTGCACGAGGATCCTTGAAATCTCACTAAAAATCAAAATTTTCCAGGAAACTCAAGCTGGCCATGGACAACTATGGAGGGATATCAGTGGCCTGAGGTCTCTAGCCAGAGTAACTTGGGAACACAGAGCTCCAAACGCTGGAAAAGTTTTGTGTTTTAAAACAGGCAAACATGACTGTGTCTTCCTTTTACTCTCATGTCCTGGGCTGCAAAGGTTTACTGTATGGCAACAAACTCTGCCATTTTGTAGGTGAGTAAAAATGACCCACTTCCCAATCCACAGCCAAGAGGAAAACACTAAGGAACCTAAACAGGTAACTGCACTGGCTGTAACTCAGTCAGGTACAAATTTTTGGCATTTTTAGTGTGTGCCAGTGTTTCCTCAAAAATTAAATCAACTCACTCCCCACCCTCAGTTTGGAAGGAAGATCTCATTCCTGCCATTTGATCATTTGCTTGGGGTTTAGAACCTTGGTTCTAAAGCCGAACCATGTATGTGAAGTTCTGCCTGATGGGAGAAAGTTTAAGATTGAAGGATGAGCCCTTCTCTAACACCTGGTTCTCTCATATTACAGCAGATCTCTCAAATCCAGTTTCTATTAAGGATGGCATAGGCAGAATGGGTCCTCCCAGAAGTTATCAAACATATAAATAAACAGGAAGCAGTGTTTCTCTCCCTTTATTTAAAAAGCACCTGCTGCATCAACTAAGTTGTAGCATAGATAGAACATGAAAAATTAGAGCTGGCAGAGGATAAATTGGAGAAACAACATTTCAGTTGGCAGTCCTACAGGAGTGACTCCTCAGACTAACCATGAGCATGGGCAGAGCCAGGTTCTCCACCCTCCCTGGCTTTCTGAGGCAGCTCTGAAAATCCCAGCCAGAGCTGTTGGCCCAGCCTTAGCAAAAACAAAGGCAGCCCAGTGCTGAGCAGCCAAGAACAGGGAGGCTGACACAGCCAGGGCTGGGTAACATGGCATTAGGCAGGGGTTCTCCGTGTGCCTGAATGCACCAGGTGGAGGGGACAAAACAAATTGGCTTTGTTCCAAAGAAGCCCCTGAACTTCCATTGCTCCAAGGGGGCTGGAGCCAGCATCTTCTAGTTTCTACTGCTGCTAGTGGGTATTTTTTATTTCTTAATGTGAGCAATATGTCATATATTCTACATGTCATTTAAATATACATAATATAATTACAGATAAACTTAGGAGACCAAATGAACTTTATGTCTTTTTTACTACAAAGCTGTAGAAATAGAATAATGAATAGGACTTTCTTTTTTAGCAAATTAGAATAAGAATAATGATGTTATTTCACTGGCATTATTATTTTGCCATTATTATTAAGACTTTTAACCCCTGAAGTTAAATGCTAAGGCTAGCTCCTGCTAAATGCTCTACAGAAAAAAAAAATACAGGGCTACATTCAGACTGTCAGCTCTAAAGATGGAATTCAGACTAAATCAAGGTGCCACCATTTAAGCTGCATGTTTAAGCTGATATTACACTCAAGGGGAGCCTAGTCAATAGAGTCAGAGGAGCACAAAGAGTGATTCAGCTTTCCCTATCACAGTCACATCTACAGTGGTTCACAGGCACCAAGAGCCATCTGAGATGCTGTGGGCACCTTGCTGGTGTTCCTGCAGTGACTTACCAGGCTTGCTGCCATGCTCACCAGCTTAAGCAAGTGTCCAAGTAACTTGGGGCATCCAGAATAATGCAAGTGGCTCTGTTTAGGCACCCTCAACAGCTGGAAGGACAGCTTGCTCTCAGGGGTCAACTTGCTGTATTCAGTTGCCTAAACAGAGGCTTCTAGTGATATTTGAGGTGCTCAAGTGTCGCAGACATTTCTCCACAGAAATCCTTTTTTTCACATTTCTGCATCTTCGGGAGGCCAGGGGCCCCCGAAGAGAAGGTAAACAATTATTATCAGCTGCTGTGGAATGCAATAGGATTCACCTTGATTGGCTCATTTTCTATGTTTATAATTAAGAGCCAATCACCAGTTCAAGCCAGGGGACTGAGTCCTTGGCCACAACTTTGTTGTGGGTTCTTTTCTATCTCTTCTTAGCTTAGCTAGCAGCTCTGCAAACCTATCTCTATATTCTATTAGTACAGTAATAATGTATTATATCATATATTAATAAATCAAGCCTTCTGATCAAGATACAAGATTCACCGTCTCTCTCTCACCAGCTGCGACCCACACAGGACGCTGTAATACTCAAGAATCTTATTCCTCAAATACATTCCTCAGATTCCACACCAGCAGCACATGGTCACTCTGTGCGCCATCTGCCAGGCTGGTGAAATTGTTTCAGATACATGCAGAACATTTCAAACTGTCCCCTCATAACACAAGAACTTAAACTGCCCCTTCCACTACCTGTCCTGGGGGTGACAGTCCCCAGGCTCTATCTGTGGATAGGTGTCTCAGAGATCTCACTAATCTTCCAGTACTGGAGTCAGATGCTCCAGAACATCCATCCTCCAGCACCTGCAGAAGCCCCTCTCATCCCAGCTTACATGGGAAAACTGACTCCATCCTGGTGCTGAAGGCAAGTATTTCAGCTGCTGAAGCATCACACTAGAGCTCAAGTGCTTTAGAGTCCAAGCCCCCTGCTCCAGAAATCCATCCAGATCCAGCTGCCTAAAGTTCACCTTAACATGAGGGTGCTGTAAGATTCTGATGGACTGAGATTCATCAGCATGGGTGCAAGTAAATGAAACTGGAACGGCAGAGCTTTTCAGGGATATTATGAGCCATCCCTGAAGGCAGAGTAACTGAGATTCTTCTTAGTAGGTCCCTTGGGGCAGATTAGAGTGAAACACCACCAAATGACAAGTGTTTATAAATATGCATATGGCAGGTTTATTTCAGAACAATCTGCTTGCAATGGAAAGTAGGTATGTAGCTGGTTTGGTTATTAGCTGTAGAAATATAGAAATATAAAAGCACAAAAACGGCAATTAAGAAAATGTAAAGGGAAAAGGAAGAAAAAGGATTAGATAGAAGGGTATTGCCACCCATGTATCCAATGTGAGACTTTATTGTTGCAATTTTGATGTCCATTGATCAAAGTGGTGCTCACAGTCCTGATCAGTCAGGGGAGGGGGAAGCCTGTGAACCACAATGTTCAGCAGGTTCAGGTGGGAGTGCCCAGATACTCTGTGGGAACCCAGGAAATTCCTCTGGCTGCCCTGGAAGACTCAAGACCCTGTCAGGGGGGCTCAGAGACCTTGGCACAGAGCCCAAAACCCGTGTGCCTTTGATTTAGCCCTTGGAAAAAAAAACAATTACCAACCTTTATATGAAGGATTACAAGCCATGAAAGTTTAAGTAGAATGACAGTGAATTTATCACAGGGTGAAAAATAGATTTTTGGGGTTTTTAGAATGGGGGTTCAGGAGGAAAGATGGAGGAATCTGGGTGTGACCAGCATTTCTCCTTCTTCTTGGCCTCCATCTTCTGCTGTGATGTTGGCACTTTTAGATTGGCTTAGAGTAGAAGCTCACTGTCTAACATAGGTGATAGGTATTAGAAAGTAATTGTAAATATTGTACATGTAACTTTTAGTATAAAGACATAACACCACCCTGGGGATATATATATATATAGCAAGAGTTCTATTGTCATTACACTGCAAGGATTCCATATTGCAAGAGTTTTGTATCTCCTCGATATTTCCTGTAGGCAGCTCCTCCAGGCACTGACTCTTCCTCATCCTCACAGCAGCCAACTGACTCTAGTTCCCACCAATCCACTCTTTTACAACACTCCTCTTGTTGGCTACAGGCGTGGCCTGTTAACATCAGGCCTGCTCCTAATCTTTAGTAATTGGTTCAGCTGCAACTCTTTAGGGGGTAAGATTATATTCTATACCACCTTCATTTACCCATACTGTATGCCCCTACTGTCTTGCTGAGTGGACCTTGGCTGGACAGGAGAAATAATTTTATAGATAAGATGCAATAAACAACCTTGAGACTGAGAACTGAAGAGCTCTGACTCCTTCAACTGCCAGGCCAGGAAAAGAGACTTTCTAATGTATCTCGGGGTCACTCTGAGCAGCTAGAGACCCCAAGAATTCCCCTCCTGGGGCAGGGAGCTTTACACTGTCTGATGTAACACTGTGGATCACAAGCACACCTCTGGTGGAAGGTCTCAGAGATGAGTCTGGGGGTGCTTCAGGGTGTTTGATGGCTCATGGCACCATCTAATCTGTGGCAGCTGCTCTCAGGTCAGCGTGGCTGAGTCAGTAATGCCACTGCCAGTGGGGACTGTCAGTTCAGTCCATCCTGAAGGGATGAACACCTTCAGGACTGCATGTGAATGGTCTGATATGACCATTGGAGTGGGGGGAGAGATTTACACCTGAGCCAGATGAGTAAGAGAGGACAATAGCATGATAAAAAGCACTATCCTGTTGTCCTTATATTACAAAGGTTCTATTATCATTATATCACAAGGGTTCCATATTGCTAGAGTTTCATACCTCCTTGGTGTTTCTTGTAGGCAGCTCCTCTAGGCACTGACTCTGCCTCATCATCACAGCAGCCAACTGACTCTAGCTGCTCTCCAACCAACCAATCTACTCTTTTATAACACTCTTCTGACTGGGGACAGGTATGGCCTGTTAACATCAGGCCTGCCCCTAATCTCTAATTATTGGCTCAGCTGCAACTCCTTAGTGGGGTAAGATTACTTTCTATACTACCTTTATTTTCGTATGTTATATCCCCCTACACTATCCCACCTCTGCAAGGTCTGCTTTTTATTGGCCTCTTCCCTTACCTGGGTGAAAATCCAGCTTGTAGCCTCTAGTGGTGGGTGAGCACCCCCTCACAGCTGGGCTGTGACTTTGCACAGCATCAACAAAGCACCCCCTGCTTTAGCAAATGGCCAATTGTTTGAGTCATTAACCATTAATTTTGCAGTTTCTCACAAGGGAACATTAGCAACTTGAGCAATACTAGTCCCAGAAGACAATGGAAGGACTGGGAGGAGTAAGGGTGAAATTAGAAGACAAGACTCCACTCCTCCCTTGATTTTAGAGAAAGGGGTATAAAAAAGTGGGGTCAAAGCAGGGGAGACCAGTGCCACCTTTATGAAGAAGGAAAATCAGATCACTGCTTACACTACAGCAAGAAAAAGGCAGGGGAGGCAGGAGATTAACCCTGACTGAGAATCTGTGAGGTGTGTGGGTTCTCAGCAGTAGCACAAACAGAGGTCAGATAAGTGGGGCTTCTGCAGGGTGAACGATGGGAGGAGGGATGAGGTTTCAGGTTCACTCTCTGGATTTGAAGGACACAAATACTGGTAAGTTAAGTATGTGGTGTGCCTGTTTTCATAAATAAATTAAAAAAAAAAAAGGATGAATTGTGGAAAAGAAGTACTTGATTTACTCCTGAAAGTAAGTATAAAAACCTCAAATGTTAACTTTGTAATTTAACTCACCCTCTGCAACCATTCCTAATCCTCTTTGAGGCTCGCCACTTTTAATATTTTAAATAACTCTGCAAGGATTAAATAAGGATTTGGTGCTTTTATCCTCCTATGGATAACAACGTGAGGCTCTCTCACCTGCTCATTGCTGCACTCACTTCCTTTCCTCTCTGTGTATGTGACAGCAATGCTTTCTATTCCTCTGCTTGCAAAATACTGACATGCTTAGCAGCTGTTGTTCCTCAATTTGCAAAAAGATCTAGTATTATTCCATAATGCCACCTAATTTGTCAGCTCTTACACCTCCACCATCCTGGAATCTTTTATTCTTCATCACAAGGTATTTGCATACCTCAGGCCATATCTAGCCTCCTTATGAAAACCAAAAGCAAACTATGCCTGTTTGTTTTGCAATGCATCAGCAGCCTGAAATTCCTGTTATCTGAGCTGGTTGCAAACAATCCTCTCAGTCACAGAGCCTGTGGAAGTGCCTTGGATGGCAGCTCTGCCAGAAGCACCACCCTCCCCATTGCTGCTGGGTAAATTCAGTGAGAAATTTGGGCATTTGCCCTTGGGGGAAGTGTCCAGCAAACGCCAGTGTACAGATGTCAGAGCAGCACAGCTATGCAGGTGTGCAGCCCCTGCCACCCTGGTGTCACCACAGCTCCAGTGCTTAACTGTGATGGTGGTCACAGGGGTTTTCAGGGGAGGGAAGATACGAGAATATTGACTCCATATTCAGAAGGCTTGATTTATTATTTTATGATATATATTACATTAAAACTATACTAAAAAGAATAGAAGGAAAAGTCACATCTCAGAAGGCTAGCTAGGCTAAGAATGGAAAGGAATGTATAATAAAGGTTTGTGTCTTGGACAGAGAGTCCAAGCTAACTGGGCTGTGGTTGGCCATTAATTCTAAACATCCAAGATGGGCCAATCACAGATGCACCTGTTGCATTCCACAGCAGCAGATAACTATTGTTTACATTTTGTTCCTGAAGCCTCTCAGGAAGAAAAAATCCTAATGAAAGACTTTTCATGAAAAGATGTCTGCGAGACTTAACTCCAAGCTGCACGTGGCACAGCATCATGACCAAAGACAATGCCCTCCATCCCCAGCACCCACATCCCAGGATGGTGGCTGCTGCTTTGTGCATGATGCTGATAGGGGGAGGACTGAGCTGAGTTGGAGACCAGCTGCTCTGAGTCTTTGGCAGAGGAGTGGAGCTGTGCATAAATCCCCACCCACTTTGCATTGGAGTGTGGACCCCATTCCTGGCCACATTAAAGCTGCCTGCACCTTAGCTATCCCAAAATCATGTGTTTATCCTTCACAGGGAGAAAATGTAACTAGAAGTTCTTAATTTGATCCTACCACACCTTAGGAATGGATTTGGAGAAAGGTGCAGATTCAATGAGCTGTCCAGAGTGCATAAATGTGCATAAACACTCTGCCAGGCCACATCCACAGCCAGGAGACCCAGGCAGAGGCTTTAGAGGCATGGGATAGGACGGCATAGAAGAAGAGTGCACTGCTTGGATGCCACAATGTAATTCTTGGCCTGCATTTGCAGCCCAAGGCAGCACTAATGCTCTTTGCAGTCTTACCATCAAAGAAATTCAGGCAGATCTTCAGGCATCAGAATTTCCTCTCTGTAGTCACAAGGGAGATTTGCACATTGTCTTACTGACTTAGGTTGCTGCGTCGCTCAGGAGGATCCTTGCACCCCTCAAGCCCACTCCAGCTCCTCCTGTAGAGCTGTCTGTCTCCAGCCCCATTCCTGGCTCACGGATGGAACCTGCTGCTGCTGCCACCCCAGTTCTGCCTGCCTGCTCAGGGGCTGTGGGTCAGTCCCCAGCAGTGGCACCATGTCCCCCACCAGGGTCCCTCACAGAGAAGCTCTCTTTCCCCAAGGTCTGGACCTGGTGTGGTACCCAAAAGCCCATCATCACCAGAACCCAGCATTCCTGAACACTTCACACACAGCAGCTACAAGGCTGCCCTTTTTAGCCCTCTTCTTTCTACAAAATCAGATGCAAATACTGTTTATTCCTCTCCAATTGTTTTCTGTGCCACCTCTGCCACCGCCCTGCCAGTGACCAGCTGCTTGGTCTCGTCTCTTTCTTGGTTTTGGAGCTCTGCAGCACACAGAGAGGCAATGACAGGGACTTGGGGCTGCAAAGAGCCTCTCACCTCACATGACAATCACATCCCACCTTGTCACTGCTGGGCTGGGGTCTCCTTGAGCAGCACAGCTGGCAGCTCCTGGCAGCAGAGCCGTCCCACACATGGAAGACATTGTGAATGTGACAAGGGATAAAAAGAGTCCCACACAATTCAACCAACTTCACTTTGCAGTCTTTGTGAAGTGTCAGAATTGAATTTCCACATACACCACTCCACCATGGTGAGAGATGTAATGCTTCCAGAGCATATTTTCTTTCTTGTTCGGAAGCAGAGAAAACCTCACAAGAACAACAATTCTCATGGGATTTTGTGCAGAACTGGTAGAAATCTTAAGAAAACAATTCCATTTTGTAGTATCTCTGACTCTCCTGTTCAAAAATCCCATGAGGATATTTTCCAGGACAGTTGGATTTAAAGCTGAGGTTAGTTGACAACTAACCTAGTTGTCAAATCCTAGTGAGTCCACATAATATTTTTTCTCCCTTCCTTCTTAATAATGACTTGGGTTACTGAAGGAGAGCAGTGCTCCCTGCTCTAATGTCCCTGCTTGGTGTTGTGCTGTCAGGAGATTTAGGCACAGGTGAACCCAAGCCAGCTGCAGGGTCAGCACAGCACAGGGCTGATTCCTGAGCCACAGCGGTGGGACAAGGGCAGTTCAGAGGCTGGCTTTATTCAGTCCTGGTTTTTCACAGCTCCACAGCCTGGCTGTGATTACATGCAATTGGTGAAAAGCTGGCCTGACATTGCTCTGCAGCAGCAGGAGAGCATAAAGGGCCTGGAATCTGCTTTGACCAGGCTACCTGACAGCCACACACCTCTGGCCTTCCTGTGTGGGTCTCACTGCAGCTTCATTATGGCATTCTTCAAAACAAATCCAACAAAAGCATTTTAGCATTTTAAGTTACCCCATCACTAGATCCACCACTGCTACACAGCAGGAGTAAGGCACTGGGATTTGCTTATATTCCCAGGGTTTTCTGTGTGGGACTGTCCTGCAGGTCACCCACTCACCTGTGGCACAAAGGGAGCTGGGGCACCATCACACATGGTACAGGTGTGCAGGCAGGATTTGTAGCTGGCAGTGCACATCAGCTTTAAGGGAGAATGTTGTTTTGGGGAGAAGATTAAAAAAAATAGGAGAGAGGGGGGGAAAAAAAGGAAAAGGGAAAATGCATAAGGTCCTTTGCAGTACAGTAACAAATAGCTTGGAGATTGATTGGTACAACATCTTTGCAAAAAATAATTGGAAAAGGAATATCAGGGAGTAGAAAAATACAAGGAAGGGAAGGAGACAAGCTGCAGGAGAAAAGGAAATGAACAGATCTGAAGATGTTATCTGAGGCTGAGAAACCCCACCAGTCCTGTCTTGGTGCCAGTGAAAGTCCTTGCAATAAGAAATAATGCATTCACAGGCAAGAGACAGGCATGAGAGAAAAAGAGGGAAATGCTGGATTGTATAAATTTTGTCAAACAAACCTACTCTAAGGAGAACTTGGTGAGATAGTAAGCAGATCCCCAAGAAGCAACACTTGCCTGCATCTCCTGCTGCTAAAATTTGCCTCCCATAGTCCCAGTGAGCTGCACTGCAAAATAACCAGACACAAAGGCAGCTAGACCCAGCCATGGCGATGAGAAAAAATTTGTGGCTTAGCACTCCAAAATCTGACTCTTTTGTGTGGATTTTCTCTCAGCAGCGTTGCAGAATTCCCCATGTGCAGCTCCTTGTGCTCCTCCTCTAGAGTGGGTGCGCTGCAGGTCAGGACCTGCCTCTGGGGTGGGACACACACAGCAGGTACAAGGGCAAGGGCTCTGTTATGATGAGGATCCTCTGGGTAAACTGGAGTTACACTAAGAAAGAATAATGGCATCACATTTACAGACACCCTCAATCCAATTCTAACAAAACTAATGACTCTCATCTGGGCAGAAGAGCAGTGTCAGATTGCTGTTGCTCATTGATACAGATTGGCAGGGCATCTCCCGCTTTGGTGCTCACCAAAGCCCAAATGTTACAGAGAAGTTTTGAAGATCTGCCTGCAGCCTCCACCTGCAATCAGCACACTTATCTCAAAGACATATCTTGTCTCTATGCCATTTCCAAGAGTTGTCAGGTAATCACAGCTGTTTGTGTTCTCCCAACAGATTTCACGGCTACAAGGCTTCAGAATGAACCAGCCAGGCAATGAGGCATTTCTCTGGAGAAGACAGGTTTTGACTAAGCAGTTAAAGAGTTTTACTCACAGTAGAAGTAAAACGGGTTGTGTACCTGATCAGTCCAAAGCCTGCTCTAGTTCAACATAAATAAAAAATCATTACCCTATCCAAAAAGGACAGGAGACAGAAATCTCATAGAGGGCATTGGAGCTAAAAGGTCAGATCCATCAAAACTTTAAAGAAAAAAATCAAGATTCATCAAAACTGCTATGAAAATCTGTACAACACAAATCCCTGCAGTGTAACCTGGAGAAAAGATTTCCCCAGTTCTTTTGTCGGAGCAGGTAAAAAACGCAGAATAGCTTCAGTTAGGGTGTAGACCCCTTCAGCACCTCATAGGATGGATCTGGCCCTGTCTAAAAGGCACAAAATGAGAAAAATGAGATGGGGTCAGATGGCAGTAATTGTTTCTGTAATCTTCTCTTAAGTCTGAAGCAGGTCTAGCTGCTTCCTTGGCCTCATCCCATGACTCAGAGAACTTGACCTGGGGAAATAAGAATTTCCTCCTTGTCTCTTCAAGCCAGAATATTTCGGCTGGAGCTATCAACCAGATAAGCAGCCAACAGCATTTGAAGAATTTGTGCCTATGGTGCTACACTTTGGACATGATGTAGTTTGGTTTTCAGCTCTGCATGAAGGCAAATGGCAAGTGTGACACCTTGGGGAAAGGGAGCATGGGAAGCTCATTCATCGCCATGGAAATGACTGAAGGATTGAGGGCTGCATCCAAACTAATCTCACCAAGTCTCCCTTCCTAACAACCAGGAGAAACAGACAGATTTAGGGTAGAGTGGCATTTGGATCTTTCTAGATCTGTCTCACCTGTCTGGCCGTTCAGATGTCTGTGTGGTCAGATCGTACGTGCCTGGCATGTACAAAGTTTTAAGCAGTGATTTGATTTCCTGCTTTCTCCCGTGACTGTAAATTAGTGTTTTCTCCAGTAGTCTCCTGGGAGTCACCTGGCATGGTCAGAGAGGTTAATAAGACCCTGTAGCTAGGATCTGGCTACAGAGCAAGGTGCAAGGAAATACAAAACAAAAGCTTTGCTCATATTTATCCAGGCAAAATTTGTCTTGACAGGGAAAAAAAGGTCTAAAATATAATAGAAACAGATCAACTGCACAACATTTAGGAAAAAATGTGATACATTACTTGCACTTGATATATTTTAAATGTCTGAGAGTAATGAACTGGCACCTGGCTCAAATGGAAACAAAAGGTCTTGCTCATGGGGAGTGGAGAAGGAATAATCCTGATGCACATATTGTTCTCAGAATGTAAACCTACTTCACACTCCTGTAGGTTAACACACCCTCCATGAAAACATCATTACTCTGAAAGGGTTTTATTTATATTCGTACAAAGGGAAACCTGTTGCCCAGAAAAGAGGAAAAAATATTGAACTAGATTTGACATAGACTACTGTAAATAGCGAGAATAGAGAACACAAGGTGGTCTTGGTGATAATTTTACTTTATTGTCACAAACCATTATCCCTACCTCCCCTGAGTGCATACATGGAATGGCTGTGCATGGCCATTGGCTTGAGAGTAGGAACCTAGAAGCTGGGAAGAAGAAATAGGTAACCAATAAAGGAAAAAACCCCAAACACTTGTGCATAAAACCTTCAGCTGACTGCTAGGCAATTTTATCATCAAAAAGAATACACAGGGCTCATTCTTACAGTGCCTCTGCAACTCGAGAGCGGGTATTAGGAAAAAAAAGAGTAATCCACTAGATAAATGTTTGCTTCCTTTTCTCTCCAGTAGCCCTTTTGCCCCGGGCAGTGGGGAGCCCATTCCAACAGGCAAAGTAAGTGGTGCTTCCCTGTCTCCTGCTGACAGCTCGGTGAGGTTCAGCACTATCTGCTCGGGCAGGTACAGCCTGTTTGATATAACTCTGCTCACTGCACAAAGTGGCCAGGTGCTGTGACAGCTCGCTGGAGCTCTCCAAGTCATTCCAGCAGGGCTTTTCTACCATTATCCTCCCACAGCCCTCAGGGATATGATTAATTCATGGAGCATCACTGAAGGCATCTTTCTATGGTATATGGAGTTAAAGTGTCCTCTTCACAGAGCTGCCTGGGGACAACTGTGGAATTTGTACAGACAATCCCACTAGGCAGTCAATCTTGTAAAAGCACTGATATTACAAAGTAAATACAAGTGATCTATTTGTTTAAGGTTATTACTGTGACCGACAGGGTATTAAAACAATCTTTCTACTGGCAAAAGATATCAGGCCTGCAATCCCATTTGATGTTCCTAAGCAAGCTTTTCCTCTTTCTTTCTCAGCCACTGAGCTTTGGGGTGTTCGTCAAACTCGACTGATCGGAGTGCACCACACAACCAGCCCATTGAAATTCAATTCAGATATGGGGTTAAATCATAAAAAGAAACCTGAGCTAGTAATAACACTTTGATGTGCAGATGTATAAAAGTTTTAACTTCTACTTTCTTCTGAAACAAATCAGCTTCAAGTCATGCTATTTGATTCATATTTTAGCTTCTAATACATCCAAAGCACGAACACTGAACGTTGCCCTCTGTGGTCAGGAAACTTGCCGTGGCTTAGGTATGAAGGCTTCCATTTCACCCTTTTATCAAGGCTGTATATGGACACTTCCCCTTAACAAAAATACACTGCCTGATGTTCAGAGCAAAAGGTCAGTCACTTTATGTCTGGCCCTTTTCAAAAACATACCATTTCTGTTGGAACTGGAAATTTCAGCTAGGAAAGGGCATCACTTTCCTAGATGCATTTGATATTCTGGCAGCAGAGACACCTAAGGAAAAAGTCAAACCTGGACACAGAGCACCCAGACACGCTCCCCTCCACTCCATGCTCTGCAGACCATGCCTCACTCCCCTGTCCACTTTCTTTTTTGAAGCACACAGTCCTGTGCAACTCACAGTTTGCTTATCTATCAATTTTTGCTTTTATTTACATTTATCTTCTAATGTCCAGTAACACCTGTGCCAGCTCACAGGAGCCTCAGAGAGATGCCAGTGCACAATCCTCCCTCAGGCCTTTAATTCCTGGCTTGAAAGATGACCTCAGCTCTAAGCCTGACACACACCTGTGAGAAGATGCATCACCAGGGAAGCAGCCCTCACTGTGATCTGTCAAGGTCTCCAGGTGTCAGCCCCAGCCCTCAGTGCTGTGCACATAAACTCACCTGGCACAAGCCTCTCACCTGGGTTTGTAACAGCAGCCAAGGAATCAGATTATGTGCCTCTTTATCTACCTGCCCCATAACTGGAAGACTTCAAGGCCAGCCTGGATGGGATTTTGAGCAGCCTGGATGGGATTTTGAGCCCCTGGAAAGTGCCCCTGTCTATGGCACGGAGGTTAGAACTGGATGATCTTTAAGTTAGAACTGGATGATCTTTAAGGTCCCTTCAAACCCAAACCATTCTATGATTCAATAATACCTGACCATAATGCAAATGCAACCCTTGGTGAGTCCTGTCTGGTCCAAGCTTTCAGTAGAATCAACCCATACAAATTTCCCAGGCTGACATTTGAACCCGGTGGGCTCTGAGAGTTGTTCATTTCTATATCCACACGAGGAAAGAAAGATGAGTCCTTTTCTGCTTTCGTGTTTTAACCCTTTCATTTACACTTCTCTGCATTTTTCTGAAGTCCTCAGTATGCTTCTGGCTTGGTATGGGTCTTTTGGCTGAGTTCAAGTTTTCTGGCTGGGCTCAGTCCATCGCCATGTCTTTGCCACTGCTCACAGAGGGAAAGGCACTGATCACTCTCCTCTGTCCAGCTCTGTGTGTGGTGCTCCCTTGTCCCTTGCCATGGCATGTACCATGTGGCTCTGAGCCACACTGCTGCTCTCCTCTTCCAGCCCCTCACCCAAGACACAGGAGTGTATACTACTGCCTTTATCCTTGTGCCTCTCTTTTTTGAGAAGCTCAAGGTTTAATTTTTTCCCAAAGTCATCTCCTTTTCTCAGGAAAGAGAGTAAGGAGAACCTTTGTGACTCTCTTAAAACAAATAACAATTACAGTATTAACATGGCATTTGAATAACTCTGTGAAAAACTCACAAGTTAGAAGTCAACTCTAATTTAATAATCAAATACTGTTGGAATGTCTGGATTTAATTTTCTCTCTTGGTGCTACACCTTTTAATGGAGAAAGATCTTACCCTTCAGAGCAAAACCAGCTCCTGCCTCTGCTAAAATCCAGCCTGGTGCAGAGCTGGGTCACTGTGTCCTTCTCAGCTCCAGAGGGATGGGGGCTTACACAGTGCCCTTGTTGAGGATCCATGGATGTGGCATGTGGGAAATCCCAGGAAGGATTCACAGTTCTCACACTCCAGTGTGTCTCTGGGCACAGTCCATTGAAAAGCAGCAAGTGGGACATGGGGATCCTAAATGCAGCTTGGTCCCAGCAGGTGTTTCACCCTCTGCAACATCATCCCTCATTTATGCCTGAAGGCACAAAATCCAGGTTGTCCTGGTGCATGGTCAGTGGCAGGTACCCAACTCACCAGCCACTCACTCCAAGCTGAAGCTGTGCTCAGGTTAATTCTCCTGACAAGTCTTAACTGTAATTTAAGTTTCCTACCAATTTAAGCTGAGCAATCTGTACTTCAGATCTCCTGAGCATTAATAAAACAGTTATGAGAAATTTCTGGATAAAAGGTTAAGCCCATAAAAATATGCAACTCCTTTACAAAAATAACTCCATCAGGTTTTCAGAGACTGAGGAGACAAAGGCACTAATTTCTGCATTTGAAATAACTTTGGGACTGTCACTTGTAGAGGTCACTGGAGTAGCCACACTTTGTGAATTGGCTGCCCTAA
Organism: Ammospiza caudacuta; assembly: GCF_027887145.1. Lineage (NCBI taxonomy): Eukaryota > Metazoa > Chordata > Aves > Passeriformes > Passerellidae > Ammospiza > Ammospiza caudacuta. The sequence goes on from NC_080597.1 coordinate 62,442,530, forward strand.
ACTTTCCAAAAGCTGTCACTGCCCACTGGCTCTGCAGCAGTGTCAGTGCAGAACTTTCTATCTGACAGCCAAGGAAGCAGCTTGAGAGAACAGGAGACATTCCTGGCCCCCTCTTGGGGCTCACCACGATGTTCAGGACAGGACCTTCTCCCAGCAGGAGTGTCCCAGCTGGACAGGCCACGCTCAGCACCTGGGGATGGCCTGTGCAGAGCCACAAGGACAATCCCTCTGTTTCCACTGACCACTGCAGTGCCACCAATGGCACTGGGAGGTCCTTCAGGCCACATAAGGCATCTGAACCACTCCTGATGTCTTCTGCCAGCTGGGATGGCCCAGTTTATATCCCCTGTGACTGGGGAACCCCTGGGGCTGGCTCAGACACAGCCACCTGGCATTGCAGACAGCCTCAGTAGGGCAGAAGGAAGCTGTTCTTGTCTCTCTCCCCTCTCAGTGGGGAGAACCAAGGCTGCCAGTGTTATGGGGTGAACCCAATTAAACACAGTTAAAATATTCCACAGCCATTTAAGGGTAACTTTGTTATTACTGGCTCCCTTTTGGGTTGAGATTGTGAAAAGTTGATGTGTTAGCTGCACAGCAGATATACAAACCCAGGGGAGTCTGGAGACAACTTTGAAATTCTATTAAAACCTAGATCTTTTGCTTTAAAATACTATGAAAAATGTTTATGTAGTTCCTCAGGAGCTCAGAAATAATTTTAAAATAAATCAGCTTAAAATAAACCAAATAATTCCTTGTTATACGTGATACCATATTCATCCTCACATAAGCAGCTTTTCTCACTAAGCATTAGCCTGTATTTTTGTAGCAATTTTAGAAAGCCTGGCTTCTTTCTGTCTATCAGCCTTTAAAGCCTTTTCCACTGCAGTATTTGCTGGACAGTCAGGTAAATGCAAGGCAAGCATCCTTCTAGCTCATTACTGCTGATTACCCTGCCCTGGCTTGGCTTTTTTCTCAGCTTGCTCTGCAGGTTTGGCCTTTTCTTGGAACTGCCATCATTCTACACAGCAGCACAGCAAAGGGAAGTTGCTTTAAAATGTTTTCTTTTGTGGGGGGAAAGGATACTGTGCAGTGCTGCTCACAGTATGTGATACTCCAGAGGCACCTCTGGGTTGGCCTCAAAAGTGTAGAAAGGGTCTGTACTTAAAAGCATGCAAATTTACATTAAAATCTGTGCTGCTAAGGGTGCTGACAACCACTGCAACAAAACCCAGCATGGGGGGCTTCCTGCCTGTTTTACTCTTGGTCACATACTAAACCCCCTCTAAGCTCCAAGTGGTTTGTTTTAATTTTTATTTGACAGTTTGAGCAGTAGAGTGCTCCAAGCATAAGCATATACTGTGGGAGTAGAAGGGGCAATAATAGTACTTATCCTTTATGTACAGACTTTTCATCTGCAGGTTTCAAAATCCTCCCCAAAAGGACATTACTGTCACTCTCTGTGTTCTCCTAAGAGGAGAAGGGACATGACCAAGTTCCCCAATATGTCCCACCAGCCTCCCACAGCTGCCAGCTCTGTGCTGTCCTCCCCACCACTTGTCGTGGTGTGCTTGACCTCCACTGGGTTCCTCCTCATCACCTTCCTCCCCCAGGTGCCTACCAGAAAGGGATGGGAGAGGATGGGAGCAAACTCTCTGTGTTTGCTGGATGGTGCAGGTCAGGGGCTCTCTGTGGGCAAAGCATCATCCCAGCTTCTCAAGGTGGGCTGCCTGCAAAGCTGTTCCTCTCTCCCGCTGGTAAAAAAGGAAACAGTCAATTAGTGCAGTGTTGATAAAACACACCTCCAGGTTTGTTTGCCTTTTCTTATAAATGCATAATATGCATACTCAAAAGTAAATCACAGGGGAAATAAATCCAGTTGCTTTTTTCTATATGGAGAGCAAGAAATACTCTCAGAACCCTCTTGCATTCATCCCTTCAGCAACTACATAAACTTGTGGGGTGTTGAAGCACTGCCAGGAGAGGGGCAGAGTATTGCAGTGAGTTTTGTACTGCCAGCAGCTCTTCCACACAGACAGATTCCTTAAAGGTGTTTCGAGGCAGTGAAAGGCTGGAGAGCTGATGCTTAAAAACATTTTAAGGTGAGCTGTGGTACTGAATAAGCAAGGAGCAGTGGGGAGCCCCTGGCAGCTGCAGCAGAATCTGGGCCTGTTCTTTACAGGACAAAAATGCATCTTCTGTGTTTGTCCTCGTGAGCTGAACAACACCAGCATTTCCATGGAGATGGAGGCATTGCGTATTGTTGGAGAAAGGATGTGAATTTTAAACAGAAATATGACTGATCTCCAAATGCTGCTCAGGAGGCAAGGCACTGTTTTTATGCTAAAGAAGTATGGGCATGGAGGGCTGACACTGTCAGCTCCTTCAGTTCCAAACCAAATAGGCACCAGGACAGTGAACAGTCTGTCACAGCTTAAATTCTGTTCAGAGATAGCAAAGTCCTTGTCTGTCTGAGCACTCAGCCCCACTTTTCCCATGATACACCATTTCCATGCCAGAGTGGCAGAAAGGGCTCCCCCTGCAACAAATGAGGAAACTTCAGTACTCTGGGGGAATGAGAGTCTAGGCTCAGCATCCTGAGGGATAAAACCACCAGCTTTTGGATTTGCAGAAGAATTTAATATGAATTAACCAAAAACCCCAAAAAACATACTCAACATATTCAAAATATTCTATGTCAGCTTTCCATTAACTGCCAGAAAACACAAGGGAAACATTATTCAAGCCAATCAAGTACTAGGGGCTCACATTTTTTCATTTTACATCTTCTTGTGACTTGACACTTAACTTAAACTGTGCTTGAAACCAGGAGAAAGCAGAGAAAGACCCATGAAGGTGACTTGAAAAGTGGTTTCACTTCTAGCTGAAGAAGCTCTCCTCACATAAAGGCCCTTTAAGCTTGCTTAGGAATGGGCAACCTCAGAAATATGAAAAACAAGGTGCATTGTGCACCTGCAGAAAAAGTCTTGGCCACCACTGTGGAGGTGCAGCCTTGCAAAAGCCCTCACAGGAATGGGAGTGGAGCAGTCAGCCAGGAAAGTAATGGGAGGGATGCTTGGGAGACACACATGGAGGTGGCCAGCGCTACAGAAATCAGACAGAAGGTACCTGAGAGAAGCCAGATGGGAGCAGATGTGTTTGCTAACCCTGTCACAAGGAATTTAGCATGGTGGGAGGCAGGGAGAATCTCAGCTCCCAGATTCTCTGCTTCCCCAGTGGTCTGGCTGGGGAAAGGACTCTGTGCTGCCAGTGTCCTCCAGACCCACAGTTCTGCTGTCACATGGGACAGAGGGGTCCCCAAGGAACAGGCACTGCCGTGAGCAGCAGCACCAGGAAAGACTACAGAGTCTGTCATTTATATGCAAAGAGCTGAATGCCTTGTGAATGTCATTATGAAATTACTTTAATTTATTTAGGACCAGAGATGGAGGGAGTGGAATGGGGAAGTAGGAACATAACCCCATGTGCTGCATTTCTGTCTATGGTAAGTAAAGAAACTCTACCCCAGCAATCTTCAGGGCTCAGCATCCTTTCATCTTGTCAGAGAGGCATGCCTGAAGCACTAACAGCCTGTCCTGAGCCCCAGGCCACAGCAGCTTTCCCAATCCACTCCCTCCTCTCCTCAGGATGCCCAGCTGCATGGGTCTGTCCCCGTTTCCCCTGTCTGGATGCAGATGGAAAATCTCACTCCATTAATTGCATGGGGGTAGGTCAAATTCTTGTCTTTCACTGCTCTTCAGATGCTACATAAAAAGAAGCATTTTACATAATCTTGGTTAGACAAATGGCCCACTGAAGGCAATATTCATTAAAATTCCAAATACATAAGAATCATTAAAACACAGAGCTGGCTTGTCCACACACACAATTTTTCTAGTGTTAAATCATGCAATTTTAGCACTTAATGATGTTAGAAAAAAAGTTAATATGGCCACAAACCACCAAAAAAACTACCACAGGCCTGAAATTCACAGTAAAACTATAGTTTGTTTGCTGGGTTAGGGTTTTTTGTGGGTTTTTTTTCAATCAACCCACAATGTCTGGAAACCACAGGCTGAAAATTTCTTATCATTGCTGTAAATAAAAACACTGTGTGGGAGAGAGAAAGTAGAAAACACCAGGCTGCTATTTGGCATGAGACTTTTGGGAGAACAGGGATAAACCTGGCACAGGGCTGGGGGAACCTCCCTGGTCAAGCAGTGAGCCTTGTCCATTTCAGCAGGCATGTAACATAGCCTTCATAAACTGACCTGGATCCACCTTAAAGTTATTAGGGTAAATACATTTCCTCCAAGAGGACACTATGGTTCTTGTTCTTCTAATAGACTGGGACATATCTGGTAATTTCCAACTTATGTTTATTAAAGACCAGTTTATAGCCCACATCTAAGCTTCCCTTCAGCTCAAATATCTCTGAGGACCTTTCCCTGAATATTGGATATATTCTCTCTCTTTCCATGTTTTCCTAGGCTAAACACAGCTGCCTCTGGAATGGCAGCTTCCCTTTCCACAGACATCCAAAACAATGGCTGGGGTTTGCAGTGTCCCTGCTGGACACTGCTGATCAGACCTGCATGTTTGCTGTCCAGAGGATGGGGATGGAATTGAAGGTGGTCTAGATGGTCAATCTTAAAAACGCAAAAGTAGCCTTGTGGCTTGAGGGTCTTTGATGCTGGAGGAAAACAATGATTTACCATCCAATTATATTGGCAAAAATAGTTAATTTCCCTGGTGATGTTCTCAAACACAGCCAAGGGAAAGCTTAAGAAGGACATCCAGCTTTGTGGCTGTGGCAGGATGGGCTGAAAGCACAGCTCTCTAGCACCACTCATGGCTGTGGGCTCTCCCATCTCATGCCTCCCAGGCTGCTGATTAGCTTGGCCTTCGTGTGGGTGCATCCTTATAGTCCATCCAAGTGAGATTTGGATGTGACAAAAGGATTCAACATAATGCAAGTTTCAGAGCAAGTGACAGGAGTACTAAACTCTAAGCAGAGCATAAACATACAAGGTTAGCATGATCAAAATGAAATTACCTTCTCCTTATTGTTTCTTTATAGACCACATATTGACCAGGAAAGTGAACTGCTTTCTGCAGCATGTCCAATTGACTTTGGGAAACTTCCTTAAATCAAATTGGAAATGTTTTGCGATTTCTCAAGAGAATAAATGAGAAATAAATAGCAAAACAGCATTTTGCTGAAGTGTCTAGTTACCAGTCATCATTAGATCTGACAGACAGAACAAGATGTTTGGAAAACTTATTGAATAGGGTCTGTTATCTTGCTATGTATCAAGGCTTTTATCGGACATATCTATGGTATTCTTTATATAAAAAGAACTCTGTTGCATTTGCAACAAAAATATGTTTATCCTAAGGACCTTGTTGTCTACAGTGTGTTGTTGTTTCTGAGCCCTATACAATTTATTTCATGGCAATACAGCTCTCCGTTTTAATATTGCTGTGAAAAATCAGGAACGTTGCTGTTTATCTGGTGAAGGGCAGACAAAAATCTGCTCTTATTTACACTTGAATAAATCTAAAACAAGTGTTGACTTAAGCTACTAATCTAGATACCCACTGCTGTACCAGAGGAGAAACTCCTCCACTGAATGCTCATTTTTTTCAATAATGGCTGTCCCTGCATGGCTGAGCCCAGGGTCCTGATGGATAATGTACAGAGATTTTGAAAAAGTCATTTTTCTCCATCCTAGATCTTCAGCCTTTCTCTGACCCTGACTCCATCCTTTCTCTGCTATGTTAGAGACTCAGAAACTTCAGAAACCTTTTCCCTGGACAGGAGCTCACAGGCCATGACCAAGGCACTTAAGCTCTTCTGGATTAATTATACTGAGCTCTTGGCATGCTCTAAGCTTTTCCAGACTTCAAATCATTCTTGCAGTATTTCAGTGTATCCTCTCCAATTTATCAGCATATTTTTTAAACTGGGGCTCCAAGAAGTGGACAGTTTGTTCCAGTAAAGCTCTTGTTAATGCCTCAGAGTGATAATTTCCCTTCCCACTTCTCATGAGTATTTCCTTCCCATGCAGCCATGGATTACTTTAGCACTTTAACCACTTGGCTAGCCTGGGAGCCCATCAGCAGCCAGCCATCCACAGTGAAAACACTTCCTGGCCACTGCTTGCTAAAATACAGCCCTAAGTCCTGTCATTGGTACCTGCATAAAATATTCCAGCTGTGCAGTTCCATCTCCAGCAACTCAGCCCACTGTTAAAATGTGTGTTACCCAAGGGAGCCTGAGCTGCTGTGACAATGGAGAGCTCTGGAGGGCTGCCCTTTGTCACTCTCCCCCACACAAACCCTCTGCAGTCAAGTCCACGGGGTGTATTTGCACCCTGGCTGCAGAGAATTATGAGAGCAGGACCATGAGCAGCACCTTGTGAAATCCCAGTGAGCACCTCCACTGGGACACTGCTCTCTTAGATATAATTACCTTCTGAGGTCTGTCCATCAGCTGATTTCTGAGCCTTTTGGTAGGGATTTGTAATGCTTTATGTGCAGAAATGCTGGCTTTTTTCAGCAGAATGTTATCCATTATCAAATGAAATGCCTTGCAGTGTCAAGCTTGGCAATGCTGTTTGCTTTTATCAGTCAAATGCATCTCAAAGAAAAGGCAATATCAAGTTCAACAGAAATACTGCTCTGTGCTCATTTGCCTATACATACAGAAAAAGCAATCAATCTGAAAAACCTTGGCAAATAAGAAAATATATTCAGTTATTTAAATTTTCAAAGAAAAATCTTTTGTTCATCCAGTTTGCAATGTACCTGAAAACAGAAAGGTTTTTTCTCCTTCCTGATATTCAGCAACTCCTATAAAGTCTGAGACAGCCAATTTCACTCTCAAGCCATTTAAAGCAGATGGATTGTAGCCATGCACAAAACTCTCTAATGAATAAGTAAAACTACAGTTACTTATTATATTATATAATAGCCATTTGTAAAGAACTGATCATTGAAGCAGCTGAAGTTTTCAGCTTCTCCCTGCCTTGCTTTATTTAATTGCCTTTGTCTGCCTGGGTTTTGCTGGGCATTTACTGCCATCCAGTGCTTCTCTGAGATATGACTCCACCATCCACTATTGAGAGCTAACACAAAGCAAGAGTATTTGGCTCTTAAGGCACTCACTGACCTCATTTGGAGAAGTGCTACAGGTATTTTACAGCAATGAGCCATGGCTGTGCTGCAGCAGTGCCTGAAATGCTGTACCTGACTGTGCTGGCAGCTTCATCCTGGTGGGACTGGGCTACCAAGCCCTGCAGTCACACCCTGCCTGCCCCACATCCAAGGGGGCTGATTTGAGCTCCTGTTCCACAGCTGTCAAAGAGAAAATGTTTCATGATAAGAAATGTAAATAAAGGTTTGCTGTGTTTTTAAGATATTCATCTTCCATGATTTTTTTTAATTCGCCGCATACAATTTGCTTTTGTGTTTTGCAGTCTGCAAGTACTCAGTGTTCACTGCTTCTGCTTGCCTGAGAGATAAAGCTCCATACTTGAAAAGCATTCATCTTACTGGTTTGCTGGTTTTTTGTTTTGTTTTGGTTTGGTTTGGTTTTGTTTTATTTTTTGGACCAAACCCACACTTCACACTTCAAGAGCTGCTCATGTTTATGAAATGCATAAGAAGGTTAAAAGAGTAAAGATTTTAATTATACAATATCTATTTTTTTCATATTTTCATGAAATGTTGAAAGACATTCACAATGAACAATCCATGAAGCAAAACACCCAATGCTACTACAATATTATAGTGCTTTTAATAAGACAGAATGTCTTAATTCCACAAGGAATAAATTGTGCCAGGCTTTGGAAAGGCCAAAACAATTACTTCAGATCTCATGGGGAGAGAGAGAGAGAAAGGACAGACCAAGTGCAACAAGAAGTTTAGGGTAGTGAGGGAGGGAGTCAGACTCAACCTTGATCCTGACCAAGTTACTCAGACCATGGTTTGGAAGCTCTGTGCACACTTGTTTTGGTTGGGTAAGAGATACCTAAATAGTTTTATGTATCCAGCCATTGTATTTGTACCTGCTAGTGGCACTTCCCTTGCTGCAATAAGATAATGCATTGTGGTAAAAACCTACTTAGGATGAAATGTGTGTTTGTTTATTTAAACTGATTTCTGTTTTGCTTTGTATGGTGATTTAAGAAAGCCAAATTTGTAGTCTACAAATTAACCACTATTTTTATTGTGAGAGATCAAACACTGGAAAGACTGCCCTGAGGGGCTCTAGGGTGTCCACCCGTGGCTGACTGGACGTGGTCCTGAGCACCTTGCTGAGACTGGCCCTATTCTGAGCAGGGGATGGACTAGATGGTCTTCTGAGACACTTCCAGCTTCAGCAAGTTGGTTTTGTGTGGTACAATGCATAGCTTTGTCCTGAAACAAAATGTTAGATAGACACAGGAAAAAGTTGTACACAACAATAAAATTATAGCCAAACACTTTAATTATGGTCATGAGTTAACCACCTTTCACTTTCCAGTAAGATAATGAATCTCTAATGACACAGAAACTCATAATAGCATTCATAAATATCACACAAATAGATTTCCTACATGTAAAAATGTTCAAGCACATGCTTAAGTATTGAAATAAGCCTACTGTGATCAGTACTCAGGTTTAGACTAAGCATGTGTTAGATGAACACACAAACTTTACATCTTTTAACACATTCATTGCTCTGGTATCTGTATTCCAGACCACAGAGCTGGGTAGTAAAGGGCAAAAGGAAAGTTATATGTACTAGAAGTTGATGTGTGTCCAGGCAAGATAGAAGTGAACTGGGAAAATGAGAGCCCAAAAAAGGAAAAAGCTGACCCAGAAAACACTTTGAGATACAACCATAATTTCCCCATGTAAAACTTCTAGCACAAGCAGCTGAGCTGCTCCACATATCCCAGCTGAGTTTGGCCTCAGAATGGAAACACAGGGGAATTTTTTCTTTTACAGCTATGTTTAACCAGGAAAGTTGGCATATGGAAAGCCTCTCAGCTATCCTGATCACCTTTCCTTGCCTGGCACAGCAGCCCAGTGGTCACCCCATCCCCAGGAGCACAGGTCTCAGGAGGCACCAAAGCCTTCATCTCCCCTTTCCATAAATCCCCCCTACATATACACATCCATCCCCCAACTTTCCCCTTCTCCTTGAGTAGAATCAAAAAGCCTCCACAAAGCTCAATGGCACAATAGGAAAAGAGGTGGTGGGTTTAAACTAGAGGAGGATAGATTTAAACTACAAATAATGAAGAAATGTTCTATGATGAGAGTGGTGAAGCACTGGTACAGGTTTCCCAGAGGGGTAGTGGGAAGATATCATCCCTGGAGATACTCTAGGCCATGTTGGATGGGGCTCTAAGCAACTTGCTCTAGTTGCAGGTGTCATTGCAGGAAGGTTGGACTAGATGGTATTTAAAGGTCCCTTCCAGCCCAAATTACTCCATGAATCTGTGATTCTCTGATGGGAACACTCAGATCACCACACACACCTGAGCAGAGATGCTGTGCTGCACCTGAATGTTCTTTCCTGAACTGCTGCCCCACTGCAGAAGGAGGCTATAAGGAACTGAGGAACTGCTCAGTACAGTGTTTCAGTATTGGATTTTGTGCTGCTGTGTTACATTTTATTTTAAGATAATAGTAACTAAAAATCTTTGCCTCAATTTATCTCTGAGATTTAATTTCAACTGAACTTTACAAAAATTATTTTCCTCTTTATCATTGTTTTTAATTCTGTGTTTCTTATATAGCTATGATTCGAAGAGGTTTAATTGGACTCACTTGGCTTTATAATAGATTCCAAATCCAAATACTTTTATACCCTTCAGATGCCTACACAGTGATGACATGGAAATGCTGATCTAATGGATCAAAACTAAACCTGTCCCACAGACTCCCACCCTAATCTAAAGGCAAACACCAAAAATAATAAAAAAATTCAGCCAGGATTTTGCTGAAAATCTGTATAGGAGACCTGAACCCTGGGGGTGTGGGGGGATAGAGTGTAAGAAAATAAAGATGGTGCAGAAGGCAGTCTCACACCTGAGGAGTTGCAGCTGTACCGATCACCAAAGATTAGGAACAGGCTGCCCTTAATAGGCCACAGCTGTGCCCAATAAGGATGAGTGCTACAAAAGAGTGGGTTAGCTGGGTGAGGAGAGAATTGGAGTTGGTTGGCTGTGCTGTGGAGAAGAAGGAGTCAGTGCTGTGAGGAAGTGACCATGAGAAATCACCAAGAAGGTACGGAACTTTTGGAAAAAGATAGTAACATGGGGGAGTAAACTGTCTTTTTTAATCTTTACTGGGAAACAAAGCAACTTATTATTGAAACTTTTATAATTACCTATTATGCCTTTAAAAAAATCTCAGACACCAAGAAATTGTTTGAGTTTTGTGGTGCATAAGTATAGGAGTGAGTGTTGTTTGTTGGACTCACTTTTTTAAAAGGAAAGTTAGTCTGATCCTATGGCTGGACCCACCAGCAGCTTTACCACCCATGTGAGCCCCTGTATATCAAAATAATGCTCTTAATTTTAGCCTGGCCACAGCTTGTCCAAAATGGGAGTGTTGAGATCCAAATGAACTGTGATATTGCTTTACCCATGGCTCTAAATGAAAAACTGCTAGTTTTAAAGTTTATTTTAAAGTCTTTATCTATTTTAAAACTTGTAACATACAGAATGCTGAAAGCATAACAAAACACAAAAAAAACCAGGTTGGCTTTTGAAGTGTTGAAGGAACGGGTATGTTTTCTCCAACAAGTGTCTTAAAATTGGTAACAGATGCTACTTTGCCCTTGTTGTCAGTAATAATTTTACAAGATCATTTCATCCTCCATTTCCTCAAAGTTTCATCTAACCAGGTGCCTGCATTGCCAGTGTCTCGGCTCCCTATTTCACCATGCCTTAGTCTGTTACTCATATTCTGAGGTTTGTCACAGTGTGTCACCTACCTGTTTTTATGCTTTACTACCTCTGAAGAACCCTTGACCTTCTAAACCTCCTGACCTGAAAATATTTAAAGGCTACAAGGCCATCCCATCAACATCCCTCCTGCGCTGCAAGACTCAGTTTCTTCAGGAGAGCCTCATGACATTCAAAGTTTAATTTCTCTTTGGTTTATGCTTTCTTCATGCTTTTAGAAACTCTGTGAATCATGAGAATGCCTCTCCCCACGTTTTTAATTTTGTTTCTGGATCTGAAATGAGCATAAATATGTGATGGATGCTCCAGAGCCTTGGCAGACCTGGGCACTAAAACAAGTGAAGGAAAGGGAAAGAAAACTTGATTTGAGTTTAGCTGTGAAGAACATCTGCCTGATTGCACCCAGAAATCTCTTTAGTCATTTCACAGTGCCTGATTTGGCAGAAATCTCAGCAAACCTAAGACATCAATTGGGTCCTGTCTAATGTGAGAGCAATCTGGGAGTCAACACAGTTCTAAAGACAACACAGCACAGGTAAATGCACCACATAGAAAGTGGTGGGTTGTTTGACTCTCAGTTTTCAAGATGGGAATTTGGTGCCATTACAAAAATGTTTGCAATGCTCCAGCAGGAGCTTTCTATCAAAAGAAGGCTTTGATTCAGCATTGCTGTGGGTAAATGATGGATGTAGTTACACCAAAGAGAGGATCCTCAGGCTCCCAGGCCTTCATGTGCTCCCAGGAGGCTGATGAGAATCTGTAAGAAGCTGGGTTGAGAGAAAGCAAAGTAGGTTGCTGTCTAATTGGCATTTCTTCCCCAGGATTTTTGTCTGTGAGTTAGCTAAGCCTGAAGATTAATGTTACAGGGGAAAATGAGCACAAAGGGAATCTAAACTCATGGCCCCAAGGACTGCAGCTTCAGGAACGGGTATGAAATGTAGATTGCAGCTTGAAACCAAAACATCAAGATTGCTTCAAATGACATGGTGTTTTTGAACACTTTGTTCAGATTTTTGTGTGCTCATGTGAATATTCCAACCTGCATCAGGCCAAGCAACAAATGTTGAAGAACTCATGTTCCCCCTGGGATATAAAACCTAATATGTACTTGGCAGTAGAAAACAAACAATCTGCGGTAGCTTAGAGGCTTAATTAAAGGGCAGCTATACCTGTGGCAAAAACTAGCAAACATTGACTTTTCAATGGTTTCTGTGAGCAATTCAAAGGAAAAAGAAACAACCAAAATTCAAACCTACTTGATTTGACAGTGTAAAGAGAAAAGTAATTCTGAAGAGCAGGTGGGCTTTGGGAACACAACCTTTACTGATGGAAGCCTTGGAGATAAACACAACTTAGACAAGTGCTTAAGTGATGCACAGGATAGAAGAAGTTACCTTAACAAGATGTATTTTATAGAGCTGTGTGTTTTTACTACCACCTTGCAACTAAGAACTCATGAAAAAGAGAAGTGCTTCTGAAATGGTGGAAACAAAATGTATTGCCACCTCTGGGTAGAACAGCCAAAGGATCTGAGGCAGTCCCTCAGCTCCTGCTGTGCAGGGATGCAGCTGAACACCACGTGGGAAATGCAGTGAAGCCCAGCAGAGATCAGTGGCAGGGTTTTAAAGAAATTACACTAAAAACTGCAGAGTTTAAGCTTCTTTTAAAGGAACGTTTGCTGTGAACCTTTGAAGAAAGACCCTCACTTGCTCTAAGCCGGGCTCACAAGTGAAATGAAAGCTGTCCTTGCAGTGCTATTCAGCTGTCCTCAATGCACTTTCCAGCAAGAAGCCATTAATAGCCTCCAACAGGAGAGCAGATGAACAGGAAACTGTTTCTGTGAAACTCTCCTCCTTGCTGCTGCTCTAAAACACACTCTAAGGCTCATTCCATTTGTGTGAGTGGTTTCTAAACAGCCCACTTATTTAAAACTCCATTTTTGCTGGGCTAAATTTCCCTCCTATAAAGAGAGCTAGGGTGACATTTATGGTAGCGCCACAGCCAGAGACTCCTGCAAGCACAGAGCTCCTTCCTGCTGCATTCTGGCTCCACAGATGCATTACCAGGGAGAAAATGCAATAGCAAATCCTTTCAGTCTTGTTCATCTGTTAGTCAGAGGGAAGCTGGTTAATTTGGTAACAGGAAGTCTTTCCTCACTGAAAAAAACATCACAGGCAATAAATAACCATTCAGTGGGTTTTTGTTTGTTCTCTTCATTGCTCTGTGACTCTGACAAAAGATAATTTATCTGGCATTACATTTAAATGAAGAAAAACATATATATATTCATTAATACAGAAATCATATGGGGAAAACTGAAGATATTTGCAAAGAAAGGTCGTAATGGAAAATAAAACACACACAATTTATAACTGACTTTAATCCTTTTTCTCCTTTCTTTTGGACAAGCTCATTACAGAAGGAGAACTGAATTTCTGCAGTAGCTGCCTTTGCTCACAGGCCTCTGATGAGCAATCAGCCCTGTGCACTGAAGCATGAACCCTATATGTGTACAGAAATTCATAGTTCAACAAATTCCCCAGATCAACTTGGAGATGGAATAACAACAGAATTAGATGTGTTATTAGAGATAGTGACCCACACTTTCATTTTTCTCCTTTCATTTACCTTTCCATTTGCCTGCATCCAAAATGACAAGCTGAGTCTGCCTTCACTCAGTCCCTTCTGTGATGAATTGTTTGATAAAACAATTTCTGCAGGCCAGAAATATTATAGTTTTCTTTTTAATTTTGATGTTGATTTTCTTGCATTGCTATTCACATGGAAGCCACAATGGATGGAGGAGATAAAGGAAAATGTCACATTGTGCAGGCTTGGAATTAAAATAAAGTTCTTGCATCACAGTTTTTTTCATGGAGCAAAATGCATTTCTTCTACTTTTCTAAGAGGGATTACTCAGTGAGTTCATCTTTGTCAGTAAAAGCAGCAACAAGTTTGGAGTGGAATAGGTTCAACAATTTTGGTATCTCTTGTTGTCTACAAAGTAAACTTCTTATCTGAATGTACTCCCTCCACATGAGCCTGCCACTGTGCCCCTGGCTATGGCAATTTCCAAATGGCAGCTCCAGAGCCTCTGTGGTGCCTGAGCCACTGCAATGGGCATCTCCATGACACCAACAATTTGCTTCATGGAGATGCCCATTGCAATCTGGTTTTGGGAGCCATAATCCTGATACCTCTGGCTCATCAGGGTCATCAGCAGCCTGCTGCAGTAGGCAGATACTGATATAAAGTTATAAGGATATAATAAAGGTTCAGCATTTTTTGGGTACCTTTGCTCACCTTCATCAAACCAAGTATTATATAAAAATAATACACATACTCTATTATATGTGTATATGTATACAATAAGGAAAGGGTGGCAGTCTCAATTTTGGATTTACTTCAAGGACCTCTCCTACAGAGGGTGGACCAAGGAGCAAGTGTTGCACTATCAAAGCATGGCTGGGCCTTGATGACACCAGTGTTTTTCAGAAACATGCTGCCCAGCTCCCAGCTTCTCAGAGCCTGTTTTTTGGAGAGGGACTTCTCCCCACACATCACATGCTGCCACAGGCTGTCAGCACTGTTTGTGAATCAACAAGTAACACAGTTACCCCCAGGTAAAGGGAAGAAGGTCACACAAAAATATCATAAAATCAATACCTCACTTTTTCTAAATTTAATTTATTTTACAATTCATTGTCGCTGGAATCAGTGGCAGCCAGGTGCTGAGACAAGAGTATTTCCTGTTGTGCCTCCTGCCATGGAAAGGCTGCTGTAAGCACCAGCCTCTTGTCTCTGAAATTGGAGTTCCATCACTTGTTGAGTCACTCAGGATATAACAAGTTCTACATTTCCAGAAGTGAAAAAGAATTTGGCCTTGAACAGCAGGTGATATTTTTGTATTTCAGCTTAAACTCTTTTCTTAACAAGGAAAGGAGAGGCTTTTAATTTTCTGGGAGCCTTATAAAAATAGTCACAGTAACTTTACTTTGATAACTCCTGTCTGTCATATCTGGGACTTCAGACTCCTCTTGCCTCATACAAGTGCTAAACCAAAGGAGCATCAGCGACACCAGCAGCACAGAGTCTGCCATTTCACCTATTTAATTATTTTATCTGAGCTCTTCCCCTCCTCTGCCAGCTGGCCAATATTTTTAAGATTTTCAGTCACTAAAATATCTTTTAGAGCATATTTCATTAAGTGGGAGACTTTGGAGTCATACCCTTGATGTGTAACTTTAATGAGGACAAATATTTGATGACCCAGTGTGCAAGGGGGTGGCACTGCAGGGTAACCCTCTCCCTGGATCACACCTTGCCACTGGCCAAGGGGTGATGTCTGTCACTTGCCTGTGTCAACTGTGCCTCTCTGGCATGGCATCCAGGGTCCTCTGTCTCCACACAAGACCTGCCAGCTGGGTGGCAGCATGACTGCCTCTGAGGACCTGAGAACCCAGAAAGTTTGGGAACCAAGTTAACTTTGGATTTTCCTTCCCTGGTAACACCTCAGCAGGACCAGATCCCTCACAGAGCACAATTCTGATGTGACACCAGTGCTGGAGGATGCCCCTGAAGGTATTTTAATTAGTTCAGGCTGGCTTATTCTGCCATAGTGGTTCACAAAGGCCCCACAGCTTCATCATCTCAGAGCTCTGAGCTGATGTCTTTGATAGCAGCTTGCATCAGATCTGTTTGCCATTAAATCATTAGCAGCCCATAAAAAATGAAAATAAATCAGGCTACTATTCCCCAGACTTTGGTCATTTCCTAATCTCATGTAACACATGAAAATAGCTATGCTAATGATATTGTTATGAATTTGGTTTTCTTGCTCATCATTACAATTTTAAAGTGGCTTAAATGGACTAGTAATCACCATAGCAACAAAGCAGCACTCAGGGGGACTACTATCAAGAGAATTTGATGTCTTAAAAGGGTATGTGGGGTTTTTTACATCTTTTCAATGAAATCTGGAGGTTTTTTCTGACTTTGAACCAGATAACAGACCTGAAACAACTAGGAAGAAAATATGCACATTCTCATAATAGCACTGAATATCCCCAAATCTACACTTGTTATTTATTGATGCAAAGTTTAGGGGGCATGAATAGGGAAGCAAGTAGGAATTAGTCCACCAGGGAGGATTTAAGCATGTGTTGGGATAAAAAATGCATTCCAGTTGCAAAAAGACAGTGTTGTACCTGGGGAAGCAAATAACTGAGGTCTGCAGGAAGATCACAGTGTCTTGCTGTGCCTCAGCCTTCAGAGACTTTTTTATAATAACCTCTCCTGCTTCTACCTCCTCCTTCCATTGCTAAACATTCAAAGACTCTTAAAATTACTTGTCACAGTATACAGCACAGTCTAACATGGTTACTTCAGTTGTTCCTTAGATACTGACAGCAACAGCTAATTATATTAGAGATGAGATATAATTTTTTTTTAATGTTTGCTACTGCCTGGCTAAAAATGTTTAGATCAATAATGACATTATCTGTTGTCTCTTTCCTATCTTTGCCCGTTTTCTGGAAGATATGATGTGTTTCGGGAAAAAGCAAATTGAATCAGAGTTATAACAAAATTATTACTGTATTTTTTTAAAATATTGACTCAGATCTGCATATACGTCTGACAAACTATAGGAATTAAATACCAATATTGCCGGATGGAGCGTGCCTGGGCTCGTCTGGGCCTTGCTGCTTGACCAGAGACGGCCACTGTGGTGTTTCACCTCAGAGCCACCTTTGGCTGGCTGGCTGCTGCAGCTGGCGCTTGGGACAAGTGCAGGCATGCAGGAGCTCAGGTTTACCTCTGGCAGAAAGGATTCAAGGTGAGGTGAAGGAAAAGGAGTCGGGTTCTGCTGGAGGGTTTTAATCCAGAGCTTTATTCCTGGCACACAGGCCTCTGAATCCAGCAACAGCTCCAACAGAACTCCTGAACCCCATGGTTGCTGTGTCTTTTAACCTTAGGGACAGGGGGAGGGAAGGGGTAGGGATCCCACCAACCAGGTAAGGTGGGGGAGTCTCAGGGGACAAATGGCTCCTGGATGGCCCAATGTCCCCAGGGCTGAGAGGCATCTTGTGAACTTCGCCAATCACAGATGGCCTTGCTGGCCTACCGAGATTGACGGCCAGCAGTCAGCAGGGGGCAGGGGAGGGGAAGGGAGAGGTTATTGGCACACCTGGGGAAAGAACCGGGATGACTGAGACAGGCTACTACATCACACTGCAACAAACCCCCTCAGTAAAAGCCCCTTCTGCAAAAATCAACCCACCTGCAGCTGAGGCTGGAGTGCTGGAATGTTCCATGCACCCTAAACCAGTGCATGGCAGCAGGACTGGATACAGGAAGGAAGCCAGAGGCCAGTTTCTGCTTGAGGAGATATTTACCCTTACCTTGTTTTGCTCTTCCTCCCTAGAATGCCTGACATCAGTAACCGGGCAATGTAGACAGCAGGTACAGGCAATACAGCTGCCTGTGTGCAGGCCTCATTTAGCAGCCTTAGGGAACAGAGTTTGCCATGCACAGCTCCCTCCAGCCCTGTAAAACCCAGTGGTTTCTGCTCAGGAGGGGCTGCCCCTTGATGTGTCACAGAGCTCAGGAGCCATGTCCTGCCAGCCAGAGCACCAGGGGTGCCCTGTGGGGCTCAGAGCCCAGGAGAGAGCTGTGGGTGAGGGAGGCTGGGGAAGCAGTGGGGAGCTACCCCAGCCACGCTGGCCAGCCCCTGGGGCAACAGAAATTGCACTCTTGAGGGTAAAGACATTTTCCAAGCTATTTTCCACCTGTTCTCCTTGTTGGAGCCTAAGGAACCAGCACATATCCAGCAGGAGCTGAGGCCTCTCCACCCCTCTCCTGCCTACATCTGCCAGACTCCTGTGTTTGGGGGTTGTGGGATAACATTCACTTCAGCCTTTAGTCTCCACCTTGGTACAAAACCTTTCCAGTATTACAGAGCACTTGGATTAACAACATTGCTTCTTGTGACGGTGTTCACAGGGGTCCAAGGAAGAGGGAAGAGATGAGGATCTGACTCCATGTTTCAGAAGGCTTGATTCATTATTTTATGATATATATTACATTAAAACTATACTAAAAAAATAGAAGAAAGGATTTCATCAGAAGGCTAGCTAAGAATAGAAAAAGAAAGAACGATAACAAAAGCTTGTGTCTCAGATTGTCAAGCCAGCTGACTGTGATTGGCCCTTAATTAGAAACAACCACATGAGACCAATCACAGATGCACCTGTTGCATTCCACAGCAGCAGATAACCATTGTTTACATTTTGTTCTTGAGGCCTCTCAGCTTCTCAGGAGGAAAAATCCTAAGGAAAGGATTTTTCATAAAATATCATGGCTACAGCTTCTCTTCTTGGAATGGGCAGAGTTTTCTTCTTATAAAGGACTTAAGTGCCTGCCAAAACTTGCATCTCAATGCCACTGCAATCACTGGGCACAGGGACCTTCTCCAAGACCTGCACAGTCATCTGTAGCCAGATACTATTTTCACCTCATTGCTGATGTGCAAGTCGAACCTGCCAAGGAGATCTAAAGCAGCACACCGAACTCCAAGTTCCTTCCCTTCATTTTTAAATACTTGCAGAGGGAATCAGCCTAGGGCTCAGGGAGGATGCAGGCTGTCTTCAGCTATGAGCTGAATGGTCTCCACCAGGAGAGCTCACAAGAAAACACATTGTTAAAAAACCCACCCTAGAGGCCTCAGAGGTGCCCAGGTGAGCAATATTGTGAGTGATGGAGACCTCCAGCTTCAGCACAGTGCAATCCTTGTGCCCCATGGGAATGAGCAGCTCTTCCCCATTCTGTGCCCAGAACATGTCACCCCACAGCTCAGCAGGCTCTGCATGTTGCCCACCACAGCAGACAACAGTGCCTCTGCTTATTAAAAACACAAAATTAGACAGACCACAATGTTGCTTTTACTGAAGAGAGCATCAAAACCAACATCTGATAAGTATGCTTCATTTCTCACAGGGGCTTCCCTTCAAATTGGTTAGAAACCTCATTCAGCAGCTGTATGTCACGAAAAAACTAACAAAGGGAAAGGACATTTAAATTACCTCAACCACATCAATATTAAGAGCAAATGGAGACCAAGGGTCCCCTGAGCCCAGACTGACTTGGCATAGAAATCCCCCTGGCTCTGACAGCCACATTTCGGATCTGCAGGCTTAAGCCCCAAAAGGAGATCCTGGGTAGTTCCTCCACTTCAGGAGCTATACAAACCAGTATGGAACCAGACAGAAAATTGATCTAATAGAAGAGGATAAAAGACATGGGACAGGGGAGACACTCCTCATAATGGTGTCCCTCTCTCTTCACCATGGCTGCTCTCAGGATTTTGACACAAGGAGAGTCTTCTCCTGTCAGGTGCTCAAGTCTTTGTTCATTGACTCATCCACCCCTGAGCAACCTGATGCAATCACCAAAATAACACTCCTGAAAGCAGGAGAAAAGTGTCTCTCATTAGGGCTTTCTTGGCAGTAACAAAGAAACCCAACACCATAACTCCTAAAAACAAGAACAAAACAAAAAAAAGCTGAAACCTGGCATCTATATTTTGGTAATATATTCCCCACCAAAAATGTTAGCAGCAAGGAGGATTAAAATACAGCGTTATAAAGTATTTCAGTCATAGAATAACATAAATAGCTTATAAAGTGTGATGTGTTTCCATGTGGGGCTAACAGATCAGGTTCCCAGGGCTGTCACAGGAACCCCTCAGCCTCAGCAGCACTGAGAGAAAAGCCAACCAACATTCCCCACCCTGCTCTGGTGTTGGTGGGCTCCACAGCTCGGGCAGCTCATGCTCTCAAAAAGCAAGGGGACAAAATCATAAAGACAGAGATAAATACAGCAGATGCTGGGATCTCTGCAAGAATGCAGATCTGGGGGTGTTTAAATGCAAGGTAGAATTCTTTACAGGCTGAGGATATGGGGAGTAACAGGAGCAGGACATCCCCCATCTAATGTAAGTTAGTCTTATCTCGGTTTTAAAAATAGCAAGTGTTAGCAACTGTGTACACCTGCAAAATATTTATATTCAGGCATTTGTGGACTGGGATCTGGGAAGCCTGAGCTTTCTCCCAGTAGCCACTGCTGCTGCTACAACCCACAGCACATCTTACAACTTAAAGATGAGATTTTTTGCAAAGATACAGGATAGCAGCAGGTTTTTTACATGGCTTAACAACCCAGTCCTGTATCTACCTGCATTTTATACCACCTCAGCAGTGCCACCACCCACCAAGCCACACAGTGGCACTCGGCCCCTGTGGGAGCATGATGTGGCAGGAGGCAGCTTTGGGAGCTGCAGTGGGAAGGGATGGGCTGGGTGGGCAGCAGGAGCAGGCTGGGTGGGGCTAAAGGTCTGGAAAAAAGTGGGCTAAGCTTTGCCAGTCTTCATGTGAATGTATCTGCTGTGCACAGAGAGGTTTTTTCAGTGCACACAGCTACATGTCCACAGGCATATGCAGAAAGAAGGTAAAACTGAAGAGTAACATGGGCTAAAAATGTAAATTAAATCAAAACCTTTTTAAATTTAAATTTAACATTGTCCAAGGTCCTTATTCATGGTTTTTAGAATGAAAACATGCCACACATCAGACCACATGCCCTCTGCTTCTTCTGCATGGAGGCTGTGAACAGCCATCCCCTCCTTGCTCCTGCTTCCAAGAGGGATGAGTCTAACCCAGCACAGCCCCTGAGACAACATGCTCAAACAAAAAAGCCCACGACCTCTCCTGGCTGTATTTCCTGCCTCCTCTCTACCCATCCCTGCTCTTATTGCAATGACCCCAAAAATTTGATGAGCAACAGCCACCCCTACACCTGGGGTTTTTTTTTGTTTTTGCCAGCCCTATTTGAAGTTTTGAGGGAAGGAGCTGGGCAAAAGTCGGTGCTTGAAGGAAGTGGATTTAGCAGATTAAACACACCTCTAACAACAGCATTCCAACTCTTTAAATATTTGCACAGTCAAATGCAGATTGCACACATGGACATTTTAGCTCAGTTTCTTTGCATTATCCTTTATTACTATATGCTCAGGATTAGCCCTTAACATTTATCCAAGTTATATTCAAAAGTTACCTCTGAAATCTGATGGACATTGCAAACCTGACAAGGGGAACACAGAGGTATTTGTATGTTAGATCCCTTATGGCCACCAAGACCATTTCTGGGCTGCAGATCCAGGGCAGCCTGTAACACCTCCTGTGCTTTCTGGAAAGGTGGATAATGCACTGTTCTTCTCACTGCTCTCATCCTGTGCTGGGCTCCTGCCCTTTCAGGAAGGTTTGGTGAGCCCCAGAATAGGCATGAGATAGGAAGCAGGAGGCAGGGAGCTCAGTTTGGCATGAAACCATAGGCATCTTAAAATGTTTGCTTGAGCAGAGCTCAGGTTTTTCAAGGTGTTTACCCAGCTGGACATGGAGCCTGGCACTCCTGTAGAAGCAAGTGTTGACAGGCTCCTGTCATCTCCCAGCCAGGAGATGACAGCTTCACTAAGCTGTCCACATTGTCAGGAATATAAAACAATAAAATTTCTCATAGAAATAAATCTTAATAGAAATAAAAAGTAGAAATAAATCTTAAGCAGGAGTTAATAAAGCAGCAAGTTTAAGATGTTTGCTGAGGTTTAGAGGATTTTGTGTTTATTTTCCCGAGAAGTCCCCAAATACAACTGGGATTTGCCACCTTGCATGATGACCATAATGGTCGTATTTGAAAATGTTTGTATTACAGCAATGCAGTAAAGCTAGATTTTTAATATAGACATTCTTTATACACTTTTTGGCATATTTAAATGAAGAGTCTCAACATATTTGTACAGCCTTGAAGACAGTATCTCCCCTTTTTCCAAAAGCCTTCCTGAACCCTGCTCAGCCACAGATGGTGTGAGGAGCACCCACAATCATCACAAGTCCAGTTTTGGACTCAAAGCTGCCTCTCCCTCACATCCCATCTGTCTTCCCCTCACCATCTCAGCCCTGCATCACAGGTGAAGTTCAGGGCTTAGTTGTGCTTTGCTTTCCTTGGAAAGTGCCCAGAGCCACTCATCTTGCAGAAGGATTTGAGCACAGACCCAGCTGCCCCCACTCCATGAGGTGTGCATCAGGGCTGCTATTTTGGTCAGTCACAGGGGTCAACACCCCAAGAGAGCAATGTAAAGTTCCCTCCATGAGCAGGAAAAGGGCTTTTTAAGGCATCTCCCCTGCCAGGAGAGTGCTGGGAGTAATGATGACATCCTGTGTAGCTTTGGAAACTTCTAGAGCATGTCCACTAACCAACACCAACACACTTCCTGCAGGCATCCCAAATGCAGGGCATGGCAAGAAAAACACATCTGAAACACAGGAAAGCCTTGCATTATGAGATTAAAGAAAGGTAAATATACACATTCACACTTCATGAGAAATGTCCAGTGGAAGCAGGTGTTAGCTCACACTCCCAGGACCCATCAACAGATTTTTCCCAAATACCATCTAGAAGATTTAATCCTTTTTACTTTTTTTTTTTTCTTTTAAGGGCTTCTTGTCACCCCAAATATTTCTTGTATAGATCCCCTTTCTACAAATACATAACTTGCATGATATTTTTAAGGATTGTAAATTCAGAATCAACTCATGACTCTTATTCCTGCTGTGTGCCTGGTTAGTATTTGTGACTGGCCAAAGACATTTCTGGGCAGGGGCAACATTTTTTCATGAAGCAAAAACAACACTGAATATAGTTGCTTTGTTCACAGACTTTATACCAGAAATCCTTCCCAAATACTCATCTGACATCTAAACAACCTAGGGAGAGAGGATTTGCAGAATTTCTTACTGACTTAGCCACAATGGGTTAAAACCTCATACCCTGTGCTCAAAAGATTGGCATGGAGATGCCTCAGCAAATAGCTTAGGCTCAAACATTCCTTCCCAAACACCATTTTGCAGCAGGCAAAATCATCTATATCTACATTTGCTCCTCTGCAGATAAATGTTTTGCTCAACCAATGCTTGTCCCTGTAAAACTGGCTTTTTCAAGAAGAGATTGTTTGCTTTAAAGAACTCACTCCACAAGTTAAAGAAGCATCTTCTTTCCCAGTCATGTAGATGATCAGGAGCAAAGACACAACAAATTAGCTTGAGGAAATGGAAGCCACTGAGTAATCCAAACCAGCAGATATAGCAATTTAGCTCCAATTTACACAAAATGGAAGATCTAAGAGGTGAAGGCAGCTTTAGTGAACTTGTGGCATGATCACTGGGACATGGTCCATCAGTATCTCTAAATAATCAGAACTGAAATAACAGTTATTTTTGTGAGAGGAAGAAAACTGGAACAATGCTGAAGGAGAAAAACAAAGGTCAGAGGAACCAGTGGAAAAGTTCTCAATTCAAAACTGTCACAGAAAAGGAGAAATTTGGGAAATTTAGGAATGAAAAAAGAGCAACTTTTATCAATATCTGGTGTGGAATAGGGAAGGATAGTGAAAAAGGAAAGCTGAAGGAAATCATTATCCATATGCAACTATATGTCACAGAAATTGGCAAAGATGGACAGAACTTCAGTAGAGAATACAAAAGCAGAAATTTTGGCTAATGCACATCTCAACTAGGCTTTGCAGCTTTCAAGGTAAAGTGCCAGCTATTTAAAGACAGAAAAAGGTATTTATCTACCCCTCATCTCTTTGCTTCCCAGTCAAAGCCAACTTGACTAAATACAGCATCAGTTCAAGCTAAATCTAGTATTAAAGACATGCTCATAACTACATCCTTCAGGCACTGCAATACGCCCACCTAACTTCTGGAGCATCTACAAATCAGTGAGGACACTGCTGCAAGGGACTGATCCCTTTGCAATATCCCAACCTCTCTAAGACAAAAAAATCAACTTTTTACATCTTCTGTATTTCTCATGTTTGAAATAAAAATATTCAAAAAGTCTAACATGAGCCAATAATTAATGCACTAAACACTTAGCCTAACCTAAAACTAAGGAGAGCAATTTAGTGGATCCAAGGATTCAGCAGAAGAACTCAGACTTAACTTGAAAAT
This sequence comes from Ammospiza caudacuta, assembly GCF_027887145.1. Lineage (NCBI taxonomy): Eukaryota > Metazoa > Chordata > Aves > Passeriformes > Passerellidae > Ammospiza > Ammospiza caudacuta. Next base: position 62,466,558 of record NC_080597.1, read on the forward strand.
TACTTAAAAGTAACAGCAAAAAACCCCTCAGCTTCTCCAAGCTGAAAGCTGAAACTGCTCTTTATCATTAATCCAGGGCTGCCCAGGGCATGCCTTGCTCAGGTGCACTGAGTCACCGTGTGTGGGTGACACTGCAGAGTGTGGCTGGAAAGCCTTTCTGCAGCAGGAGCTGGAGTTACAGGGACAGCAGGTGAACAGCTCATTCAGCTCCATTCTGTCTTCCATGGGCTGCTGCAGTGACCTTGGCACAGCAAGCACTGTTTTCACACAGACCAAGTCCCCTCACTCATACCATGGTGTCTATAGCCGAAACCAGACTGCCAGGCTCCACACTTTGCTTCCACAAAGCCTCAGGCAGGTGGGATTGAATCCAACCTTTGTGAGTACTGCTGCAGGTGCAACTCACCTTGTACAAACACTTAACAAAGAACACGTTAAACCAGTACAAGAGGAAAGTTAAGCATTCTGTGAACAACTTAAGTATTGTCAGAACATTTAAAATACCAGCCTAAAACACCATTATACCACCAGCTGCATTGCTGCCACCAGGAGAAAACTAAACGTTGAAATAAGGAGAGCAGCACACATTCACGAGTGCAGGATCCATCTCAGACTGATCTACTTCAGCTGAGACAAACACTTGGAGCATTGTAGAGGCAAACAAATGGGCAGGGTGGCTGCTGTGAGCAGGGAGCTGAGGTGACACAGAGGCTGCAGAGCTGCTGCTGCTGATGAGGGAATGCTGCTGCTGAGCACCCTCCCGCACACCCCTGGGATGGATAGGGTTTGTCCCTACCTCCAGTGCCCACCTGCAGCACAGTGGCGTGGAGCTCTGGCTGACAGGAGCTTGAACTCCTCCCAGCACTCTTGTGTCATCCATGCCCTCCTGCAGTGGCATCACAGAAATCACTGCTTGCTATTCCATTCATTAAATTAACCATGTAACTACAAAGGGACTGATGTACTCACAGAAAATACTATCATACACACCAAAATATACATACACTCTCCAATAAAGTAACAGAATTATTTTAAATAAAATTCCAGTTCCTTGGGCTTCAAAAGCAATGACACCCACCCACCTCCCCCCAGAGATGGCTGTGAATCTGCAAAAAGCACTAATTTACTTTGTTCCAAGAAATCAGGTGTAGTTTTGATAGATAAATAACTGAAGTTTGCAAGAAGCATTAGCACAAAGCATTTTTAGGTTTATTTAAATAAAAATTATAATTTATACAAGACTTCTTAAACAAACAAGATTTTCTTAAAAAATGTACAGGGCAAATAATTTCATTATTTCAATTATTCATACAGTATAAGTCTTCTGTCGAACAAAAGTTACACTGATAATGAATTATTTACAATTTCAAAATATAGACTCAAACTTCAGACATAAAAATTTTAACATCCATTATATTTCAATGATTAGTAGAAATTAAACATCTGCCAAAATGTACAGAGTTCAATAAAAACTACCAATGTTTTCAAACAGGTTTAAGTAGCCAAAAATCAGGTACATCCTTTCATCTCTTCACAGTCGGGTAAAATTCCTTTTCTCTTTGTCTGCAGAATGAGGGTAGAGTTTTGCTGCTGGCATCCTGTGTGATGTTGCTACTAATAAATAGCTTGTTTCATTCAATCTTGCCTCAAAAAAGCTACAGTGCACAGAAAGGCATGATTTCATATTTCAGCTTGTTTCTCTTTTGAATTTAAATGGTCAGTGATAAAGAATTAGTCAGTTTTCATCTCCCTTTTTTATTGTCTTTAAAAGGGACTCAAACTAACCAATGAACTTCCAAAGAAGTTAAATCCAATTACACGTGAATGATCCAGACATCCACAGACATGAACAGAATTGCAAATATAAACAGCAGTCAGACAGACAGAATGACAAGAACATCACTTTCAGCTATTTAAAGCACTTTACATTAAGTGTTCCGACCCAGCCCGTTCCTGAAGGGCACCAGGCTGTGCTGCAGAACTAAGCGGGAAGATTGGAATTTGAGGTGGGAGCTGCAGTGTGATCACACAAGCCCAGGATACATTCACTCACTGCCCATCCCCTGCTGCCCTCCAGAGGGTGCAGCAGGAGAGAAAAGCCTCAGTAAACACCCAAAGGTCACCTCCAGCCTCTGAAACCAGGGACACCCCGGGAGGAGCAGCTGTGCAGCAGGGAAACCGGATAACCCAATGTAAAGTGAAATTTGCAAAGTATGTACACACATGTCTGTCAATTATATTACAGCTCTATTAAAAAAAACCAAACAAAGAAATCCAGTCTGTTTTCTCTACACTAGAACCAATGTTGCATTGCAGTTTGCACTAGGTTTGCTGCTTTAAGGATTGCTAACTTTTAAGTTCACACTGTTAAAGCGTGGATTCATTTCAAACATCAGCACATCAGAGTTTATAAGACATTTCTCATTTCTTCATTCAGAAAATGAATTTTAAGAGTGTATTGTACACATGAGGCATTTCAGTCTGGGAAAAGGATAATGCTATCTTTTCTCCCTCTGGGAAGCCTAGGTATGGTTCATTGTCCTGGCACCAGCAGTGTAGATCCTACAGCTCCTCCAGGAACCAGAATCTAGGAGAACCCTGGACACGAGGGTCACCAGTGAAGGGTGGAGGGGGAGGAGGTAATAAGTGCAAGTCAACTGATTTCCTACTGAAACTGCTGTTATGATCAGAGTGAAGGTATAAATTACACTTGAAAAATGATACAAAAATAAGAAAAAGAGCATGCTCTCTGTAAAAAATATAGTTTTCTGTTTCTTCAAAAAAAAAGGATAACCTTAAAACACATCCAAGGGATTTTCTTCTTAAGACAAAATGAATGAATCTGATTAAGATTTATATAACATTAAGCTATTTTAATGCCTATTTTTTAGCTGCACTTGCTATTCAAGGAAGATTCTAGAAAGAAAAGCCAAATTATAATATGTAGCAATTACAAAAAAGATATTAACTGATTTTAAAGTAGTTTTGATGAGAAAGATTTAAGATCAATAATTTTTTCTTAAACACAACCTGAATGTGTAAAGTTATGAAACCATAAACTGTCAAGCTACATCCACTTTAAACGGTGGCAAAATGGATTTCCCACCAGTTCACTTGTATTTGAAGTTTCCAGGCCCTGAGTTACAGCATACCAAAGGTGGTCTTAGAAATGCACCCATTTTTCAGGTCATGTACAGACATGTTCCAGTGCTACTCTAAAGTGAGAACTTGAAAATTGCATTTTAACCATTACAGTGGCTTCTCCCCCATTGCTGCTTACATTTCCACCCAGGGCATACCCCATCAGTGTTTCACTTTACAATACTCAAACAAATTATGACATTCAACACAATTGCTTCATATAAAATTTCTATTAAGTTCTCATATCCTACCTTTTCATGGCCAGACTAAAATAAGGTTTGCAGAGTTTGACCTCCACCTTCTTCATTACTCTTGTACTTATTGACAGACTTCAAGTTAAAACTGTGCTAAGAGTTAAACACCCTTTGGTGTTTGCTACCCCTCTCCCTCCTTCATTTTACCCCTTTCCTTACAAAGAAAGGAAATCCCTGTTAAAAAAAAAAAAAAAAAAAAAAAAAAACAGAGAAAAAAATCCATGAAATTAAGTCTCATTTTACATAAGAATTTGCATCTCCATTGCTTTTTTTTAGGGCCATTCATATAATGTCTGGAGACATCTATACTACTCAACTCAAAAGACACAGCAAAGGAAAAGACACTCAGGAAGGCTTGGCATAACTCCTACTGTGCTTTCATGAAAATGCAAATAAAACCCTAAACCTCTCAGATGGGTGCTATTATATAGAGTATAAAAGCTCTCTAATATTAAAGACAAAGGTCAATATGTGCTTTACTGCTAGACAGGCCTGAGAGAGTTTAGAGGAGTGCAGCCTTCCTGTTTTACCTGGCAGTTGGGTTTAATTGTTATTAAAATTTAGTTCTGCAAGGGGGAAGACAGAAGCACACCAACACTCCTCAAATTATGCTTTGAGAGAACTGGTGCTTTCAGTTGCTATATTATAGCATAATTTTATCACAAGGTAACTCAAGAAAAGAGCCAAATTAAAAAAGATCACATCTGAGTTTAGTTTAATCGTTCCCACCTCAACACAAAAAGCCTTCAAGTCTTTAATGCATTACATACAAACGCTTTGTACATGCAACATGTACAACAGCTGAGCCCTTCTAGGACAAGTACCTATAGAAATATATTTATAAGATGCCTAACATTTTAGGAACAACATTTTGGTGCCCTCTTTTATAAAAAGTATCTGCCTGCCTTCCATCCTCTTGCTTTGGTTAATGAGGAAAGGAAGATATAGTTACAAACTTTCTCCTCCAATTTACTGTACAAGTAATTTAAACATCTCTATGCAGGAAAAATTGAAGTTAACCAAACCAGTAAAACATCCTTCTGCAATGCAAAAATTAGCAAGGAGGAGTTACTTTAAATGCAGTTGTACATATGGAAATACTAAGAAGCTAATACTTCCTTGGTGTTGCCATCAGTTTCAATAAAGGACCCAATTAAAAACTCCAAGCTGAAGAAGGTGACTTCAGGCTGCTGCAGTCATCATTCTCACATCTCAGGGAAAAACAACTAAGATAAAGGGACAAATGAATCCCTAGTGACATCAGTGGAGATAAAGGGATCAATCTGTTATATAGTCAGGTCTCCAAGCATCTTCCCAGCTTTTAATGTCAGTAAATAAACATTAAAAGTGCTTAATGTGCAAGGCTAATAGTGATGATAGCACTTTCACTGTTTTCATTTGGTTTTTTTGTCTTTTTTTACAAAAACCTTAAAAACAAACATGAAGGCATATATAAAATACACTTGGTTTATGTAACAGATAGAATATAAACCACCAGACAAGAAAAATTATTGCAAAATAGATGAGGATGTTCATTTTTTCACTACCAAGTCATACAAGAAGGAAGTTTCCTTTAGTTCTTCCAAGATAAGACACTAGCTTTCAGTGCTGGATGATGCAGATGTGATTTTCATGTATTGGCTGAAAATTGCCTCAAAAGCCTCATCTCTGTGTACCATGGCACCAAACACCAAAGGCTAAATGACAGGAAAAAACACATCATGTCAGTCCACAAAGAAAAATAATTTCCTCTAGGTATATTTTCATCAAGTCACTAGGAACAGATCAATTGTGGTAGAAATGCATTGATAAAGACTAAATAATCCTTCTGTCTATCAAATCCTTGACCACATGGCATATTTTCTAATATTTTTCATTTCCTTAAAAACTTCATCTGAGGGCCAGGCTCTCCCACCTCAAAGCCTCCTTCCCCCCCATGGATGCTCTCAAGCCAACAGCTTTTTGTTTCAGACTGCATAGCACACTGCATGCACCTGATGGAGGGTGCTGGGGAAAAGCTTTCTGAAGTGTTAAACACTCCAGATGCACTAGACCAAGCTGAATATTTAATACATCAAAATTCTGAAGACAAAAACACTGAATAATAGACAAGTGAATTTTTTTAAAAAGAAAAAAAAAAAACAGCCACTGGTATAAGGGGGAAGAAAAAGCCTTTATGCTTATGCTAAGCAGAGGAGGAAAAGAAGGTAAGAAATCCAACACAGCAATACAGATACAGCCAGCTACTTACTTTCTGTGTAGATGGTGTTGATACAGCAATACCCATCCCTGATCCCGGGAGAACAGAGAGCACTTTATACTAAAAAAAGCAAAAAAAAAAAAGCCACACACAAAGACATAAGACACCTTCTGTACTGAACAACTGCAAAAGATGCTGCAGAGGTTACACAATCCATCACTGGCCTGTCCTCCCAACCGTGACTAAGAGACCTCCAGTAAAAGCAGGATGAGGCCAGCTGCCATTCTCTGGAGCCTCATTCTCCTGGCCTTGCTGGGAACAGCCTCACTGGACAGCCAGGACCCTCCTCTCCCCTTGCTCCCAGGAGCTGCTGGAAGCATTCTCAGCCCCCCTGTGAGCATCAGTCCTGCCCAGCCCAGCGGGGAACGCCGGCAGGGCACACGTGAGAGGGGCCTGAGAGCATCACCCACAGCCTCCCCTGCAGGGGACATCCACCCACTCCTTGCAGGAACAGCAAGCAGACCAGAAAAGGCTTGTTTCAAAATTAGATAGAAAACAGGGTATCACAGAGTCACAGCATCATTAAGGTTGAAAAAGAGCTCCCACCTTTGAACACCACCATGTCACCTAAACCATAGCACCCAGTGGCACACATGGATTGCTTGCTTGTTTTTTATGAAGTCCATAAAGATAAGAAGGAATACAGTTTACTGAATTCAGAAGTATTCACAGGGAGAAAGTGACATTCAAGTCAGACCCAGGTTTCCCACCTCCAAATAAAACCACAGTACCTTTTTATGCTTGACTGCATGATCCCTGTCTCATTAAAAACACTACACAGATGCAAAAGAAACTTTATGGCAGTAAAGGCCTATTGAACAACAAAGTAAGTTGAAGCATAATGTTTGAAAGCCATTAATATGAATTATTAATTCCAGTAGGAATGTTCAATTTGAGCATAAGCTGTCTGCTTTACAGACATGTCAAAGAAATAGAAGGAATTAATTTGAAAATCTGTAGGTACTTATGCAGTAATAGACACCAGGCTGAGGTGCTTCTTTGCTCAACATGATTTAATCTGTTGTAAGGATGCAGCAGAAAGCAAGGGTGTCTGTGTTCAAGATAGGGAGAAGTTCAGAAAGGGTAACAAAAAGTGATGTTAAAGGCCACGGAGAGTGGTGCAAGGCACCAGTGAAGCCATTAGTAACCACAGGCTGATAAACCTCAACCAGAGAAAGGACAACACTGCCCTTGCTATGCTTCCAACCTTCCACTTCTTGCCTCTGTTACTGATGGATCCCAACTAGATGAAATTCCAGCCCATCACAGTCTGGCTATTCTGATGATCTAAAAATTTAGATCATTATTTATCAATTTATTCTAATGATCTACATTTCTCCACTGACAACAATCCTGCCTCCCTCTAATGCATCTACTTTTAAGGTGGTGCATCTATCAATATCCACACTCAAACTGAAGTTAATAATACACAATTCCTGTTACCAATAGATCTTCTTAAGGCCTACACAGCTCTGGTCCAACAATGGAGTTTGTAAGCAGCATAACTTAAATTTAAAAAAAATCTGGGAGTGTAAACGTTTAGTAAACTAGTTTGTCTTCATGCTTAGAGCAAGTTTGCTTGTGCTGAGTCTGAAAAAGCAGTTCTGTGAAACATTCATAAACAAAGGATTACATTTCACTTATACAAACTATCAGTGGTGTGCTTTTCCAAAATAACAAAAGCACAAATGCAAAACATGACTAGCTGAACAGAAAACCAGTTTTCTCCCCTATTTCCAACACCAACCAGACATACCTTCTGGATATCTGTTATGTCTGACAGCTTTATAACTTTATTTCTTTTTGATGAGCCAGATTTTGAGCTTTCAAAGCACAAGTAACTGAAAACAAGAAAAGAAAGTGTTCACTTTATTAGAGTGTTTTAAAATAAATTTCTCAAATATCTTCTTGTCTCTTCTGAAGTTTGAAATCTCACAAGTTAAAATAACTTTCAAAATAAAAAAAAGACGTTCAGTTAAGCTATGGCTTCTAATTTAGCACAAACATTTATAAACTCTAGCAGCTGGCTGGTGTGTCTGAAAGCCCAGAACATACAGTATGCATACACACAAGAATTCTTGTATTTATATCACTGCACTGAATGGTTAAACCTGACAAGCATTTTAAAGACACACAAGGGACATATATCCTTAAACAGTTGAAATACCAAACGTCAAAAGGCTTATATGTCTTTCAACATCCTGAAAGAAGATTAATGAGAAACACTATGTTAGTTTCATGTTATTGTGCTGCAGACAAAAGCTCAGATTTCTAAACACTGCAGAGCAGCCTCCATCACTAGGTGACACTGCATACAGATGAGCTTTACTTCCTTTCATTACCCTCCAAAGGAATTTCAGTGCACGACCCAAACAGTAATGATCATAGCTATTCAGTCCTGGGAGGCTGGGAGGTAAGCAAGGAAATTTTAAAAAACAACCACTCACCCATAAAAATTTGAATCTAAGGCTTATTTTTCAGTTTTCTTTTTTGTTGTTGTTATTTTAAGGAAGCTATACATTCAGCTTGCTTGAAAAAAAAAGCCCAAACTAAGAATATTTGTTAAATAGCTGTTGATCACAATTTTCAATGTTCACTTAGGTTTTAGGTTTCTATTCTAATATCTATACAGTTAGTATGTTATCCCTATCAAGAGCTGCAGCTTCTAACAGCTGTCTGCACAGAGCTACTTTGCATTCCTATAAAAGCCTTTCCAAGGCAAAATCTCATCTGCTAAGCACAGCCACACACCAGGCTCAGCTCTCCCTCTCCTATGATACTGCCTTGATGTTGCAAAGCACCTTGAAATGGCATTTTTGTTTCAAAACATTATTAAAGGATCCTTTTTTGATTCAAACACTCACTTTTCTGTGACATAGAGAACTCCATTCCTGATGTAGTCTGTGGGCATCTTCCGATCTCTGTTGATCAAGCAACAGCGCCAGCCATTTTCACACACTGAAAAAGGCATAACAAGAAATCTGACTTTAGGAAAATGAGACTGGCACTATCCCCAAGTCTCATTATACAATAGAAAACACTGAATATTAAACTTTAGATACTTAAAAGTGCTTAGAAAGAAAGGCCTAAGTCTTGTGTTCTAGACACAATAACATCTGTTTTAACATTCATTTTGAAAAAAAAAAAAAAGAAAATAAAACCACCCACACAATTATTCCCTTTAACTTGACTACTGGATTTGCATAACCATAAAAGGAACACCAGGCTGTGCACTCTTTCCAAGAGCTGCAAGGGTATGGAATGAAAGAGACCACCTCCATTCATCCTAATTTAAAGCAAGACCTTTAAATCAAAAGCTTACACCTACACAATGCACAGAAAAGGAATTCAACTTTAAATTATCCTTGGCTTTTTTTACAAAATATTCTACTAATGTAGCTTTCCTGTGGCATCATACCTGGCAAAGGACGTTCATTCTCTGGCAGGTTAAAAACTTCATGGAAATTTCCTCTCTTGGTGGAATGAAAACGACTTGTGTCTTCATCTTTGCTTATTCCAGTGGGGGCACTTGAGCCCACATAACTCCTGGCAGTTGCTGTTTGAAGCTGCAGGAAAAGAAACATGATTCCAAAATCTGAGCAGCAACATTTAAGCTACACTCTCAAAAATAATTTAGCTAGCTACTCTTTCTAAAAAAAAAAATAAAAATCTATAATGCAACAATTTTCATTAACTACTTCCATAAATTAACTTCAGACTAGTGCACTATGCTGCTGCTAGAGCACAAGCCTCTAATATGCTACCTGAACATAACCTTTCAAAGTGCTGCCCTTTGATGGACACACTTTGCTGGGGTGAAGCACACGGTGCTAAATGCACCTATCTTAAAATATAATTTTTCTACAGTAAAGGCTATGTCTCATTAGATACAGTTAAGTCACTGCAAACAGCTCCAATGATTGTAACTACTGGGATTACTAACAGACAATATATTATCAGTACTTGGCTTGCTTTCAAGAGATAAACAAAGTATTACTGCACAAAAGAAGTCAGAAAGAAAAAAGAGAGGAAAAAAAGCCACACAGAACTGAGTAAGCTCATTATGAATAGAAATGCTGGAAATGAAAGGAAGTTTTCCACACTATGATCCATACCTTTTCATGCCCTGACAGCTAGCAGGAAAAGAAACAAACAACACAAATGTGACAGTGACAAAAGAAAAAAAGTGAAATCTATTTAACAGTATAATACACAGAATAAAACATGAACTGAGTGGCACTGCAAGACTTTGCTCACAAACCAAGAGACTACACACAATGAATGCAATTAAAGAAGAGTTACGAGTGGTTAGAGCACACCAGTTCAATGTATTCAGGTTGCATTGGAAGCAGTGATCTTTTCTGTGCTTTGAAGTTGCACTGAATTTTGAGAGTGTTGACACATAAAACAAAATCCGAATGGTTGCTGGCATCCTTGGGAAGGAAAAAAAGTACCATGGAGCTCCTAAAACCATACCTGAGTAAAATCTGCTTCTAACAGAGATTGAAAGTCACTGGGGACTGCTCTGGCAACAAGCCCTACTTCTGGAAGGAGAGCAGGCAGGTTCTTTTGGACAGCTCTTCCATTCTCATCTTGGTGGGGCACCATGATTCCAGAGCTGGCACAAGCAGCTCTGCTCTGAGCCCTCCCATGCTCATGCAGTTAAACAAGTGGCAAACTGACAGCATGCCAGCCCAGGACTGAGCCCTGCTTCTGTGCAGCCCCAGTGCTGCTGAGGGCCAGGCAGCCTTCAGCTGCTTTCTGTTACTCTGCACCAAATTGGCAGCACTCAACCCCTCACAGGATTTACACACTAAGGAAAGAAATCCAAAGCAAATGAAAACTTGTGAACTGCAATTGCTAACTAGAAACCAGACTGACAAAACAGGCACAGCAGAGGGCATTTGCCCTCTTACCCGCTTAAAGGTACATTTTTAGGATACCTGTAAGACAATGATGCCTCAGGGGAAAAAAAAATAAAGTTAACATGGAAAGCAAATGGCTGATGGTAACTAATATCACTTCTGCAGTGCTGAATCCCTGGAACCAAGGAAAAATAACAGCTTCTTCAACAATCTGTGTGCAACTAAAGATGAAAAGAATTCTCTGAAGACCTCCTTAGACAAGCTATTTGGCTGCACATGCACACAACCAGGTGAAGCACCATGGCCCAAAATATAAAAATTATCAAAGCAAGAGATCTAATGCTCTTTGTGCTGGAATAAGAACTATTTCTGCTCTCTGCTACACTGCTTCCTACCTACCTGCTATATAAAGAGATTTAAAAAATGGGAGTTTAAACTTCAGTACCATTACCATTACATCTGGTGGCTGAAAATATGAGTAGTTCTGCCCTTTCTAGTCCTAACTAACACATGCAAAAGTTTCCTTTTACCACTCAGGCTTGAGACAACCAATGGCCAATTACTAAGAGAAAATAATTTCCTTAAGCCTTAAATCTAACTGTAAGTGATTTGATTTGTAATGCTGGGAGAGTCCTGATTGTCTAAAATATCACCAACAATCTGGAGGTATTCCTTTTCACCTGATCTGCCATCAGCTTTTGACATACAACCTTTACCCATCAGATACTGGTGTCAGGACTGCTCTCTAAGGACACAAGGTCAGAGTGGTGGCAAAGGCAATTAATATTGCATTGTGTCTAAGTTTACTGTACCTTGTACACTGTTGAATAATAAGAAGTCAAAGTGAATGCACACACATGCTGGCACTACATGTTTTGGGCTCTGCCTTTCCTATGAAAAAAAAATTTAAAACTCTCTTTGGTTTTTACCTTTTAGTACAAAAATCTATTTTTCATACTATGAGGTTTGCAGAAATCTCTCAAGGGGTAAGAAAGTTTCTCTAAAATTACTGAGATGAAGTTCATGTTTTCAAAGGCATTTGGAAGCAGGTAATGCAGTCCTGCACATCCTTTCCAGGAAGATGAGCCAAGGCCACTGAGCCAGACCTGGTAGTACAAAACCCCTGTCTCTACTTGTAAAACTAAAACCACAAAGAACAGCCAAAAGGAATCATTATTCTCTAAGTTTATGGACTCAAGTTCAACAATTCAGAATCTGTCCACCTCTGAGGCAGATTAGAGAGACTCAGCAATATGATGTCACAACTACCACAGTATGTAAAAGATAACCTGAAAGAGTGAGCTTTTAAAATAATTTTCTGCAAGTAAGAGAAATACAGGCCATGGATGGCTTCATCCAAGTGCTTATTTACCCCTCTCATCCCTTAGAAAACAGGAACAGGAGACTCACTTTCTGTAAGAAACTGTCCTTGTCCACTTCCTTCTGAAATATTCAATTGTGCTGCAGTTATTTTACCATCCTATGCTCCGCCACTCCCCAAGCCCCAGATTTCCTCTTAACAACTAAGGATTAATTTCTTATTCCTTTTACTTTCCAGTTGTACACCCAGGCTGAATTACTGCTCAGTACTGTGCATTTCAGACAGTACTCAGAAACTCCATGAATGCAATTAGATACTGTGCTAAGAAGCATTAAGCAAATGCTAAAATGGCATTAGACTCAAGGTTTAATACAACTATTTTAATTTTTAAACTAACAAACATTGACAAATCCAGGGATATGGAAAACCCTGACTCAGTTACCACATCAGGCTCCAAAAGAATTTACCAAGATGCACAAAGCACTATACTTAGTGATTTAATTATGACATTTTTAAAAAAAGAAAATGTACTTCTGGAGTATGACATGAAGTCATTTGTCACCACTATGCTAAAAGGTCACCTAATACAAATAACCATGAGACATCATGTCTCATATGTAAACTACCTTACTACCTTTGTAAGTGATTATCCCATTAGAAAGCTAATATACTGTAAAAAAGGTAGTAAACTACCTTAATACCTCTATAAGTGATTATACTTACAAAGGTAGTAAACTAATAATTTAAAACTATAAATAAATACACTACTATATTACTATAAAATAATAAAAACTAATTTCTAAATTAGAAAGCTAATATACTTTTAAAAAGGTAGCAAACTACATTACTACCTTTGTAAGTAATTATCCCATTAGAAAGCCAATATACTATAATATTGCATATTATACTCAAGCCTTTATCTATTTTTTAACTGTACTTCATTTTAAGTATTCAAATTTCCACTGAAAAGGGATGTCTAAGAATAGAGAAAGTGGATACAAAAATACTGTATTTGACAACAGTATTACACAGAATGTAGATAAAAAAAATTGGTATGAATATGGATGGTGTTCTATTTGCGTGTTCAGCTTCATGATTCACAGTATCTCTATACATACATACACATCTTTGATAATTGATTCCTTTCATACAAGAAACAGAATTCATAGAAAAACTGTACATCTTGAAAATAATAAAAAAAAAAACGGATATTACAATCAACTAACATTGATTGTAAGGATTTAATTAATCTTCTCTTTAATGTGCTCTAGTCACTGGAGAAAAGGAAAAGGGAGAAAGGGATCTGATTTTCAGAGGCTGAGAACACAGGGACAAAAAGATTCATTGCCCTTACCCGTCTCGACACTGTAGCATTAGATCTTTCTTTGAGCTGAGGATCTGTCAGGAGGCTTATCCAGATGATATAAGGAGTGTCATACTTATCTCTTAGTCTGGGGCATCGTTTGAAGATAAAATCAATAAGGAAAAACTTGACTCCAGCATAGAGTCCTGAAAAAAAGGTCACTTCAGTTGAATGCTGAAGAGGCATTAAGAACATCACTGTTTTGATCCTATTTTCAAAAGTTCACAAATGAAACAGAATTCTGTATATTTAGTCACAGTGTTAAAACCATTCTCCTCGGTTTACTATTTTGTTATTCTTCTTGCAACACCAGAAAATTATTTTTCTTTCCTTCCCATCCCCAGTTCCTTTAAATATTTACATAGCTACTATTATGCAGAAGAACATTTGAATAATTCAAACATATGTTCCTTATTACCAGAAGCATTCTGAAAACAGTATATACTACCAAAACAAAAAACACACCAGAGCATTCAACTATGCAGCTCCTGCAAGAATTTTAATGGCAACAGAGGGCTCTCATGTACTACATAAACCTCTATCTTCCAGTCCCAACTCTTATCTTTTACAAGTTATTTCCTTGCATTCTGCCATTCAATCTGGGCTTAAAATACTCTCTCAAAACTTTACTGAGTGCAGTTCAGATCTCCTAAGAGTCAAACAATTATTCTTCATGCATCTAAATTTAATTGCTGTGTCAAGCAAACCTACATTTATGTTCAAGCTAACTAAATGTAATACTAATTTGATTACATCATTAGTTTAATGAGAAAAAATTAGAATTCTTAGTTCACAGTACAGGGCTTCATACCATAGCAAGGAGTCTCATGGTGTAGTGAGAACCCTTTTCTCCATTCCCAGCTGAGACTGAGTATCTGTAACAGACCCACTGTAGTCTGTTCATTTTGTCAGCCCATCCTCCAAGTTTTACCAGTAATCCCACTAATACTTTAATTTTTTTCCTACATTGTCACTTTCATGCCTCCTGTGCCATGCCACGTATTTCATCTACGAGGATGAAGAAGCAAAAAACCCTCAACATACAGGATTTTCCAGAAGCCTTGGAGCTGACAGCTCATCATAGACTTCTCCTCTTCAAGAAGCAAAAGCATTATCCAGTCTTTTCCTATTATACACTGAGATGGTTTTCAAAATGGTCATGACAAATGATGCCAAGCACAATGAAAATACTTTAGAACACTGCATGATTTATTAATGCAGGTTTTCTCTCTTAAACTCTAAAATTCTCCCTCTAAAGATCATGTAAGCTTTAACCACTAAGTCTGGACCGTAAGAGGTGAATTATTTATTGTGTTTACCCAATGCAAGCCCAAGAATCCTGTAGGGCAAAAAGCAGGATGCAATAAAAGCTGCCCATAGAGCAATGTAGAGCTTCTGTGTTATTTCTGGCTGGACCCACATGAACAAGCTGAAAACAAAAAAGAAGCAAAATTTTATTACCAGTGTTACAGATATTGGTCAAGTCTTGTTTTAAATGGGAAGAAAATCTCACATCAGATAACTTACTTTTTAAATTTCTCCAGTATGTCTGCCATCTTGCCAAAAAGGTTCTGCACAAGAAGCAAGAAAATTAAAACTAAGTCCTGCATTGTTTTGGGGTTTTTTGTCCACATAATGAAAACAAATAGCTTTCTGACTGTGTTGGTAAGCAATTCCCAGAAGTGACTTTTTAAAAACTAATTTTTAGCCATTTATGTACTTCACAACTTAGTAAATACAGAACAGAATAGCAAGACATGATGACTTCCATCTCGTTTAACCTAGTTCTGTAACTTTTGTTTGATCCTTACAAGTGAAGAAACTATTTGATCCCACTGTCATGACTGGAAAGCACTTACATTATTGCAAATATTTTAAATTAAGCTGTCAATCTAAGAGTAAAGAGCTTCTGTTAGTAGGTAACAAAACTGAAGGTCTCTTCAGACAGTCTGAGTACTGAAATGTCAGGAAGTGGTAAAAATGAATTCATCAAAAGGACTATTAGCTTCTTGGAAACAGAGCATTATCAGTTTTTATAATAAACCATTGGAGACAGCAGATTTCAACTAATTCCAACAAATGGGGAGGCAACTGACCCCTGCTCAGGACTCAGGCCATACTCTCTGACCAATCCTTACAGTCAGAGCACCTGAAAATTTCACCTTCCCAATAAATTTCGGAAGTTGCTCATATGAACACAGGCACCACCCCAGCAGGAGGGAGGAGCTGAGCAGCCACAGTCAGCAGGGAAGGTTCAATCCCTTCTGACAGCAGCACAGCACCAAGCAGGGCACAAGGCTGCAGCTCAGCTGCATGCTGCAGCCACTCAGCTGCCACCTCAGCCAGCTCCGGGGGCTGGGAGAAAACCTTCCTTCAGCCTCACCAGCAGATTTCAAGGCTTGGAGAGGGTGGAGCTTTTTAAAACATGCTGTTTTAGAGATGAAGTGCAAACTGCTGAATTAACACAGCCAAACAGATCACAGCCTTCAGCTAAATATTAAAGGAACAGAGTCTCCTACACCAGTTTTATGACTAGCAGATTTGTGATATGGATCCACACTCCAGTACATTTTGAAGATTCACCACCCAATCTACATTATCAGAAGCTTCTATGATACATAAGGTACAAAACTGTGAGAAGTTGCTTCTGTTCCCCTCCAGAGCTTGCTCAGAGCTGCAGTCAGGGAACCACAACCCATCCTCTAGAGCATCAAGCCATTTCAGAAACTCCAGGAATCTTACTGAGATCTCCACTGCTCACAGGTAAAGTTCCCTTTGCAGGAGAAGTATTTCCTCTTTAGGCATTGGTTTTCACATGCTGCCTAACAACCTCCTTTGACCACCTGGAGCATGAACCCCCTTGTTCCCAAGGAGGCAGCCAGAGAGCAGCACAGTACCTGAGCCTTCTGAGCCACATCCAGAACAAGCTGGAACTTCTCAGACACAGTCAGGTCCTCTTTTGGGGGCTCCTTAAGCAAGAAAGAGACAATCCAAGAAAGAGACAATTGATTTGCAGCTCAGATAAAAGGTATTTTTACAGAACAAGGTGAGTCCTCAACATTCTCAGCAATACTCATCTCACTTTTAATCGTCTCTACATTTACCATTTTCCTCCCTTGTTTCAGAGCCATTTTTTATGTCTTTCAGTGCTGGTTATTGTTAGTTTTCAATGCTTTGGGAGGCTCAAGGGAGACTTTATTCTTATCTACAACTATCTAAATGGAGGTTGTAATGAGGTGTGGGGTCAGTCTTCACTGCCAGGTAACAAGTGACAGACCAAGAGGAAATGGCCTCAAACTTTGCTAAGGGAGATGTAGATTGGCTATTCAGAAAAATTTGTTTATTAGAAGGGTTGCCAAGCCTTGAAACAGGCTGCCCAGGGAAGTGGAATCACTATCCCTGGAAGTATTACAGTGACACTTAGATCTGTCACTCAGGGACGTGTACCCAGACCCAGTGACAGGGCTGGCAATGCTGAGTTAATAGATGGACTTAATGTTCTTAAAGAAAACAGAATGCAAGACTTCTTGAAGACCCCACAGGACCTAATTTGGCCCAAGCTGACAAATTAAAATTAATTTCAGAAATGTGTTTTAAGTTTGGAATATTTTAGGGTGAAGCATGTGAACCCAAGAGTGCTGTTACTAAAGACTTTTAAATTACAAGAGAAAGAAAAAAAATGTAGTGTCTTCACTTGCAGCTTGCTCTTCCTTCCTTTTCAGCTACCCACACAAACACAGAGAATGGTTTAAAGGTGCAATTTTTTCTACAGGCATACAGGTGAAGTTGATCAAAGACCTACCATCTGTTCAGAAACTTCAGGCACAATGCTCCACTGTATCCTCCAACCCCTAGGAATGATGGAAATAGTTAGAGAGCAAGAACTCCATCCATCAACACGGCTTGTTTGTAAAAGGTTAAAAAGCAGTTTTCTGCAATAAGCATTTACGGCTTAAAAGCAAACAATATAATCCCCAAATTAACAAAGAACCCACAATATAACAGAAGCACAAGTGGCCAACAACAGCCAGCTTTAAAAATATTAGCTAAGTAGATACTAAACAGAATCACTACTTGTGGGTTTTACAACAAAACTTAATGGTGTGCATGGAGTAAAGGATTAGGAATATTTTCTCTTATTTTCTCATGCAAAGAAAATTACATCAACTTGTAAAGAAGCCTATTTGCTACCAGCAATTTCCAGGGAATACAATGTCAAACAAAATATCAATTAAGAAGTCAGAAAAGTAGTTTACAACATGAACATTAAGGTAATCTACATCATTTTAAGGCGCATTTAAAAAAAACAAACACCCAGACTTAATTTTTAGAAGAGATTGACTTTACAACTGGAAGATACTTTGGATAAAGTATTTCAAGAGCTATGGAAAAAGGCAAAACTGCCATTTTAGGCCTAGGTGAACATTCTCTGCTGGGAAAACCAGCAAGCTTCAGTATTGAAGGTGATGTTCTTCAAGTACTCTAAACATCACAGAATTAGAAATATTAGAATTTCAGTGTGCTGAGGGATTTCTCTGAGAGCATGCAACATTGTTTATGATAATCCAAGCCACAGGATACAAAGATAATTCCCAATAATAGTAAAAGATTATAGAAACTGAGCAATGACCCTTAGGGTATTTGGGTTTGAATTTCCCTGTGTTAAATGTAAGAAAAGGTAGCAATTTATAACTCAGTGCAAGGATAATAAAACATCTTTCAAACAAAGCATTGCTTAAGAGAGTAAGCTAGTATTTATGCAAATACCTGGCTATGAGGTAATTTAGGGATAACCTCAAAATTGCTAAAAATAAGAACATAGGAATGGCCCAGCCATGCCATACAGCATTGATGTAAATCTGCAGATTAAGAAGAAAAACAAAGAGAGATGTGGATTACAAACTGGGGTACAGTGAGTTACATGAAATACCACTTCCCACTGTGCTCTTGGGCTCAGAACCATGCAATTCATATAAAAAAAATTAATACATTTTAGCCACTCTGTGATTGACAATGGCCCCACACTAAGGAATGCAAAACCAAAACTAAGAATGAACCAGATCTCCAGAGATGACACTTCACTAGTTCTCAGCTGCCTCTGAGTATTTTCAACACTACAATTACTTGACGGGCTAGCAGGGAAAAAAAAAAAAAAAAAAAAAAAAAAAGGTAAACCCTCAAGTCTGTGAATCTGCTACATGACCATGATATGGCCAGCCATGGTACAGAAGTGGAGTTACAGCAACTAGCCCCATACTGGGCAACAGGATAAACTCTCACTCTATTATTTCAGGTCCATTAAATCAAGAATTTTTACCAAGATGAAAAAGATTGCAGGAAAACAGGTTTTATTTTATGTAAAAAGTACAACTACAAAAAGCTTCAAAAGGTATTCTGTACCCAGCTTCTGAAAACACAGACTACAGTCTCTGGAGAGACCCTAGGGTTTTTACTGATAACCACAAAGTGAAACCTGTCTCTGGCTCCCAGGTACCAGAGCTTTCAAAAAAAAAAAAAAAAAAAAAAAAAAAACAGCTCAAGTTTCTTCTTTCAGTTTTTATCTGAAATATGGGCTTACCAGGTGAGGCAAGAGAAAAACCAGCAGATATGGAGAAGGGACAGACAGAGGGCACTGGGAGGGAAGTCTCCTCCTCAATATTCATTCAGCTGTGCCATACAAAATAGCAGAAGGTCCATAACTTACAGGGAGTTACTATTTAACAAAAAGGTGTGTGATATTTTCACCACACAGCTATTGCCAATTCCTTTGACAGAAATTAATTTCATATACACTATGACAAAAAGAATTTAGATCATTTCATTAACAATAGGAAGAAGGAAAACAAATCCAAACTCCACTAGATACTTATGTTTCTTTGCAGCATCCAAACCTCATTAAGATAGCAGAGAAATGCTTGAACTTAGCTCACAGACCTGATGTTTGCACATTGATTCTTAATGAAATGAAGGCATTTTGCCTTTCCTCAGTATGATCCTATCAAATGGCAAAGAGCCCTGATGGGGACAATAGCTTCTCACCAAATGTAACCACTATCAGCATTTCAGCCCTAGACAAAAAGAAACTTTGCAGAGGCTGAAGTAATCATTGAATTACCAGGTCTGGGAGACTGGAAACAAGAAAGGCATGAACAACACCCAGACAGTTCTAAGTTATTTTAGCAATTACAAAACTATGCTACAGGAGACCCAGGAAAACACAATTTAATGGTTTTATATATAACAACTGACCACTACTATTATTTTGTGTCAAATGAAATTACATTTTTGATTTGACTTGAACTGTAGCACAACCCCTACTCAGATATGGCAGTTTCAAAGAATTTCAGCAAATAATGTATTTTTTCAAGTTCTTACTACTCCTGGAAGAGTAGGATAACTTACAATAAAGGCAATAGCAGAAGTGTAGATAGAATACCAGTCTAATAAGGCAGAAAGATTCTTCAAAAAATTTGTAACAGGTTTGGCACCTCTCTCTAAATGGAAGTTGAGAAAAAACGCAGTATTAGAATTAGCTGGGAGTGGTTAAATCACTTTTAAATGACAAACAATCAAATTAGAAAACTACAGGAATATTCATGACGTGTAATGATAAAAAGGCTTATCCAAATGAAAAAAAAATTAAACCCACCAATGTAACTGAACAAATAAAGAATGCATTTCCAAAAAATGAAGTGTTATCCAAGACAAATATTACATCTCAACTCTTAAGTATAAACAAAGGAAAAAAAATCAACATCATTTATAAGGGTACCCTAATGCTAAAAGCAGCTTGTTCTCAGCCATGGTCACACCACCCCAAAGACCATTGTAAAGGTCAGTTTGTCTCACTGCAAAACAATCTACATTAACCTGACTTAATTACAAGCCACCAAGGAACAACCCAGAATCACAGAATCATTTAGGTGGGAGAAGACCTTTATGGTCATCACTGTATTTGACCATTAACCCAGCACTGCCAAATCCACCACTCAACCATGCCTCTAAATGATTTTCTCTGCAGAGCCTTCCCACCCACCACTCCTGTCCAGGTTGGTGTCATTGCAAACTGACAGGGAGCACTCCATGCTGCTGGCCAGGTCATTGATAAAGACACTGAACAGGACAGACCCCAGTACTGAGCCCTGGGGAGCACCACTTGTGACCAGGTGGGTGTAGCTCCATCCCCACCACTCTGGGCTTGCCCATCAGCCAGCTTTCTACCCAGCAAAGTGTACACCTGTCCAAGCCATGATCAGCCACTTCCTTCAGGGAATGCTGTGGGAAACAGCACCAAAGGCTTTACTGCAGCCCAGGCAGACAACACCCAGAGCCCTTCCCTCCCCTGCTGCTGCTCCACCAGCTAGATTAAAGCCAGGCTGGATCTCCTGGCTGTGTCTCTGCAGGACTCTACCCACGGCTAGCACTTTGCTGCTCACCCTTCCTAAGCCAGGCAACCCAGCAGATGACTCCCTGAAGCCAGTGTGCCACCCTGCAGACTCTGCTCTGGCTGTCACTGCACGGGAGACTGCCCTGTGTGGGAGAGGCCACACACAGGCACACCCAGCCAGCAAGAGCAAGGGCAGCTCTTCCTCTGCTCCCTAAAACCCTCTAATCCTTTTCACTACTTGGCAAACCAGCTAGGGAACACAAGGAAACAGGAGAGGGCTGCTGCAAGGCCACCAAGGTGCCTGTTGGACCACACCAGTTTTGGCTTTCGTGAGAAGAATGATGATACCTCCTGCACAGAGAGCCTCAGAAGCTCTCACTCTTGCAGTAGAACTCACAACTTTCCAAGCCTTTCTTCAAGAGAGCCTCTGACTTGCTGTCCCAGTTTGTTTGGCTTAAGACTGAGCAATCCCAAACACACTTCCTATGTGAAGTAATTAAGCAACTAGCACTGCATTTCCTTAAGCATCAGCAGCACAACCCAAGCAGCAGATGAAGAAGTGGATGGGCACACCCAAGGCACTGGAAGAGCTCATGGACTCAAGTGCTGCTTCCACTGCTCTGCTGCAGCTGCCTACACCAAGCCCATAAAGAAGATTAAGACTTGAAAGACTGGAAATCACTGGTGACAACAACACTCTGGAGAGCTCTGAGTCAGCCTCCCTGGACAACAGGAATCTAGATTTTGTGGCTAACGTGGTGGAAGTTAGGAACCACCCAAAATTTGACTTTAATACTATTTTTTAAAAGGTATTCTGAAGGCAATGCATGTACACCACTGACAACAAATCAAAAGTATTCTCCCAGATGAAACCAGAATAAACACAACAAATAAAATACTGCTAAGCACTTACTTAATCTTCTCATATTTTCAGTCAACCTGAAAAATAATAGATAAAAGCAATTTGTTAAAGAGACAACTAGTGAACACTTGTGTACATTTGATCCTTGAAATACTCTTCATACTTCTAAACTATAAGCCTTTATTCTGGCGTTTATTCTTGCCTATTCTTTATTATTTCTTGTTACAAAATGTGTTTCTACTAATACAGTCTACCTTGCATCAGACTGAAAACTGAAGTTCAAAAGCCCTCCAGCCTAACTAAGCCTTTGTTCACTGTTTCTGGGAGGCATATGACAAAACCTGGTAAATAATACAAATCTTATTTTAATTCACACAGCAGATAAACTTAAAATATCATGTTTTGTCCAAAGTAGTCAAAAAACTTTTGACGTAATTCTGTACTTTTGGTGTTATTATTTGTTATTGAAACAATTGCTGAAACCATACAGAAGGCTGGTTAAAAAGAAAAAAGAAGTGAGAAGAAAAGTAACTTGTAAAGGCATCAAGAATTTCTCAAAATGACATTAGGGATTTACCTTCTAGCACTAAGTGGCTCTTCTGTTTCCACTGTATTCTCTTCTGGCTGAAATCTGAAGTCCTCAATATACTCCCCAAATTTATCACAAAACCACTTATGGAGTCTTGAGGAGACTGTGTGAGAGCTCTTATCTATAAAAAAGAAGCACTAAGTATCAGGATAGTGCTAGAAGACACCTTTATCCAATGCCAGCCCATTCCCACACACAGTGTTTGTTGGGAAGCACACTTTGCTCAGCTCCCCCATCCTTCACCAACACTCTTTGTGGAAACTTGCAATTTACTTGTGCCACTGCACAGGAACCCAACTGCATTAAATTGGTAAAATAAAACTAAAAGTGATTCCTGTATTGCTCTTAGGACAGTACATGGAAGCATCTTATCACCCAAAGTACAAAGAGTAAAACATCCTAACAAACAGTAATTTTTAGCAAACACAGTAAAAACATTTTCTGGTTAAGAGACTTCTGTAAATGAAAGACTGATGTAAATCTCAGTGCTCCCTGTTGTGCTGAAGGGTCACCTTGAGAAAAGCAAGTGCAAAGCAAATCACTCCTGAGCAGAGAGCTGGAGAACACCCTGCAGCCACAGGGATCTGACAGGAAAGGGAGGTGGAAACATAAGCAAGATTCTGCTAGAGCCATTTTTACTTCCACTTTCCAACCACTGATAGTTCACAAAGATTGTGTGTGTGTGTCTTTATAGAGCAATACAAAAAACCCACAGAGTTTCTTTTTTTCTAAAGTCAGCCTTCAGAAATTATGCTGCATATACCACTTTCTATATATGGAATATTCAGTCATAATACTACCTGGGAAGTCTTACACAACAAAATAATGAAGTGATGCACACTTTCTGTACGTCAGTTTCAGTGGAAAAATAACATAATAAAGGGGTACATGGTAATAAAATCAGGCTAAAAGCCTTAAGGCACTGCAAGTGAGAACAAAACAATCACCTATAACACACAAAATTGTGGTCTAGAAGGAACAGACAGACTATTTGGAAACACAGCTCAATACAGCAATGTCACCAAGAGGATACTGGTCATAATTACTCCATGACCAAATTTAGTACAGAATTCCATTAAATTAATGTATGATTAAACAGAGACATGGGAGATTCATCAGTCAATTGCAACAGCCAAAAAGATGCATTTAAGCTCATGAGAAAAAGCCACTGGTGCTCAGAAAATAGAATCAAACCATTTATTAATGATTGACAATGAAATATAGAAAAACAAGGAATCTAGTGACTGTTTACAGCTGGGACAACCCTTCTATTTGAGAATAAAAATATGAAGTAGCTTCCCACATGCTAATACTTCAGAAAATACTGAGAAAGAGATTTTGACAAGAGGGGAAAAAATGTCAGGTTGTAGCTCTCATAACAAAAAGCACTGACACTATGGAAGTACAGGAGGGGAAATTTCAGATTTAGTCCACAGATTTAAAAGCCTAAATCTCAATCACAAGCTGTAGGAAGGGAAGTAAAAGTGTACTGAAAGATTAAGAATTAGACTTTGCCTTAGTTGTTTCAGACATCAGTAGTACATTATTGAATTCATAATTAGCATCAGCTTGAGAAACGTATATGGCAGTGTAGGTGTCCAACAAATTAATAACTCTTATCTTACTCCTTCACTAGAATGTCTCTTCTTTTAGATAAAGGAAGCAGTAATATGATTAGTGGCATAACAGACCTTCTGCAATTGAGAACAAAACAGAACATTTTTTCTATGTGTTACACCTGTTTTCTGCTAAGTCAAGGATCAGCAAGGCATGCCAGAATGGTGAAGTGAGCCAATAGCTTTCATTACATACCTAAGGGCTTTACAATACACAATAAATTCCTTGCTCATGTATGCTAAGTCAACTACAAAAAGTAAATGCTGAATCACGTACAGAGAGAGAAGTTGCTTGAATTGTCATTTATAAAAAGCTTCTTCAGAAGCAAGATTTGATTTTCTAAGGATCTTAAAAAAAAATCCAACTGAACTAAAGTGCTGTTAGAGATCTGACCAAGCTCACCTGTTCCATTGGCCTGTGCCTGTGGCTTTGCAGGTTGCTGCGCTGCAGGCACCTCTTCTGCCCTACAAAGAAAACAGAAACAATGTGAAATGTTACAGAGGGAGAATTTATTCCCTTTTAGGTAAAAGAAACACCAGAATCTCCACGGTTTCCATAGCTGAGATTTTACAATCATGAAAACCCAGCTTACACCCTTTCACAAGACTCAAAATATTCACTGCACTTCAGATCCTGGGCAATGCCACTCACTATGAGGTGGGGTTTAGCCATTGCTGTCACCAACAGCTCCAATTCACCTTACAACTGCTCAACAACGTAGTATTAAATTTCTTGCATTATTTATGCCTTTGTGTGGTATATGCATTGCAATGCCTGCCAGGAAAATTCTTCAGAGCCACGACTCTTCCCACAGCAATAAATTAAAAGGGATTCTATATCACAAGTTGATAACCACAGCAGCAGAACAAAACCACAATTTAAGACACAAATCTTGAATCCTGCCACTGCTAGTAGGGTCAAACAACTTCACAAGAGGAACGGGTGTTAGGAATGATTTAAAATGTTATGCTGTAAACTCTCAAAATACACAGATCACAACCAATTTGAAAAATAACTTGAGAAATCAAAATAGCCCGAAAAACTGCAACAAAAATGTTCTAAAAATATATGTCAAGAAGCTGGCATCATTGGTCTCACCTTTCAAAATGACTCAAGAATATTCTCATCCATTAAAAGTGAACAGATTTTTTAAAACACAAATGCTTTTGGCATTCTGTACATGTGCAAGGCTTCAAGTTACATTTGTACACAGCCTCCAACTGCCAACCTGTGCTGAGAATACTTCAGGCTTCAGTCCCAAAGTCTTCATTCATCCATGCAGATATCATACAGAAAAAGATTTTTCTATGGAAGCAAGAGCTTTGACAACATAACACCAGCCACAGCAAGCTTTGACAGGGAGTTGTATGATTGGAAAGATTACTTCTTGAAATAAAAGTGTCAGTTGTGCAATTTCATGATCACTCATTTATCAGGCAATGTAAGCATTTTCAAATGTTCCTTTCATCTTTTGCTCCTCAGAAAGAGAAACAAGTGAAACATGGTCAGGAAATGAAGAGCAAGAGGAGGGATCCCACTGCACTGGGCAGATTGCAGCAATACAGATGGACACACAATCCTCTCTCCTGCTGTTCCTCTAGAAAGGATGTTAGGAAAAGATGTCACTATTGCCTGCACATGGAAAAGGTCATTACTGCTGTGTGCTGCTCAACATGACCATACATCAATGAACATGATGGAGAAACTGCAGAACTTGTTAATCCTTCCTAAGCATTCCCAATCCTTAATGAGTTTTCCACGTCCTTGTTAATTTCTAAAAGGAACATTTAGAAGTAGTTTACTGATTTATGAATTACAGTTCGACATTTATTGGTGTTAATGAGCTAAAATCAATGATTTTTGCTTTGAAAGACACTTGCTTTCATGATTCATCAGGACTTTTCCCCATGGCTTCTGTATTTGCAGCAGAAAGACTTTTGAAAGTCACCTGAAATGTCATCAGTTTATTTTCTTTAGCTAAACTTTAACTTTGGTTCCTGTGCCATTTTACCCCAGTTTCTATATAAGTCACAGGTTCCTCATCTAAAAACTCCTCCTATCCTTGCTTCTTCTCCCATACCCTTGCATCTCCTCCATTACCAGCTCTCAAAAGACAGACAGAAATAAACATGATCAAATTTGCACCAACTCTTATGCAGTGGTATCTTGTTTTCCTCCACCAGCCACACATCAGATGGTTACACCACATATTGAGCGTTTCAGCTGAAATCTGTCATTTGGGCTGTGTTTCACTGGAGCTGAAGCCACATTTAGGTGGAAAGGAGATGGTCATTAACAAGCCATTCCAGCTGTGTGGAGGCACTGGCTGGGGTGGTGTCACACCAGAACTCCCGGGACAGAGCCAAGATGAGATCCCAGCACTGTCAGCTGTCAGAGTCTTCAGGCTGGGTCTTCCTTTGGCATGCTGGGATGTACTTTCAAAAGCAGCACAGCATCATTACTCCCCATGTTTCTTGGGCAAAAAAATCAAGAAAATCTCACCAATAAGTAGCTCTGTACAGCAGCCTTACTGGGCTCCATCAGGAGCACATGACAGTTGGCTTTGGCCCTTCTTGGTGCTTTGTTTCATTTCTCTGGCAATGTCTTACTTGCCATCTGCCTGTTACTTCTTCCCCATGAAGAACCTGACCTTTGCAGTCATCAGGTTAATGACAGCTCATTACTGCACCTGTGAATCAGGTTATAATTAGCCACTTCAGACAGATCTGTGACAGGAAGCTCAGAATTCATTGTTTGGGCTTGCACACCTACTGGGAAGTTCAATTGTAAAATCAGGTCATGTTGAACCATGCAGTTCATCAAGACCACTGACAGAGGGAAGAAATTATCTTTCCAGGTTTCTGAACCACTCTTCATGCCAGAGGTAATTTAGAGGACTGAAAAACATAAACAGTCCCCAGAACAACAGTGTGTTCCTATGTGGGCTTCCCAACAGCAGCCTGAACCTACAAAAAAAAGCTGCGTTAATTCCTCTTGGACACACTTTCCACCCAGAAAAAGGGTGTAACACCAACACATGCCCAACATGAAGCTAGGTCATCTTTATGCAACTAGAGATTGCAGCCATTTAAAGCACAGCTGTTTGAAACAGATAAGAGCAGACAGTGGAGGAGACAAACACAAACTGTCTTTTTTGTTTATTTTAATATACTGAGGTCAGGGAAGCATCAATATTAATGAATATTAGAGCTGTGCATGACCAGGTCACATGTACCTCTCAAAAGCAACTAGCACACTCTGATGCAGTGTCCATTCAGTGCTGCCCCACAGAACAGCACCCAAGTGTTATTTAATTATTTAGCTGCAAGCATAACACAAAAGTTAAGGGAACCTTGACACTGAAGACCATTTCCCTAAAATAAACATTTTTGTTCATGCATATGAGGCCCTGAATACAGCTGCAAGTTGAGATGTCTGTGAATCAACAGCCTCCCCCAAAAAACTGGATGCAGACCAGAATTGTTGGACACAAGAGGTGCAGTCCCTGCCATGATGTTCTCAGACATATTCAAAGCATATTCCCACAGGCTAACTCCAAGTTCACAAGCAACCCATCACCAGTTTTTCAATCACTGTTGCAAAAGACACTCAAGGCTGTTAACACTCTTCCTAATGCTCAAACCTGAATTTGTGTGTACTTCCATCAAAAGCACATTCCAACCTCATACATGCACAACTAAGCAGGTATTTTCTGAGCCTAGTTTAAAAATACCTTTCAGGTATGCATGGCTTCTTACCCTGAAGAGCTGTTAAAAAACAAGTGATATAATTTTCATGTTTTCCATCTCCTTCCCATTTAAACACACCAAACATTTCAGAAGCCCTTGCTATTCTCATCTACAACGAAGGAATAGTGATTTATGCAGAAGCATTGTCTATTTGGTCCTTGTAAAAATAGTTCACAATGGTACTAATAACAAGGTGTGCTGCATAAGTCACAAGCTGCTGCTAAATGGTGTTGCAAAACTTTGTTATTTTTCTTTTCTGCATGACTGTAGCTCACAATTTGCAAAATATGTCAGTTACAGCTCACACAAACTATTCCAGATTATTTATGCATCATTCTGCTCACATGTCATAAGCTTCAGCTGCCATACCAAATGCTGGGATGTTCTGAACTGTATCTGTGGAAAACTTCAGCTGAGGCCACTGTATTTCTGAATAATCAGATACACAAACAATAAACACCAATACAAAATAAAGCACCAAAAGTCCTCTTCTTCCACTCTACTCTCTTCCCTGTGCAAAATTGTGGCCTCAAAAAGGAAGCCCATGTTCTTCACTAGAAAAAAAAAAAATTAGATTTTGAACTTGCTTTCTCCTTGCCAAACTTTTTTATCATGTTTTATATTGATACATGTATTATCTGCCTCACAAATACTTTCGAATACTGCAACTTTTAAAATAATTTCTTTCTTATACCACAGCACAGTTTGATTTTCATTAGCATCAGTTTACTTCTGCAAACAGAAAGAACAGTACCTGCAAACCCCAGCCCTCAACTAAGTACCACAAAGCTGCTCCCTCCCCTACCAGGGGACACACGAATCTCTATTTTAAAACTGCTAACATTAATCTTAGAAGCAGGGTGAATTTGACATAACCAGACAGAACTTGAGGCAGTTACTTTGCTTAATAAAATTAAATTTCCATCAGGCCATATTTATTTATTAATAAATATTACTTTGCTTAACCAAATTAAATTTCCATCAGCCCATATTTAATTTCCAATTAAATATGGGCTATTACATATTTGACTATGTAAGCCAACATTTCCCCTATAGTCCTAATAAAAGTATTTTTAAATGTCCACAATGAGATGCAAAATATAGTAAGCAGTGAAGAATTTCACAAAATAAGCACAAGTTAAGCAAAAATTATGGACAAACAAATTGTTCTCCTCCTGGGTAGAAACCAAAAAAATTTCAAAGTCTTATTTTGTTGTCACCTTATGCATCCTGCCTGCCACAAAGAGGCTGAAATAGTAGTAAGAGCAGTTAGAGAAGCACTTTGGTAGAGAGGATAATTGGCTGAATGTAATCCCCAAGTGCAATACCCAAGCTGACAGGACTAATGCAATCCTTAGGGTATCTAAATAGCACTCAGGGAGCCATGTCATCCTACCTTAATTTAGCAATCTCACTCCTGCTAGAGGTTTGCTGCTGTTCACAACCCAACAAGGTGCAGATGTTGACACAAATACTGATAAACAAAGACTGTCCATCTCTTCTCTCTGTAAAGCCTGTGCTGATAAGCTGCAGTGGGCCAGGTAAGACTCTGACTCAGCCTTATTATTGTGAAACAGAGTGGGATGATGAGTACCACTGTGAAGAAGAAGAGAGCTCCTCATCCTCCCCCAGGACTCACAGCCATGAGGAGATCCCTGTCCCCTTCTCTGTGCATGACCTGGAGTGCAGGCACAGCCCTTGGGACAAAGCTGTGCCAGATCTACAGACAAGCACATGGAATTTGCATTTCAAGCAACTTCTTCAAGGCAGCAAGTCACAGGTGAGAAATTATCCTTTCCTGAAGCATCAGTTTCACCTACCAAGAGCAGGGAACAAGGCTCAGTGCTCTGTACAGCTGTCACTGTGCCAGCTGATACTCTCAGCACACAACAAGCTCAAACTTCTCCTCCTCAGCTGTCCACTCTAACAGGCAGTGCCAGTCCAGACACACAGCAAGACCAGCACAGGCAATAAAAATGCACTCTCACATCCCAGCTGTAAGAGCAACTTTAAAGTGTCACTCAAAAAAAGTCCAGACGAGAGCAGTTTGAGCCACCTTCCCACTGCACAGTTGTGGTGCTGGGTGGGAACCAGACTCCTCACAAGGACCTTGGAGAGCCCCTTCTAAGCTGACTTGGCAGCACAGGTCAAAGACTTCACATAGACCAACCCTGCACAAAACCAGTGATTTTGGAAAACCACCACTGTGAAATATCACCTGAAAAAATCCCACTGTAGTAGGTACTGAGAATAGAGGGAAGGCCTAATCTATCTTTTATCTAAAGCCTTGGTGCACCAACACTCTGAATACTGTTCAAACTCTTAAAACAGTTAAAGAATGGCAACTGAATTGATGAAGGGGATGGAGTACTCTTAAAGAGACTGTGGAAAAGCTGGAACTCTTTAGTCTGGAGACAATGTAAGAGAAGAAAGGACTCATTAAGATGGCAAATAAACTGAATGCTGAACAGTAATTCACCATTTCTTACAATTTTGTAAATACGGGGTGCTTCTTGAAACCACTATAAAGTCTGTTAAAAAGGAAAGCAAATAAAATGCTTCTTTAAGATGTAAGAGGGGACTTCTGCAATGCATTGTCTCCACAGTTTCCAGAAGAAGATAGCTCCAGCAATTAATAGTGTTAAATAAATTCATGGATAACAAGTCTGCCAAGAGAGACTGAAGTGAAAGACAGCAATGTACCTTCTGACAGCCTTAAATAAAGGGTATGTGTATGCTTACAATGAGTGGCTGGGGGAACAGGGGCTGTTTAGCCAGGAGAAAAGGAGGCTCAGGGGAGATCTCACTGCTGGCTACAGCTGCCTGAAAGGAGATTGTAGCTAGGTGGGGGTCAGCCTCTTCTCCCAGGTAACAGGCTATAGGAGAAGAAGAAATTACCTCAAGTTGCACCAGGGAGTTTTAGACTTGGTATTAGGAAAAATTCCTTCACCAAAAGGGTTCTCAAGCACTGGAACAGGCTACCAAGGGATGTGGTTGAGTCACCATCCCTGGGGGTATTTAAGAGACATGTAGATGTGGCTCTGGACTGCATGGTTTAGTGGTGGCCCCAGCAGTGCTGGGTTAATGGTTGGACTTGATGGTCCTAAAGGTCTTTTCCAAACTAAATAATTCTATGATTCCATGGGAGCAGGAGGCAGACAAAGAACAGAAAGAAAGCAGGCCCACATGTTTCCTATAAATAACTCCCACTTCCATTGCTGCCAGTGGATGTGGACTGGCCTGAGAGGGAAGGTATTTTTACACCTGAGTACAGAATGAAGTGGGAGGCTGGGAAGAATTTGCATGGCACTGGGAAATTGCATATCCAAGCAAAACATTTTGCCTGTCTGCTCTTGCTTGTCACCTCTAAGTAAGTGTCAGTGCTTAGCACGTGATCACCAACTCAGCCTGCACTGTGTCCTGTGACAGCACTGTGTGGGGAGACAGAGATCCTGCTCTCAGCTCCTGCTGGGCAAGGTACAACAGGCAGCTACACATACAAGGGGTCTAAACAACCAGCCACAAGCAGCTGCTGTGGTCTGAAGATCTGTGTAGCTAAGCAGAGTAAGGAGAGACTACATCAAATGTCATACTTTGCATCATCAAAATGGATGTCCTTGAAATGGGCATGAAAGGACCTGAAAGGACCTAGAAGCATGGGGAGTGTTTCCATCTGTCACTGCAGTGGCCAGAAAAGCTCTAATTCCAGTTACTCACATGCTTTTAGGGCTTTGCTGTGGCGCTGGGACATCCTTGCTGCTGCTAGATTAAGAGTAACAAGGATTGGGCAGTCTGGAGAAGACACAGGTTTTGAGAGGGATAAGCATTTGCAATGGCATGGCAAAGGCTCTGGCATTCAGTGGCTCCAGGTAGGCAAGATCCCAGAGGGAGAGCATCAGAAGAGGTGAAATGAAAAATATCTCAACTAGAGTGTGTCATGGCACTTCTACAGCTACAGCAGCACTTATGGCCAAGTAACTTGCATGTACATGGATGTCAATTATGTCATTTTACAGGACAACTTAGACAGCGGCTCTCTCTGTGACCAGTAATTTATTTTAAGAGCACCTGGGCTGGAAACATATGTTTTTACCAGCACTTCCCAGAGACAGACAGAGATCTCAAGTGGCTTTGAGCTCTACAGTGAAGATGTTTCTCTTACCTTGCTTTAAGTACTTCATTGACTCTTTGTTCTAGCTCTAATCTCCTCTGCCGTTCCTTTTCTAGCTCCTGCCTTAATGTTTCAGCGTTTGTTTCTTCTCTCAGCTTCCTGAGCTCCTCCTCTGTTAATTAAAGAAGAAGAAGAAGAAGAAGATAAAGATTTAGTTACCCTGAAGTATTTCTATACAAAATTTTAAAATCTAATTATGACAGATTGGGTGTGGGGGATTTTTTTAGCTGTGCTATACCAAATATATTCACCAGAAAAAAAAAAAAAAACAACAAGTATTCAAGGGCTAGACAGTCTTCATAAAAAGCACACAGCTGTATCAGGTACAAAATGTTTCATTACAATTGTTAAGCAAGGAGAAAAATAGCTCCAAAGTTTTCTTTTCAAGATGCAAAATAAGCCCTTGGTACAAGCTATCTTTACTTAAACATGACTTACTCTTCATTCCCCAAAGAAATAATCAGCAGGAAAGGCTGCCGATTGCTAAATGCAGTGATCATAACAACAACAACAAAAAAAGTATCTGTTATCTTCCCTCATGTCTGTGGGTGGAAAAACACAAAACCATAAACTCAAAAGAAGTTATATGATGCCATATAAACCCATGCCTATCAATTCCTGGCACTAGGTCAGAGGGTGCCTCTATGAGCCTCAGCACCTTATAATTGTAAGAAAGGGTTGTGAAACAAGAAACTAAGTCAAAATTTTTACACTTTTCCAAGGTTTTTGGAAAAATGTAAAAACTACTAACTTCCATGTAATAATTATATATATATAAATATACTCACATATTTACTTATACAAACACATACACACTCTCACAACATTTTTCACAAGAAGTTAGTATCAAGTATGTATAAGGCTATTTTGTGGCTAATTAGCCTTGCTTTTTGTCACTGGCAGCGTCCTTGCTCATGACCTTATTTTACTCTAGAGCTAAAATGGGGTCACTATTACTGACAGCTTTTCCCAGCTAGGCATACATGAGACATGGCCAAAATAAGATTGGTAATCTCTCTCTTTTTTTTTTTTCCTTTTTCTTTTTAAACCAAAATTTACTTTACACTTTTTCTCTGGTATGATTTTTAAGCTCAATTACAACAATCAGTAGCAGAACAGCAGGTGTCTTTCAAGTTTACACCAAACTAGAACAGAAACTACTTTCTACTTCCACTACCATTAGAAGCACAATGGGTTCAGGCTTTTTACATTGTTTTACAAGACTGGAACACCATTTTATACCCTCCAGAGGGTTGTTACACAATGTCTTTTGTTTCTTCTCACATACTGCCTTCTAAATCTTTCATAGTCGGAGGATTTTGGTATGTGAGCCTCACTGACTCCAACCACCATGGTTCTTGAGAGGGTCTGAAGCCGTAGTGCAAATGTCCAGAGGAACTGATGCGCTCCCCATGCCCTGCAGCAAGCCCTGTGCAGGGTGTCCAACCTCTCCATCTGCTGATTGTCCTGCAGCAGAGCAGGAGCCTCAGAGCACAGAATTAGGAGAGATGGGAAGAAGACACATGAATCAAGGGGACAACACTATGGCTTCCACAGTAAGGCAACAACTGAGCTCCACCAAAAAGAAAGGAGTGCTGTTACCATCTCCCACTGAGAGATGGTGACCCTGGGAGGAAGAGCTGGAGCACAGAAACCACCACGTTATCCCCCAGAACTGAAACTGAGAACCCCCAAGGGTGGGGCAGGGCAGTGTCACTGGGGCAGAAGGTATTGTCTCTCCTGTCAATAAATGGAAATGTCACTGGGGCAGAAGGTATTGTCTCTCCTGTCAATAAACGGAAATGTCACTGGGGCAGAAGGTATTGTCTCTCCTGTCAATAAACGGAAATGTCACTGGGGCAGAAGGTATTGTCTCCCCTGTCAATAAATGGAAATGGCACTGCTGCAGAAGGCATTGTCTCCCCTGTCAATAAATGGACAGATATGGATATAAGGGCAGACTTCTACATGGGGCTGTTGCTAATGACGCATCCACAAGGAATTTTAAATCCAACAAGAAAACTAAATTTGTAATTAATTTACCCAACTTTCAAGGGCTTGTTCCAGAACAAGAGCCTGCACACAGCTGAGGGGAAACATCTGTTGCACTTCAAATGCACTGGAGCTTGTGCAATATCATGAAGATATCACAGAAAGTTCCAAAGCTTGATAGAGACACTATCTTCTCAAGACCATTAAAGGGAAAAAAATTCTTCATTACGCATTTTTAGTTTGATTAAAGAGGAAGTGACTATGCATTTTGTGTACATAAAAAAACCACACACATTATAAATTAACCTCAATGTCCTTGAAAGTCAGATTTTCCAGCTTCCTTAATTCCAGCTGTTCTGACTGTGCTACATCTTGTACCAAAACAAAACCTCCAGAAATTGTATCTCTTGTCCTCCAAAGAGGACAAGCAGTGCCAAATATTCTTTATGGAAAGAGGCAGAGTTAAAGGGTGCACAGTGAAAGAGGCAGAACTCCTGTAAAACAAACAAAAGAAAATACAACATCCAATCCTTAAGGACTGTCATAGCTTCACATTTCAGAGCATTTCCTAACTTTCTCATACATGACTGCAATTCAAATCCACCTCATCAAGCCCTTAAAGCAGTATTTGTTGCTACTTTGGCAGCAGTGTGGTCTGGCACTGTAAAACCTTCGTGTTCAGTTAGTTAAATACTCCTGAGTCTGCTAAGCAACAGGAGCCACAGAGAGGGGAAGGGGGGGAAGTTCTTCCTTGCTCGGTCCCCTGAAATAATCTACCATTTGGCCAAGCTGAACTGCACTTTTAAAGCAAATTCCTCTGTCCCTGAAGAGCCCTCCTGCAGAATGATGGAAGCTGGCTACAAAGAGCAGAGGTCACAGACCCCTGAGAAGTATACATAAGAATATTTCACCATGGTATCTATCCACTGAGTTTTATAGATGAATACCCTCCATGATGCTGAGAATGGAGAGCTCCTTGGATTTCATCTTCAGTCAGCCAAAATTCAAACATCCTCTCCCCTCTGCACACACAAAATGATAAAACATCAAACATGAAGCTTCAAGGTTCCAGATTAATCAGTTTCCATAATTTCCTTCCCAGGCACATCCATCATGGCTCACTATCTCATCCAGGGCAAGAAACATTAAAATATTCCTGGGGGCTCAGTGCATGTCTCAGCTGGACACTCAGGTGAAGTGAGCAGCCATGAAGGTGACCTGGCTAGAGGGGGGAATTACTAAAAGAATAAAGTGTCTGCTGAAATACTGACAGAGAAAATGCTGCTATGCCTGGGAACTGGACCTGGGAACCAGAAGTATTGCTGAGAAGTGCAGCTGGCCTCTCTGAAAAGCACAGCCTGGTACCCAGAAACCTGAGACACCCTGAGATACCATTGGGAAGCACAAAAACAAGGAAACACAACAGCCACTTATCATCTGAAAAGGTGAAAAGTAGCTCAAAAACAGGGAAAGCATCCTGGGGAAGTAAGACTTGGTAATTGCCATTGGCAATTACCTGCAGGAAAAAGAAACCAGTCTAGAAAAATAACTGGCATGAGAGAACAGAAAACATCACGTGTTGGCTATTCTGGGTGAAATATAGAAATTAACAGCATCTATTGGCTGCTGAAGTGGTAATGTCCTACACTTCCTTATTTCTGTCTAATATGACTTAAATTTTTATCCAAAACAAAACTTCTCTCTCCAAGAATTTTGCATACTGCACAGACTTTTCCTTTCCTAAACAGGATGAACCCTTCACACAAACTTTCTAAGAGATCTTGAACCCTCACCCAGGACAGTTTCCTCCAACATCTGGGAAGGTCTGGCCCATTATGACATCTGTCCAATAAGCTGGATACTGGTAGTAATATAAACATTTGTAAATGTGCACATAAATAATCCATCATAATTACATTTTCTGTGATTAAACTGGAAAGCTTCATTAGTGAGAAGTTTGCAGTAGCCTGTAACAGTATACACATATTTGGTTGCTGCCATACTATTGATTGTTCCCAGGAATTGGTAATAGCTCAATATATATTTCTATAAATATACACACACACACATATATATATTTGAGTTATAAATCATACATATAGTTGCTAGCCCTGATTTTTGTCACAATATGTAATAAAGTAGAGATTTAGAGTAAAAAACCTCCATGCCCTAGAGTCTTAGAGAAGCCTATGAAGTCAGTAATAACCTCTAAATACCTACACATTGGGTAACTCTAGGTTTTGATAGCAAGTGTGAGTCTGAAAAAAATGCTTTAGAAGCTCTCTAGCAAAGTCAACTCGTGTAGAAAAGCAGAACAATATCTGGATGCTACTGCTCTTTTAAAATGAGCTATAAAAGTCTGTCAGACAAGGCAACATTGGTGTTTCAATGACAGTAATCACTACACTTCTTATTGCACTGCAAACCCTAGGAGAATTGACCCCATAGTGAACACCATCATCAGTGATGTATCTCACAGGTTACCAAAAAAACTTACCCATTTCAGTTTTTCTACAGCATTTTATCCTCTATGAAGTGTAATGGAAGTGTTGGAACTGAACTCTTAGGGATTGACAACTGAAATTGAAAGACTTAGCATTTCAAAAAGCTTAGCTGATACCATGAAACTGCTACAAGACAGCAGCACCCAGTGTTTTGTTGCATCATCTTACAGCATCAGCCACTACAGCAAATGAAAAATTTCAGTTTGCTCCTCAGAATGCTCACCTGTAAGAAACGTTCTGATAAAAAGCACTTTAACACCCAAGTGTTTAGTATTCAGTATTTAGTTCTGGTGAGACTGAACAGAATGTGAGTAGTGTTTAGAAAAGAAGGATGGTACATCAGGCTAGCAAGGCGTGGCAGAATGTTGGATTTCTAATTCAAAACTGCTTGTGCAGTAAAGCGGATGTTTCCCCTAATCCCAGGATTGGAGGTAGATTAGGGAGCCTCCTCGTAGCTGTTTTATATAATACCATTTATTCCCAGACCTACAGGTATGCTGCAAAATCCCCCTCTGGGACAAAGTGACCAAAAATTTATTTCAGAGCAGAGCTAGAGATTGCCAGTCACTGTTTCTAGCTACCTGAATTCAGTCTAGTGTTAGATCTAAGGAATTTAATCTGAGTTAAAAACTAGAAACGGCAAAAAGCGTGTGTGGAACCCTGTTATATTTACATGGGGAAACACCAGTACTTAACAGGACAAAAATAACCCTTCTACATCTATGTTAATCATGGTAAATCTCCTTACAACCCTTTGAACATTGCTAGAGTTCAAGCATGTTATTTAATTGTTACTAAACACATTAAATCCCAACCACACACTTTCAATCTGGATCTCACCAGTTGTGCTGATGGAGCTAGACACTGGGAGCTGTCCCCAGGGCAGGCAGCTTCCACCCTTGCCAGACTCCCAAATCCTACAGAAAGCTAAGATGTTAACTTTGTCCCAAGGTAAACCCACTATATGACACTACTAACAAAAGGTCAGGAGTCTGAAAGCATCAGATATTCTTATCATCATAGACACTGAAGAGATTTTAGTCGTCACCATTAAAACCAGCAGCAAATGGCAGTGCTGTGAAAGCATGGAACAGCTCCATCACTTATGATAAAGCAAGGACAAACAAAGAATATTGTCTGACCAACAAGCAGTGACGGACGAAGAACCTGAAATGGAATTCTCTGTTTTTTCCTGCTTACGCTTGCTCTGGAATTTACATACTCCTCTGAAGACATGGTCACAGTTCATAGCTGTAACTAGATAGAGCTTAACTGTGCATTATTTGTTCCTGTGCTTCTTCTAATCCATGATTCTCCTTCTCCAGGGCATATGTTTTTTCCATCAGTGACTTGAGCACCATGGAGACTGCCAAAGAACTTATCATAAATCTACCCAAAAGATTTCAGATAAAACATTACCTTTTGATCCCAGACATTGTGAGATATTCTCCTTCTCTGCATGTCAAATGCTTGGCAAAGTGCTTATTAAAGCCATCACTCTAGCAGCTCCACTTTATTAATTCTCCTTTCTTCCTTGAGTCACCTCTTAAGGTCACGTCATCTTTCATGCTTGGATTTCTACACTTCACTTGGGAATCCCAAAACTCACTGCTTAGGAGGATTACTCTAAGGATTTTATGAAGAAGAACCTAAAAATGTCCTTTGTCAAAATGGATCCCAGTATTCTTGTTGTCCATAGCTCTTCCAGAGCTGAGCAACAACTGGTGATTTGTCAATTTAATGGCTTTCCCTTGTGGTCAGGCCTCTTGCTTGTTTGCATGAATCTTCCATAGAGCAAAAAAAGATTTTCTAATAGGAATATTGGTGTCATAAAAAGCCAAAAGGCAGACAGAATCACTAAACATTAAGTATCTTTACTTAGTGCATATCCTTCCCTCCTCTCTGCCCATTTTATACAGGCATTTGGTAGAGTGGAGAAGTGAAATGCATAAATACAAACCCCACATTTTCAATATCACCTTTCTCCAGGTAAGTCTGCACGCATCAAAACAAAGAAGTGACCTGTCATTTTCAGAGCCAGTCATGCCAATTTCCCTTTAAAAACTTTAACACAGCTTTGGCAGTTAAACAAAAGTTTTTTGCTTTGTTTTGTTTCCATCATTCCTTTGTGCTTCCCTTTGCTCTTCCAAAGACAGAGCTCCTGCCCCAGTACTCAGACTAAGCAGAGCTTCAGAGGACCAGTTTTTGAGCCTCTTTGCGTGTGCCTACAGGCCAGGGAGCAGTGTGCTCACAGGGCTCCTGCTCTGCTGATAAGAAACAAGCCAACTCTGATCCAGAGACAGGGGAGGGAAGGGAGAGTCTGAACCAGCATTCTCCCTCAGACAGTTAATATTCACTGGTACTCTTCTCCTCACCTGAGCAGCAAGAGTTTCATATAGAGCGATCTCTTTAATGTGATGAGGAAGATGGATTTACAAAGCACATCATATTTTATAAAGTCTTCTTCCTCTGTGCAAACTGTTCCAGCCTCCTCTCTCACCATTCCTGTCATGTCCTACTTGGAGTGGGTGAGGTTAGAAATAACTAAGCTGCCATTGCTAAGGTTTGTACAAAACCATGATGCTGACTACCAATTAGTAACTTTACATTTACATTTAGTGCTTTCAGTGGAGCTTTTTTCATGTTGTAATAGACACAGACCTGGATCATTTCCCCTTCATTAGGGAAGGATTTTAAATTACACTTCCTGAAAACATAGCTTACTGATACAGACCCCCTTCTCAAAACATCAAGTGGAAAGTTTTCTATTGCTAGATACACTTAAAAGTTCAGCTTAAAAGCAATGAAAAATACTGCTCCTCTATGAATTTTCAGAAATTTCAGAGAATAAAAATGCCAGAAGTGTTGCAAAACCCACCTAAAATAAACAGAGCTGCAAAAATGTTGTCATTACTGCAGGAATGGTTTTCACTCTGTGGTTTTGGCAGAAGTGAAACAGTCTATAAATGTTGAAATAACGTCTGGCTTAGGCATAGCAGCAGGCTCTTCCAAGGCTTTTGTGTTACTAAGCTGAGCAGGGAAATGCAGGTTCCACATGGGGCTCCCAAAATCTCTGTCCCAGTTACACAAAAGGGAGAGGCACAACAGTGCTGACCTTGCCCTGCCTGGGTTATCACACCATCTCTGCAATTAACGAAGCCAAGCTGGGCACCCAAAAAAAGGCAGAAATAGGCACAGCCCACACACATAACACAGTGTGTAGGTGGGATCTGTTCAAGGCTCCACAGCAGCTCCAACAATACATCCCTCTGAGCACTGTGCTGCATTTTCTGTGGTCCATCAGCCTCATGAAAGGCAGTGTGACAATACAGGACCCTGCAGCATTTGGGCATCTTCACGTACAGCACCATCCCCTCCATCACCACGTGCATCCTTTGTGCAGTGACATGGGCAGACTGCACAAACCAGGCTCAGATCAGTGATCAGCCTGCTGCTGGACTGGCATGGAGTCACATCCTGTCCCTC
Organism: Ammospiza caudacuta; assembly: GCF_027887145.1. Lineage (NCBI taxonomy): Eukaryota > Metazoa > Chordata > Aves > Passeriformes > Passerellidae > Ammospiza > Ammospiza caudacuta. The sequence continues at coordinate 62,506,119 of NC_080597.1, forward strand.
TGCCCTGGTCTCAGGAACCTCATGCTCTGGGAAGCCAAGCAGAGAGTGAGCAAAAGCCCAATCTGTCTCTTCTACCAGTCAGAGCAGAGTCCCTGAAGATGAGAAATGGAGATCTGAGTGCTCATTAGTCTGTATTGAGGCTTCCTGACCCTCAAACAACTGATCACAACTGCCTCTTCCAACAGCATTTCCAGGAAAATGAAGTCAGAGTTTTGGAGGGTTTTTAGTATTTTTTTTTGCCCAGGAAGGCTAGAAATGAACTCAACATACATATTGAGTATGAGAACTCAATGTACACATTGAGTATCTTTGGGTATAAACAAAACCTTTCCTACATCTCTTAAGAAACTTTCTGTAGTTTTGAGAAGTCTCCCAATCAGAAGTCAGACCTAGAAAAACTTTAAAATTTGTTAGGAAGCAAATGAGAGCAGCTCTAATAAAGAGACAGCACTATAGCACAGCCTGGACTCATATATTTTTACTGTGTCACCTCTGGGTGCCCAGGATAAACATTAAAGATTTCCCAAAAGTCACCACAGGCAAACCAGTCTTCATCAGAGGAACTCTACAATCTCAAAAGAGACATGTAAATCTCCCAGAGATACATTCTTAGTGCTAAGGAGTCCGGGATTTTAAACTGAAAAAAAGGAAGTTTAGAGGAAGGACTAAAGGATGTGAGAAACCCAGGGTAAGCTCCAGTACCACAGCACCCTCAGCACTCACCAGCACCAGCACACTTTATTTCACAGCCCTGGTGCAGCATCAGGATCACCTGGCCAAGGGCTGACCATGTAGCAAGGAATGGCCATTATGGCCCACAGCTGGGATTTGTGTCTCTCAGATAAACACCGAGCTGCTTATTCTCTTGCCAGGGTCTCCACCTGCTATGTAAACCAGCTCAAATCAGCTCTAGATTCTGCTTCAAGATTTCTGAACCTCAGGTTCAGACTACAGGCTGCTGTATCAGTAAGAAAACAGCAAAACCAATGCAGTGAACCTATTCTTCTGCTCCTCTCTAGCTCTGCTACTGCAGCTGGTGTGACCCTCATATCAGGAGAAATTAAACAGAAGGTGTCCCGACACAGTTGGTGACTGGACTCTGGCCCAGCTTCACTGCCTATTTGTTGCACAAAATGACTGGGACTGTTTGAGAAGGTATTAGCATTTCTGCACAGAACTGGACTCTTCAGCACAGGTCTTTTTCTGGTCAGCACACACTTGGCCTCTGAGGTTTAACACTTTCTAACGTGCCAGTTCTGCCTGGGAATCATGTATGGTTTTCTAGAGCTCTATTTCCATGAGGTCAGTATTCTTCTAGGTTGTTCTTAGAAAGAAGCATCAGGTCATTTATATCAGAAAGTGAAGTGTGAACCAGAGAAAATACTGTGGAGTTAGTCACATAAGTGGTTCAAAAAGGCACAAGGATGAACAGCGTGCCAGAGCAGAAATTTCAATGGGAAAGCAACATAATTCCAACTTCTTTTGTCATGTGGTATAAACATCATGACTGAGAGCACTGATTTGGTGAGACCTTAAAGTCTCCTGCCACAGACTGCTGTGTGGTGTGGAATGCACAAACCCTTGTGGGAGAGGATTCTATTTCCTTCTAGTACTCCTCATCCTCATGTGAGGTTCCTTTGATTTACCAGCTCATGACTAACCCTCTTCTCTAAGAGTCATCAGGTTTATTCACTCTCAGCTGGTGCTACCAACTCCTCTTTCCTGAGCTGATGAATTCCACATTGCAAAAGGCCTGAACACCCTTGAATTAGAATTAGCTAATACTTCATGTAAACCACAGGATGCATGTGTGCTTACAAAGCACCTTGTGGCACCAGGACAAGAGCACTGATATCTCCAAAACTGCCCTCTATAAGCAGGCACAGGACATAACAGGAAGCAAGGTGTTTACCTCAAACAAAAAAGATGCAAAAGCAGAAAGATTGTTTTGTTGGTTGTTTTGTCTTTCAAATGCAACAACAGCAGGTACAATTTTATTTTTTGTTAAGATACTAGGTTTTGAACTGGAAACACTAAAATCACTACTAATCTTAGCATATCAATCTAACTGCCCTGGGTCAGTAGTTGCCTTCCAAAACTGAGCCCTTAACTAGCCCAAGGCAGTGTTCACTTGTATTAAAAACTAGGTTATAATAACAGGAAGTCCTTTAGAAATAAATGATTCTGATTGTCCCAGCTCCAAGAAAAGCTTTTTCCAACCACATGCACTGGAAACTCCAGCAGACTAAGCCCTTTGCACTCTTCATTCAGCTGATGTTCCAAGATTTCTTCTGAAGGAACCCACACCAGACCAGTACCACAAACTCAACAGGCACATTTTCAGCATTCCTATAATAAGGCTCAGAATGAGCCATTAGATCAAGAGATTAGGACCATTCCCACGCAGACAGGAAAAGCAACTTTAGCCCCTTTAGCTGGGAGAATCAGATGATCCCTGCCCCTTGCTTAAGACATTATCCAAGATCCCATTCTCTGCATGCCTCACCCTCCTGTCAATCCACAGCTTAAATCCCTTGCATTTCCAGATACATTTCATTTGCATTTACAGCTCTGCACGAGCTAAGCAATTCCTCTCCATCTTCACATCTCTGGGTGTTTAGATTACCTCTTTGCTAAAGAAGACATTCATCTGGCATCTCAAATGTAGATATTTTCCTTAGAGACAACAGCTTCTCTCCATACCTACTTGCTCTGGATATCCCCAACAGCTCATAGAGGCTACAGTGAGGTTTGGGATGTTTTTCACTGAATGTGCTACTCGGCCAAAATGCACCCATTGCTGCTGCCTACTAACAGTTGAATGGAGTTTAGAGAAAAACTTTAGCACCTCAAATTACAGACCCACACTGACCTGCACCTGTGTAATGTACGTGTACATCATACATGAGATAGAGCTGAAAGGAAATTTCTCCTCCTTGAACCTCCTGCCTGATGACATCAATACAAATAAAAGTCAGAATCAAGCTGATAACAAGTAGAACCACAGCACATTAAAAAGCAAATGCATGAAACTTCATATATTTCCCTCACTAACTAGCAATTGCTTTGGTTTTTGCATGCCCAGCTGGAGGAAATGGAGTACGTGGACATGGCAAACAATATGCAAATTCACTATCATAGCAAGGTGCCCTTAAGGGATTCCATAGTTAAAAATAGTATGGGAATACTGCAGAGCAACTAGCCTTCCTAAAAACACCTACTGTATGGAAATACTGCAGACCAACTAGCCTTCCTAAAAACACCTACTGCAGCAACAGGATTTAAAAAAAAATAATGGCCAGGCTTTCTTCCAAGGGCGAACTGAAGTGAACAAACTGCACATTTCAAGAATGTTTTTTCTGCAGACCATTAGTTCAGTTTTGGGAAGAAAACAATAATGAAGCATTTCTAGTATCAAAAATCCCAAACCAACTCAAAAGAGAAGGAAAAAGGAAAAGTAAGAACTCAGGAGCCATACGCAAAAGCTGAACTCCATCTTCACTCCAACTGACAAACATGGTGACCTATTTCATCCCAAAATTTTGAACGGAAAGTGGCCAAATAAGGGATAAGCTTCATTTAACTTATTTCTCAACCAGTTTATGACTCTTACTCTTGTTTTTATGGACAAAGGTACAAGCAATTTGTCAGGACAATGCTGTTATTACACCTACAGCTAACATCAGGCTGTGGTGAAGAGGTGAGGGCTGGAGACGCTCCTGGCTGACTCAAGGCACCCAGCTGAACCACCCCACTGGCCTGAACCCCCAAACATCTGCTCAAAGTTTATAGAAAGGGGTAAACTTTATCCTATTTATTCTTCCCCTTGAAGTTCACTGCAAAGCTCTGTGCAAAGGAAAATTCAGCTACAAGTAACAGTTGATCAGAAGGTTTTCAAATAACAGCAGGATCCTGAAGACTACCAATATTCACAATATTCAAACATTTAGTTACTGTAAGAACATTTAGTTCTTACAGTAACTAAATGTGTGCCCCGTTTAGTTACTGTAAGAACATACTAAGAAGGAGAATGGATCAACCAGCCATGGAAGTGCCTGGGAGCTCTACCATGTTTTTACATCAAAAAGCACATCCCACTTCAAATCAGAAATCAGTTCTGCTAAGTCCTGCTGCTTCTGGTGTACATTAGATTGCATCAAGAAATCACAGGTGTCCAACCTAGCCTAAACACAGCTGTGTAACAGGGGCTTAAGCAAAGTATCTTTGGGGATGGAAGGAGTACATGGTAACTCTGTACCAAATAGTTAAATAAAATTCAAGTAAATCACTGAAACTAACATGGCAAGTCAAACAGATCTTTCAGTTTTTACTTGACATTCCAACCATGATACCTCTTCCACGTATCAGTGGAAGCTGACAGCAGCTTGTTATAAATTCGTGCCCAGTCTCCTTTATCAGGCCTCCCTCTGATACACATCAGGGGGAAAACATATCAAAGAAGTATTGCCAAGTGAAAAACAAGACCCAGAAAATTAATGACAAATCCTTGAGAACAAGCTGAAGATAAAAACCTGAGTCTTGTCATTGGATTATAGCCTAGAAATTGGACAGAATCTATAGTCTTGTTATTTCTACTCCTTAGAAAATATCTGACAAGCTTTGAAGACATAAAAACAAACCTCATACTCTGAAGTTCAACACCAAAATATTAAAATGGCCATTTTGGGAAGTAACTGAGCAAGAATTCTCATTAGTTTATTAGAGAGATCTCTACTTGTATCAAGTTATTTTGTTTGCTGTTTTTCTGTTTTTAACTATCCTGTCTTAAAAATCAACAGTTCAGACCTGCTGAGATAAAATCCCCAAAATCTTGCAGTTTCCCCTCGCCATGAATGACAACTTTTTCTCATTATACAAACATATGCACACATATATAAGCATCAACCCCAAAAAAAGCACTTTAAAGCTCCAGACATCCTTCTCTGTATTTCCTACACCACTTACCAATAATACACATCATGTTAAGAGACACAAGTTTTAAGGTGCATTATTTGTTGAAACAGCTGCCACGACAATGAACTTGTCTCCCCTTCATAAATGTCTTCTTAGCAACTACTACTGGAAAGCAAAACACCTATTGCAGGCACATGAAGGTTGACTTAGTTCTAAGACAACCTGCAGATGTCAACATCAAGACTTCATCTACGCAGCTTTTGTCACACAGTGAGTATGTTGTGAGGAATGTAATGAGGAAAAAAATACCCAAGTGACCCAGAAACCCTGGGAATGCTTTCAAGTTCTTCTTAGGGAAGCATAAACCCACGTGCTATCTGCACATCAGCACACCTCAAAATTCTGATGCCAACTCCTACTGTTAGAGAAACGTTATTTCAGAAGTCCAAAGCTATTCCCCTCCACAGAGCATTTTATACTTACGTAAGAAGTGTTTTTCCAGTAAGGCTATTTCCAGGTGACCTTTGATCTCATTCAGTCTGTCAGACTCTGTTCTGTTAAAATCCTGGACTCCTGAAGCCATGATGGTGGTCCCTGGACCAGCCTATAAGAAAGCCAGAACATACTGAAAGTTCAGAAGCATTTTTTTTTGTGTGTGTGCGTGTCATTTAAGTACATCAACTGATTTCTGGGGCAGTAAAGAAACAAGCATGTATTAACAACTCTACATGCCTCTTTCAGCATCAGATTACCAAAATAAGTGAATGAAAGCTAATCGAATGTGAATTTACAGAACACACTTCTGCAAACCTTGGGAAGCCACAGAAAACAAGTATTTCCCACCACCACCCTCACCAGTTCTACTGCATCATCATTTAATCCCTTCTTCTGCTGACTGAAAAGCCGTATTTATACTACTCCTCTCCTCTTCCCATAGAATGAATGGTCAATGCTACACGCTAAACATAACATAATTTAAACATAATCTTGACATAAAATTGTGAGACCAGCAAAAGTAATAGTTTTCTAGATAATCACTGAGCTACTGGGAAACACATATTGTATATTTTAATATCTATCTATGGAATGTATCATTTTTAAGATCTCTCAGCAAGGAAGGGGCTCCCCACTCCCCCACAACAGTAACTCTCCCAGTTACTGCAGAAGGATGTTGTTGGTGCCCAGGAGCTCACTCTGGCAGGCCAGAAGAGCAGGAAATCAGAAGATTGCATGCCTCAACAGATTTTACCAGCACCCCTTGAATGAACTCAGCAGAATACTGAAAATACTGCAGAAAGCAGGAATTAAAAAGCAATTTGATTATTTAGGGAGACCACTGGCAATGTCCACCTCCATGAATTAAACACGGAAAACCCCAGGCCACAGAGCAGAAGGCAGGTGATGCCTTCTTTCTCTCATCAAGTGGGCATTTTCAGACAGCAGGGAAAAGGGTGGGTGAGGGCATCTCCTGGGTAATGGTTGCTAAGTGCTTGTGTACAGGCCCCACCAGGTATGAAAAATCTGTCAATGAGAATTGCAGGAGTTTCTCTAGCAGTTTATACTCAAAACCAAAGGGGTAGATTACAGAAACCTGCCTGTCAAAAACAATCTCAAGACAAAAAAGGAATTTATTTATGTATTCTGACTATTTCCCACTCCTTGTCTGAACCCTGCAAACATACAGGAACTGCATTCCTTTCAATCAAACATGGTTAAATGTATTCCTTGCATACATTTAACCATGACAGCTTAAATTACATACATATATAAATTCAAGTAATGTACAGAAGACATTAAATTCAGATATTTTCTATGTTTTAGGAAAGATGTGCAGAAAGCTTACTGACAGCAAAGTACTTTCACAATTGGGATTGATTTGTACTTTCAAGATAAAACAGTGTGGAAATAGCTATTAAACATCTGTTTTCTTGTTTGAAACTGAGTTTAAGAACAGATCCTGAGTTTAAGCCTCAGAATCTGTCTGTGCAGGCATATCAGCAATCTGTAGGCAGTCACTGCCCAGCATTCACCTAGCACCAGCTCCCCACCTGGGCTTGCTGAACACAGAGCCAAGCAGAGATGGATGCTATTTCCAGTCCCCCAGGCAGCACCACCCACACACACTCTGCCAGTGCTGCTGGCCCTGACGAGGAGCAGGAGCTGTTAGCTCAGCAGCAGCCCTGGGCTACTTCCCATCTTGGAGCTGGCAGGAATCACAGCACAGCAGAGAGGGACAGGGCCCAGGGCAGGACTCACACCGGGAGCTGCAGCACAGCATCCTCCTCGCCATGCCCACATTTCCCCACCACTGCTGCCTTTAGACAGGAGGTGCAGTGAGAGATGCCATCTGCAGCTGCTCCAGACACTGCAGAAGATTATCAGAGACTCTTTTCAGATGAGCACAGGATGCAAACTGACCTCTCTGTTGATCTCTTATCTACAGAGCTGGGCTGTGTTTATTTACACTGCAAGACTTAGTGCTATCACTTGCCAGACATTTGGAGAGCCCCAAGGAGGATGGTGTGGCTGAAGCTGAAAAGCAGCACCCTTACAACATGGGCAGGCACAAGGGAAGTGTTATTAATGTTAATGCATGGCTTTCTGCATTGTACACCCACATCTAGCACATAGGGACAATCTCTGCTCCCAGCACGTACGATTTCACAGGGAGCTGTCTGAAGAAACAGTGCCACTGCTCAAATATTTTATTGATAAATAAATAAAATCACATACAGGACAAAGAGAAAGGTGATGTACTCAGAAGGAATGGGCCTGAACTGGGCATCAGCCCCGTGCTTAGACAGCAGCTGCTCCCCATCCCTGGTGAGGGGGGACAGGAAAAGAAAGGGGCTAGCAAGTACCTAAGCATATTTAAGTCCTCATCCTCACTGAAGGTACTCAAGATATTTTACCCAAAGATGTGCTACATTTCAGAAATATGCCTAGAGAACCAGGTTTGCTTTTGCTTCTTCAGAGCTGTTGAGTGAATAATTGAAGCCCAGGATACCTTAAGTGTGCCTCTAAGGAAGAAGGAAAGAGCAAGAGGTGCACAGCACTGGGGAGACTGATACCAGTTAACATGACTCATTCTTAGAGTTTCCAAATACGTTTATCTGCTAAAGCATTGGACCTAAGCAGCCTGACATCCACAGATAGATTAAAACTCAAAAGGTACACGTTTTTAAACTAGCAACAAAAGGTTAAAATGACCTTCTAACTTAGAGAGGAGAAAAAAAGAGAAAGAAAATTCACTGAGTTAAAACGTAAGGCTGCTCACTAGAATACTAGGAGCAAGATAATGTAACTAACATGTAATAATAAAATGGCTTATTAAGATACACAGTGACACAAATTTGGTGGTGCACTCAATTTCCAAAATTAACATCACCACAACATTTTATAAGTACCATTTAGAAACACACAGAAAAATTGAGGATGCCCAAGACAGTGATATAGAAAACATTTAAACAGATGTCTCTGTCACTGAAGCTTTTCCCCACACCAACACATCTAAGAAAACAAGAAATAATGCCTCTACATTTGCTGAAGGTCAACTGCTTGCCTCTGAATTCAAAAAAGTCCCTGTGTCTGAAGCTAGCATATCTGGCTCAATTCACAAGTTAACAAAATCCTTGTATTAATTCCAGTTTTATCTGGGTAAAGGTTTCTCTTCTCTGCTGCCTCTGTTTGACAGCTCTGGGACTCAGGCTGGATTACCTACACTGCCCTGTACAGATGTCCTTTCCAGTTTCTGACTCACAGTAAAAGCCTTGAAGGCTTCCACAGATTTCTGCTTTTCCTTCTGCCTCTCTAGCTGTGACAGTATTTGACACAAGAGCCCTCTTAAAAGGTTGGCAATCGTTATTACTTAGCCAAGACCATGAGAAGAAGGCAGTGGTGCCTAGGAACACAGAAATGCCCAAGGTGAACACACAGACAGAGGGGTTAAAGGAACATTTCTGATGACAACAGACTGCCTGCAACCCATCAGCAGAGCTCAGGGCTGCTTGTCCAAGCCACATCCAGCTCCAGATCCAAAACCCGCATCTCCTCACAAAAACATTTTTCAAGCCATCTGCAGTTCAGGCTTTTCATAGCAGCATTTCCCAGCCCTCCCTCTCCAAAACCCCTCCATGCTGCAAGCCCTGGGATTTTGTTCTGTGTGCTGCCACTGCTGCTGTACAGCCACAGAAAGGGTCCCAGTCACTTCCCAGCTAAATGGATCTGTCCTCTCCACTTGCAGCACAGCACCTCTTCAGTATCACACAGAAACACAACTGCCCAACTCTGTGCTTCTAATTTCCTTCCACAACATCATATGTATGCGGATGACTTTTGTCTAGGAATATCTCACAAAATGGTGAAGTTTCTTGGAGAGGAGCAGCTCTCAAACACGAAGGATGGGGAGCAGTGAGGACACAATATGCCAGTGCCAGGGGCAAAATCCTCCACTCAAGTCACTCCTCAGAGCCCAGAAAGTGGCTGGGACACAACACAGGAAAGAGACAGTTTAAAATAGAAATTTTTAACTTGCATTCATTTGAGGAAAAAAGAGAAAGGGAGAAATCTTCAGCAAAACAACAAACTACACAGCTTGTCTTGTGAAGTTCTAGCCTCCTGAGTTTTTTTCATCTGACACTTCATGTGCATTTACTCACTTCAAATTATGAAAGGGCTCCCCATGAATGATGCAATTACCTGCTGTAAGAAAAGGAAAAACTCAACAATGTTGCATAAGAATGCAAGCATCTGCATGAATAGTTAATTCTTAGTAGCTATTCATGGAAGCATACCCATACTGGCATGTTCCTAAACCACAGCTATATTCTACATAAATTTTTAAAAACCTAGTGCTAGCCAGGTTCAGAGGCTTTAACTTCTTAACTGTAATGTTTGCATCGTGCTTTATACCTTCCAATCCCCATACATGAGATGACCAACAAGAGCAGCACTTGAGGTTTTAATTGACATGTGTCAGGGAAAACCATGCTATACTGCAAGAGCAATAAAGTAATGTTTTCTGTACCACAATAACTCAGATTTAATCCTAGCACGCTGGCAGGGAACTTGCATAAGTAGATTAGACTGCTTCCCGTACAATGTGCCAGATACAAGAGAGCTTTACCAGCAATTCTCACTGCCAGGTTAGTGCCAGCTTACAGGTTTAAACACAGTTTGTTCTTTCTCTGCTCTGTGAAGGGGATGTGATCTGTCTGCAACATGTTCATTCATACACCTGCATGTAGAACAGGATCTTGTCTCCCCTTCTGTACAAACAGGAAGGGTAGCACTGAATAAAGCGGACTTTAATTACTGAGCAAGCAACATTGCCTCAATTTCTAATGTCACAACAAATCACATGCTAATTATTTTGGAATGGACCAGGTTCCTCCCTCTACCTATTTTGCAATTGTGGTGATTTTACAAAACAATGCAGAAAGAGCAGTGCTGCATGGAGTGTCTAATACCCTTGCCTTAAAAAATACCAAACAACCAGAAATCTAGGAAGCCATTCAGGAATTGAAAGAGATATTTAGCAGAGAGTTAAATCTGTTAACCAGTACTGCTGTCTTGGCAATGATCTGATCACAGCATCCAAACACCCACAGGGACCTAAGAAAGCATCTCCTATTCAAGGCATATCTGGTAGCTGGGGCACTTAAATGAGAGGGGGAAACCCACACAAGCAAGCAGCCAGCCTGTAAGTTGAATCCAAACTAGTTCAAAAACTCTTTTTTCAACAAAAACTCTCAGAAATCACTGAGAATTCAAAGGAAAATATAAATCCTTCCACCTCCAGAGTCCCTGGACCAGGAGCTAGCTGAGTGCTTTACCCAGGTTAGGATGTTTATTATTGAAGTAAATAGGTACAGCTCAGTTTAAAGATAAAGAATAGGAAATGACCTTATCTGGCCATCCTTTCTGTCTTTTCACAGGGTATGAATTTTACATGTGTGACTTCAATAAGGCATGTGAAGTGTTGGGACTAAGTGCCACTGAGCAATCAGCATTCACTTCATTTGCTGCAAGTGCAACAGAGGATGCTGCTCCTCCTGGCAGATGGTCAGGGCTCTGCAATCACAAGCTTTTATCACAAGGCTTTTTACTCTGCAACCTCCATTTGTATCAAGCTTTTGCACTCGTTTGTCAAGTTCAGATACATACCAAAAGAAGAGGCACATTTTTAAGAGCACTGTAAACCCATGAAGGGTTCTTCACTAATAGATGCACTGTGCTGTTCTAATAGACAGAGATCTTTTCTTGATGCCTCCAAAATGAATAATACACCAGACAGGGGCAGAGGAGGGAAGCAGAGAGAGGCAGAGATGAAGTCTTTGTCTAGGGAATAGCTGACAGTGAAGATGCAGATAAGGGGACTAGGACCCTAGATTTGGGTGCTTATGTTCAGTTCCAAGCCACCAGCCTTGCTCTTTCAAGACCATGAGTTCTGTACCCAGATTTCAATAGAAACCATGAAGGAACCGAAGTGGATCTACAGATACATTGTAGATCCCGTGTGAAAAGGATCCTACAGATCCTTTTCAGATAGATGTGCTTTTGTTCCTTCTGATCTACAGGATCTACAGTAGATCTGTAGATCATGTAGATCAGAAGGAACAGAAGCACATCTATCTGAAAAGACATGTAGCCTAACTTCCATTTACACAGAAGACTTGCATTGGTTTTTGTGTGCTTTCAATGGTTTCCCAAAGGTATTAAACAGGAAGAAACCAGTAAGATTTGGTTTTCCCATGATCAGTGTAATACAAATATAATACTAAGTTGCTTACAAAGCCTATAAAAGAAAAACACCCTGCACAAGCAATTTAAGTTATGAGTTTTAGACACTGAATTAAAACCATTTCAGGCACAACTCAACTATATAATCTCAATAAGAAACAGACAAATAATTCAGAATTGCACTGTTTACACAACCTCAGACACACTACTTTAATATTGATTTAAGTATATAAGCATTACTTTCTTTACTCTTGGCACCTCTGCAGCACAGGGGTTATTTCTTCTCCCTTCATTTGAGGGATGGGCAGCAGCACTGAGTGCACAGATGCCTGTGAGGGCCAACTGTTAATCTCCCAAAATTCCCATCTGAAATTTATCCCTTATACGTCAGACCTTTTTCCTCATCCCAATTTGCTTATTTTGCTCATATCTGTAACACAGCCACTACTCTTAGACTGTTCCAGCATCACCCTGGGTTTGGAGCTCCCAAACATCAGGAGCAGAGCGAAACAAGGTTGATGCCATTTCTGCTTTCCTCTCTTTCTTTCTCCCCAATTTTAAACAGCTGCCCTCAGCTGTATCCAAGGACTTGGACCCAAGGACCACAACAGCCTAGTGCAGAACGTAATAGCCAGAGAGCAAATGCTTCTCCCAGCTCCCTTCTCAGCACACAGAGCTCAACCTTTTGAGAAAACAGAGACCATCACTGCAGATGTGCAGCTGATAAGGCTTTATTACTATTCAAAACTACAAGTTTACCTTGCTGCGCCCTCAGCTGCCCTCCATACCACCCAGGAGCTACTACTCCCCTGAAGAAATACAGAAAATAGTACCTGGAGTTTAAGGCAGATCTTTCTGTAGCCTCTAGCTCTGCCATCCAGACACTTCTAATTAAATACAAAAGGCATATGTACCAACACCAAACATAAAGCCTGAAGTTTAATGAAAATAAGCCAGTATTTACCTACAAAAAACTCACAAAATACCACATTGGAAGGACAGCATCAAAGATTAGTCCCAGTATTCACAATACTTACATCTTAACAAATGACAAATGTCACAGACATATTTTATGAAAAATCATTTCATTCGGATCTTTTCTCCTAAGAAGCTGAGAAGCTTCAGCTTCTCCATGTTTTGCTGCTTTGGAATGTGATTTGGAGAATTGTTTACCCAGCATGTGAAATTGTTTTTACTAGATGACCAACGACAGCCACCTGTGTCGAGGCTGTGAGCAGTCACAAGATTTTATTATCATTCCATTCCTTGCTAGCCTTCTGATTAAATCCTTCTTCTATTATTTTAACATAGTTTTAATATATCCTTTTGTTTTAATATAATATATATCATAAAATAATAAATCAGCCTTCTGAAACATGGAATCAAGATTCTCATCTCTTCCCATGTTGGAGTTACCTGCAAATTCCACATCTGGTGACCTCAAGTGAGGAACATTACCACAGATACATGTCTTCAGTAGAATAAGAGCAAAGGAATAGCATTTAACAGATTTCCTTGTCTGAGAAGCTTGAGGATTTTCATATAACAGACTTTATGTGACCAAAACATGCTCTGTCATTACCACCTGTTTGCTCCATGATCATAGGAAAAACATTCTGGCAGAAAAGCTCTCTATAAGCAGGACTGTATGTAGTACCATGAAAGCCCACTTCAATTTAAAAAAGATAAGAGCTACAGAACTAGATACAAGCTGCCAGCCCCAAAGGAGATGCACAAGCATATACAGTTCAAAATCTTTTAGTTTACAGCTTCCTGTGAGCAAGCCCCATGCTCCTACCCATGAGCCTTCAGACAACAGTCTGATTACATTTTGGGGATAAAAACTGCACAGGAAGCTTTCAAAGGGTGATAGAAGTTCTGAATTCCAAGCACCTTCCACAATACAGTTATATAGACAAAGCTAAAGTAATACTGTGGCACTCCAAGCTCATCGATCTACAGCCATTTCTTAACACTTAAAGAAGGATTTTTTTTACTTTTTTAACAAATATTTAACTTTTCCTTAAGTAATGTCTTTGAAAAACGTAGGTGCGTTTTGGTGCTTCTGCTTATAAGCACCAAAATGTTTTAGCAGCCCCTTCACAGGTTTAAACCAGCTCTAACTGCATGGAAGCACTACTGGTTATAACACTGCAGGAGAAGGAGCTGGTGTGACCCTCTAACACCAATGAAGCAACCAGAAGTCTTATCCTTAAAGTCCTGGATAGTGTCATTTGAGCAGATCTGAGCTCCTCAGGCTGAAAAGTTGCCTTTTCTCTTTCAAATGTTCATTAGTAATTCAACAAAACAAATAAAAAACAGAGAGCATCCAGAAGCACATCCAAAGTTAACAAACCTGTCAGCTCACAATATCTAAAATTAGAAGTACGGACAGGGAACTGTAGTATTGAGAAATTAATTGATCTTCCCACAAAATGAAGGCCTAATACTGGAAAGTTACTTCCTAGCCCATAATCTTCAAGTTTTACAACCATTATATAAGGATAAAGAATTAGTAATTTCTGTTATTTTTCTGCCTGAAAAGTAAATAACATAATATAATATAATGATACTAATTTGAGTACTTACAGGGTCTCTCAACTCTTCATTATCTCGAGCAGACGTTCGAGGTATCTTCACTGGGATTTCATCTCCACATTCAGTGTCTGAAGCATTTGGAGACTCTGCTAAATCAAGGAACTCATCTCTCTTGTGACCTCTGAACCTTATTTTGTCCAACTTCTTTAGCATGTTCAGCACTGCACTTTTCTGCTTTACCTTAACATGACGGTTGGAGTCTCTGCAAGATCAAGAAATCAAGAGTATTTTAGAAAGCTTGCAATAAATCTAAAGACACACATTCTTATCACTAACTACTCCCAACCATCTTTCAAGTGCCTTCCTGCCACTTGAGGAAAAACATGCTTAGCTTCTTAACAGGAGTTTTTTCCACAGTGTAACAGATGCATGGTTTAGTTTGCAGTAGTTGATCATTTACCTTCTTCCCAGACTATCATGGCCCCTCTCTCATGGCAGTTTTTAAAGCAAGTCAGAATAGGCAGAAAGGAACAACCTGCACTCCAGAGAAAGATTAGGAAGTCAGTTCCTAATAGGTTACTAGAAACAAAAAAAAAGTTTAGCTGATAAGTCAATATTCTTCAATTTGTGATGCTTCTAATCAAAGACATCCACCAAGAAAATCTACCAAGCTTCACAACCAAGTTTTAAATTCCCAGGCAAACTAAAGTCAAAGAGTAAGGATGTTATCCTATCTCACTACGACCTCAGGCTAACAAAACAAAGTACTATGGGTTTACTGAAAAAAGCCACAGATCCAAGCAGAAGATTTCATAAAAAATTAGACAGCTGAAACAGACCATAAATCATATTCAAGCACACTGCCAAAATCCTTAAAATTACCACAAACTGACAATCTTGTATACCCCTGAAATTATACTAGGAGAAGCATTTTGCTTTTTAAAAGACACCAGAAGAAAGTTTAATTTATGTGCGTAAACTCATTGTAATGGCAGCTTTTCAAGACACTGCACTGTATAATTTCTGATTTAATCCAGACTTGCCAAACTGGTCCCATTCAAGAAATCACACTCTGTACTAGAGGTGCCAAGCTTCATCTTAAAAAAAAAAAAAAAGCCAAACCCAACAGTTAGTTCCTTGACCCTGTCACTCTTGCTCTGTCAGTTTATAACAAAACAGCCACAATTATCTCAGCACACAGAGATTCATCTGGAGGATGATGCCATGCTCTAGAAAATGGATTTTTAAAAACCTTTTTTGAGGCACTTGTTCCTGGTACTACCCTTTTGTCCTCTATGGTCAGCACTACCATCCTCTTCATTAGAAGTCATGCTTGGCTTCATGGCACATCATCCCAGACACTGGTGTGAGATGGAAGTACAAAGGTAAATTCAGACTCATGTCACTTCAGGAGTAAAATAGAGAGCAAAATACAAAAACCTTTTGCTACCACAGCCTTTGTACCTAAGGCAATTCTCACCTCCTAGGACAAACCTCTTTTCAACAGAGCTCTTCAACTTTCCATATGGATTTTTCACTCAACCTAACACTTTGGCATTGACTACTCATTCCAAGTTCAAACCAGATCATTCCCTTCAAATATGTCTTAGTTTGCACCTCTGCCAAAGTTTATTAGCACCTTTCAATTAAACACAGAAGTTTTAAACCAATACAAACCCCTTACAGTACAGCTGGCAAAAAAAACCCCACAAAATTCTTCCTTTATCAGTGATGCTTAAAGTTTCAACTCGTGTTTAATCTATCACTTATAGAGAAACACTTGCGGTAACTCACACCAAGGTTATTTTCTAAGAACAGCTTTACTTTGAAGTTCTTTTACTTGTCAGAGCTATGTTTAAAATAGAAACACTTCTTGCTCATTCATTGACTATTTGATGAAGAAACTTGTCAGCTATCACATCCAGAAATATCTCTAGGCCCTACTATTAATAGCAATTAGGGAACAAATGGTATGAGGGAAGTTTAAACCTCTGATAAGCACCAGTACCATTGTATGGTTCTCTCTCCCATCACAATGATCTCCATCTATGTTCAACCAGATTTACATACCGTGTAGGAGACCTACAGCAAAGCAGCTGTAAACCAAATCCTGTCTGCTCATCATCCATGCTGCCACTGCTAATGACACAGCAGTGCATGGAAATAATAAGGCATGGAAGAGTTATTCCTTTTCTGGAGTGGCTGGCAGCCCATAATGATGGAGGACAAGCATCCATCCCATGCCCTCTCTATCCCTCTCAGAAATGGAGCAGTGAGTGCAGATGAGCACTGCTGTCCTGGACAGAAACAGGAGTCCTCAGCATTGTCCTGTTAAAAGCACATTTATCCACTGCTCCTCAAAGGACAGGGCTGGATCTGGACATGTTTTATAGCCTGGTATATCCAGTACTTTCACAGATGGTTCAAGATGAGAATTCAGCTTTCCTTCCCCTTAGCATAAATTTACATTCACTTGCACGCGTAAGAAATGAGAGGCATCAAAAACATCTTGAAACAAAGCAATCTCCAACCCTCTGAATGAAGACTGAAAAAAGCCACAAGGAAGTGAAGAGGCCCACTGGCATAACTGCCAGGGATGGGCATCATTTGGGGAAACTGAGGTCCTTTCTCATCCTAGGATGGCTCATGCATTTCAGCCCAAGGTCACAGAATAACCTGGCCAGCAGGTCACCCATGAACACATTTATGGTATTTTTTACTCACAAAACTGATGACTTACCCCTATGTATGTTACCACCTAGCCTTTTAAAAATGCAAACCTTTCTTTAAATTACTCCACTGAATGAAGTCAGCATAAATTCTGATTTGACAGGTATGTCATGAGGGTCAATATTTCTAAAGGATTATTCAGTAGGTTAACCATTAAAGGAGGACATAGTAAAGAACCACACTCCAAGCATTTCTGAAGTGCTTGAAGTACAAAAATCTGGTTTATAAAAATATCTTCTCAGTTAAAATTTAAAAATAATAAGATCATTTTGTCTAAAAATTGTTTTGCATGTACCAGGTTCTCAAATTACTTACAGTTACATTACATTAACCTAAGCAGAAATGTAAGCTTGCCAACAAGCTCCTATGAAAACTCATTATCTGGCCTCCAGCCAAATGTTGGATCTAAGACAGGCTTTTTATGTCAGCAGCCTGTTCCTGCAACCAGTAACTTTTTTTTTATGCTGACATTTCAGCAGTTTCACTAGGAAAAAAAAATCTTGGAGATTCTGTATTCCAACTGACTCGAGAGTCAAATTTAGGCAAGCTTGGGGAAGCTTTTGTAAAATGAAAGACCAGAATCCGACCTAGAATTAGATTTACTGTAAAATACAGCAACTAAGTATCAAAACACTCCTTTCACCATCATAGCTATTCATCCCTCACCTTCTCCCAGCTACCCATCCTGGACCCATCCAAACACCCATTCTGAGCCCAGCTGGCTCAGCTGTGAGTTTCTGGATGTTTCTAGTAACTCCCCATATCCACCACATCAAAACCACCAAGCAACTCCCTGCATGTGAGGAGCTCAGAGTGCAAAGGCAGACCCACATCTCACTCTGCTTTCAAACTATTAACAAATATCATAACACTCTAATAAAAATACAAGTATTTTAACTCCATGCATTTTAAACACTGCCAAACATGCATTTCCCAACACTGCCACACATGTGACAGTAATCAAGTGAAACAGGTCTGTTTTCTCCATGCTTAAAAAACCTCCTAGCTAAAGTAATCTTTAAAGATTTTCTTTTTAATTGTAATTAATATCTACCAGTCCTTCAAGACAGAAGCTTTATTCCTTTTAGAGAGGGCCAGGGAAGAGATGCCTTTCTTTTGACCTAATATGTAAAACCCTCAAACAACTGTCAGACCTTTATTTCCAGTGAATATATCAGGACCCAAAAACAACATACATTCACATTCCAAATTTATACTAAGAACAGAAAAATCAAGTTTTCCCAAACTTCCACATGAAAATTGTAAGGAGATCTACAAGACATTTTTCAGCCTACGTTTATAGAGATGCTTCAGTAAGCAGACAAGGATTTCCAGGGAATATTGACAGCCACCCCTGCCATCTGGAGGGACTTGTTCATGAGATGTGTTCCCATGGACAACCCTCCCACCCCTTCCTGCCACTGCCACCCCATTTCTACTCCTGCATGAAGGAGGAAGAGGTTGGGATGCAGAGGGAACTCAACAAATGCATTACCCAATGCACTCCTGCTGTCTGAAACCTGCCTGAACTCACCCCAGAGGCTCCTACAAGTAGAACACAGGTTTTGGTTTTCTGTTGTTGCATTTAGTTTTTACACAAGTGCAGTCTGTGGCCTGGTAGACCCAGCAGGGATTGGACAGCTAAATTTTCAAGCGCACTTTTCAGAGAAAGGGATCTGCTTCACAACAGAGGGTTCAGTCAGCTTTCCTTGGCTGTTAACAAAACAAAAACCTGCTACACAAAGTCAAACAGCATTGCCTCAGCAAGTGTAAGTCTGGAGCCTGAGGGAAAACAAACAAAGAAACCACTTAAAACATCATGGATGAATTTCATTCCAGGTCAAAAAGGCCCTACGAGATATGACACAGTACAGCAACCTTTAAAGCACCCCTGTTCCTTTTGCTAGAAAAATAGCTTTTCAGAAAGCTGAAGATGACCTGCAAATCTAGCATACCCCTAGTTCTCACTTCTACATTCCATCTCCTTCATATTGTCCTTTCATTCTCAAAATGGATTTCTGCAGAAGTTCAGTGTAAGAGTCCTGGTATCCAAGAAAAGCCAGGCTGTGAGTGGATGAACAAATACAGACATTGTTGTCAACACCAGGACGTTCTGGTCTTATTGTGAGGAAGGGATGTGCAAACTGAGGAAGTGGAAAGAATCAAGATTGTGTTTGATATCCATTACTTCTACACTGAAATGTTTCTTAATAATATCCTGAGAGTTCACAGGAGAGCAGTAACACAGGACAAACTCAATCCATCCACATACACTGAAAATTAAGCTTGGTGTATTCTTTTCTAGACATGTTTAACTAAAACTGAAAGGAACAGTGAGTCTATCTAAGCCTAATACAGATTCAGAGTCCTCTGTATAATGTTCTGTGCAAAAAGTTCCCTCCTGCTACATGATTTTTCCCCCCAATATTTCATTTTAATGAATGGAATCTCATTTCAAGTCACTGTCCAAACATTTTGTACTTATTAATATTTAAGAAACTAACCAGAGAAAGATCAACTGCACTAGAGAACTCCTTGTCTGCTCAGCTTTTCACAGAATCAGAATGGGTCAGAGTGGAAGGAACCACAGTGGGTCATCTGGTCCAACATCCCTACTCTAGCAGGGTCATCCCAGAGCACAGGATAAAGGAAAATGACACTTTCCTTCCCCCTGTGCACAGACTTCTCCCAAACTACTCTCCAGGAGGCTCACAACTCTGAAGAAAGCCAAACTTTACCCACAGTTCTTCCTGAACAACAGGGAGTGCTTTTGTAAAGGGGAAGTTTGTACTTTTCAAGAAAACTTTTCATTAAGCTTGCCTCAACAAAGATTTTAGCACACAGAAGGGACACAACTCACACTCAACACGGCCCTTTCATGTCATGAACAGCTCCAACATGAGACTGAGCTCATCCAGGACAATGCAACATTTTGGGTTCTCAGTATAGGATGTCATCACTTGTCACTGGAAACCAAGACTGCAATACTTCGGGCCACACATTCAGTTGGATTGGCCAAGAGCAGCTTACAAACACTCTCTGAAAATTACAAGCATTGCCCAAGTGCCCTCAATTTCTGACATCACAAACACGAAAACAAATCTTCCAGCTGAGCCCTCCCACACTCATCACAACAGGTTCATCCTGAAATAACACTCAGCGTCACAGGCTGGTCAAGTCTTCCTTGAATTACATCACCGTCGGCTTCAGGGCCAGAACATACCCAGAACAAACTCCTTTCTGGTTTTGAGTAACATCTATTAAAAGCTCCTGACAGGGTCAGGATTCCTTAAAACTCTAGGAACAGACTAGACTAGACTAGACAGGGATAGACCATGGGGATGGACTCTGTGAGTTGTTTCTCTTCGTAATAGATGAAATTATCAGGCTACCCTCGAAGAAGCATTATGCTTAGTAACTCAGGATTATTATGCCTGTGAGTTTGAAGGGAGATGACAAAAAAATCCCACCAGAATCACTTCCTGTTACACACTCCCAGCAGAAGCAACACTCAGTTAACACAGTTTGGAAACCAACAGGACGTTGTGCTTTGGTGTTGAGACTTAAAACAGATGCAGCTATTAATTAAGTACCACCTCAAACAATTTATATTG
Organism: Ammospiza caudacuta; assembly: GCF_027887145.1. NCBI lineage: Eukaryota > Metazoa > Chordata > Aves > Passeriformes > Passerellidae > Ammospiza > Ammospiza caudacuta. The sequence goes on from NC_080597.1 coordinate 62,526,656, forward strand.
TCCACTGGGAGGAGGAGGGGAGGAAGAAAAGAGTGGAAAGCTGTGTAACATCTTCCATGGTTTAATATGGGGTCTGGAGATGTAGTTCAACATACAGATCTCGACTGCCACTGCTGAGGTTGTCACAGCAACCATAATGCAGCTTCATGAATATGCATTATGGTAAAATCTATCTTTTTTTTCCCCAAAAGGGAGTAAAGTGTCATTCAGCTCACAACATGAAGCTCCCTGGGAGACAAATCAGGACTGCACAGTAAAAGTGACTTGTCTGCAAAACCTTCAGCTTGGCTGCTGCCAACAAAAGGGCTGGGGGAAGAGGGGAGACCCAGAAGAGGGTGGCTTGGGGCTGTAGGGATCTCTTCTGTACCTTCCTCAGACAGTAATTCACACATATCTGGCAAAAATGTTAAGGCAGACATTCCCAAAATGAGCTGCTCAGTTCCTGCAGAGTTGCAGACCTTGATCCCCCAAGCACCTGGGGACCAGCCCTTCAGTCAGCCAGGCAGCAGCACCAGTGACCCTCCACAGAAGGACAGAGAACGGGCAGCTGCTGCTCAGTGTCCCAGACAGCTGAAAATGGGGCCCTTGACTTGACCACCACTGGAAAGTTGTGGGTGGACAGTTCACAAAAAAAAAAAAAATCCCAAACCACACACTTGTACCTATCCAGGTCAAACTTCACTGTGTCAAGGAACAAAAGGCAGTAATTGTTTCCACTGAGTATCTGTGGGAGGTGTACTTTGTCCTTAACTCCCCATTTACCCTAACATTTCCTCTGCTAACAGAGAGCCACCATACACACTTCTTCTGTCTGGCATCATGAAACCTGTCTCTCCTTGTGAAACCTAAAATTAACAAGCTTTGTTAAATTAATTTGTCTGTAAATTGAGAATTTTAACTCCTGAACAGGAAGATGAAATTCATTCTTCCTCAGGACACCTGTGTGGGAGACAATAAAAGTGAGACACTGGTTATGCCACCAGAAGAGCTGCACAAAAAAGCCTTGCATGAAGACTTTGCCTGCAGAGAGGATCTCCAGCAGCATGCATGGACTAGAGGAGCCACCAGTTCCAGCCATGGCAGACAGCCTGTGAAAGGGTTAGCATGTCGTGATAAAGGCTACTGCTGACATGAATTTCTTCCTTCCAGGTCACCCACTGGGCCCTCCTTTCTCCCCTGCTGTGCTCCCATCCCAATCCCAGAAAGCCCAGCCAGGCCTGAAACCCACGAGATCATAGGCTGACACCAAAGGGAGCAACCCCATTAATTTCTGCCACAGCCTTTATGTCATTTGATCACTCATGCAGTTTATCAGCTCATTGCTGAGCAACTAATTTTTGTGTTTGTTTTCTGGCAAGGTCAGTTTAATCAGAGCAGACAGGGAGGCAGTCTCACTCAGTGAAGCACAGACTATTGGAGATTCTGCTGCTCCCACACAGAAAACATTTGTGGTGGTGGTGGGCAGAGGGAGAAAGCATCCTTTTACAGGAGCCACCTGCACTTAAATGAGGCTAAACTGCAAAGCCTCGCCCTAAAGACAGTGTTCATGAAGCTGCCACAAGGCACATTTCAGAAATTGGACTCAAGAGCTTCATTCCCCACTCTGAAGGACAGGGAAGAGTTTGTCACAGCTTGGCACTGACAAAAGGCTTTTTTCTGCTTCCTTGCTCTGAATTTTGTCTACTAGTCAGGGTGAAGACAGGAAGATGAGCATCACCAGCTTAGCAAGAGCCTCTGCATAGAAGGTTCTGGCAGCTCAGAACTGGATGGGCTTCCAACAGGTAAGAAGTTGGGGCACACAGCAAGTGCTTCTGCCTATAAAAACAGAGACATGGGGGTGACAAATGGGGCAGAAGGACAGGACACAACTAACACAGGGTAAGACTGTCATCACTGCACTTATCTCTTCCTCCACTGTTCAAATGGAAACTCTAAGAAGTCTAACTTGACACAACACTCAGAATAATGCTGGTCTTTTGCAATCTACTTTAAAATAAATATTTAAAGTTGGAAGTACATATACTGGCAAGAGCATCTTATGCAGACTAATAAGTTTATTAAGAAGGTAATCACTGATTGTTTATAAAAACTGTGAGCCCTGCCAGCCTTGAAGAATTTTGATTACATTCCTTCAATGTAAAAAAGAGCAAGTTATTGACACCTCTTTGATGCCAAGTTTTTCATCATCTCAACTGCATGTTCATCTTCAGAGGGTAACTACAGATAAATCAGAGAATGAAGGTACTGCTAAGAAAAAAAGACACTGTAGAAATGAGCTGCAACGCAAGCTTAAAAAAAGATTCTTTGAGAAAAGCATTCCAAGGTCTACACAGACTGGCTTGGTGCTAGCAGGTATTTCTTTGAGAGGACTCTCAGAAGCAATCGGGTGTCTGATCACAGCTCACTCAGCAGCCTATGGAAACAGAGCAAAGGTACACAGCATTGTCTAGTTTTGAAGAATGTCTGTGCATTCCTTTTTGTTTGTTGTGCGTAAACACAAAGATGTACCCAAGTGAAGCAGACACAGCTCACAGCTAACAAGCACAGCCTGACCAATTTCCACCATGCACATACAGCCATGAGCACAGCTGAGGGCACAAGCCAGGGCTCCCTTCAGGGGAGCCTGCCTAGCCCTCACCACTCTGCCATGTGAGAAACACTTCCCTGAGCCACTCTGCCAAGCCTCCTGTGCACTGGGATTTCGCTCATGGCCAGGCCACACAGAAGGAATTACTGAAGCTAAGAGGCAAAAGACCACAGGCTGCAACTGCTGTGTCACACGTGCAGGGATAAAATTAACCCCCCAACTTTTCTGACACTAAGGAACCACAGGCCCAGGTTCCCAAATACTTCCCAAACCACATATCTATCAGGGTACCTCACTGAGAACAAGGGCCAGAGTACAGCAAAATGGTCTGTTCTGAGGGTCTTTCCTCAATTTAGGGAGACAATTCAGTAGAAGCCAACATTAGAACTTTGTGAGTATCCAGTTAACATGAAAGCAGATGCAAGTTTTCAGTGAAAGATTCCCAAGATGCATTAGTTTTGTGTACAACACTTGGTAACTTGTTTCTCCAAGTTTTAACTAACCTACTGCTGATCTGAGAATTCATTAACCTTCTGAAATGTGAATGTTGCAAAAAAAAAAAAAAAAAAAATCAAGCATTTCACTTATGCTGACTACAAAAATCGAAAGACAGACACAACTGAGGAAAAGAATGGAGCATTTTACCAAACACCAGTAGCTCTCCAACTGCTATGCAGTTATAAAAATAATGTTAATGCATTAAAGATTTTTAACTTCTCCCTTTGTGGTTAAATACAACATTGCAATTCCATGAAGAACTATAAAGACATAGCTAGCACATGCCAATTACAACCACCACTATAATTCAGCATATTTTCTTTCCTACTATATACTGGCCCTGAGCTTACAAAGAATGTGTATAATCTCCAAATCACAGACATTTCCATGCAAGCAGCAGAGCTGCTGCTCATTCTATTCCTTGTCACTTTCTCCCAACAAATATCTGAAAATGCTTCTGAAGTTGGTGCTACAAGTACACAAGAGAGGGAAGAGGGGAAAAAAGTTAAAATACACCACGGATTACACAAGTTTGCAGTATTATAATTACTCATCATGTCAACCTCTAAATGAAGGGGCATAATATATTGTGTAAAAACTTGCATAAATCATGTGTAAAAGGACAGGCACAACACACAAAAATGGGGTTTATCAGAGTAGGTTAAATGAAGAAGTAACACAGAAAGACCAAGTTTTATACAATAAGTCTGGCTTCAGGCATCAGCTTAATTTCTGGCACTGTCTGTACTACACAGCCACTTGTAAAAGCCATGTAAACTGTTCCTTGAAATCTTACCACAGAGTAAAAAAGCCAAGGTCAAGTTCCCACCAGACTGACAGCAGCTCTGCTGGAAAGCAGCACTCTGGAAAAGAGCCTCCTTCATTCCACCCACGCAGCTCGTCAAAGCACGAGAGAGATATTTTACTCCACGTAGAAGAGTTAGGAAATAGCAGAGGAAGTTGTGTGACACAGGAAAGCACCGAATCTGGGCTCTAGTTATCACAGACCCCTCCTGCATTTCTTCTGACTGCAACCCTTTATTGCACTGCTGTTACATTTGCTGGGAAAAGAAAGAAATCACTGTACCCGAAATACGGGTTTGATATCTGAACTGCAATTACTTGTTTGAATAATTAACCTAGTGAAATGGCAGGCTCCAGATTGAAAAGCCCTGCTGCTCAAGGTAATCTTCCTTACAGGAGCAAACCTCTGTTCTCTCACATTTCAAACTGCACCATTCCCACAGTAGCCAGAATATCTGCTCTTTGTCCCCATGCTTACAGTAGAAATCCTAAATATTTAAGAAACAAAACTCCCAGCTGGTGTAGCCATACCAGGGAGCAGAGGGTACAGTTCTGTGAGAAACAAGATCCCTAAGGAATAGAACCACAATCCTGCAAGTTAACTCCTTTGTTCAGTAAACTGCTCAGGTCTTCTGCCATAACTGCAGATCTTTCATTTCTCATGTTGATTTTAACATGCTTTGGACAGCAAAACTCAGTAGAAATCTTTGCTATTAAATCTGATTCTTCCAAGAAGCAGCTGTCGTCTGGGATCTCCTCCACACTCTTTCCCAACAACCTCTGCCTATAATATCAATGCTGTTCAAAAAGCCAATTTGGGTGACACCACTAACTGCTCTAAGAAGAGGGCTGAGGATGGACACTGAGGATGGACACCAGTGCCGCCCAGGAAAAAGCTGCCATACACACTCAGCAGCAGTGAGAGTTCAACAGGCAATGCATGGAGAAGTATGAAGGTGAGGCTGAGCAAAGTACATCCCCTCACCCCACCAACAGTCACAGATGGGGACCATAGCCTATGAGGAAGTAGAATAACCTTGGAAACAATGATGGAGAAGTCAGGGAGAGAAAGAAAAAAAAAAAAAAGAAGACATTACCCAAGTTTCCCATGCATTCTTGTGTTTTCTTACAAATTCTATTAGTTGACAAAACCTATTTTATTTTGCAAACAAAAACCAAAATAACTCATCACTCAAGACACTCAACACGGCTGGAAACAAACTCCAGCCAGCAATCATAACACACTTATCTTCACACACAGGGCAGCTCAGCTCCTCACCTCCAGCAGCCTGGCACACACAGGCTGCCACAGGAACAGGGACAAAACACGGAGATGCATGGCCACATTCTATGAGCAGTTCTGAGGCCTCCTTAAAGCAAGAATAGAGCCAAGAAAAACTAAATAAAAAATTCCATAATACCAAGGAAACACAGAAATTATGCTTTACATAAGTCTGTAAGGAAGATACAAAGCCTTTTCCTAACAATAAAACACACAGCTGAGGTAATTACCATAAGCTTGCCCAGTTCATACTAATTTGGTCATATTCGTAAAAAATTAACATTTTAATGGTGTCTCTTATATTCTACTGTCTCATAACTGCAGATGACAAAAAGTTATGCACAGGAGTTAACAACTACTTTCTGAAGCTGCCTGAAACAACTGGAACAAGATTATCTTAGAGCAAGTCTTTAAATAAAGCAGGACATGTCAACAAACCAGCTCCACTTCTCTGCAAAGGGGGAGCCTGCTGTCAGCATCACCACCAAAGTATACACATAGGCTAAGTGGCATTTCTCCCAAGAGAACCAGCTCCTCTCTTGAAACAGCAGTACTAGCTAGTTTTCCACCAGGTTTCAACATGATATGCACTGAACACATGGAAAAGGAAAAAAAAAATCTCTGCCAGATTTGTCCATTTGATCCCAAACATGGGGTAGCACATGAATCCAATGGTGTGTGCACTTCATGGATCAGCTTTTTTAGTTTATTAACCAAGCCTGTAAAAGCACTCTAAATTACCATACATTTTGCATCTCTATTATAAAAAACCCCAGTACTTTCTTGTCTCAAAATGTCACAGCTACAACGCAAAGCCTGTCAGGCTGCTAAAATAATCCAAAGCCACTGACAGCAAATAGCAACCTGGCACATGTTGAGCCTTCAGACTCAAAATAGATTTAAATTAACACAAAGATAGAGGGAGAGAGTTTAGTAACAAAGTGAAGAAACCAAGGGAAAAGAAATAAGATTCTATCAGTCATCATTTCAATCAGCCCAAACAAGTCAAAAGGCAGCTAGAGGATGGCATTTACGTCTGCCTCTGAGGCTGGGACAAGGGCCAGAACTACACTCCTTGAGCTGACTTATTTATGCCACGCTGGCACTTCAGTTGGCAGCCATAAAGGTGCAGAGGTCAGAGTCCCTGAGGAGAGAGCCATGGATGTGTGTCCTTCCAAGCAGTGTGTCTGGAGCCGGGAGCCACAGCCCTTGCAGCCACCATCAAACCTCTCCAGCTGCGCCCATTTCAAAGCTGCCTCAGCCCACAGAGGAGATTTCTGGAGAGATCCCACCTTTCTCCATCCAACCACTCCTACAAAATAGAGTGTTTTTCCAAGCCAAAGCCAGAGAGAAGCCAGCGGTGCCTCACTTTAACACTGAGAGGCCACGTCCCCAGCTGAAGGCCAGAGACCACCCACAGACCTCCAAAGACCTCATGAAAATTCTCTAAAGAATGTGGGGATGGATACAAATGAAGGCAGAGAGCAACATTTCTGGCACTTCTGTCAGTTTCTTAACTGAGATTTCTTACAGCTTTAACTTATTCCCAATTTCTTAAATAATAGTCCCATATTTAAATCTTAGAATTTTAAAACCTAAACCATAGATTTCACTTTTCAAGAAGGATCCCAAAAGCTGAATTACAAGTCAAGCTCAAATTCCTGCATAGGGATATCAAGCCTTTTGTTTATACTACACAAATGTTTTAACAGATACAGTCTCTCAAAGTCATGGAAACTTGCAATTCTGAGACTTTTTGCATTAATGTCAGAAGTATACTCAAGACTGCAGAATGTGATGGAACCACCAGTTAGTACTGAACTCCCACTAGCCTCTGACTTACTTACATGACTGGCATAAAAGTTAAAAAAAAAAAAAAAAAAAAGTAAAAGCTACACTATATTATTCTTGAATATACTGGGGATCTCCAGAGCAAAGTATGCTCAAATGCAAATTACAAAACATCAAATTTGGTGAAGGGAAAGTAAAAGGAAAATTATCTCTTTGGATTTCTTTGTTGTAGACACCTGGAGCCTCCATCCAGCTGCAGGATCCAGGCAGACAGACTAAACTTGAGCAGGGACTTGGATGGCTGGAAATGGGATCTGCTCTAAACAACACCTTAGTCTTGGAAGAAGAGCTGATGAGTAACAGGGACTGGCTGCCTTTAGGGGGAAAAGAAAAGCTGTAAATACACAATGAAGGGATAGTTCATCTCCTATGGATACCCCTGCCAAACCATTCTATTTGTTGGATAGTACAAAAGCTTCAGAAACTAAACAGCACTCTAAATCAGGGACTGTTCTAGCTTTTAATTGCTACACTCAACTTTGATGCCCCAGCACACCAGGGGCATCAGGCTTTTCAAAAGATCTATTGCAACAAGCAAAATAAAAACCTCCCCTTACTGAAACCCTTCCTTCAGAAGAGGGAGGCACACAACCCAGAGACATGAAAGCAAGTTTTTCCAAATTGTAAGACTATTTCCTAGTAAATGTGAAGGTTTCTGAGTGCCCAGGAGTCACAACTGGCACTGGGATCAGAAAGTTGGGTCTGATTTGTATAGAACCAGCACTAAGAAATTTGACCAAGAGCTCACATGTGTACAGAAAAGGAAGTCTTTGGATTTGGTATATAGTCAACAAACATACAGAAGAGGTCAGACCACTTCCTACTGGCATTCTTACACAAGAGTGCACACTGGACTACAATCACACTGCCAGTTATGACTACACTTTTCAAAACAACTTTTAAAGTAAAAGTTGAATCTACTAGTAAGTCCTTATTTAAAAATAAAAATAAGCTATTCCAGTTATCAACTCATAGGAAAGAAAAACTGCAAGCTTGTAGCTAATCTACCTCAAGATCTCGTGTCTGGTGCTTCCTCTGTGGTTCAGAACCATCAGCAGTGCATCTGTTTCCTAAACACAGTTTCCCATGTCTCATTTCACACAATGAGCAACCTGTGGTCGTTCAGCCATCCTCAAGGTCAAACCCTTCACTGTGTTTCCAGTAAGTATATGGGTCTTCAAATGACTTTTCTTCTGGCTTTTACAAGAATTCAGTATTAACCCACAGCAACTAAACTACTGCTTGATTAAGAAAGTTCTAGAAAACACCAGTCTGTGTAACTACCAACACCTAGTTCTGCTGGAGCTTTTGAAATGAGAAGTAGTAGTTAAAAACACCAAGGAAACAGACACTGGTTTTTGTGGCAGTCTATGTAGTGTTTTCAAAACTCATCTAACACAAATGTTAACAGTTAAATGTGCACATGAAATATTTTGTTCAATGAATGAGGTCTGCTGTACTTTCATATTAGCTCTCAGATGTTATCATGAACTTTTAGCCAGATGAGAAGAAAGCCTCCTTCAGGGTAAAAGAAACAGCTGTAGTTTGCTTCAGACAATAAGGAATACAAACTGCATGGAAGGATTTTCCATAATTTAACTGTCACCAACAACAGACTAATGAGTCACAGACAACAGCTTAATACTTACAGCTTATTGCTAAAGAAAAAAATATTTATGCAATTTCAAAGTATTAACAAGAAAACAAAAAATGAGTTTTGAATAGATCCCTGTAGTGTCTCAGGTTAGCTGTAACCACCCAAGTGAAACTCAGAGTGGACACTGGACACAGCCAGGCTTGCACTGCACCAGGAAAATCAGAGTGAAAATGTCAGCCATTGTTTCCTACTCAAAAAGCATATACTGTCCCTGTTCTCCTTTAACAGAGGACTGCAAGGGCCAGAGAGCTTCACCAAGCAAATTCAAACTGCTAACAAAGTCAGCTCCACATTCCTCCTGTAAAATATTCCAAGAAATGGTATTTGTGCTTCATTTATTTTCAAGAGGGATAAGTGATCCAGCATCAGAGGGAATCTTTGTTGGCAGAGCACTCAAACTGGGGAAGAATTGCTACTGGAACAAACAGGAAAGAAGCAAAAGTAGCTTTACAAAATGTGTATTTGCTGTAAAAATATTGCCTAATATAGTTTTCTGGGGAAGTCACAACTATTCCACCTTGGCTGGTTATTGCCATGACTGAAAGCAAAAAGAGCTGTTGAATGCATGTATAATCATCAGTCACATAAGCAACCCTGCCAGGGAGGGAAGACAAAGTTTCTGAAAATAGGCCGAGACCTTTTTCAAGTATCAAAAAGCTTTTGTTTTCAGAACATTTCTTCCAAATAGAAAAGGGCTTGCTTATTATTCCAGATAATCTGGAAGAGAACAGAGTTCTCATTTCTGCACTGTTTTGAAAACTCTTGACATTAGTTTTATTTACTGCAGGTTTCCAGGAAGCTCTTACATCTGAGGACAATCTGGCAAGCCCAGCACCTGGTAGCAGCTGTCAGTTCTCTGAAAGGATCACCGAGCTCAGCCCCACTGCTCAAGGCTTGTTGGGAAGGGCATTCCCACTGCACACCCACTGGGATCCCACAGAGCTGCTGGGACCATGCAGGCTTTTACACAACACCAAGTCACATTTTGTACCACATTTTGGTACAAAAAGTGACCTCAGACACTTGGAGATGTCCTCTGGGTTACTTTGTAGATTAACTTTTAAAGGAGCGTGAGATATTGGATAAAAGCACTGCAGAAGTGCAAAGAATTATGAACTTAATCTAATTGTAATAACACCTGCAGGTGGTTTAATGCTTTGAAAAGTTGGACTACACAAAGAATATATTCAGACAGATTGTCATTTTTCCTACTCCTTCCAAGAACATAACCCTTGCAGGGCATTGCAAGACTTAGTAGTCTTCAGATATGGTTTTTACTATTATCTGATGATCCCATCAGTCAAAGACACCCTAGTGCAAGTCCCATGAGGATTCTTTGGATGTTTTGCTGCCCCCAAGTTCCACACTTGACAGCTATCTTTGCTCCACACAAACAGGATGGCAGCTGCTGGGAATCAAACATCTCAGCTAAAGACAGCAAGGTGCATGCAGGCAACTCCTTTGGCACTACTCCCTGTCTCACAAGGGAAAAGATGAGAAAGAGAGAAGATGAAGAAAGCCCCTAACACAAAAATGAGTTCAGAGATAGGATTGTGGATTACAGATCATCTTGCACTTGATTTCAATCAGGTAAAGGTCATGTTCATCAGGGGCCATGTAACTGCAAGGCATATCACATTGAAGGTACACAGCATTTCATCTTTGGGTGCCTAAAATGCCCTTGTTTTTTCCTGTTCCAACCTGGTATCTCGTTGCAATACTTGTGCATTTCACAAAACACTCAGGAGCCCAGGCTATTGCTCCCTGCACTCCCAGAATGGGGTTACAGGTATTTTCAGACTGGGCTCTACTGCTAAGATCTCTAAGGCTCATATTGGACATCCTGTTCTCTCCAGACAACGCAGAAAGCATAAACTCACCCATTTTCTGGGTTATCCCTGGAACAAAGGCTGACACTGGTGGTGGTCCCACTACTAGAGAAGTGTCATGGGAAGCAGCTTTACCCAAAGCACACAATCATACAGTTCCCTGGATTCTGATCTGGAGCAAACTACAGTAAATTACAGGGTTTAGACACCTTCATCAGTCCTAATGTAAGGTGGGTCCCTGAAGCTTTACAGCTACAGACATCACCTGGCTCTAAAAAACAACATGGAAAAAAAAGATATCCTCATCAGATCTCTAACACAGCAGCAGGGACTACTCGAGGTGAAGTCCAAAAATTGCCAACATTTCAAGAGATCCTTCTCCAAACACCTCATGTCTCCCCAACCCTATGGCTGTGACACTCCTGAAAAACTGCTGACAGTTAGAAACCTGCACACCTCTATGATACTTCCCCAGGAATTACAACACACTTCTGACCTTGAGAAGTGCAGCAAGGTATTTTAAAGCAGTTACTGTGCACACCTGGGAATGCAGAGAAGAGATCCAGAGAGAAAGAAAGAAAAATATGCAAACCATTTTCCAAATGCAGAAGGAATGTGGAGCCTCAGGTAGTAAAATACATAGTGAGAGGCTGGAGGACTTTTTTTCTGAAGGTACCTCTAAAGCTAAAATTCTCTTAAGGAGTCAGCTTTTTCATACACATTTCTAACTTAAGAAGAGTTAGTTTTCAAAATTTAAGTTAATTATAAATTTTAGTTTATGAATTAAACCCTGCCTTGAGAGCATCTAAAGATGCTTGTGTATCCTTCACTGAAAAACCTGGTACTAATTTTTGATCTCTGAATATTGGTCAGTTTCCAAACCAGTGAATTTGATCCGTTCTCTATGTCAGTAACCCTGATACCTGACATGAATATTGAAGGAACAAGTGGCTTTTACAACATGGTAAAATGCCAAGCATTGGTAATGCTAGACACCGATACAAACTGCTGATAGTCCTGTCAAGAGATCTGGTAAGACAGTTTTAGCAGCTGGAAACTAACTGCACTCAGTCATTAACTGCATGTATGAGGCCAGCCTGAAGGGTATGGTTTTGTTCTTTCCAATTAAGGTAAGTACAGACCTCTAATGTTGTGAAGTTACTTTTGGGGGGATACTAAGAAAATTTGAAAGGTGCCTATTAATCACTATATTTGGACACAGAGAAGGCAAGCAACTTCCAACTGCTTTTTCCACATGATTTTGCTACATTCTTTAAAAACCTTCAAAAGATCCTATCTTAACCAACCACACATATTAATATTAACATTAACAGGATGTAAATATAATGTAAACCATCACATTTACTTAATGGTAAAGAAATTAGCATCCCCTCTCAAGGAGTTTGATGCAAAACCCACAGATAAAGTGATATTTTGTGCTTTTTGCCTTTTTCTTGTTCTTCTCTCTCCCTCCTGTCCATGACCAGAGCTAGCAGCATTACACCAACATCTTTATTCTCCACCTGGAAGTGTTCACCTAAAAATAGAAGCCCTGTTGACCTAAAAATAAAGCCCCTGTTTACAAATTCTGTACTTAACACCAACTACAGAATCACCCATTTACGCACACAGCATCCAAACTTGCCTGGGTTTGTCTAGAGACAGCTGCTCCCCTCCAGGCCCATCTCTGGGAGATGCAGCTATGCACAAGTGCCCAGGGCTGGGCAGGGCAGCCCCAGCAGAGCACAAGGGTGGCTGCTGGAGAGCCAAACCAGCCCACAGCAGGAATGTGCCCTCACTAATGCAAGCACACGTTCATTATAAGCTGCAATGAGCTCTGTTTCAGACAGGAGTCTGCATCAACACACCCCAAAAACACATGTCCCCATGTGACTCAGCATCCAATGGTTACGCTTATTAGGCATGTGCAGCCAGCAAACCCAGTCATAAATCCCTTAATCACAGGTCAAAAGAGTTGTCAAGGCCTGCACTGATGGGATCAGCAAAATGCTGAAGTGTTTTAAACAAGGAACATTAGCTCCCATGGAAGGCAGAAGTACTCAGAGTGTACCCAGAGTGCAAATCATCAGTGATTTACAGCACCAAAGTGACCTCTTGGACCTGCATCCAAAAAAACAAAATGCACAATTTACTTTATAAGTTTCTTATTTTTAAAGCCCACTGGGAAACATGAGGCCACAACTGTAGCACTGTGCCCAGTTCTGAGGGCCCCAGCACAAGAGATACATGAACATACTGGAGATAGTCCAGCAAAGGGACTGGAGCATCTCTCCTGCGAGGAGAGGCTGGGAGGGCTGGGACTGTTCTGCTTGAAGAAGAAAAGGCTCATGGAGAGGATTTTACAAATGCAGATCAAAAGCTGAAGGGAGGGTGTAGAGGTGACAGAGCTGGGCCCTGCTCAGTGGTGCCGTGACAGAAGCACATCTAAGGGGCACAAACTGAAACAAAGTTCTCTCTGCACATCAGGGAACACTTTTTTTTTTACTGTGGGGGTGACTGAGAATTTGCACAGGCTATCCAGGAAGGTTGTGGAGTCTCCATCCTTGGAGACACTCAAAAGCCATCTAGACTTGTCCCTGAGCAACCTGCTTTAGCTGGCTCTGCTGGAGCCAAGGGTTGGATCAGGCGTCCCCAGAGGACCCTTCTAACCTCAGTCATTCCATGATGCTGCAAAACAAAAAGACTAATTCACTTCAATTACTGATGAGATACCTAGAGCAAGTTTAAAAAGAATACATCAAACTTCATCTAAAATGTATCTACAGGTGAAGTGCTCTTTATGCATCACCACAGAAAGCTTTCTGCATTAACCTGGCATTTATAGGAAGCTGCAACCAAACAGAATTTCAGTTTTTATTAAAATGCAAACTAGTTTTTAAACTTAGAAACAATTTTGAGTATAATCAAGGCATGTTTAGAGAACACTTCCTGTGGGGTTTTTTCCTTATTAACACAGGCAAATATTAAACATATACAGTGGCCCAGGATGCAAATAGAAAGGATTTTTTCAAAGCAAACTGTGAATCTTTACTTTCCGTCACCCTCAGAAGCAAAAAATCTGCACTTCCAATCATTTAAGCACCTCTAACAATTGGGTCTTGTAAGCCATGGAATTAAATTTTCTGCTTCCAGAGCATGCACCAGGAGAAAGGATTGGGAATTCAAGAGAGAAGGAAAAACACAGCAAGAGTGCTCCCACCCACAAATACAGCATTTCTGATTTGCATCTGATAACTGCTCTTTCAGTTTAGTCAAGACAAGATTTACTTTGCAAATGAAACCATACTATTAAGGTGAAGAAAAACACGCAGAACCTACTCTCTCTGAAGACTGCAGAGCCTGTTAATATTTATGAAGTCTGAAGTAGCTTCAAAGACTCTTTACTTCATTTTCCTTATGTCATAACAAAAAGCAGCACTAAGTCATTAAATTTTAAGGGGACTTCACAACCAAACTCTAACTCTTTTAGTAAATTCTGACCTCTAGGAAAAGGTGTAATTTCTTTGGTTTGGAAGTGCATGTCCTATAGCAACGGCAACGAACACAAGGTGCAAAGAGGAAACTTGCAGGCTCAGTAACTTCAAAGACCAAAACAGATAAAAACCTCAAAGCACCCAACAATCACAACTGAAGCACTGTATTTGTTGCCTGTATTTCTGTGCACAGATTATTACATGGATTAACCTGCCAGGTTAAGGGCAGTGGGCAGAGAGGAAATCTGTTTAGAAAAACCCTGATTAAGCACTTACTGTCGAAAGCTTTCCCTCTGATCAAACTGTGGGTCATAAAAATAACACATTAGAGAAAGTGATCTCTCCTCCTAGCATGGAGGCTGCCATGCAGATATTCTTTAGCTGCAAAAGTCTGTGTAGGAAAGAAACAGAACCAGCGTTACAGGATAATGCTAGGAAATTGTGTACTTTATTTGAGCCTGACATAGGTTTGGACAAGAGAGCCTCCAATTCAAGATGACAGAATTCTCTGTACATAATACTGGGGTATTTTAGTTACAGCCAGGGCTTTCAAGACTTTGAAGTTAGAGAGCATCACTGCTAAGCCTGATAAATACTGGGGGTAAGAGAGGGAGGAAGGGACCACGACAAACCATTGAATAGCTACATAACTTTAACCCCAAAAAATCAGTGAGGTATATGTTGCCCTTGACTCAAGCCTACCTGAACAGCATTTATTACCCAGACCTATAAAAAAGAAAACATCAGGAAATGTGATCTATTACTCCTTAAATAAAAAATTATTCACTATAAAATTGTTAATGGGACCATATGTTATACAAAATACAGACTGGTGTTCAAGAGTCCCTATACATTTGGTGGTGATACAGTCAAAAAATAAAATGTGAATTTTCAGCAGACAAAATAAGGAGAAATGGGATCTTTGTTATTCTTCCAACAGATCTGTCATCACTTTGGGGGTTAAACAGCTAATGCCTCTCCCTAGTTCTGAAGTATCTGTATTAAAGATTGAATACTCAAGCACCAAAATGATGCTGAAGACATACCACATATATGTAGTACTACATGTATGTACTTCATTTGTATCCACAGACAATGTTTCATACCCAGTACCTATACCTGACCTTTAACAGCAGCACTAATCACTTCTCAGACACTGAAAGGGTTCCCTTGCCAAAACAAAGTCTTCCAGCTGGGGTTTTTCCCCCCAGGTCTCAAACAACACTGAATCTCTCTGGCACATAACACTGCTCCAGCCATTCATTTGTATAATTAACTTCTATTCCTATAACCTTTCAGTATCACTCACAGAAAGAGAAGGGGTAGAGGCAGGGAAAAGTTTCTGCTGTAAATCACAGGGAATTAGATTCCAGCTGGAAGGACAGCAGGGCTGCGGTCAGCCCCCTGATTTTGCCTCCTCATTTGGGATCTCCTTCTACCAGTCTCTTTCAAACCAGGTCCCATGAAAGAGCAGAGCCAGGATAGGCTTTTCCCAGCTGCTGCCTTAATTCCTCACTACCCGCCCAGGCACTGATGTGAGGTCACAAGGACACAGCGATGCTGGCAAGGCATCAGCAGGAGGTGAAAGCCTGGGTGATGCCTCCACCCAGAGCAGAAGCTGTACCATGCAGCAGGAGGTGAAAGCCCGGGCGATGCCTTCACCCAGAGCAGAAGCTGTACCATGCAGCAGGAGGTGAAAGCCCGGGCGATGCCTTCACCCAGAGCAGAAGCTGTACCATGCCAAGGAGTGGCACACACACATCCAAACAGCAGCAGCCAACCCCAGGCTGCTTGAGAGCCACCCCCTGACCAAGGGCATGCTGAGCACATCACATCTCAATCGTGCCACAGTTAAATGAGAAAAAAAACCAAAACCAAACCTATCAATCTGATACCTGAACTCAGGTTAGTCCCATCTACCACCGTCCGAAACCTGCTCTGAGAGCTTACCTGCAGAGCAGGATGCACGGCATGGCTCATTTCAGTTCACTCTGGCATCTCAGCCCAAAACCACCTTTATTAGGGCAGAGGGATGAGCCAAACATTCTTGTGGCAACCACATGAAAAATAGTGAACCATAACTCAGGTTTTCATGGAATTTTGCAAAATTCAGTGCCATAACAACATCATTTTTGTATTTTATCAGTTTCAGAGCTAGCAGTTTAACGTCAGCTTCTGAAGAACACAGACTAGGACTAAAAAAAGCCTTCCCTTTCTGAACAACTAGATGTGGTATTTGATAACTAAACATGGCATTAAAAAAAGTAGTTAAGATCACACTTCTAATTCTGTGGAATGAAATTATCTATCACATGTTAAAAGTAAAGGCAGAATACTGGCAGATAATGCAATGCACAGGGACCTGAGAGCCCTACTTTATTAAATTTCCTCTCCCCACTCGCATCTCAACCACCACTGGAAACGCGATACCGAGAACTTGTCCATCATTCATTCCATAATCACACAAGCTTAACAGTACCACATCTACTAATCTAAAATTCCTGAGATGCAGCAACAAGGCAAGACACAAAAACGTGACAAAAAGCCGTCATTTCCATTTGCCCCATTTGTGCACACGATGACCACAGCAGCACACAGAAGACCACAAAATCTACGCATACCTATTGACCTGTCTGCAGGAGTCCAGGCTGACATCCTGAATTGCAAAACAGCCATTTACTATGCCATCCTCTCTGTCTCCTCCCGAGTAAGCTCTCCAGCAGCATTCCTCTGCTTCTACTGCTCCACACCAAGAAGCATCCAGACACTGCATGCTCTGAGCAATCAGCACATTGCTGGCTGCTATTTAACACGAACGTGTGCCCAGCCCTGAACTCGGCTAGGCACAGCCACCGCTCAGGAATCAAAGCTCACAGCAGAACCTGCATTCCCAGCTCTCATTGCTAAATCGGATGCCACCCAGCTGCCACCCCGGCCGGGGGCGGGAGGAGGCAAAGCAGGGTGTGACGCAGCTCCCGCTGCTGCTCCTCGCCAAGGGAGATCCCTGCACGCAGCCGGGGAACACCGCGCGCCCAGCCAAGGGCCGGGAGCGGCTCTGCCAGCCACCGCCGCCGGCAGCCACCGCACGGCCCCGGGACAGCAGCTGGGGAGCCCGGGGAGCTCGGGCTGCGTGTGCACACAAGGATGTGACCTTTACCGGGCTCACCGCCGCCCCACGCGCTGTGTTTACTACAGCCGCTGCCTTCTGGCTGGTGGCGGCGATGCCACCGCCTGTCCCCGCAGCCCAGGGCGGCTCCTCCGTGCCGGAGGGGCGCAGGCAGGGGACGAGGGCCCCTGCTCCGCCCGGGAAGCGGGGAGGGAGCAGCCGGATACCCCCTGCGCGCACGGGGACAGCCGTGCCGCAACCGCCCGGGCAGCCGGGCCACCGGCCGAGACCTCCGTTGGCTGCCCCGCAACCTCCCGGGCCGCCCCTTCCCCCCGGCCCCGGGAGAGCCGAACAAAAGAGAACGGAGGGACCAAAGGACAGCAACCCAAGGGTCCTCGTCCGGGGATGGCGAGAGACACCGCGCCCCGCTGTCCCAGGGAGGTGGCGCCGGGCTAGTAGGTAAAGGTATGGACAACCAAAAATAAAATTATTATTATTATTATTATTATTATTATTATTATTATTATTATTATGCCTCCGAGACAGCGAGGCACTCACCCTGCTCGGAAATCGGAGCAAACTCTCATTCACGCTCCCCGCCGTGCCCAGGCCGCCGGAGCCAGGCGACGCCCCGAGAGCCGCCGCTCTGTTGAGCGGGGCCGGGCGCGGCCGGGGCCGGGCGCGCCCGCTCAGCCCGGACAAAGCGAGCGCGGCGCTGCTGCGGGCGAGGCGGCAGCAGGTGCCCGTCCGCCGCCGCGGCCGTGCCGAGCGCCCCGCGCAGCCGCCGCCGCCGCAGCGCCCGAGCCGCTCGCCGGGGCCGCGCTGCGCGCCCGCCCCGCCCCCGGCGGCCCCGCGGCGGGAGCCCGCAGAGGCGGGGGCGGGCGGAGCCGGCGGGCGGGCTATGGGCGGTGCGGCACGGCCCAGGCCGCAGCGGTGGCGGCGGCGCACAGCGAGGCGCCCCGCCGGTCGCAGCCCGGTCGGGACCGGAGGCGGGTCCCGGTCCCGCGGCCCACCCGGCGCGGCGGCCGCCGGATCTGCGCGGAGCGGCAGCGAGCAGCACCCCGGCCCCGCCGCCCGCACCTGCCCCGCGCCACGCCGGCGCCTGGAGCTCGCCTGCGGAGGAGTCCAGACGCCCAGCAGGCAAGACCCTCCCCTGCGCTGGCTGCCTGCGGTGCGGCAGCGGTGGGCACCGCACGCCGCAGTGTCCGCAGCGGGGCTGCGCTGCCCGGCCGTGAGGGCTGCAGCACCGCCGTGCCGCGATGCCCTGCCCTGCCCTGCCTTGCCTTGCCCTGCCTTGTGCTCGACCCTGAGCCCCGCAGAGTCGGGGCTTTGTCGTTCCCCGGGCTTGGCGAATGCATCGGAACGGTGTCAGCCTTGCCAGTGCTTTGCTGCCATGGTGGGAGTCGTATCGCCGGAGCTCAGTGCGCTCCGGTTAACCGGGGCTGAAGGCGAAGCCGGGGCCGGGCACGGCCGTGGCGGGGCTGGGGCCGCAGCCGGCACTGACTGACTGCAGTGGGGCAGCGGTGCCCACGGGCCGGGCTGGCCCTCGGCAGCCTCGCCGCACACATACCGGGGAGCCCGGGCCCCCGGGGAAGGAAGGGATTATCCTGTGTACAGACCCCCACTGTGTCAACACTCTGTGAGGTTGTTAATTATTTAGTGAGCGTGTAGGGCTGTGAACCATTGCTCATGCACTGTTTGTTGTGTTTTATGTTGCTTGTGGTTAACCCTGATCTTTTTTCCATAGCTTAAAAAATGCAGGGAGTATACGCCGTAGGAAACCCTTTTTTTTCTCATTCCTCTCACCTCCAGTCTCACGGGTTTGGTGATGCAGGGGCTGCCCAACCGAGTGGCTGCTGTGCAGCATAAGCAATATTATATTATACAATTTTGTAATGATTTGTCTACCTCAGCATGCGCCTCTAGCGCAGTGGCGATGAGCCGGGGTTTGCTGCGCGGCGTCCTCCAGCGAGCCCCTGGAGAGGGTGGCCCTGTCTCCAGTGCTGGTCTCCAGCAGATTTGTCCCTTTGCAGGGTAGTGATTGATGGCACGTTCTGTGCTCACCAGCATCCTTGTATTTCACGTCATCTCGTGCCCTTTGCATGCGGGCTGTGTAACTCTTTCATTTTTTGATATCAAGAATTTATGAATCAAAAGGTGGGGGAGTGTGGAGGCTGAGTCAGATCGTGAAAAAGGAAAGCCAAATGAGAGCGTGCAATTGCATATCACATTTACAAACATGGTTTCATTCATCTCCATATGTTGCTCCTGTTACTACTAATAAAGCTCTGGTTTCTCAGACTGGAGCTACCCTGGGAACACTGATCTTCCTGGCGTTTTTTCTCTATAGCCTGCATAGTATTTGTGTTACAGTATGTTATTTTCCTGATTATGTTTTCATTATATTGAACAGGTTAATATCAGAAAGAATTTGATAATATGAATGTACTTCCCACACACTCCCTCTTGTTCCTATTATTTGATGCTCAGGGGAGTGACAGTTTATTTACAGGCAGCAATTTCTTTCCCTCTCTACTGGGTAAATTAACTAATTATAATAACAAAAAAAAAAAAAAGCTTTTTTTTCCTGAGTGCTTACCCCTGTTTCCTTCTTCTTTCTTTCCTCATTTTACTAATGATAGCCAAATCCAGCATTGTGATTTTGGAGCTGCAGGAAATTTACCTTTATCTACTCAAAGATTTCTACAGAAGCTTCTATAGGCAAAGGGAGCCAGAGACAAAGGTCTGCTTTAAGCAGAATGGTGTCTGGGGTTTACTTCCCCAGCAGAGAGGTACAACTGTAGAGTGTACAGTAATTAATTTAATCCAGCGTTGAGAGAGAAGGAAGAATGATTGTATTGGGAAAGAGGTTTTTGTCAAGTATCAGATGTAAGATTTAAGCAGCAATTTCAATGACCTTTGTGATTTCTGTTTCAGACAAAAGGCAGCAACCTAGTACAAGGGTATCATTACCTTCTCCCAGCATTGTCCTTTGTTCTCCTTGGGTGTAGCCTGTCACTTCCTAGGGTTTGCCTCTGTCCGTTGTTGGGACAGCAGCACCTCTCACCCGTGACTCTCAGAAGTGCTGTGCTAGCAGGTGATTTATTTTTCCCCACTGCTCATTTCCCATCTCTGCTGTGCAAGGTCTTTTTTTCTTCATGTGGCCCTTCTTATGAGATTCTCTTTCCTGTGTCTTATTTATACTTAAGTATTTCTACCTTACCAAACATTGTGCTCATTACTTTATCTTCCTCCTCTGGTTTTTTTCTCCACTCATTTATTTTCTCTCATTTTTATTCCCTTTCATATATCTTCCTCTTACATCTCTTTTCCCCTCTGTGTCATTCTTTTTAAAGCCTCTCCTTCTCTCTCTCCTTTCTGACATCTCACTTCTGTCCACTGCCTAACTCTACCTTCCTCTTGACATTTCTTCTCCAAGCTATTGCTTTGGTCACTGTCCTTTTCCTCCCTTATATTTACATATATTTTACTTTAATATTATGTATATATATGTATACATATATTTCCACTCCACATCTTTCACTCTCCAGCTGAAAACAAGAAATTACTCATGCTGATAGTCTGATCCTATTTCATCTCTTTCTTAGCACCTGAAATACACTGCTCCTGCCCATCCTCAACCATATGTATTGGGTAGACTGAAGAACTATGTGGAAAATGTTCCTAAATTCAGATGAGTACTTGAGAAAGCATCTTGCTCAGGCTGCACTGTGAACAAAGCAGATGTTGTGCTCCCACTGACATTATTAGAGGAGGACTTTAGGCCCCTTGAAGAAAGAACCTCAAGAACCTAATGACATTCTTTTTACGTTTCTCAATTTCAGGGGGGTTTTTGGTAAATAAAAAGACTTATATTTTAAGTGAGGGACTCTGCCATATTTTTGAGATATCCCTTGGATGCTGGACTGACCCAAAATAAGACCTCCCAAAACACTTTTCTTTCTTCCCCCCCAGTTGTTTTGTTTTATGCATTTGTTAAGCCAACATTGTGCAGCTGTTGGAAGAAATATCTGCACAAAAGTGACTTAACAAATGCAAAAATTGGGGAAATGCTTTCTCCTCAGCAGAGCTAAGCTCTTCCTCTGGAAAGGGTTCTGTGTGGGGTGAGACTGGGATTTCAGCTTGTCAGCTTCCTTTTTTTCTGGAGCCAGAGGGAGAGGAGAGAGCTGTGACTGCAGGATCATATGCATTGGGTGGGAGATGGAAGAATAGATGCATAACCCAAAAATGCTACATTAACCTCAGAGGGTGGGAGAAAAGTTGTTTAATAATTTTTTCCCTTGACTGTCACTGACTACAAACATCATCATTGAGGATTAAGGGCAATTGTTAGATTTTGCTATTTAGATAAGAGTCTTAGTTTTTAAAAATATAATTTATTCTTTAAACTACTTTTTTCTGTGTTGTTCAAAGAGCTTACTACCAACTGGCTGGAATGCAAACAGCTCCATCCCACGGATTCCACCTCCGCTTTCTGGCAGCTTACCTGACTCATAAAGAGAGTGGGGGGGTTTTATGTGCCACCTACAGCAGCTCAACATTTTCCTTTGTGGTGAGACTTAATCACCACCCTTGTCATATTATTTCATCGACCTTCTTGGAGTAGGAATCCTTTACCTTTCAAACCAGCCTTAAAACTTCCTATAAAAATAGGCCGATGGTTTTTTCCTGAATTTGGTGAAAGTGCTTAGGTGGTCCAATGCAGCAAGGTTTTTTATTTTTTATTTTTTAAAAGATAACTTTTACCTGAGGACCGTGGAAGAGAGAGTGTCCATTTGCAGAGGATGTATCTGTGACACAAGATGTGTCACTTGGAGAGTTGAAATCCATCAGCTGAAGGTGGAGGACCATCCCCCAGGTAATCTCTGCAGGTGGTGTGTGCTGAGGGGCAAACTGTGGGCTTTCAGCCACCATGGTCAAGGATGAGAGTGGGCAAAATTTGTCAGAGGCAGTGCCTGTATTAGTCAGGAAAGACAGACATGCCTGTGGGCACATCAGATCTCTCCTTATAACCTGTTTGTGTAACCTCTGTGACTGTCTCTTGTAGGGAGAGAGATCATATGAAGTAGACTGATATTTGTCAAGCAGAAAATACTGCTGAGAGAAGACTGCAAGGTCGAAATGAAAACAGTAAATAAATATATAAATAAATAAATAAAACCATAAATAAACACAAAGGTGGCAATGCAATAGGTAATGTGTACAGGAGGCAATGGAAGAAAGGGTAGGAGAACAGAACCACCCCATGTTGTTGGGAGTTACAAAGAGGACATGAGTTATGCTAGAAAGCTGGGGCAGAAAGCATTTGACATTTTTTCTGAAGAAATTCTTGGAATGACATAGGGGAAGGGCAGAAAGGAAGGTATTCTGGAGCTCAGCACTTAGAGATAGAACCAAGTGTGAAGAGAGGCCAGGGAAGGCATTTGGTAAGAGTCTCCTCATTTCTCTGTCACAAAGGCGGGTAGAATCAAGGAACAGGAAGGAAGGGGGAACATTGAAAGGACTGAAGTGAACCATTGGTAAATATCAAAGAAGGAAGTGTAGGGAAGAGAAGCTGCTTGCAGGTTAACAGAAAGGCAGAAGTCCTCTTTGAGTCCTCTGGAGGACCTGGAAATTGACTGCATGACAAGTGGGGTTCTACAAGATGGGAGACAGAGAACATTCTGTCAGGAAGAAGCTGTCTGACCACACCTAATATAAATATAGGCTGTTTTCATTCTTGTTCTGTTTGTCTTAAAATGCACTGCAGGTGCAGCAGCTCTGCCCTGAAGATATGGAGGCTGCAGCTGTCCTGACCTTCCAGTACCACCCTCCTCCTTCTTGCAGGCCAGAATCAACCCCATATTATCTCCTCTCCTGCACTGGGTGTCCTCAGCCCAGCCCCAGTGATCCTCCTTATCGACTGCAGCTGCCTGATAACTGGGACACAACTCAAGAAAAGGACTTGGCAGTCACCTGCAAAGATGTGCTTCTGGAAGCAGAGGCACTAATGAGCTCTGTGGAGGGAGTGTGCTGGGGAGGCACCAGCAGGGAGGGAGGAGAGCAAAGGGTGAGCACTTCATCTGGGGGAGAAACAGCTTGGGAGGCTGTTGGACTAAAGCAGTGGGGAAACTAAGGGCATGGAAAGCTCAGGAGGAAAGTGCATGTGAGAGGATGGAGCCAAGGATGGTTAAAAATAACAGTCTTGTACAGCTAGTATGGCACTCCACTGGCATTTTAAACCTGCTGCCTTTCTGAGTTTTGAAAAGTGAGCTTTACATTTAATAGTTCTAATTGCTACTGACCATCCAGGACCACTGCCATTTTGTCCAGCAGCCCCCATTTTCTTCACTGCTGCTCCAGTGGTTGCAACCAGGTCTTCAGCATATTGCTCTTTGCATCCTTGCCTGATGTAAATATTGGTGTATCTCCAGTTATACCTTGACTTCTCTGGTAGGGAGATGGTGGGTTTTAGCTTGCATCAGCACAGTGACTAGCACACTAAATTCATGCAATAATGATCTATCACAAATTAGAGGTAAATCAAAACACTATTCACAAGCAATTTGTACAGTGTGGAATTTGGGCATGGGCTAACTTGACAGCCATTTCTTTTAAAGTTTCTGGAGAGCTGCCAGTTTTCCAGCCATGTGGCTGTTCAAAGTGCTGTGGTAGTCTCTGTATGAATACCACATGTGAGGCAGGACCAAGTGGCACAGACCTGCTGGGGCTTTGAACCTCCTGGCACTTGGAATGGATGTGAGAAAAAGAAGGAAGGAACAATAAATAAAAGAATAAAGGAAAGAGAAGTACAAAGTGAAGGACATCTGTGCATTCTGATAACAATTCTTCAGTAGCACAGCACCATAAAAAATGTTGCCTGGTTAATGTAGAGCAGTTACTTGCTATGCTGGAGCCATTTCCTAGAATTTTTATAATATCAAGTTTTGTCTTTGAAATATGGAAGGAATGGATTTCTTTGTCTTTCTCTGCTCCTCCCTTGCCTTTATCCTCCCAGTTCCAAGTAAGGATGTAAGTGAGGTTCCCTTTCATCTCCAGTGTAAATTTATTCATGAACATTATAAAACTGTTTGTCAGTTCTTGTTTCAGAGTTTACTTTTACCTTCGATAACTCTTGTGTCTTTAGTGCTTGCCCTTGTCTGTTTCTGGAGAAAAGCCAACTTGTCTCTTCAGGGGAGCTTTGCCAGACCTGGCTGTCCCAGCCCTGCTTCTCTCCTTCCATCTAACAGACTCTCCATTTTCCTCTTTCCTACAGAAGATGACCTCTAATGCTCAGAGGACTCTCTGCCTGTGGTAATGTGATCTGGTGGCAGCAGCAGAAAAGTGTCAGTAGTCTTGGATCATGTTCCCAATCCGGTTATTGAATGATCTGGGGAAGGACATTTATCTTTGTTTGACTGCAGGCTCCAGTAATAGTCACACATCTCTGTTTTACAGTAAAATTGCTTTTACCATGCAAAATTAATTATTAATACATACATTACAGTATTTTCAGTGTCCTGTAGAAATTAAATCAGATGCTGTGTCGCTTGCTGTCCTTTAGTTTGTGACATGGCTTGCAGTCCTTTTGGATATACCTGTCTGGTACCTGCTGTGTTTACAGTCTGTGTTCCCAGGCTTTACCACCATTATAAAACAGCTTTCACATATCCCTGACTTTTTTGATTGCATGCTTTCTGCTATTTTTTCTGAAACCATTTTCAAGACTTGCTGAAATGTGAGTAATGTAGCTGGGAAGGGCTGATTGAAGTGAGACTCATTTAGAAGGAATGTTGGTCATGATTGATTGCAGCTGCACACATCATGCCCTTGCCTGACATTTCTCCCCATGTAGGGGGAGACTTGGTGGTGGCGAGGTCCAGGTCTGTTGAGCATACATGCCTTAGACCCATATAGATACCTTGAAGGTTGTTAAAAGATTTTGCTGGGTTTATTTTATCCATGACATTGAGAATATAAGTACACAGGTAGATCACTACATGGCGATGTACCAATCACATCACTCATAAAACCCTTCATGACCTTGGCCTGGTCTTCAGCCTAATATGGGCACAAAGCTTTCCACTTCAGCATGGGTTTATGTCCAAATTATTGTTCTCAGTCAGTGTGGTTTGGCCAAAGTACACATTTTGGGGTACAATCCCAGCTTTTTGTTTCTTTTTGCTACCCCAGTTATCCATGGTGCTGGAATAGGGTTACAGGAGCCTGCCAAATCCTGGGTGAGGGGTGGGTAGGAGGAGGAGGTGCTGCATGTGTCTGCACTGGTTCCCAAATAACTCCTACCTTAACTCAGAGCAGCTCTCATTGCTTGGTGAAGCTTCTCCCTCTGCCACCCACTCTCTCCCTACGGCCTGCAGGTGTTGGGCTGTAGTTTCTCTCCTATTTTTGGCTGAATGGCTGAATTAGCACATTTTTAATGGATGCCTATTTCAGCACTTATGAAAATAGTCTAGAATTTTGATAATTCTCCATTACTCCATAAAATGCATAAAAATAGTTTGCTTAAATGTGATAGCAGTTCTTTAGGCTTATTGTCATTACTAGTTTAGAGACCATGGTTCCACTGAAGAAGGAGATATTTAGATATAGCAGCCTTAGTGAGGTTTTGCTCTCCTCCTTTTCCAGAGAAATTGAAATTATGTGGATAAAGAGCAAGTGATTTTCATTTTTGATACAGCACAGAGCAATTTGTTTCAAATCTGCAGTTTTTATTTTCAATAGCATAGGGTGCTATGGAATAAGTGGTATTACAGACCCCAGTCATCTCTGATTTTGGTTCTCACACCCATCTCCACTAGTCTGTACATTGCAAACCACCAAAAAGATAAAGTAGAGCTTGTGATGCTTGTGAGCAGTGGAGCTGCTGTGATGCCTTGCTCCTTCTGCCCAGCAGGATGGTCCCAGGTCAGTTGGGACAGTCAGCTGTCCTTACATGGTGAGCAGGCTCTGACCTCCCCCTGCCTCCAGAGCAGTTTTGCTGAGTTAGTCTGAGGATGGGAGCTGAACCCTGCAGTTGGACACGGGGCTGCTGCTGACAGGCTGGCTCCCAGTGGGTCCAGTTGAGTTCAAGTGGGATATGAAGGGAAAAGAAGGCTGTGGCTTGAGGAGAGGATTCATGGCAGAAGCAGAAAATCCTGATGATCCTAAAACTTGGGGAGGAAGCTCATGATGCATTTTATGTCTGAGGTTTTGAGTTATTGATAAAACATCAGGAAGAAAGTGAGCCTGCTTGTGTTCTCTGTTGGGCTTCCTGAGGATGGTTGTGATAACACAGAATCACTGAAGGGATCCACAAGGATCATCAAATCTAACTCCTACAGGTTTCTCAGAAACCCTGACCCTCTGTGGGAAAGCTGATTGGAGTGTAATTGTAGCACGTGCTGTACCAACTGGGTGTATCCCACACACATTTAACAGGTATGGATCAGTAGAAAACATAATTTTTCTTTTTGTATTTATTGGATACTTGCTCAAGCATGGGGATCAGGGCTATCCCAAAGCAAGTACACAATAAGTACTCTTACAAAGAGCAGATAATAAAGCTTTTTAAAGTACTCCTTTATTAACAGTAACAAAACCTTGATAAAATATGAGGTCGGATTTTTGTGAAGTAATGAGCCTTTTGAATTCCAGTGGAAATCAATGTCAGCTGTTGGTGCTAAACATCTCTAAACATTTCACATGTGCTTTCAGACCTGTGTTAAATCCCCACTGACTTCAGACACTCTTTAAATCAGCATAAGGACTACAGTATTTAGTCTCCCAACAGTCATTCTTCTTGCAACATTGTCTCTCTATTGCTCTATATCACTCATGGGGTAAGATTTTATTTTCTTTAAAATTTCAATGTATCTTCTCTGCAGAGAGCTCTGATGTAGGGCCCTGCTCCTTATTTTGTAGGTAATAATACAAAATCTCTGATTGAAACCTGTACAGCCTTGAGAATTACTTGCAACTTGGGCAGAGGTAGCACAAGAAATTACAGCTGTTACTGGTGATTAAACAGTAGAGAACTGTAGAGAACTCCCAAGCAATGGGTTAGCACAAGCAAGATAAGAATCAGTCAAAGAGCTCAGTGCTCTGTTCTGCTTGTATTTGTTCTAAAGAAATCTGAAAATCTACGTGAGCATCATGGGTCTGTGTCAGGCACTGAGTTTGTAGCATTTCTTTCTTGGTCAGTGAGTAGAGGTCATCTTCAATTTTAACCTGTAGTCACAGCCCTCTGTTCACTAGAAGACTGCATGTGTACATCCAATTTTGAAAGGTAGCCATTAAATGAAAACCTCACAGGAGCAGAGATACAAAGTGCAGCAGAGCATGTGGAACTGAGGATGGGGCCTTAGTGCTGTTACTGGATTACTTGGGAGGAAACCTGGGGTCTCAAAACTGTTTTCTGTACCCCTCCACCGTTGGAAGAAATCAGGCATTTCAGATTAGTTTACCTTATTCTAGGAATTTCTCCTCCTCCTTACTTCAAAGCAAATATTACCTCATCATCACATGCTAGACAACATACCAAGGGAAAAATTCTCTTCAGACCGAAATACAACTATCAGTTTTTGCACGAGGCAACATCACCAATGTCTCACAATGACTCATCATGCATCTGCTTTATACCTGAGGCAGAGCTTGCTACCAGATAATCACAAATATTGTTTGTTTTCCCAACTATGACTATATAATGACACCTGACAGATGAACAAGTTCTTGTATAATAGTAGATGGCCATGCATAATAAAAAGGAAGAGGATTTGCAGTTTGCAGAAATTCTCTTTTCCAATAACAGTCATTTGCTGACACATTGTAATTTGTAAGCTATATTTACCAGATCTCACAAGCATTTCAGAGCAGGTGAATCCATTAGAAAGCCTTTTCCTTTTGGTGGAAACATTCCCTAATTTTTTACCCTTTGTGTTTCAAAGAAAATGAAACAAAAAGCAGCAGCAAATTTCATTTGGTATTTCTTGGCATGCAGGAATAAAGCCAGGTATTCTTTCTTTTATACAGAAAGAGAAAATGAGGAAAAGGGCAATAATTGGACAGAATGGAGAGAACATTCTTATTTAAGGGGCAGAATTATCAGCAGGTAGCTGTTGATTCTAGGAAGGATTAAAGTAGAACATCAGAAGATTAACAAATATCAGAATTTCAGATGTCCAAATGATGAGAGCTTGAATTTTTTCCTACAAATATTTAATTTGTCACCTCCTAAGAACAAAATGCCGATTCTACAAATGTAACTTTTATGGTTGAATAGGAAATTACAAAAAGGGCATGAGGATATACAGTGAATGCCCCAGAACTCAGCAAGGACAGCTTTTAAAAAGAAAAAAAAAAATTTAAAAATCCAAGTGCTGTTTCCAGCCCTGCATGAGGAGAGGTCCAAAAGGGCAGCTCACAGCCCACCCACGGTTATCCATGCACACTGCTGGCAGCAGCTTGGCACTGCTCCTGCAGACTCAGCAGCAAGGCCAAAAATGAACAAAAATCTTCCCTGCTTGTCTCCCCATTGATATATCAAGCCTGGGGAGAGGAGACAGCATCAGATTCCATGTGGGATTTCTCAGCAGGGCTCCTCTCCCATTTCAAATCTGAAAGACTGTGGTGATTTGTATCTTTGAATATGTTTTTCCGTTCACTTTCCCTTTAATGATGCTGAAGAAAGGAGTGTCAGCACAAAGGAAGATGTATCTGTCACTGGCACTGCTCTGGTTTCTGGCAGCACTCAGGCTGCTGCTTGGAACTGGCTGGAAAAATTACTGTGCTTGGTTTTGTTGTTGGTTTTCTGAGGAAGGAAAAAACTGCCAGCACTGATAACGGATTTAACTCAGAGCATACAAAGCCATAAAGAAAAAAATGTTCCCAGAGATTTTTCTCAAAGACCTGAAACTTTCCAAATGTGCTGCTTGAAAATGCCTCCTCATGCATGGCCATGGCCTGCATCCCAGGGACCTCAGTGGCCTGGACCTGGAGGTGAACACCATCTCTTCTTAGGAATCCATGCAGGAATCTCAGGCTGCAGTATCCCATGGGAGATGTCAGTCAAGGGAACACAGCTCATAAAGTGTTCATAAAGTTCTACCCAGTTTCAGTCCCCAAGTGTCACAGAATGGATGAGGTTGGAGGTGCCTCTGGCAAACATCTAGTCCAGTCCATGCTCAGAGCAGGGGCAGCCACTGTGGGTTTCCCAGAGCTGTGTCCAGTTTAATTTTGAGTATCTCCAAAGATGAAGATCCTACAACCTCTCTGAGCAACCTGCACCCAATGCTTGGTCTATCTCAGAGCAGAGAAGTCAGTCATGCTGACAACACTTCCAAAATAAAAACCAATAATTATTAACCTCTTCAGGTTCTCCAGGTTCTCTCTCCAACTCTCTCCCTCTTTTATTTTTTTTCCCTTAAGGAGACAAAGATATGCAACTATTTTTATAAAAAGAAACCGTTCTTTTGAAGGTCACTTTTTGTTTTCCTCAACAAACTTTCCACAAGGACACTTTGGGAATAATTCCACTAGTTCTGTATTTATACCAGAGCTGCACCTGCTGTGGGTTGCACTGCACTGTTGACAGAAGGATTGGTGATACTGTTGACCATTATTAACATTATTTATTTAGCACCTGGCAAATGCACTCAGGCTCTGCCTGCTAGGGACTGCCCAAATAAACCACAAAGAACACAACCTGTTTTCAAAAAAGGTCTTATTTACCTGGTAAACAGTCAGCTGCAAAGAAATGGATGGAGGGAAGCACAAGCTTTTGTGCTGATCTCTGAACTTCAGCATTGTTGCTTCCCCCATTGCAGCCATGCATGGGAGGGGAGTGAGATCTGGGCTGTGCTACCCAAAGGTGTTGGCTGATCTAATGGATGGAAATGTCCTGTAGATGTGACCAGTTCTGGAGCCCTGTGAGATCACTGTGGTGCCTGTTGGGCACTCTATTCATTCTTTTAAAGCTGCAGTAGAAGTGCACTTAAGAATTAATACTTATTTTAGAAGGACATACTTTTCAAAATGCTTAAGAAATATCTATTTGCATTTTTCAGTTGTGGTGTTTTTCAGTCAGGAAATGAGCTCAAAAGAAAAAGAAGCAAGTGCACAGTTATTTCTTCCTGTAGAAAAATCATTTTCCATTGAAAAGGCATATTCAAGTCTACAAACGGGATTTCTTTTCCCAAGACTGTTTCCCAAATAGATAAGAAAAGGAAGAAAACTTGTGATTTCACCAGAGGAAGAAAATGTTGTGTTTAAGTGGGCAGGTGTCAGTTCTGAAAGGTGTCCAGAACTTTTGCGGCAGTCCAGCACTTGCCATTCCAAATGCCACCCTGGGAAGAATGCCAGAAAAAATTAAGGACATGAGGTGGCAGAGTCAGAAACTTGTCACATGAAAATCACATCTTTGGAGAAGGAACTGCTCTTCTGGAGCAGATACCCATTTCTAAGGACACTGCTGACTTTGGCTTCCAGACAGGAGAGTGTTTGGGAGGGCTGTGGTGGAGGGAGATCTCTCTTCCCCACTCCACAGCATCCCAGGCTGCCCTTGCAGCTGGGCACAGCCCTGCCTGGGAATAGCCCAGCTGGGCACAGCCCTGCCTGCAGTGCCAGTGCTGGCCCTGGACAGGGGCTGCCAGAGCAGAGCCCAGCCCTGGTGCTCGCTGCAGGTGGGAGGCAGCCCCACACAGGCTGGTTTGGAGCCATGGAGGGGATTTGGAAGCAGGAGCTGGTGCCCACGGAGGTGTGGGTGGGCACATCAATCCAGCCTCCGGATCAAAGGTGTCTCCTCCCACAGGGAGCAGCTGGGAACTTGGTCTGGGCTTGTTTGCAGCAGTGCTGCTACATCTGGCTGTGATGCAGATGGAGAAATCAGACATCCACTCACTCTCTCCCAAGGAGGAGAGGCAGGGCTGAGCATGCAGCCATTGCCTTGGCACAGGCACTGTTTAGGTCCTTCTCTGATACTCAGAGTGTGCAGACCATATGTTACATCCCAGCTTTCTCTCTTCTGTTTACTTCTATCCATTTCCCATGTGCCAGCAGCCCTGAAGCTCTTTTTTCTCTACCAGTCTCTCTTGGCCAGCAGACTGTAATTCCTAGGCCATCTTCAAAGGAGATGCAGAGCAATAAAACCCAAGCCCTGGGGTGATGCTGTAAGCTCATCCTCCAGCAAAACCTGAAGCAGCCTTCTTTCAAGGGAACATTTGAAGTGTTCTCTGAAACACAAAACCATTTACCAGGTTGCAACACAGTTATTCCCCTTGGCCCATGAAGTAAAGCCCATGTAAATTTGTAGTATAGGGGAGGCACACAGTTTTTTCATGGGTTTACATACTGGGTTTTTGTTACTTCACTTTGGATGAGAGCAGTCAGCTGCAGGTCATGGCTCTGCACATTGTGACCTAATGAAGAAAAACTCAGAGGGAGGATCAGGCATCTTGGCCAGCAAAGGCTTGCTCTCTTGAAAGCAAAAAGCATCAAATAACAGGAAATAATTTTTTCCATCAACATGTACCCTGAAAGCACTTTGCTTTTTGATTCCTATCCACATTTCTGTT
The DNA here is from genome assembly GCF_027887145.1 of Ammospiza caudacuta. Classification (NCBI taxonomy): domain Eukaryota; kingdom Metazoa; phylum Chordata; class Aves; order Passeriformes; family Passerellidae; genus Ammospiza; species Ammospiza caudacuta. The sequence goes on from NC_080597.1 coordinate 62,558,331, forward strand.
TCTCAGCCAGGTGATTCCTGCCACCTCCTCTAGGCTTTTCTACTCTCTGGTATTTTTGATAGCAAATGTGAATATTGATACATTCCTGTAGCTCAGCCAGCTAGCTTAAAAGTGTATTATTTTTGATATTTCACTGGGAAACATGGTGTCAAACAATAGCCACAGAAATGCAAGCACCCTTAAAGTAAAATTCTATCTTCATGCAAATAAAAAGGGTTTATTGGAGATTGTAAACCACATAAAATAATTTTGACCAGTCTCATGTGCCTGCAGTGATACCTTGCAACAGTCTTGGGCCCATTCCAGCAAGATTTGATTTAATCCATGCTGCAGTTAGTGTTTTCTTTGGAACTGCAGTGTTCTCAGAAAGATGTTCAGGCTCCATCTCATATTTACTGAGTAGATGCCAATTAGGCTTGTGTTCAGAGATGTTGACAAGGCCAGTGTTGTAGGTATTTAAACAAAAACAACAAAAAGCCATACACAACCCAGAGAAATTCTTGCTGGCAGTTCAGAAATGCTGGCAGTTCAGAAATGCTCTTGCAAGGTCATGGGGTGTTTGTCTCAGATTCTGAGCTGTTACGTGCCTCCAACTCAGACTCTCTCATCTTGCAGTTCAATTATTCTGTAGAAGGTCAAAAAATAATTAGAATTTTTTTATTTTCTCTCCAAGCATCTCCAAGACACTGCAAAAGAGCTCTCAGGATGCCAGAGCCAGCGAAGTCAACCTCAGCCCCCAAAAAGGGCTCCAAGAAAGCCGTGACAAAGACACAGAAGAAGGGCGACAAGAAGCGCCACAAAAGCAGGAAGGAGAGCTACTCCATCTACGTGTACAAGGTGCTGAAGCAGGTGCACCCCGACACGGGCATCTCCTCCAAGGCCATGGGCATCATGAACTCCTTCGTGAACGACATCTTTGAGCGCATTGCCGGCGAGGCCTCGCGCCTGGCGCACTACAACAAGCGCTCCACCATCACCTCGCGGGAGATCCAGACGGCCGTGCGCCTGCTGCTGCCCGGCGAGCTGGCCAAGCACGCCGTGTCCGAGGGCACCAAGGCTGTCACCAAGTACACCAGCTCCAAATAGCTCTGTGTGTGTCCCCTCTGCAGCAGCACCATCGAGCGCAGGGCCCTCCACGCCAGCACGGGCAGGCAGCCATGGTGAATGGTCACAGCTATTGTCCACAGCAATCTGCAACTGGGGATGGGCACGGGAAGCTGCCCAGAGGAGGAGGAGACAGTGGTCTGGATATCAACTGGTTTCCATCATCTGGTCAGGATGTGGGAAGGATCTGCCGAGGCTGGCAGTGGAGACCCCTGCTTTTACATCTCATTCAAAGAACTGACCAGCCATGGTTTATCCAGTCTCCTCTGTGCTTGGCAAACATTCCTGTTTGGCACTGGGAGGGGGGACTGGCAGCAGCAACACAGAGACACCCTCACTGAAGTCTTCCTGTTTGACTGCTTTCTCACAGTCATCTGATATGGGTACTGAGGAGTCAGCGTCCTCTCCCTCAGAGCCTGAATCCCTCCTGGTGTGCAGTGCCTCAGCCCACCCTGTGCTGGCAGAAGTGGCATCAGCAGCTCCCAGGCACAGATTGATTCAACAGCTATCTGTGCTTGACAGCCTGTTTTAAAGAGCAAGCCTGGCAGGCAGGCAGATGCCCACGTTGATAGCAAGCACTAATCCTCCTCCTTGCTCCTGATGGATGAGCCATGGAGCAGGATGAGGGTGCTGGAGCTGCCCACTGCCTCCCGCCTTGTGCTGAGGTGGAGGGATGGACAAGGTGGGATGCTGGGAGTGGCCCTCTGTCTTTCCTGGCTGCTGCTTTGCCTGCCTTAGGACTTGCTTTGGCATGCAAGACATTGCTAATTCTGCTGCTTTTCAGAGACTTTTCCTGCCTTGATGCTGCCTGGGTGTTCCCTTCCACCATAAGTGTGGGCAAGATGGGGTGGTGCCCATGGGGGTCCCCTCTCCTGTGAGCAATAGGGTGGTGCAGGACAAACAGCACAGATGTTGTGGGCAGGGACTGAGGATTTGGGAAGCATCTGGTGTGGGAGCACAGGTGGTGAGTGCATTTTGAGGGGTGGGAGGAAGCTGGATCCCCTCAGAGATCACTGCAGGCAGCTCGCCTGGCCCTGCCCTCCCTAATTCATTCAGCAGTTAGAAAGCAAAAGCAAAATTGGGGGCTGAGTGGATATATAGGGACACTTACCTGCATCCCAGATATTTAAAAGATTAAATAGTTTTAAACTACTTCAAATACTCCCCATATCTTTTCAAAGTCCACAGTAAGGTGAGCAATAATAAAATCATGATAAAGCCATAGAGGTTAAGGGAGGAATGTCTTGGTTACAGGTTTATCTTGCCCAGACTGCTGGATAGCAGAAGGCCCTGTGTAGAACTGGTGTGAAGTTGAAGCTTCCTACTCAAACCACAAAATTAGCCAACATTAAAAAAAATCAAAGCCTCTGGTAGGCAGTAACATTCAAACAAAAAATATTCATGTCTAAAATAACAACAGCTTTCTGCACTTACTCTGTAAATAAAAGGAGCAGTAAGGAGATAGGATCCAGAACTAAGTTCTGATTCTCCCTAAGCTTCAGGACCTTGCTTTTAATTAAAAGGTAAATTCATATCCCAAAATAGCAGCCATGCAGTACATTTCTATCTTTCCCCCGCCTTTATCCTGTTTCTTTACACTTTGAGAGTGATTGGGACCTTTGGCAAATTTATGTTGCTTTTGGAGCTGTAGGGCTCTGCAGCTCCAGAAGATTCTCATTGCAGTCATTTTTCCAGCTGGTCTGAGGCATAGCCCTGCTCAGAAGGCTGGGAGCAGCCTGGGGTCTCTGTGCAAGAGTGAAGGTCAGTTTGTTTGTGGGCTGCTCACACACCCCTGCTTTGGGTGTCAGCACCCCACACTTGGGAGGGGGCCAGAGGCCACATCTCCCAGGATCACCTCCCACACTCTGCTCAGTGCTACCACACGGCTGTGTCTCATAGCCTGGTGCTGACAGCTCTCAGAAAGAACCAAACCCATCTCCCTGAGTGCCAGCACCCACAAGGAGCAGCTGCCAGCAACAGCCCCTGTATTCAGTGTCAGTGGCCTTGGTAACCTGGGCCTCTTGGCCAGGACACTGTGCAGGTGACAGCTCAGTACTCCCTTCTGTTTGCAATCCAACAGTCAGAATCAGATACCAAAGATGAGCATGTACCTGCCGTGGGCCCAGAGCCACCATCCTTGACACCTGTGCCACAAGAATCCGGGCAGTGGATGATGCACCAGGGGCACTGTTGGGAGTGAAGGGCTGGGTGCTATTGCTGTAGCTTTCTTCTTCTGTCCCTGTGAGCTGCAGGTCAGAATTCATCCCTGTGAGGAGCTCTCTTGAAGGCAGGAATTCAGATTGGAATGAGCCCTCTCCAGTCCAAGCAGTGTGTTTGAGCCAGGACACATCTCCTAGGATCACCTGGCACAGCCTCTAAACTCTCACTATTTGAGCAGAGTCCTGCTTGAGTCTCCACAGGCTGCAAGAAATCAAGAAAATAAAATAAGGGTTTGGCCCTCCAGGGTCTCCTGGGCAGCTCAGGAGCCAGGAATGAGGCTGGGCACTCAGATGGGAGCTGCTCACTCCATACTCAGAGCACTGGTCCCATTTTCTTCTGCCACTGTTGTCATTCTCCATTTTTGGAGATTGTTTCAGAGAGGAGAGCCAGTGATTTAAATATACAAAATACTTGAAGGCTTAAAGAAAACTTTTATATTGTCTAAAGCCAAATGACTGAGGCTGATCATGTCCATGCATTTATAGTTTAGGTTGTCCTTTTATGCATCATTTGCTCTTCACTGTCCATTTATATTTTTTTTCACTCACTCCTGACAATGTGAAGCACAGGATTGAAGAACTGATCCATGTTAAAACAAACCTTTTTTGTTTTCCTTTCTTTCAAGCTTTGTTTTAATCATGTTCTGGTGGCTGCTCTGTTCTGTCATACGTTTGTGCCAGCAAAGGGAAGGGATGATCCAGGAAGGGCAAGGCTGGTATTAGCTAGGACTGACACAGAAAGCATTTGGGAAGTTAATGTACAGGACACCATCCACACATCCAAATGGGAATTAGTTTGCATGTGATAAGCTTCGGCTGAGCCTTAATATTAGAGGCAACAGAAGGTGGTCTAAAAGTTCAGGGATTGATTGTCCTGTAAGTAGTCTGAGGTGTGACATATTTCACAGTTTCCTGGTAAGGAGATTTGCTGCAGAAGATGGATTCTGCACTACAGGATCAGTGCTTTTAAAGAATACATATTTCCAGCTCTGGAATTGAGAAAATGTTTTAAAAGTGAAGATAATATACCGAGCCCCACTATCTCTACCTGATCCCCTCTGCAGTCCCAAAAGCATCTCTGGGCCATGCCTGTGTTTTGCCAACTAAAGTAAATCAACTACAGATTGAAAGTTGGAAAGGAAGATGAAAAAGGTAATACAGCCTTGATACTAACCTCATATTAACCCCAAGGATATCACTGTAATTGTTATTTGTTTTCACATACAATTTAAAAGAGAAAACAAACTGCTATAGGTCTTCTGATTTTCCACCCTGCTTCCCCAGAAGGGCCTAAAGTCCATCTGCCTTTCACAGCAGAGTTCAGCCTGTAGAGGAGCTGAGTGTGGAGGCTTGCTCCTGCTCAGGACTGACAGGTTTTTAGCAAGCTTGGGGAAAATGAGCAAAAACCAGTGTGGAGGATGAGTGCCTGTCCTGGGCACAGCTGTGTGCCCCACAAGGGACACTGAAGGGTCCTGCCCAGTGGGGCTGTGTGGCCTGTGCACCCTTCACTCTGGTGAGAGGCAGCCCCAAGTCTTGCCACCCCTGGAGCAGAGTTTGGCATGGCCTCTGCATAGCCCTGAGCTTCTGTTCCATCACAGCATGTCCTGAGGGTTTACTTCCAGACCAAATTGTTTGCAGGCAAAGGAAGAATGGGAACTGAATAATAAAAATCACTTAGTGACAGAATTTGGAGGGTTTCCTGGGACCACCACCTGGGGAGCAATCTTTCATGCTTACTCCATGCATGGTATCTCTTGGGCTTATGTACACAGAGTTTTTCTGACAGTAAGTGTTACATCAAGTATGATCCATGTTAAATTGCTGCTGGGTTATGACTTTAGTGCTGCTTTCTGTTAAGTGTCTAAATAAAATGTAACTTCCATCCTGTTGGAAGTCAATGGTACCCAGCTGTTGGGGTGTCTTTGCTTCTGCCTTATCACTAGTGTTCCCCAAGCCCTGCATTTCTCCCTCTCCATGATATTTCCTCCAGGCCTGGGGTGACAGCAGCCACCCTTCCAGCAGAGACAGAGCACAGACAGCTGATGTGGCAGAAGGTCAGTCAAAAACCAGAGGAGCCCCTCACTGAAGGGATGTCACAGGCTGCCACTGGAGTCCTCATGGGCTGTCACTCAACCCAAACATGAGTGCAACATCAACATCTGTTTTTCTCAAGGCCCTTCCAATGATCTTGTCCCAGGCAGAGCTGAGCCTGCCATCTGTCCTTGCCACACTCCTGCTTGGGGTGTCTCTGCCTGGCACCCATCATTTACTTCCAAGCAGGAACAGTTTGGACTAAACAGTGTGAGATCCTGTGGCTGAAGAAGTGTTTCATTCAGAATTTCTGTTGATCTGAATTAACAATTGCTAGCACTAGAAACATATTTTCTTGGCCTCTGAGAAGTTTATAGGCAACAGCCATGGGATGAGATGTAGCATCTGAAAACCCCAGAAAGAAATAGATCTTGCCTTTAAGGAATGGTTGGTAAATACACTGCAGTGAAACACTTACCCGCTGGACATCAATATCATAATGCATTCCCTGGAGTGGGAAATGCAGGGGCCATGCTGGACACTGACTGCTGGAGAAACAAGACTTCAGACATGGCATATAACAGCAATCAGAGCTAAAAGTGTTTCCAGTGTCTCTAAAGAAATACAAGCTTAACATAATTGGGAAAATCAGCATTTAGAAAAAAATTCCCAGCCTATAACTAGATCATCTGAAATATTTATTTCCAAGGAAATAAATTTTGCTACCTGTACTGATTTCCATTTTCATACTCCTTTCCAGAGACACACCCACAGTGCAATTTCAGAACAGAGCTGACACCAAGGTATCACAAGGTTATAAAAGGTAGAGCATAGCACTATGGTCGTGCTTCTCCAGGATGTTGGGAGATAACTTTTTTTTAAATTATCCAGTTATTATCTAATAATTACTGACTGGTTATTCAAAGACCATTAAGTGGATTCAGGTGCCAGAATAATGTTGGCAGAACCAAGTGGAAGAACTCAGGAACGCCAGAATGAATGATGAGAGGATGAGGTTTGAATTAAGAGGAGCAGCCCTTCATGCAATGGATGAGCCATGAGCCACCTGTAGAGCCTTTGCCAATGGCTGTTGATGATGCTAGAATTGGCTCAAGGACAAACTACTGGGAGAAAAAGTCTTTAAGTCTTGCTAAACACATAAACTGTGCTGAAAACTATTATAGGCTGAGAGAATACAGAAGAGAAGTGACTGTGTGTGTCTGTCCTATTCCCACAGTCTGTCTTGCCTGTTCTGTCACAGCCACAGCTGGAAACAGGATTTTGGGTTGGATGCACCAAAGGGCTGGTCTGTACACACATGAACTGTAAAGAGTTTCAGGCAGTTTTCTTAGGTCTATGGAGCTTAGATCCAAGCATAAAAGAAAGTTTTTTACCTTGCTTTTCTGTGTGGCTCCTGCACTTGCTTTGAAGGTTATGTAGATTCTATTACCCTGGATTACATGAAAGATGTAAGAGATGTTTTGTTTCTAAAATAGTTAGGGTTAATAAACACAGATGTTGTGAGAATGAGGAATGGACCTTCTGCTTTCTCATATAATGGAAAGCTGTTCTCAAAAACATTTCTCATTTTCTCCCTTGAAGCAGTTTATTAAAAAAAAAAAAAAAAAAAAAAGAAGAAGAAGAAATACACCATTTCCTGCCTTTTAGTGTCTGTAATGCTAATTCCATCCCCTGGCAAAAAAAAAAAAAAAAAAAAAAAAAAGAAAAAGAAAAAAAAAAAAAAACTCTTACAGAAATTAATTCAGAAGAAAATTCTTACAGATTTAACTGTCTTCTAATAAAAGAAGAATATTCCAATAGTAATAGAAATGGGAAGGTTGGTGGGAATGAGAAAGGAATGGCAATGTGTGGGTGGGTGTGAGGCACCAGAAGGGACCTAAGGCAGGAGACTGTCAGTGATTGCTGCAGGATTGACAGATGCTGGTGAGAGCTCTCTGAGGAGCTTACCAGGGTGCCAGCACACACGGTGTGCTGCTGTTTGGATACAGGAAATAAAGGACAGGGAGTGAATCCCTGGTAAATCCCAGGGCTGGAGCAGGATGGACAGTGTAGCTGCTACCCGAAAAGGTACAAAAGGCACATCCAGAGCCAGCACATGTCACCAGTTCAAGAGCAGCACAGGAATGTGATGCAGACATGAGGGCATCATCCCTCATGCTCAGAGCAATTGCAAAGCTGGGCACACATATCCTGTGTGCTGGTCGGAGAGCTCGGATACATCTCATGAGGGTGCTGCTGCTGTGTCTGCCAATAAGGACACAAAGTCACCCTCCTGTAGGGATTTGTGTTCAGTTCGCTACACTGTGGCTGCTCATCAATCTTTTGGGTACATCCAGACTTGGGGCAGGAAAACTTTCCCATCTTCTGGGCACCGCTCCCATTTATGGGCCACTAAACCTCCTCCTAATCAGGTGTGGAAAGCATTCTTTATACAAAGTACAGCCCTATTTGCCAAGACTCAGAAAAATATCCAGCACAACTTTTCAAATAAACCAGGAGATGTTTCTGACCTAATCTGCCATATGGACTCAACACATTCTGGTGAATACAATGCCTGCCTCTGAAAAACTCACTCTGGATGGGAGAGCTTATGAGTGCAGCTGATCCAAGCACCCAGTGCCCAATCTTTGCCTGACACTGCCTGGGAGTAAAAAACAAAGGAGGGAACATAAGTACAGCACACTACTACTACTACTACTACTACTACTGAATTTCACTAAAGTGATGGAAATGTGAGAGTATTGAAACTTTGGGTTTTTTGGTAGCCTTTTGGTTTGTTTGGAGTGCCATAGTATTCAAGGGGTTCAAGGAACCCTGGTCTTGCAGGCACAGATGGAAACAGACTATTGAAGTGCTCCATCCCAATAAAACCTGCCCTTGCACAAAGCTTTCTGAGGCATGACTAAGTTATAGCAAAGTGGGAGGCCTGCAACAGTGAGGGCTGCCTGAGCATGTTGAGAGGAAGATGGCTGCTTTGTTGGGAGGTTGCTTTTTTGGGATGAACACGTATCTCACAACTCATTTCTCCTGCCATCAAGGTAATAAAATGTCACATCTGAGTACTGACTTCAGAGATGCAGGATCCTCCCATCTCTTCCACAAACACCCTGCAAATGCTGCATCCACTGTACTCACACCAAATCCACACTGCTCCCATGCTGACTTGCACTCTGGCCCTGAGTTAAAGCCAAGCAAGTGCAGCTTGAAGTGGAAAATCCACAGTGGAGTGTGGTGGTGTTCACAGGGGTCCCAGGATGAGGGAAGAGATGAGAATCTTGACTCCATGTTTCAGAAGGCTGATTTATTATTATAGTAAAAGAAAATTATACATTAAAACTTACTAAATGAATGGAAGAAAGGATTTCATCAGAAGGCAGGAAAAGGAAAAGGAAAAGGAAAAGGAAAAGGAAAAGGAAAAGGAAAAGGAAAAGGAAAAGGAAAAGGAAAAGGAAAAGGAAAAGGAAAAGGAAAAGGAAAAGGAATGACAACAAAAGCTCATGACTCGCAGAGAGACCGAGCCAGCTGACTGTGATTGGCCATTAATTAGAAACAACCAACATGGACCAATCAAAGATGCACCTGTTGCATTCCACAGCAGCAGATAATTATTGTTTTTCTTTTCCTCTGAGGCTTCTCAGCTTCTCAGGGGAAAAATCCTGGCAAAGGGATTTTTCAGAAAATATCATGGCAACAGTAGAGCGAAAGAATAAGATCAGAATTCATCCCCCGGTGCCTCTTGCAGCTCGTTTTGTAGTGAAAGGCCCAAGACACCTCACGCTGCAGCTGACCTTGGCTAACAAAGGCTGTCCCAGTGGGGTGTGCCAGCAGTCACTGGGCACTGGGCAGGAGCCAGCCCGAGCCCCTTTGGCATGGATGGTTCAGCACAAAGAGTCTTTCCAGCCCTGCAACAGCACCCCATGCCTCTGCTCTCACACCTCTCCCCAGGCTTTAAATACAAGGGACAAAAGTTCTTACATACCCCTGATTCTGTCCACTCCCTGGACCCACACCTGAAATGCTCTTTGTGGCATTTAAGTGTCTTCAGATGGAAAAGAGAGAGCTCAGGATTGCCTGCACCATCTCTCTTGGAGGCAGTTTGGCTGATGGATCCTCCTTCTGTGAAAAATGCCAATCACTTGTTTTTATAATTTTAAAAGTTTAATAGTAATAAAATGGTTATAAAAATAGTAATGCAATTAGAGTAATAATAATTTGGACAATTTGAATTAGGACAATGTGAGACAATAGAGACAAAGAGTTATGGATGTTTGGGTATCTTTTTCTGGGCAGCACGAGCCTGGAAAGGGACACACGTTAACAGAGGATTAACCCTTAAAAATAATAGCATGTTGCATATTCATACACTTCATACATGATGCATAAATTCCATTCAAATACAGGATTCTTCTCATCATCGTTCATTTCTTCTGATAAGACAGCAATAAATTCTCTTTCTCTGAAAGATTCAGGTGTCCTGTAGCTGCTATCTTGCTGCGAGTCCTTTCTTTAAAAAAAGTATCCTACATAGCATAGTTTCTATTTTAACATTTTTTTATAACCTAAAACTATATTTAACACAGTACTTAAGAGAATTAATCCAGCATTACTTTTTAACACAACACATATAATATTCATTTTAATATTTGCGAAAAGCCAATCATAAAATACACATTTTTCACACTGCCATACCTGGGGGCTGCAGGGCAGGGCAGGACACTGAGCCCCCTGAGCTGCACAGAGCTGGGGCCAGCAGCTGCAGAGCCATGCAGAGCCATGCAGAGCCATGCAGAGCCATGCATGCAGAGCCATGCAGGGGCTGAGCAGGGGCCTCCCTGCCCAAGGGAGGGCAGCCCAGCAACCAAAAGCTCTGCAAGGTTTTAAAGGGATTAGACGTGCATAGATGGCAAGAGGGATTTTCATAACAAAGGACTAAATAGATGCGAGTTTGCAAGCAGCAGTAGCTCTCTGCTTTATGGGAAAGTTACACTACATACAAAGAAATCGCAGGAAGAAATCTTATCCACCCTGCAGCTGCTGCTGTGGGGCTGGCAGCATCCTCAGAAACAGCCCAGACCTGCTGGTCCAGGCAAGGAGCCTTCCCTAGGTGAAGGCAGAACAGAAGCTCATGCCCTTGCTGCCCTTTTCATGTAAATGAATAGTCAGGTCAGACTGCTCAGAAAGAAATACTCACATTTCAGAAATTTTTCCCCTTTTTTTTGTTTTGGTTTTTCTGTTTCTTTTGCTTTTGTTTTGTTTATAATTTACCATTTTGATAAAACTATCCATGTTTTCTTTGGGCTTTAACCTGGCTGTGGGTAACTTTGACATGCAGCTACACAACTGTCAAGGCCTGAGCAGGCAACAGCTCTGAAAATGATGGGGAAAACATGAAGGCAACCCCAATATCAGCAGTTTTGCTTCTGGGAACAAAGATGCCAAAGCCTCTGTGCCTGTACAGGGCTGAACAACTTTCTGCTGATGCTCTCCCTGTTTGTCCCTATCAAGCTGTCAGGAAATGCAAAAGCAGGGAGCCACTGCTTGCCCACTCAGTGCTACAGCTCAGGGGAAGAAAAAGCACCCTGATTTCTTCCATCTGGTTGGCTGTGTAGGAAACAAGACTCTTATTTCCCTGCCAATGGCCTTGCCATTACTCCTGTGCCTAACCTGGGGCAAGCCTTTCTACCCCACTGCTGAGGCTGGGCTGCTTTTTGGAAAAAAGAAATCAAGTAAAACAAGTGTAGGAAGAAGCAAGCATTCCCAAAGCAAAGGATAACAGAGCAGTACCCTAGAAACTGTTTTTATAACATAAATTATTAGTGAGGAAGTGTGTGTGACTTGGAGCAGAAATCCATTCCCCAGGGAATGCCATCTCTTCCAGGTTCCCCACCAAGGGCACTTTTGCTTTCTAATATTTTTGGACAAGAGATCGATTTAGGAGGCAGCCAAGGGTGAGAACTCATTGGAAATTAGACACAGTAGTAGTAGTATTAAAATCTCTCACACATCTCTTTACCACAGCTCAGTGCCTGCTATGGATAAAAATCCAACCTCTGCTTCTCATTCTAGTTTCAAAACAGATGCATTAGCTGGGTCTGATGATCCAAGTACCAGCAGTAGTACCAGCATCTGTTGTTGCTCTTACCAACCTTCATGAAAGGTCTTTTGCCTGTCCTTGAAGGCAGTTTGACACTGAAAATGGTGTTCTCTCCATTTGGTGGTTGTGTCACATTCCTGCACTTGTCAGATGATGACCCAGAAGAGCCACATCAGACAGATTTCTCAGTCCCCTAGAGCCAGCCAGGGATAAGGTTTGACTGGATGCTATAAAATATTTATTGGAAGACATGTGGTTGAGCTGACATCTCTGCTCACTTGTGGGATTTCATGGCACAGCACACCAGGCTGCATTTCTCTGTGCAGGACTGCTCTTCTCCTGTGCTGGATCTCCCTGGCTCTGCCAGTGAGCCCTCACAACTGAGATTTTAGCTGTGGACTGCACAGTCTAAACCACATCATGTGTTCTATCCTGTGTCTTGCTGGATGCCCAGTTGCTGTGCTCAGTGAGCTCCTGTGAAAGATCCTAGTTGGATTCTCAGGAATCAAGTGAGATTTCATTAAGAAGTTAAATATTTTTAGCAAGGTGGAAAAATCCTTTTTCATTATCTAAGATTAAATTCTCCCCTTGAAGCCAGCCAGCCAAGACACCTCCAGCAGGGTGCTGAGTCACACAGCTGAAGATGGAACCACCTTGTCCTTGCAGCAATGAGTGTGATATCATCTGGGCTCTGAGCCCTGAGCTGAAACAGCTCCCTGACATACTGACAAGCCAGGCCAGAGGGGAAGGGACCTTGGACACAGCAAACACTCTCCAGCAATCCTGTCCAAAGCCTTGAGCCTGAAAGCAACACACACACACAGATCCTTCAGCAGCTCCTGTGTGAGCTGCCTTAAACCTGCTGCTGACAGTCTTTGTCATTCTCATGGATAAATGTAAGCTGTGGGAATGGCAGAGCAGTATTTGGTATAAATCAGTTAATTGAAACTCAGCCAGCTTGTGTCAGGGCTAAAATAAACCTGAAAGATTTCATCACAAACATTTCATTTTTATTTTAGAAATGCTAAAAGAATTGAAAGGAGAGCAAGTCTCAACACCAAAGAAAACAGCTTCTCTTCCAGAGACACTGCTCCCAGGCCCAGGACAGGCTGCAGGATGGCAAGGCATGGCCAGGAGGAGTGCCAAGGGATGCTGCCAGGGGTGCTGCAGGCAAGGGCTCTGCTGCCCTCCTGTCGCAGACATCTTTTATGGAAAATCCTTTCCTCAGGATTTTTCCTCCTGAGAATCTGAGAGGCCTCAGGAACAAAATGTAAACATTGATTATCTGCTGCTGTGGAATGCAACAGGTGCATCTGTGATTGGTCTCATGTGGTTGTTTCTAATTAATGGCCAATCACAGTGAGCTGGCTTGGACTCTGTCCGAGACAGAAGCTTTTGTTATCATTCTTTGCTGTGCTATTCTTAGCTAGCCTTCTGATGAGAACCTTTTCTTCTATTCTTCTAGTATAGTTTTAATGTAATATATATAATAAAATAATAAATCAAGCCTTCTGAAACATGGAGTCAGATCCTCGTCTCTTCCCCAATCCAAGAACCCCTGTGAGCACTGTCACACCCTCCCCTCACTGCCCTTTGCTCAAGTGCCCCCCTCCTCCTTCTGCTCCTCCCTGCATGAGGCTGGTACAGGCAAGGAGGCTTTGGCTGCTCTTCCCTGACAGGCAAGGAGGAACCAGCTCCTCTCTCTCTGAGCTCCTGTCTCCAGAAGTAGATTAAACTTGAAGAAATGAAGGGCTTATCCATTTCAAAGTCCCCCAACAGCAATGTAAAGGTGAAAAGGCCTCAAAGGATTGCTCATTGTGCCTCTGCATGGAGGAGGTTTTGTTCAGGGAGGAGTTGTAGTCCCCACACATGCTGTCAGCTGCAAAAACCCAGCATAGATAAAGGAGCATCATTCTGCTTTACTCCTCTCTGCCTGGAGGACAGATATCTGATGTGCTGGTGTCTCTCATCACTGGGGTTAAGAGCAATTTCCATTCTGTGAGCCAGCTGACATGCACTAGCAGGAAGTGGCCTGTACCCCAGGAGTGCACACTTCTCTCATTTTGCAATGGAAGGAGCCTGGAAACCTTCCTTGAAGAGCAATGTCTGGAATTAGGCTGTGGTAGGTAAGACATGGCTGAGGGGGAGCCAGATCCATGAAAAGTCCATCCAGCAGTGTCTGGTGGCTGTGCATCCCCCAGGATGTCACATCCTGACCTTCACCCAGCAGCCGTGTGTGAGCTATTCACTGTTCCCCATGGCGAGCTGCTGGGCTCAGAGATGCTGAACAACATCTGATCCAGCTCAGCAGGAAGCTCATCCAGCTCAGGCTGGCATGGACATGTCCTCTCCACAGACCTGATGCTCACAGGGACAGCCAAAAGCCCTCCCAGAGCTACAGCCCTTCCAGGCACCCATTTACCATCTCTGTGGTTTTTGGGGCAGAAACTCTGCCTGGGTCACCTCTCAGCAGGGCTCATCTGAAAGCAGGATGTCAGGGGCTTGGGTCATGGCCTCTTGGAAAAGTGGGGAGCCCCTTGAGAAGATTGTCCTGCAGATCTGTCCTCACTCACCTGCTCAGCTGGCACAGCAGCCTTGCTTTCCCCACTGGAAACCTTTCCACTGAAAGAGAAAACTCAGTGCTGCTTTCTGAATCCCACAGAGGGCAAGATAAATCCATCTGCAGGGAAAAAAAAAAAAAAAAACCAAAAATAAAGTGTGCAAGTTTTGCAGACAGCTTTTGCAGGCACCTGACATCAGTTGCCCATGTCTGTCCTGCCTGCAGCCGCTGCCAGAAGTTTTTTTGCCATTTCCATATTTGTCCTGGAGGAAGTTGTCTCTCTGCTGTTTGGAGATTGTGGGCACCAGCAGCAGCTTGAGAACAGTTTTGGATTCAGTTGTTTCAGCTTTACCTGCTTACAGCATTGGGCTGTCACCCTCAGGAAGGCAGAGCCACCTAGCTGCGTTTCTTCTGCACTGAGCTGCACAAAGAAAAGTTCAACCAACAGCTGCTCAGGGACTCAGCTGTATCTGGTGCCAGTGGTCATGGAATGGCCTAAATATGCCCTTTCATCTTCTAGTTAGAAAGAAAACAGGAAAATTATCCCTCCTGTTACCCTGCCTCCCATAAGAAAAGGAGTAAAGGAGAGCACAGATTCCTGAAGCTTTTGGAGAGGGTTAAATACTGTCACAGACTGACCTGGCTTTGTATTCAGCCATCCCTGCTCTCCCTCCAGTGTTCCTTGTGCCTAACAGCACTGGCCACATCCATGGTGCTCATATCTCCCATGGGCATATTTTGCAGCAGAGCTTTGATTCCATGAAGTGGGTGTTAGCTTCATCCAGTGTGAATAATTTTGAAGGTGGGACTGCAGGTTCGCTCCTCTGCCCTGATTTGGAGATGCCCTGAAGCAGTCAAACCTAAACACTCATGTCGCAGACATATTTTATGAGAAATCCTTTTGCTAGGATCTTTTTCTCCTGAGAAGCTGAGAAGCTTCAGCTTCTCCATGTTTTGCTGCTTTGGAATGTGATTTGGAGAATTGTTTACCCAGCATGTGAAATTTTTTTTTACTTGATGACCAATGACAGCCACCTTTGTTGAGGCTGTGAGCAGTCACAAGATTTTATTATCATTCCATTCCTTTCCTTGCTAGCCTTCTGATGAAATAATTTCTTCAATTCTTTGGATAGATAGTTTTAATATATCATTTTATTTTAATATAATATATATAATAAAATAATAAATCAGCCTTCTGAAACATGGAGTCAAGATTCTCATCTCTTCCCTCGTCCTGGGACCCCTGATAACACCACCACACACTCAGAGGCAGCAGGGGGATTAGGGACAGATTTTTGAAGCCTGTGTCTGTTCTCCTGGTGCTGAAGGAGCCAGGATCTAGCTAGCAGAGCACAGTGCTTTCCTCAGCAGCAAAGCAAGCTGTGTTTAGATCCCAGAGATCTGGGTCCCTTTGATGCTTCCTGCAAGTGAAATCAAATGCTTTGCAACTTACTTCATGAGTACCTGTGGGAGCAGAATCTGACATGCTGCATCTCTCCCTAAAACTAACATGATCCTACTACAGGGGAAGTCTGGGGGATTAGCAGCACTTAATCACACAGTTCTTTGAGCAGTATAAATCTTCCTGTACTCAGGCTGGAGAGTCACAAGTTAATGACAAATATTTGTTCTCTCTAATGTGTGTACCAAGGGAGGAGTGCCCAGCTCCTTCCAGCTTTCCTCCTCCATCCCTCTGACAGCTCTACCACCGCCTGCTCTTAGAGCAAAGTGGGCACAGAAATAAAATCCATGCTGGTTTTTGGACAGGCAGGGAATACAGGCTTGTAATGTGAGAACATGCACTTTATTTTTAAGTGCAGTGAAGAACTTGGGCACACCTTGTTGCAGATGGAGCGATGCACTTCACTTGGAAAAGAGAAGTAGCAATATTCTTATTGATATAAAACATGACGCACTTGGTGATTTGCTGCATAGAGGACAGAGTAACATAACTGTCAGGGAGACTCTCCCTTTGAGTCCTGAGGTTCACAAAGACCCTCTTGCATTCTAAACTCCTACTTTGAGGAGAGTTTAGGGATGGCTGGACCCAGACTTAGTCCCAAAACTGGTCAATGATTTATATGTAAAGGGTTTTACATGTACAATCCATCCCTTTAATCACTTAGCTAAGATTTCAAAGTTTCAGAAAATCTAAAAAGAAAGCATTTAATTCTTTCCCCAGGCTGCCTTTCTGGTATATTGCTATTATTCTACCATCTTTCCTCCAGGACCCCACCCCTCACAAGGGTCATTGCTCAAATTCCCTGGGAGCCAGGACCAGCCCCACAGGCTCCCCCTGCTTCACCTCAGCTGTCAGGAACCCTGAGCACTCTCTTCTGCCTCCCAGGCTGTCCCAAAACCAGCTCCTACTCCCCAGCAGCTCTTCTCCTCCTTGTCCTCCTCCTCATCATCATGTGCTCACCCCTCTCCTTCATCTGTAAAGACAGATATAGCCTGTGTCTCCCTTTGCCAGAGCCTGTGAGTGCTGGATCATCCTGCCCTTCTCTGCTCTGTTCCCACTCAGGAATCAGATGAAAAAGAAGTTTCTGCTTTTCTTGTGTGGATTTCAGCTTGTGAAAAGTTCCCACACAGTAGATCACAGGTGCAAATAGCCCACAGAGAGGACACTGGAGAGGCTGCCTGGCCAGCTGGTCTCACCCTGCCAGGCACAGTCAGAGTGATCACAGCTCATGGAACCAGGTGCATTTGTAACTCTGGGGCTGCAGACTGAAACACCATGGTCCAGAGAGGTGACCAGATCCCAGGCTCCCAGGGATCTATGGTGGCAGGGAAATAGCATGAAAATAAACCCAGAGGGTGCTTTTCAATAGCAGTGTCACCCTGCTGAGCCATGGGCACCTCCCAGTGCTGCCGCCATCCCTGGGATGGCACAGATGGGTTTGTGTGGCCATGCTGGGAGCCCCTGCAGCAGTGGCTGGCATAGTCACATCCCACAGCCCCATCCCAGGGTGTCCCCAGCACGCTTCAGATGGGCCTAGCCCCATCATTTACACCCTTTGGGTTCCAGGGGGGTGTAGTTTGAGTTTTTGCCTTTTTTTAATGGTGAAATAGCAGTTCTTTATGCTGTAATTATGGGGGACAGTTGAATAGCTACAGCCTTGCTCTGCCAAGACAGACATGTACCATCAGTGCTCTCATTCCAGCTTGTATGTGCATGGTCTGTGGTTGTCACAGACATCTTTTATGAAAAATCCTTTCCTTAGGATTTTTCCTCCTGAGAAGCTGAGAGGCCTCAGGAACAAAATGTAAACAATGGTTATCTGCTGCTGTGGAATGCAACAGGTGCATCTGTGATTGGCCCATGTTGGATGTTTGTAATTAATGGCCAATCACAGCTGGCTCGGACAGAGAGCCGAGCCACAAACCTTTGTGATCATTCTTTCCTATTCTATTCTTAGCTAGCCTTCTGATGAAATCTTTTCTTCTATTCTTTTAGTATAGTTTTAATGCAATGTATATCATAAAATAATAAATCAAGCCTTCTGAAGCATGGAGTCAGATCCTCATCTCTTCCCTCAACCTGAGACCCCTGTGAACACTGTCACATGTGGTAGAATGGGGTCCTGAGCCACATGAAGATCACTGAGCTCTGCAATATGAATGATAATTGGTGCAGGTGATATATAAGGTTCAGAAAAATTCAGGTCTTTGAAAGTTTAGGACTGATGCTGCTCCTGTACAGAGAACAAATGATCTATGTAAACTTAGTCCTCAGTTTTCCATTATCTTACATTTGCTAATGTTTCTGCTCCTGGTAAGTAAAACTGATAAAAACTCATTAAAAGATCATGAATATAATACATGCACTGTTGTGGATATCTAAGGTTCATGCAGTAGGATCATGTGGATATCTAACACCTGTGAATATTGGTGGCAAGATTTGGACCCTTTTTAATGACTCTTTTTGTAAGGCCACATTATAAAATCTGTGATTAGGAAACACTTTACAGGCAAATTATTAAATTTTCCTAAAAAAAAAAAAAAAAAAAAAAAAAAAAAAAAAAAAAAAAAAAAAGAAAAAGCCCACCTTCTAAAGAGCTTTATTGGCTATTCTTTGAGAGATCAAACAGTTATTCAAATGTTGTTATCATTGTATAAAAAGGTAGAGCAACTCTAGCATGATTAATTTTCCATGTATTGAGTAGAAGGGATAATTAGGGTGTGCTTCATACCAATTGACTGCAATGGCTTTCTAATTAAGTAGATGACTGCAGAGCTAATGAGATTCAAAATTAATGTTTATATATGAATTTGGCCAGACCTATTTTAAGAACCACGAAGACTGATTGGTCAGAAGCTTTCTTCTGATGTCAATCAGATTGCTATTTTGGAAATGGGAGTTTTATCACCAGGGTGGCTCCTTTGCAGCGGCTTTTGCCTCTACCTGGTGGCTGGAAGATGAATTGCAAGATTCCCGGGGTGTTTTTGCTTGAAGGCAGGCAATATGCGAACATGAAAAGCACTCTAAGATTTTACCATTTGAGGACTTATATTTTTCCCCACCCCACAGTTGGGTCAAGTAACTATTGGAAAGGACTGGTCATGTGGATATGCAAATGAATAAGGTACATTCATCTCAGCATCAACAGTCATGGCTCACATATCAAGATTCCTTTGAAACCATCAACAAACAGACAAGCAAAACCCAAAAGACACAGTCAATTCGATTTTCAAAAGGCATTGGGTAAATCCCACAACAGCAACTTGTGAAATAGCTGCCATGGATTAAGAGAGAGTGCTTTCATGTGAGCAAGCACTTGGCAAAACCCAGGGATGCAGCAGCATTATTCACAGGCAAGGGGAGTCCCAGCTGGAGTCCTGCACTGACATATGCTGCAGCTCCTCTGAGCAACCAGCTTCTACAAAACCCACAAATGAAGGTTTAATAGACCTATTATAGGAAAAACAGACCTTCTGGGATATTGAGTAATGTCAGTCAGTATGCAACTGTCCAAAATAATAAGGACAAAAGTTATTTCAGCAGCTGCAGAAGGGTTTCAGAATACCCAGAAACTGGACAATAAAGTGGCAGGTGAAATTGCAGATAAAACACAGAATAGTTTAAGTCAAACCTATCAGCAAACACAGTTGTAGCCTCCAGTGTGCAGAGATAAAACCTGAACAAGCTATTGCAAATCAAAACAAGATACACAGTTCTGGGCCCACGTTTCAAGGCAAATATAAATGTGAAAATATGTTACAGGAAAAACTGCAGCCATTAGCTCTGAAAATAAATAACTAGGAGGGTGGGAACTCTGTGCATGAAGTCTTGAGCAGGATGGAGAAAAGGAGCAGAGAACATTGTCTGAGGGTGTTTGCAGCCCTGAGCAGGTGGCAGATGCCACAGGGAAGGAGGAGGGTTCCTCTCACAATGAATGCTCAAGTTCCACAACTGTTTGTGGGAGGATGCCAAAGTTTGCACAGTTCAGAAAGCAATCAGCCAAATTCCTGGAAGAAAAATCAGTTTGTCACTATTGAAAATGAAGGTGTTTTTTCTGGTCAGGAAGTCTTTGGACCACAAATAGTTGCAGTCTGCAAGCACTTCCATGAAACACCAGCACTTTCCCCTCACCTCCTTTTGCTCTGCCTGCAGGACCTGTCACTGCCAGAGACAGGGTAACAGGCCAGGAATCTCTTTGGTCTGCTTATTCTTGATTTTTTGGTGTAATTTATATCCATTACATCTCACATTTGAAGAAAAACACCAAAGTTTATTGAGCATTTGCTGGAGCACATCTCATCTCCCACTAGGTGACATTTCAAACCTCAGCAGGAATCATTTACAGTGTCTATAATAGGAATGGAGACAGCTAGCCAGAAAAGCCTCAAGTAAACGTGAAATATGGCTAAATTCCTTTATATTACTAAGCGCACAGCGTACAACAAGTGCTACACTGAGCAACTGCAACAAACTCCCATAGTAAGTGTACTTAGAAAGTCTGTATAGCATGTAAAACATTTTAATTCTGGCATACTCTTGTGAGCTTGACTTTACAAAGGCAGTAAAGTTCATTTAATCTGATGGTTGCGTGGTTTTGTGTGAATAATTAGTAGAAATTTGTTGTCAACTTATTGTGAAAATTCCATACCTTCTCAATGATTTCTCATGGGCATTGCCTCATAGCATTGATTCCTTCTTCCTCACAGTATAGACAACAAACTGCAATTCTCACCCAGCTAACCCACTCTTTTGTAGCACTCATCCTCATTGGACACAGCTGTGGCCTGTTAAGGGCAGCCTGTTCCTAATCTTTGGTGATTGGTACAGCTGCAACTCCTCAGGTATGAGACTGCCTTCTGCACTATTCTCTTACATTCTATCCTTCCACAGAATTATTTTTTTTTTAATCACCAAGACTTTACATTTGTAGTGAACACTTTTACAGTTTGGGATGATTTTCCTTCATCAGACCCAGTACGGCTCAAGCTGCTCCCTTCCTGTTGGTGTAGGCAAAGCATGCCCAGACATGGAAATAACCCATTAGAAGGTTTAATCTGCCAGCACCTTTCATTCAGATTGTGTCCCAGGGCAGTCAGTGCTCCCCCAGCCCTGAGAGCCTGATCATGGCCCATGGTGAGCACTGGTGCCTCACAGGCTCAGCCCTGAGGTGCTGAGCACCCCCTGCCACGGCCCCACCTGTGGGCATGCTCCTCACTGCACAGCCAGCCTAGAGCAACACCAAGAGCAGGAGAACAGGCCTGTGTGGCTTTCAGACAAGCCAACAGCAGCAGCAAACCCCTGCAATGGCACTGCTGGTTACAGCAGTACAGAGGCAATCCAACCCGAGCAGAGAAACTGGGCTCAGCCCTGCCAGCAGACACCATGCCAGCTGTGACTATCACATCCCAGCATACCTCAACTAGCAGAACTGTCAGTGGATAATAGAACATTCTAGATGAACAGCGCCAGTGAGGGCTGCCAGGGAGGTCCCCCCAGCCCTCCATGTGTTTGGTGTGCCCACTGCTCCTGACCAACCACTGCAGTACTGCAAGCTCATGCCCCAAGCAGCTCCAGCTGCTGGGATTCAGACTGAGGGAGAGGGAAGACCACAGAGAAATGCTTGATTAGGAGCAGCCATGTCCCTTGGATCAGCCTGCCATCACCTCTGTGTGGTGGTGTTCACAGGGGTCCCAGGATGAGGGAAGAGAGGAGAATGTTGACTCCATGTTTCAGAAGGCTTGATTTATTATTTTATGATCATTATTATATTAAAACTATACTAAAAGAACCAAAGAAAGGATTTCATCAGCAGACTAGCTAAGAATAGAGGAGGACTGATAACAAAGGCTTGTGACTGACCAAGACAGTCTGGACAGCTGGACTGTGATTGGCCATTAATTAGAAACAACCACATGAGACCAATCACAGACGCACCTGTTGCATTCCACAGCAGCATACAATCATTGTTTACATTTTGTTCCTAAGGTGTCTCAGCTTCTCAGGAGGAAAAATCCTAAGGAAAGGATTTTCCATAAAGCATGTCTGTGACACCTCTGCCCACCCAAAGAAGGCTGTGCAGTGACAGTGACAAAGTGCAGTGCCAGCCCTGACCCTGGGCAGTTCCTACAGCAGCTCCAGGTTTCACTGGCTCTGTTTTACAGGGGGATGGGATAGCCTGGCACAGGCTGACTGCAACCCATGACAACCATCCTGAGAAGTTCAGTACCTGCCAGATTGTGAGGCCATTGTGATTTTCCACTTTGCAACCACTTTCTACTGCAGCATTGTATCTCAGTGTGTCCTAAGATACTGGTTTTAGATGAGGCCAGAAGAAAGGGAACACTAACTGATGCTCTCTCCTGGCAGTTTCATCCCTTTCTTCTGTTCTGCCTCTGGCTCTATCTTCCTTGCCCTGTTTTATCCTGCTTTTTTCCCACTATTTGTTGTCCTGTTTTGAACCACAGAATAGTTGACTTTGGAAAGGACATGCAGAAGTATCTGGTCCAAGCCTCTGGTCAAAAAAGGTCATTTACAGCTGGTTGGCCAGGCCCATAGTCAGATGTCCTTTGAGTATCTCCAGGGACAGAGACTCCACAAGATGGAGACTCCTGGGCAGCCTGTGGCAGTGGTCAGTCACCCTCTCAGTGAGAAGGTGATTCCTTGATATTCAGAGGGAAGCTCCTGTGTCTCAGTTTGTGCCCATTGCCTCTGGTTCTGTCAGTGGGCCCTGCTGAGAAGAGCCTGGCTCTGTTCTCTGTGCCCTCCCTTCAGGTGTCTGTATAACCTGATGAGATCCCCCTGAGCCTTCTCTTCTCCAGGTGAACAGTCCCAGCTCACTCAGCCTTTCCTTACAGCAGAGGTGCTCCAGCCCTTCCATCATCTCCAGGCCCATCTCTGGGCTGTCTCCAGCACATCCCTGTCTCTCCTGTGCAGGGGAGTGCAGAACTGGACCTGGCACTCCAGGTTTGGGCTCCCCAGTGCTGAGCAGAGGGGCAGGATATCCCTGACAATCTCCTCCTGGGAATACTTTGCCTGGGAGGACACCAACAGCTCACTTTGCACTGGACAATACCAGGGGAGCAACACTGCAGGGCTCACCTGAGAAGAGATGTCCCATTGAAAGAGCTCTAACAACCAAGCTCCTACCAATGAATTTGCAAGGGCAACCACTTCTGTATTTTAGAAAAATGCCACCTTGAGCCTGAACAAACCATCTGATCAAAAGTTACAGCATATGAAAAAGGCAAGGACTTTCCGAGAGAGCCTTGCCTCAATCCATGAAATAGGTGGATATGTGGATTTTTGAATGAGTTAGAGATGGGATTTTTGAGGTTTTCAGATGTTGTGATTTATTTTTCTTACCTTCTACATAGGTAGGAAGGGTGAGTTTGGTTTACATCTTTATTGTATGGCTCAGAAGGTCACAAGACTACAGGTGGAGATCATGGATTAGGACAGGAAGCAATCTTGGCTGTAGAACAGTAAAACACAGATACAGGGCAATATGCCTTCAGCAACCCAAATATAAACACATCTCTGACATCTGCAGGTTTATACAGCATGCAGTTGGGTGAGAAAGCAAAGAAAGAACATGAAAATTTCCTCCTCCAAACAAGACCAAATGTTTCCCTTCACCCCCTTTCCCAAGGAGCAGTCCATTAGCAGCCAGTGATATCCACCCATGAGAAGTGCAGCACCCCAGCACCCCAGCGCTTTGCCCCATGCCTACCCCAGGACTATTTCCTGTCCCAGCCTGTGCTGACAGCATGCTCTGTTGATTAAAAATTTCAGCATAAGACAATTTTGACAACCTTTTTCATCAGTGACAGTGGCAGCTGTGGGAATGCTTTTACTTCTAAGTCTCTCAGCCTCCTCATAGTTCAGAAAATATTTCATTTTCTCTGCTGTGGGTGGAAATGGAGATCAGCACTTTCTAATGTTAGAGCAGTGCTCTCTGCATGAGTAGCAGAGTCCCAATGTTTCACCCACAGTCTGCAAAACTGCAAAATTTCAAGGGCGCCCTGCATTTCTCTAACATGACATGCAGAAGGTGCAATGAACCTTAGAGGCAGCAGCTAAGGGTGATGCTGCACACTACAGTAGGAATGGTTAGAGATATTCCCAGAGGAATTTTTTCACCTGAAAATATGTGTTGGGCCCCCGAGGACAATGAAATCATCAAAATGGCATTTATAGCTGAAGGTCAGGTCAGGAATTATGGAATCATCAAGGCTGGAAGAGACCTTTTAGACCATCAAGTCCAACTGTCAGCCCAGTACTACCCCTGTACCCCTAAGCCACTGTCTCAGGTTTTGGGTTGATAATTGCTGCCCTGAGATGTGTGAAAGGTCTCTGTTTCGGCCTGCACGTCCGAGGAACGAGTCAGAGCTCTTCAGTTTTCAGTCTTGAAGTTGTTTATTAATTCTTATCTATAAATTCTCTTTCTGCCCAGCCGAGATCTGCTCTGCAGGGCAGCCACAGGCACTCTGACTGCCCCTGAGGTGATGTTGTCTTTTTATACTACAAACTACATATATCATATTTACACTTAATTCCCAGTACCTATCACCTATCTTAGACATTGCACTTCTATTCTAAACCAGTCCCCAAGTGCCAACATCACACCAGAAGATGGAGACCAAGAAGAAGAAGAAGAAGACTAGACACGCCCAAGTTCCTCCATCTTGTCCCCATAACCCCCATACCAAAAATCCTACAATCTCCATTTTCACCCTGTGATCACTTTGTTATTATACTGTTCAAACTTCTGTGACTTTCAGGTCCTCATACAAAGCTGGTAATTTGTTCCAGGGGTCACAATCAAATCCCCAGGTGCTCTGGGCTGTGTGCCAGGGTCTCCGAGCCCCCCGGTGGGTCCTCAGCAACTCTGGACACCCAGAGGGACGTACTGAGCTCTGACACTACTGAACTGCTCAGGAGCAGCAGGGTGGCAGTGGGGTTTTTGGCTCTGCAGAGCCCTGTGAAACCATTGCTGTGGCATGGCTGATGGTGGGATTTGACCCCAAAACTGCTCTCTGGAAATCATCCTGTGTGGGTCTTGTTCCTCTGAGGGCTGTGGGAACCCTGTCTGTGGGTACAGGGAAATCAGCCTGGCAGCAGAGATGGCGTTGGAGCACGTGCCTGACAGCCCAGTGAGCTCCCATTGCCCCAGCCTGTGCAACCAGGGGTAATTTCTGTCCTTTTTCCTGACTGAACAAGTGTTCAGGCTAGAATACCTGATGATAAGGCTGTTTTGGGGCGTGCCAGATAGAGCAGGAAATGACTCCTGGCTGTAACCAAGCAGGAAAGAGGGTCTCTGGTATCCTCCCACAGCCACTGTGGTGCTGCCAGTGAGGCTGCTGTGTACTGAGGGTTCCAGTCACTGCAAATAAGCTTCACCAATTTTACTTAAAAAGCAGAATTTGGACTGCTTCCCAGATTATAATTACCTATATATAAATATAATTATAATTACACTACCTAAGAGAGACCTCAGAGCACAAAGTTGACAAGTGATGACAACTAAATTCATTAAGAGTGCAAATGCTCTTCCTCTCCTTTATGAAACAACACTGAGTGATCTCTGAAGAAATCCAGCAGCCAGAGACACAGTCTGTTAATAAGTGGTGAGCCTGGCGAAAGCTGCTGGAGAGGCAGGACAAGGAACCCTAGTGCTCAGTAGCAGCAGAGCAGCAGAAATAGAACAGCTAAGACACTAGATTTTGAAAATGCAACGTGTTTCATACATTTGGAGTGAAATCTGTCATTCAGCTTGTTTAAACTGGGAAGTAAATCAGGGCAGGGGCCATTTTTCATCACAGAGGCCACAGGTATGGCCTGGCTTGCTCCCAGAGAGCAGCCAGCCCTTTCACCTTTCCCAGCACATTCAGGGCAGCTCTGCCCAAGTTTCTCACAGGGCACAGTCCCAAGGCTGTGCAGAGCCAGCCTGGCATGGGCTGCCCAGGGAGGGGAGCTGGCACAGGCAAAGCCCAGCCTGGGAGCCCAGCAGCAGGGCAGTGCACACAGCCTTGACCCCTCTGGATGCCTGCACATGGACGTGGTGCCTCTGTGCACCCAGCCCAGAGCCAGGGACAGCCTGAACTGAGGCCAGCACAGTGTTAGTGAGGCTTTTTTAAGTGGTTTTTCAAACACTTCTTATTTTTCCACATTCAGAATTGCCAAGCCTCAGGGATGCCAATGAATGCTCACAAATAAGTTACAAAATGCATCTATGAGAAAAAATTACTATTCTTGGGTCTTCTGGGAAAAGATGAAAAGAGGTTATGGTGCAGAGTGTGCTTCCAGGCCAGGACTAGAAACCAAGACTCTGTCTTTCCATTGAATTCTAGGTATGAAATAAAACAAAGAAAAGGGGGGACATAACAATAGCCATAATATCTCACATGGAAATCCTGTGGTGATTAGGAGAGGTGCTAAATGCTGACTTCTCCTTCTCCTGCTGAAACAGTCACAAAGCTGTAACCCCCACCACTGTCTGAGCAACCGGCTATGCTGACTTCATATTCCCACATTAAGCATTTCAGTTAATATTTTTATTTTTCCAACAAGGCAACTAACTCCCTGCCTGCAAGTGTTTCATTAGAGCTGAGTGTTTCCTCCCCTAAGAGGCTGAAATCCCTTGTCTCTGAATGTAATTGAACTTCTAGAAAATGAACAGGTTAAACCAAAGTCACAGTGTCCTTTCTTTCACTCCACCTCCATGCCCATCCACCAGAAGCTCTTTGAATACTCCTTGATAAGTTGTTGAAAGAAATTTCCTCCATGCTTTTCTTCTGCAAATGTTGCTGTGTCCAACGAGCCCATGGCAAGCTCATGAAAAACAGATACAGGGAAGGAGCCAAGCAGGAAGGGGGCTGGGTGTGTAGATGCTACAAAAATAACCAAATAACCCAGCACTGTTTAATCTAATGGCATCAGATCTAACCAGCTTCTGGAGAACAATCTCTTGGTGCTGAGCAAGTAGGCAATATAATGGCAGATGATGCTTGATGCTGATAAAGACAAAATAACAGAGATTGGAGGAAAAAGCCTAATCCTGTCTCTGTGTAAACCATAAAAAGTTCAGAAAATGTTAGTTCACTCCAATAGAAAAATAGACCCTAGAAAACAGCATTTCAATATGATATGGGTGTCTAAATATTAGAGAGAGCTGAAGGAAATACTAGGGGAGAAATTGGAGCAGTCTGGATTCTAACATCATGTTGCAAGCATCCATGTGTAGGTACTGAGGAGTAGCTGCTGATGGTGGTCCTTGTAGCACCACCAGGAACTGCTCCCTGGTGACCACATCAGGGTGTTTGTAACGTGTTGTTGGACTTCAGTCCCAAACCCATCACTCAGTCAAGCTAGAATGCCTACCAAGATAGTGTTTCCCTTTTGTACTCTGTTCTTATTAATTAGTGCCCTAATCCCCCCATCAAGCAACAGGAGCTGGCAAACCCAGCAAATCTGTCCTACTGCACCTTTATTTTGATGAGCTGACTTTCCTCCAGCAAACTTTCCTCAAACTCTTGGCCAAAGCCACAAGAGCTGACTTTTAAATCTGTTTGTACATCATAAGGTGAGACCCTGTGAGAAAGAAAGGGAAAATCCTGCAAAACCAACAATAAAAGGTAATTTCCAAGGGTTTGTTTTTCACTCAGTACCTCAGTTAATGAACAGGTGAGATATGCAAAGTACAGAAAAACACATCAATGTGCAGATTTGGGCTTTCCCCTCTGTTTGTTTACTTGAACTGGATGATTAGTCTCACATTTTATTTATTCGTTTGTTACAGTATGTGGTACAGAGCTTGTTATTATGTAGAACTATTTTTCTGATGCATTAATCTCCATATCACTTCCTTCATAAGTAACAATCAAGCCTTATTCAGCTTTCATTTGTTCTTGGCCACTGTGCAATTTTTGAACATGAAATTTGCTTTTCTATTGGTTTATTTGTCATTTTGCATGTTGTAACTGGTGGAGCCTTTAGCTAAAGTGGGGAGGGAGAAAATACCCAAACCAATTTAGAGTGAGGAAACTCACAGGCAGTGTTTGAGTAGGGTGGGGCTGAGCTCCTTAGGGTAAATTATAAATGGATGGTATGAAGTCTAAAGAAATAAACAAGTTCCAACACCGAATCGCTGCTGTATCCACTGAGGATTTTGAAAGAGGCAACAGTGTGATTGGCTGCAACAAACACCAAGAGAACTCAAAATTGTTTCTACCCTTTCTGAAAAGAAAAGCTGCATACAGCCAAGAAGCCTTAAACATAATTCCTGCAATGAGGATCCCAGCATTTTGAAATCCATTCTTGGCTTTAAGAAGAATGAATGTTAGCAATAAAAGTATTTTCTGGAACACTTCCAAACCTGTGTGGTTCCTGCAATAGGGGAAGGATCAAATTTCACCATATGGAGCTTGAACCAGTTCTTCTATTCCTAAAATGAACTCAGATTCAATGTGGAAACATAAATTGCTTTTGCTCATTTGACCATTCTTGGGCTGGACATGGAACAGATTTGCATGGGGACTGCAAGTCCAAATGCCTGCTCACAGAGGAATATCTCACGCTTTCTTTCTGTAGTGATTGGAGAAATAGTCTAAAAACCTGGGTTTATTCAACTTAAACTCACTACAGTGATCCTGTCAGCTCCTGTCCTCAGACTACTTTGCACCCTGTGGCAGGATGAGGTCTCCTGGAGGAGCTGTGAGCAGACACAGATCCTCTCTCCAGTGCCTCTCTGCACAGATCCTCTCTGTGGTGCCCTGTCCCAGAGATCCTCTCTGTGTGCCTCTGTGCACAGATCCTCTCTGTGGTGTTTCTGTGCACAGATCCTCTCTGGTGTGCCCTGTCCCAGAGATGCTCTCTGTGGTGCCTCTCTGCACAGATCCTCTCTGTGGTGCCTGTGTGCACAGATCCTCTCTGGTGTGCCCTGTCCCAGAGATGCTCTCTGTGGTGCCTCTCTGCACAGATCCTCTCTGAGGTGTCTCTGTGCACAGATCCTCTCTGTGGTGCCTGTGTGCACAGATCCTCTCTGTGTGCCCTGTCCCAAAGAGCCAGGGCTGACTCAGCCAGTGACAGACCAGGGTTCCCCCCTCCTCCTGCCACAGGCACAGGGAACCTTCAACACTGGGCAATTCCTCTTTTCTCCCCTTTCATTTTTTATCGGGCTCTGTCTGGGATCACAGAAGATTGCACTCTGCTGATGTGCAGTCCCAGACCATGGAGACACCCATCTGTGAGGGTAGGATGTAACAGCAGCCAGCACAGGTAGTCTAAAAACCAGTGAGCTATTTGTTATTTGGGTTGGTTTGGTTTTCTTCATGTCTAATATGCTGCTAGTTTATTTGAAAGAACGGGTAATAAATAACATTCCTCTCCAAAATCCATTATTCACTTGTAATGTGTGGCACAAAACATCCAGTTTCTTTCAAGTTGCTGGAAAATTGTAAGGTTGTGGAATAAATTGTGGTTAAAGGCTGTTTTATTACTACCTGTTGTGGTTTCTTAGATTATTTTCTCAAAGTGTTACTGTAGCAGGAATAGATCATTGGTGCATTTGTGAAGTGAATAAATGCAGTTATGAAGATGTGATACATATATCAGTTTATGTTAACACTATGTATATAGAGATCTCATACAAGATATAGGTTGTGTTGCATGGATAGCTAAATTTGAGGATAAATTTTCTTCTTCCCTCAAGCAAGAGTTTAGATGATAAAACCCCTGGTTTGGAGGGGTGGGGTACACACTGCACATCACTTTTTTGCAATATGCTTCAGCAATCTGATGCCAAAAAACTTTTCACCACTCTTGTTCTTTTAAAAAAATAGGAAAAAAAGGGAACTATTTTAACACAGCATTACTGAATGTGAATTTTTAAGTCTTTCCTCAAACTACTGGTGGGCTAAGAAAAGCTCCATCTCCTTCTATAGAACCACCTCTTCCACAGGGATGGATTTACACTGAATCACTTTATTCCCAACCTCAAAAATACTATTGGATCTAGATGCAGGCAACCCCACTCTGCACAAGCATTCCTCTGGGCTACAGTCCCAATTAAAGAATGATTCTTGATCTCTCCCCTGGTCTTGTAAACTTCATGTTTTAGGAAAATCCCTTACAGTTTAACTACTATTTTTTTTAAGCTGAATTAAGCTGGGTAACAATTATGCCCCTCTTTATATATATATTTCTCTGATTTTTTTTTTAATTCACTTTGGAAAGAAACTTGAAATATTTCACTCCTCCTAGACAAGTTGAAACAGAGCTTTTTTTTAGCTGGGAAATGCATATGTCATCAATTGGTACTAAGGAAACAAAGGGTCAAGGAAAACCTCTCCCACCTGCATTTTTTATGAACGTTGCTCATCATGGTGATGTCAGTGCCATTTCTTCTATAGGAAAAGGACAGCTCATATGAGAAAATCTGCAAAATTAGACACAAAGAAAGTATCTGGTTTTCTCTGGAGGATCAGCCTTCACTAAAAACCTGCCAGCTAAAACAAGAGAGATGTGTAATTCTGTTTTTGTTCCCCACCTTGAGTTGCCTTTACCAAACGTTCTGTTTCACTGCTGCCTTCTCTGGCTCTTCTGGACCCACAGAACAGCAGCAGGGACAGATCCACCTCTTGTCTAACAGCGACCCCTGTTCCCATACAGAGCACTCTGGGAGCAGGCATGAGTCATTTATTTCACCACTCCAAAGTCATTTGAGCTGCCAGAGTGTTAAACCATTCTTTTTGCTAGAGCAGTGAGTCAGTCGTAACAATTGTATTCACCATTTTGGGTTTGAAATCCATTTTAATGGCAAGATAATCTGACAAATGGTGTAATGCATGCAAGGAGCAATAAGGATAATACATTTAATCACAAAACAGTGAAACATTATTTCAATAAGATGAAATTGACTGGAAACAGAAGGCAGGTCATACAAATAGGGAAAAGATGGAGGATTTTGGGTAATCATACACAAAATTGGTTTATACAGAAGATATTACAGTATCTTCCCAAGTCACAATAGCCTTTTATTGCAATAAGAAAAGAAAAAAGTTTAAACTGTCTTTTCTTACAAATCTAGTTTGTCTTGAAATATCTACTTGGATCTCATTTTTGAAGAGCCAAGAAAAGATATTATTTCCTATCAAGAGGTTATTTTTCCAAATTGTGGGCATTGAGCATAGCAGCAATAAAATGAAGAAGGAAGCAAGAAAAGTATGGACTTAAACTGAAGTTTCCTTATGCAAATTCCAAGTTAATATTGATTAACCCAGCTACCAAGTGAGTTGCTTTGTTTCTGGAGCAGGTCACTGCATCCACTCAAACTCAATAAATGAATGGAAGGTTAAGTTTAATTTTTTTTAACTTTCTTTTCATGAGCAATCATTTTAATCAGAAGACATGCAAAGCCAAGTAAGCTTCTAAATTCCATTAAAAAAAAAATCTCAAATTGAGTAAAGCTGAATCAGCAAAACATCTTCCAAAACAACAATTTAACAATTTAAAAAGCGGTTGTCCTCCTGACAGACATACTGGCAATTATCCAGGTGGTCTTTCTTTCTCTTTCTTTCTTTCTTTCTTTCTTTCTTTCTTTCTTTCTTTCTTTCTTTCTTTCTTTCTTTCTTTCTTTCTTTCTTTCTTTCTTTCTTTCTTTCTTTCTTTCTTTCTTTCTTTCTTTCTTTCTTTCTTTCTTTCTTTCTTTCTTTCTTTCTTTCTTTCCTTCCGCCACTTCCTTCCGCCACTTCCTTCCGCCACTTCCTTCCTTCCTTCCTTCCTTCCTTCCTTCCTTCCTTCCTTCCTTCCTTCCTTCCTTCCTTCCTTCCTTCCGCCACTTCCTTCCTTCCTTCCTTCCTTCCTTCCTTCCTTCCTTCCTTCCTTCCGCCACTTCCTTCCTTCCTTCCTTCCGCCACTTCCTTCCGCCACTTCCTTCCTTCCGCCACTTCCTTCCTCCCGCCACTTCCTTCCTTCCGCCACTTCCTTCCTTCCGCCACTTCCTTCCTTCCGCCACTTCCTTCCTTCCGCCACTTCCTTCCTTCCTTCCGCCACTTCCTTCCTTCCTTCCGCCACTTCCTTCCGCCACTTCCTTCCGCCACTTCCTTCCTTCCTTCCTTCCTTCCTTCCTTCCTTCCTTCCTTCCTTCCTTCCTTCCTTCCGACACTTCCTTCCGACACTTCCTTCCGCCACTTCCTTCCGCCACTTCCTTCCTTCCGCCACTTCCTTCCTCCCGCCACTTCCTTCCTTCCGCCACTTCCTTCCTTCCGCCACTTCCTTCCTTCCGCCACTTCCTTCCGCCACTTCCTTCCTTCCGCCACTTCCTTCCTTCCTTCCGCCACTTCCTTCCTTCCTTCCGCCACTTCCTTCCGCCACTTCCTTCCGCCACTTCCTTCCTTCCTTCCTTCCTTCCTTCCTTCCTTCCTTCCTTCCTTCCTTCCTTCCTTCCTTCCTTCCTTCCTTCCTTCCTTCCTTCCTTCCTTCCTTCCTTCCTTCCTTCCTTCCTTCCTTCCTTCCTTCCTTCCTTCCGCCACTTCCTTCCGCCACTTCCTTCCGCCACTTCCTCCCGCCACTTCCTCCCGCCACTTCCTTCCTTCCGCCACTTCCTTCCCTTGCAATAATGCATTTCATGGAATGAAAACCACTGAAAGAATCTGTTTTATTCACAGTATTCATATAAGTGCTGAAGTGCCTGAACTGCCCGTGACAGATCGCTCTGAAAGTTGCCTCCCAGCTCCTACCAGTAACAAACTTTTGCAAAATCCCAGTCGGCAACTTCGGGCTGCTCGTTGTTCACCACCCCGTGTCTTCATCCTGCGTGAAGCTCCTGTACGCGGGATCTCTGTAGATCGGCCTCGGTCCTTGCCGCCGGCGGCGAGCACGGCGGGCAGGGCGAACACGGCGGGCGGCTTTCCGGCATTCCCGCATCCCCGCATTCCCGCATCCCCGCATCCCCGCATTCCCGCATCCCCGCATTCCCGCATTCCCCATTCCCGCATCCCCGCATCCCCGCACTCCCGCATCCCGCCCCGCGCCCTTCCCGCCGCCCCCACCAGGGGCCACTGCAGCCGCGGGGATGCGGCCGCAGCTCGGGCGCGTGGCTCAGGTGGCCGCACCGCTATGGGAAAAGTAGCGCGACGTACAGTAATCAGCATAAATTCGTAGAATCTACATTATTATCACCGGAGCGATATTTTCATGGGGAGTTGAGCTTTGCTTCTTCCCACAAAAGTTTGCGTTCTGTTTATTATTATTTGCGATCGCCCCAAAGAAATCTTTAACTCAGGGCTCCAGATCCCGCCGGCTGCTCTGTGTTTCAGAGCAAGGCGTGAGCACGGCAGCAGATCTTGCGCCGGGATACTGGCAGCCCCCCTTGGGCCCCCACATGATGCTCATCTTGCCCTGGAAAGTAGTTTCACTTTATTTTTCCCCCTCCATAGCGAGAATTTAATAAACAGAATTTAAATTAATTTCTGTTTAACTTTGTCCTGGACGACGGACTGAGACGACAGGTGGCTGCTGCGTGGGGAAGCGGCCGAGAGTCGCCTCCCGCGGAGCTCGTTCCACGCGGGGCAGCAGCGGAGCCGCCGCAGCGGCCGCTGCCCGAGCGCGCCCGGCCCCGCCGGGACACGGCAGCATCCCCGGCCGCCGAGGGGCGCCGGGCGGCGGAGCGGCAGCCCCGCGGGGCTGAGCTCGGCCCGGCCCCCGCCGCCGCCGCCCGGGAGGGGCCGGGCGGGGCCGGCAGCAAACCCCGCCCCGGGCAGCGCCCGCCGCGCTCCAGCCTGCGCTGCTCAGCGGAGCCGAGCCGAGCCGGGCCGGGCCGGGCCGGGAGGCTGGAGCGGGACGGGACGGGACAGGACGGGACAGGACGGGACGGACGAGGCGCGGCGGCTCTGCCGTGTCGCGCAGCCACGCGGGACCGCGCCGCCCGTGGGCCGGCCCCGCCGCGGGGGGGACCTCGGTATTTGATTGTCTTTCTTCTTTTTGGCGAAGGAGAGAAGCAGCAGGTTTATGCTAATCGCCCTCTGGGGAGCGGCGGCGGGAGGAGGAGGAGAGGAGCCATTTTGAACTCACTTCAAAGTTTAAGGTGGAAAAGTTGGAGCTCTCCAGCCTGCTGCCCGCGGACCGGGACGGGGCGCGGGGCTTGAGGCCGGCGGTGCCCGGGAGGCGAGGGCGGTGGTGGGGCCGGGCCGGCGGCTGATGGATGCAGGCGGGCGGGCAGCCCGGCGGGTGGATGGATTGTGCAGCAGCCCGCTGCCCGGCCCCGCTGCCCGCTGAGCTCCGGAGATGCCGCGGCTGCTGTCCGCCGCCGCCTGCGTGTCCTGGGCCGCGCTGCTCTGCGCCCTGGCTTCGGCAGCCGGCCGGGACCCGCGGCCGCCCCGCGCCGCCCCGCTCCTCCACCTGCCCGCGGGGGCCCCGCGCCGCCCCGCCGCTGCCGCTGCCGCTGCCGCCGCCGAGCCGCCGGCGCTGCCGCCCGCCGGGCGCCTGAGGGCTGCGGGCACCGCGCCGCGCCGCGCTCCGCCCGCCGAGCCCCGCGGGCCCCGTGCTGGCGGCCCCTGCCCGCGGCGAGCCCGGCACCGGGCGGGCGCCGAGCCCCGCGGAGCCGCCGCCGGCTGCGACCCGCTGCCGGGCACCGAGGGCGGCGGGCGGCGGGCAGCGCGGCGGGCGCGGAGCCTCAACAGCCCCCCGCAGTTCCAGCTGCCCAGCTACCAGGTCTCCATCCCCGAGAACGAACCCGCCGGCACGGCGGTCATCGTGCTGCGGGCCCAGGACCCTGACGAGGGGGAAGCCGGCCGGCTGGCGTACTCCATGGAGGCGCTCTTTGACGAACGCTCCAACGACTACTTCACCATCGACGCCGAGACGGGCAGCGTGGTCACTGCCCGCAGCCTTGACCGGGAGACGAAGGACACCCACGTGCTGAAGGTTACCGCCTCCGACCACGGTTCCCCACGCCGCCGTTCGGCCACCACCTATCTGACAGTGACTGTGAGTGACACCAACGACCACGAGCCAGTGTTTGAGCAGCCCGAGTACCGGGAGAGCATCCGGGAGAACCTGGAGGTGGGTTATGAGGTGCTGACTATCCGTGCCACTGATGGTGATGCCCCAGCCAACGCCAACATGCTGTACCGGCTGCTGGAGCCGGGAGCTGGGGACGGAGTCTTTGAGATTGACCCGCGTTCCGGGGTTGTGAGGACCCGGGCTTCCGTGGACCGTGAGGAGGTCTCCGAGTACCACCTGGTGGTGGAAGCCAACGACCAGGGCAAGGATCCGGGCCCACGCAGTGCCACAGCTATGGTGCACATCACCGTAGAGGATGAGAATGACAACTACCCTCAGTTCAGTGAGAAGCGCTACCTGGTCCAGGTGCCAGAGGATGCCCCCGTGAACAGCCAGATACTGCAGGTGCAGGCCACAGACCGGGACCGGGGCAGCAATGCCCAGGTGCACTACAGCATCGTGAGTGGCAACCTGAAAGGCCAGTTCTACATTCACTCTTTCTCTGGTGCCATCGACCTCATCAACCCTCTGGATTACGAGACTATTCGGGAGTACACGCTCCGGATCAAAGCCCAGGATGGGGGCAGACCTCCTTTGATCAACTCCAGTGGTATGGTGTCAGTGCAGGTTGTGGACGTGAATGACAATGCCCCCATCTTTGTGAGCACTCCCTTCCAGGCCACGGTGCTGGAGAATGTTCCTCTGGGCTACTCGGTGCTGCACATCCAGGCTGTGGATGCTGACTCTGGAGAGAATGCCCGCCTGGAGTACAAACTCATAGAGATGGCACCATCCACTGGAGGTGCCCCTGTAGCAGGTGACTCTGGGTTCCCTTTTCAAATCAACAACAGCACGGGGTGGATCACTGTGGCTGCAGAGCTGGACCGAGAGACTGTGGAAAACTATCACTTTGGGGTGGAGGCCAGGGACCATGGCGTGCCGGTCATGACCTCCTCAGCCAGCGTGTCCATCACTGTCCTGGACGTGAACGACAACAACCCCACTTTCACAGAGAAGGTGTATCACCTCAGACTGAACGAGGATGCAGCTGTGGGCAGCAGTGTCCTGACCCTGACAGCAGTGGACAGGGATGTTAACAGTGTTGTGACTTACCAGATTACCAGTGGCAACACCAGGAACCGTTTTGCCATCACCAGTCAGAGTGGAGGAGGGCTGATCACGCTGGCCTTGCCCCTGGATTACAAGCAAGAAAGGCAGTATGTGCTCACAGTCACTGCCTCTGATGGCACTCGCTTTGACACCGTCCAGGTCTTCATCAATGTCACAGATGCCAACACACACCGCCCGGTCTTCCAGAGCTCCCACTACACAGTGAGCGTCAGTGAGGACAAGCCCATTGGCACCTCTATTGTCACCATCAGTGCCACTGATGAGGACACGGGGGAGAATGCAAGAATCACTTATATTTTGGATGATAACATCCCCCAGTTCCGCATTGACCCTGATACAGGCACCATCACCACCCTGATGGAGCTGGACTATGAGGACCAGGCCTCCTACACGTTGGCCATTACAGCCCACGACAATGGTATCCCCCAGAAGTCGGACACGACGTATGTTGAGATTCTCATCCTGGATGCCAATGACAACGCACCCCGCTTCCTGCGCGACCGCTACCAGGGCTCGGTGTTTGAGGATGTGCCGCTCTCCACCAGTGTCCTGCAGCTGTCTGCCACTGACCGTGACTCAGGCCTCAATGGCCGTCTCCTCTACACGTTCCAGGGGGGTGACGATGGAGATGGGGACTTCTACATTGAGCCCACCTCCGGAGTGATACGCACGCTGCGTAAGCTGGACCGCGAGAACGTGGCTGTCTACAGCCTGCGGGCTTTTGCTGTGGACAGGGGCAGCCCGCCCCTGAAAGCCTCTGTGGACATCCAGGTGACCGTGCTGGACATTAATGACAACCCCCCAGTGTTTGAGAAGGATGAATTTGATATCTTTGTGGAGGAGAACAGCCCCGTGGGCTCTATTGTGGCACGCATCAGCGCAGCTGATCCCGACGAGGGGACCAACGCACAGATCATGTACCAGATTGTAGAGGGGAACATCCCTGAGGTTTTCCAACTAGACTTGCTCAACGGAGACCTCATAGCCCTAATGGACCTGGATTATGAG
Source organism: Ammospiza caudacuta (assembly GCF_027887145.1). Classification (NCBI taxonomy): domain Eukaryota; kingdom Metazoa; phylum Chordata; class Aves; order Passeriformes; family Passerellidae; genus Ammospiza; species Ammospiza caudacuta. The sequence goes on from NC_080597.1 coordinate 62,594,960, forward strand.
AGCCGGACAGAGTATGTTATTGTGGTGCAGGCCACTTCAGCGCCTCTCGTGAGCCGAGCAACTGTGCACATCCGCCTGCTGGACCAGAACGATAATCCCCCCGTGCTGCAGGACTTCCAGATCCTCTTCAATAACTATGTGACCAACAAGTCCAACAGCTTTCCCTCGGGCGTCATTGGCAAGATCCCAGCTCATGATCCCGATGTGTCTGATAGCCTGGCCTACACTTTTGTCCAAGGCAATGAGTTAAACTTGCTCCTTTTGGACTCTGTCACTGGGGAACTCAAACTCAGTCGTGATCTGGACAACAACAGACCCCTGGAAGCCCTTATGAAAGTGTCAGTTTCAGGTAAGCAGGCATTTGAGTGCATGATTTTGTTTGTCAGACCAGTATGGGGGCACGGGCAGAAATAACACACTTGCAGTTTAGAGTGTAGCTCTTGGTTTCCTGAAGCAGAAATTGATCTGTGAAATTTTTGGAGAGGGACCATAAAAATCTATCAAGTCTGTGTGCTGTGGCTTGAAGTGGTGCTTTGAAGTTATTTAGTAAATGTGGATCACAAGGATAAATAAATATGAGTGTGCATTGAAGGGAGCATACTCCCTCAGCTGAGGTGGTACTGAGGCTGGAGCTTTTCTGATGTGGTTCCATAAAGGTAGTAAATGATGTAACTTGCAAAGGTAGTAAATGATGTAACTTGCAAAGATGTAGGGAATGCACAGGTATCTGTAATGCTGTTTCCCTTCCCTCTTTATTTTTCTGTAAAAAAAAAGTTGAGATTTGATATCTGCCTTTTCAGCAGCAAAACATGTTCACTCCTTTCTGTGTACCCAGAGCTTTGGCTGGTAGTTCCTCAGACCTCAGCCCAGGGCTGGTGTGGCCCAGGTGTATGTTCTGCTGTGTTTGCACTGCTGGCCTGCACTCCTGTGGGACATGGCAGCCCTGAAAGCAGTGAGCTATGGCTGTGTGATAGCTGTGTGACATGGATAATGGCACTGGAGCTGCTTTAGTGGCACTAGGGGCAGATACTGGCCCAGTGCAGCCCCCAAATCATGGGGAGGGAGAGACAGGGAGAGGGAGGGATGCTGTGCATTAACTTCATTGGAGAACTTGTGTCTCTGTGTGTGTGTGAAGACTGTTCCATATTGTCCAATATGTACTTTTATTTGAGCACAAACACGCTCTTGGGATATCATTCTTTTTCTGCTCAGTTGCCTGTTTATCATGGAATTACTTTTTATGCCTCTAATTGTGACATCAATCGTGCAGTGAGTAATTTCCTCTTCAGGTGCCACTCTATAAAGTTTACTGTGGACCTGATCCCATATTTCTGTTGACTTTCAAAGGTTTAGCCAGATAATTTTCTTGCTGCCTCTCTTTGCAGATTAAAAGTAAGATTTGTGGTTTTTTTGTTTTAAAAAAAGGCTCAAAGTACTAGGTATGTAAAATCACACATGGGGAGATTTTTAGAAAAATAATAATCAATCTGTGGCATAATCTCAGCAGCAATTGTTTTGCTGTAAAAGTGGCCACAGTGTGCAGCAAGGCCTCAGAAAAGTGAGCCACACTCTCCCTTGTGTTTGGAAGCTTGAGGTTCTTTTTTCTTCAGAAAAATGAAAGTGACATTAACTGAGCTGACTGGTTTTGGTGCAGTGTATCCCCTGAAAAGCCACTCCTGGTTCTTCCAAAATGCTAGGGTGCAGCTTATGCGGTAAGGTAAATGCTGTTCCCATGTCCTGTGAGGACTAGCAGGAAAAACAGACAGTAGGCTTGTGACCTTAAAGAAAAACATTTGGATTAAGGTGCAGATGATTGCATGGTCACTGTCTGTTTGAACCAGTAGCTCTTTATCTGGTAGCAGAAGATAAGCACTCATCTTGGAGCACAAAGCTTGGAAGAGTTGTTAGGCTGGGTGAAGAGCGCGTTCAGTGTAGAAAAATAGCTGACATGGGTGATTCCTTTCTCAGTGTAATGATTTACACGGTTTAAGTGGGTGAAGTCGCAGGCAGGAGTGAAGACCTGTTTTCTTATGCAGGACATTGATTATTCCAGCATCCTTTTCATGTTTTGTGAAGGTGTGAACTTTGAAACTGTGCTGTGATGTTCATCAGAATGGACTGTCGCGTGTCTTGAGATACTTGAAATGCTTACGTTTTTTATGGCTAGGATTTTAAAATAATTTTAACGAGCACTGAACTACATTTGACATTTATTTGGAGAAGTTGGCTGTGTGGAAATTGGAAGGGCAGTTTGTCGTGTGATTAGCCCATGAAAGTCTCACCTGCCTGGTTTCTCTGATTTATCTGATGAAGTTCAAAAAAGAAGAGAGACAGAGAAGAAGCTCAGACAGAGGTACTCCCCGGGGTTATCTCTAAGTGTTGCGTAACACCTGCAAATCATCTGCTAAAATGAGCTGCCAGTTAACTGGGAAAAACGCGTCTGTGGAGTAGCCATTAACCTCTCAACCCAGACAAACACGGAGTCCTCGCTGCTCGCAGCTGCTCTTGGGTCAGGGCAGGACTGGAACTCCTTATGAACTTCGGGATTTGATCTCTGTACGAGTCGGAAATAACAGTGCTGCTATAAAAATCTTATTCCTGTCCAGCAATGTGTTGTGCAGCAGAGGCATGTGAGTGTGTGCAGTGCTAGCCAGGAGCCTGCTACTCACGGAGTTACTTTGAGGCACTGATACGTGGCTAAACGCAGCACTCTTTCATTTCACTTGGGGATTATTCAAATAAGCATGGTAATTTTTGCTTACTCCTTAGAAACAAAATGTAAGAATCATGAAGAGCAAGCAAATGGAGCTAAGAGGCTTCACAGAGCTGTCAGAAGTTTCATGTCATCGCTGTCAGAGCTCTGTGGGGTGGTGAGCAGTGGGGCAGGCTCTGCCCTTGTTGGAGTACCTGTGGGCTGTGCCCCCAGCCAGGCAGGAACCAAGCCAGGCCGAGGAGGGACGAGTGTGGGTGGTGTGGATATTAGCATGGCACTTTGGACTGGGAAGGAGCGTTTGAAGTCTGTCTCTTTTGAAGTGAATCTCTCTGGGTGTCCCTCTGCCTGTGCCTGTTGTGCAGGGCTGTCTGAGTGAACAAACCGGACCCCTTTTGCATGCACCTCTTCCAGACGTGCTCCAGGGGTCCCTTAAAAGGCACATTCTCCTTTTTCTAGTGTACCTTCAAGGCTTTCCTACAGAAAGGCAGAGCTTTAGCTTTATGTTCCCATGTCTGCACATTGTGTTGTTGTTTTAACAACTGGGGTAAAATCTGGACACTGCTGAAATCCTGCCCCTACTTTCCAGGAGGGACAGAATTTTACTCTGACCTTCTGAAACAGGTGGTCAAGAGCTGATCAGTCTGTGATTTCTTGGTTTTACTAATTGACAGGATGGTTAAATATGATTATTTTTTGTCCACAGCAATGTCCATCGTAATGCTAAAATGGGATTTATTTGGTCCAAAATGGGTTAAACATTGTTGAAGTCACGTTCGTTAAACATTATATTGCAGTTCTTTCTGGGGCAGCGGGAGAGGGAAGGCTGGTCTGAGCATCAGCTTTTCACAAACGTTACACAAGTTTGCTGGGTATCACATTGCAAACACTGCTGGCACCTGCTTGGCTGTGTTGCCACAAGTAGTCCCACTTATCATCAGCGACAGCTCGGTGGGATACAATGGATGTGTGTGCAAACTCCTCTGGGAACCCAGCCTAAATCAGCAGGGCAGACAAAACCCAAACTGGCTGGATGCTGCCGCTTTCGAGTGGTCCAGATAAATGTAAAATATCATTATGCAACAGACAATATACAATTCTGGGAAGGTGTTGCACCTCAGGCAGTGAGGGATAGACACCCAGGCATTTCTGAGGACTGTGCAAGCTCAAGTATCATCTTTTACATTTCTTTAGCTTTAAATATCCAGTGGCATTCAGTGAGGTTATTGACTATCAGCAAATAGAAATTAACATAGAGCTCATTTGTGTTACAATCAGCTTTGGGAATTTTTACTCAGGGCTTCATAAAGAATCTTCATTATTATTGTAATTTTAATGTCATTATTGCTAATGATCCTTAATCTCCAGGTCTGTGCCTTTTCCATACAGATACAGATGCTGCAATACTTTGGTGCAGCCCTTCTCAGAAAGGTGAGGCCACAGCTGTGCCTGAGATAAAAAGTATTGGGGTGTTACTGGTGTGTGGCAAGATTTGGGATTAAAGGGAAAAAGGAAATTTCAGCAAAAAGGTATCCTTGTATGTACAGGGACACCTGTGGGCATGGAGGGTGAGCAGGGTGTGACCTCTCAGGATGTGCAGGGCAGCACCAGGGCACAGCCCAGCCTCATGTCCCCACCTTTGGGCAGCAGGGCAGCTGCTTCTGGCTGCCACTAAGGACAGGCTTCCAGGGACAGCAAGGGACACTGAGCACCCAGGCTGCTTTCCATGGCCCCCCTTCCAGGGAAACATTGCTGCAGGCAGCTGCTGTGGGGATCCCTGTGGGTTGTTCAGGTAGGAGATGATGGAGATGGATGGGTGGAGAGTCCTCCCCTTGGAGCAGGAGATGTGTTGGGGCCTGTTCTGTGCCTGCAGGGCATCCCAGGCACCTTGGGCTCCTGCAGTTCCCTGTGCATCCATCCCACTGCAGAGCAAGGGGAGGAAGCAGCAGGGCAGAGGCTGCCGAGGCGGGGGAGGCAGTGGTGAGGGACACCTTTAGGAAGATGGCATGGAACCACAGGCTGCAGGATTGCATCCCAGTCCTTGTCTGGTGTGTTTGGTGGGACTGAAGTGAAGGATGATTGATAACAGCCAGTAGAGATGACTTTGAACATTTACATTTCTTTTCCTGAAACGGCAAATCAAGAACAGCGACCATCAATTACAGCTAGGGTAGCTCCTGGATCTGCTGTGGCTACCTGTATCCTTTATTGCATCCTTATAGCTTCCATTATAGATGTGTGTCCTTCCAGCCTGCTGGAACGTGACTTTCCATTTTCAGCTGCATGAGGTATTCCAGCTGATAAAAAGTTGTGGTTGCCTTGTTGCTTCCCTACAGGCTTCCTTCCACTTCATGCCTGGGTTTCATAGGAGTGCTGTATTTTTGTTTCAAAAGACAGAAAAACATGTGTGGCAGTGAGGGGAAATTATTTGGTGGAAGTCTGACTGACAAAGTAACATTTTATGAGATAAAAGGTATCTTCTGTCTCTCAATAAATAAAATGTTGATACTTTTCTCGTCAATTTCTGGGAAAGAGAGAAGCTGAGGTAACAAGGAGAAAGTATTAGAAGAATGAGAATGGAGATATGACAGTGAGAAAAATCTAATAGGCTTTACTTCATAACAAGTCTCATGGGAAAGAAATTAAATGTAGAGAAGTATGGTGGTGGGATTTCCTTGAAAACTTTTTTCCTCTCATTTTCACATTATTTGCAAATGAGGAGATGGTTGTAATAACATTTTCTAAAATTGGATTAGTAATTGGTTTATATTTTTGATTGCTTTTTAAGCCTCAGGGTATATTAAAGAATTGGTTTCCTTGGTGTATTCTCTTGTGATTTTTTTCCATCTCAGACATCACTGAAGTATTTTTCCTTCTGACCTGCACCCCTGAGTCCAGAAGAATCCACTCTTGTTCTGTTTTTCTGGTCAGGCATTTCAGAATTGTTTTAGGCTGGATTGTGGAGCCTGCTGCAAACTGCCAAATACAGAATAAACATTGAATTGTTGTCCAGGTAATGGCAAAAGAACCCTTTGTTCAGAATACAGGAACAGTTTTCTAAGTTTCCATGTTAGCATGATAATAAACCTGCAACAGAGGTAGTGGTGGGGGAAGCAGGTGATGTGGAGCAGTGGGATTTTATACTTCACTATCTCCAACATGCCAGGTGTTACCTGAGGAAGTGTCTGGCTGCTGATAACGCCTATCATGTTACATCTGCTCACTGAATGGTCCATTTTCCTTCAGTGTATCTACTTAATACCTGGGAACTCCCATCCATTGCTGACTCCTGTCTTGGAACTAAAGAAATTTTCTCAAGACAACCCATGACTGAGGAACATAATGTGAGGTTTTAAAGTGTAGCATTAGGTGAAGTAGGTAGTGTGCTCACTGCTCTTCTGTAGGGTGACTGAGAGACCCTTAGCAGACACTTGGATGGGAACCCAGACAGCCTCACATTTCAGCCAGTCTGGCCAGAGCATCTTGATCAGAGCATCTCGCCATCCTGGTATCTCCCAGCATCTCCATGGAGGGTTTGGGGTGACTCAGTCATGATCTGCCTCCCCCTCAGAGTGAGCAGCAGGTCTGTCAGACACCCCTGTGGCTGACAAGTTGTCTGCAATCTTTGTGCTGGCTGAGGAGTTCATGGGTCCCGGGGCCTGTGGGAGCATGCCAGAGCTCTGATGGTGATTCCAGTTCAGCCAGATGTGCTGCTGCTGCACACATTGGCATAGCTGAGCTCACACCCATCTGGTTATGTTGGGTGCAGCAATTGTTGGGCACAGGTTTGACTTGTGGGCCCTCAATTCCCTTGTGGGTCAGGTGAGACTGATGCCAAGACCCTGGGAATATGACTGCTCTGAAAACTGGAGCAGGAAACAACTGAATGTGGAGCAGAAACCTCTTTAAACCTGTGTGCAAGCACCTTTTCAATATTTAGCAGTGTAGGCAACTCTATCAGTAATGCTCATGCATGGAGGATGAGTAAGGGAAGGATCAAATGTCAAGACACAAGATCTATGCTGTCATCCCTTCTCCCTCTCTTTCTGAAGCCTTCAGGGTTTTGAGAGTCAGTTGGTGAGGACAAGCTCTCTATGAGTGCCTGAGATAACAGCACAGCTTACCTGCTTACCTCAGTATTGCCCAAGGTACAGGGTTTGGGCAACTGCTCTGTTGGCTTCCTTTGACCTACTGACTTGCATTTCCAAAAATATCTATGGAAACTATTTAGGAAATGTAGGAGGGTTAGAAGAGCTGAAGATACTCAGATCATATCTAATGACGGTCTTTGGCAATCTTCCATGTTACAGTTTATCTGTCCTGGTTTCTGTGGGAATTATGATGTTTTTAGGTAATACAGTAGTCCTGACTACTCTGACATCTACTTTGCCATCCAAGAAACAAGCATGGTAGTACTGTCTTTTCTGAAGAATAGGTTTTTTGTTGTCTGCTCCTTTTTTAAGACTAGTTGTACAAAAAATTGTGTAAATCAAAGTACAGAACAAGATGACAAGAAGTTCAGTTCTTCAAAGATTTTTTCACAGTGGTTGTCCACTTGAAACAAAGAACATCTGAGACTTAATTAAATTCAGTTTTGCCACTTTGTATTTCTGTGACAAGTGACAATATTATTTTTCCCTCCCCCAAGTGAGCTCTTTTTCCAGTGTTGAAAAACACTGAGCTATTTACAGAAGTAATGCAGTTTTCCAAAAGGGGCCAAATGTAATCTTTATAACAAATTTTGAAATCTGTTGAGATTTGCCTAATGCTTTTTTTTTTAAATTCTTAAGTCTTTGCTTGAGAATGAATTGCAATGTGTTGTTCTTGTTGGATTGAAAACAGCTTTATCAAAGGTACAGCTTGGCTTTTATGGTCAGATCTCTATCTGGTACCATGATCATCCTCTGTATCTTTTCAAATGCTTCAGATGTGGGTTGCAGCCATGACTGGGTGATAAGCAGGAGGGCTGTTGGCTGGAAATGTCCACCTTGCCCCACTGATTAAAGAGGGGACAGAAACGACTGACCTGGGCTGAGTGCTTTGCTGTTAGGTGGCTGAAGTTCAGTGGGATGAACCCACCCTGAACATGTGTGCCAGAGCAGAAGGGTTTGTTTTCTTTTGGAGAGATGATTGTACTTATTTCTGTTACTGCAAACTACCTGTAGTAACAGGCTTAGCAGATCAGATAGAAAAGATGGGGGAGGCTGTAATTTGCAAAGAGGAAAATGTTTTGCTGTGAATAATGCTAGGATATACTTTAAATATTGTCAAGGGTTTGAGTGAATGAAGGGGGAAAGTATGCTTTTATGGGGCTTTGGCATTCAACAAAGAAAGAAAATTTTAAAATACTTCAGAAAGATGATCTTCAGACTTGAAAAAAAGCACTTGAACAGAAAAGTAGGATTTGCTGGAGAGAAAGGAAAACTGTTGGACTTTGTTTCAACAAGTCGTTAATGCTGCTAAGCCGTAACCACCTTCATATTTATTCTAGTGTTTACCCTTGCCAAGCACAAAAAAAGCAAATAAATGGAACAGCAAACCTGTAATAAATCCTCAGGGGACCACATGATAAACATAGACAGGTTATGTTTATCACATACAAAGGAAAGTGATCTGTTTTCAACACCATTGCCTGACATGTGATAGATGGTACATTCCATCAGGTCTCCAGCACTTTTGGAGATGATGCATATGGTCAAAATATTTCAATGTTTTTTGAAGGAGACAAAAGAAAAATCCCTTGTTAACAACTGCTGTCAACGTGGCATCTCCTGCCTGCCATGGTCTTGGGGGCTTGGCCCAGTTTTAGGAAGAAGCAAAAGGTTCTGGACCCCACCAAAAGGGGCAAAACAAGGACTGTGCTATTACATTTGAGTTTCCAAGGTGTGATGGCCAGCACCCAGCAGCCTGTCTTTGCTGTTAGATGCCAAGGGGCTGTTAGGTTTGGGAGCTCATGCACTCAAGGAGAATCTCTGTAGCTGCCATGCCAGCGGGGCATGCATCATGGGCACAAAGATCGGCTGGGTTGGTTGGGTTTGCTCTTTCCTTTCACTAGCCACAGATCACACTCCTTGATCCTATTCAAAACTGATGTTAGCAAGTCACTGAGCTCATTACATTGAATTCCTGTCACAGCACTTTTGAACTGTCCAGGAACCGGCTCAGCCTCTCATTTATTTGTGTGCTTGTAGTGTTCGTGCTGGCTCCGTTTACTGAAGGAGACCCTTGAACATCCAAGCTGTGATTTTTAGTTTTAAAATTGATTTGGCTGTGTGCATTTACTTTAAATCATGTAAAAGCTGTCCCACACTAGTGCATTTCTTGTTTTAGCAGGCTCCAGACACTGCAGGTACCATTCAGTGGGGACTAGGGAGAGGCATTTGGCACCTTTCATCCCTTAGGCTAGTAAGAGGACTTGGATCTAACCAGCAAGTGCTAGAGCATTTCACTTGTAGGTGCCTGTTCCCTGCAGCCCTATTCTGTTTTAGGCAGTTAAGTGTCCTATAAAGTGGGAATACTTGAAATACCATCCCACTACAGCCTGGGCACTTCACTCAGCACAGCCATCAGGACACTCAGCAGGGCAGAGATGGGCTGGGCTCCAGCCCCTGATCTGAGAGCTCTCACTGTGCTGTACATTAAAGAGGAGCCCAAGAGGGTTCACAAGCTGCTGTGGGACTCATATTTCCCATCTCTTTGGTGAGTGCCATCAGGATCACACTCACTCTTGCAGGAGAGGAGGATTTCTGGTTCATGGGCATGGGCACCTCTGCTGCAGCAGCACTGTGGGCACTCTGGCTTTTACCCTCAGGATGCTGTTTAGGCTGTAACAAAAGTGGGATCACAAGCCATTCAGGCCATGTCAGGACTAGGTCACTTCTGGTTGTAACCAGGAACTGAATTCTTCTTACCTGGGTACTTAAAATAAACAAGAACCCTGGGAATTTTCATGGAGTACTTTTCTGTTGATCAGAGATGATTTGTTTCTCTCCTGGCTTTAACTATTTGTAAATATATTCTGATTTTATGTGGAGCAGCCCCCAGATGGGCTAAAGAGTCGATTATGGAAGAATTCATGGGCTCAAACTTACATTACACTGCTAAATATTCAGAGTCCAACCCATCTTTGCCTACTGTTTAATCCTCTTTCTCCCTGCACTTTGCCATGATGATAGACTAGCTGGCAATTAGGGACGTGTTGCTGCTCGTCCCCTGGGAGCGGTGGCTTTTCCTGCAGTGTGCTCTGGTGCTGCAGGCAGCCCCTGCTGCCCCACACGTGTGCCAAAGGTCCCTTGGCAGCACTGACTGGGCTGAGCTGTCCCTTTGGTGACTCAGGTTTCCTTCTCACAGGGTGCATTTCTGGTGTTGGCCTCCTCTTACTGTCACAGCGTAATTTGGTGATGTGTGCTCTGCACGATGAGCTCTCCATCTGGCAGGTAATTGCCTGCTAGTTTAAATCCCATCTTAACATCAAGTTTCTCAAGCTCATGAACCTGCTGGTGCCTTCTGGTTAGTTTTGTAGGGTGTTTGCTAAAGGGTTTGGTGCAAGTTATAGTGATGTGGGTAAATTTCTCTGGGTTTTTTGATGGATATGTAAGACAGATTAATTAACTTTTAGGTCCTACTTACCTGACATTGTTCTGCATTGAGTTTGGCAGAATGACACCTGGGTTTGTAGACCAAGCTGCTGACAGCAGGCACTGGCTGTTTGCACTGGTTATGCAGAGTGGGAACCCTGGGCATGTTCTGGGACCTGATAAATGCTGAGAGCTTGTTACACAATACATGCTGCTGTTCCTCTTCCCTTCTTCCATATATTTTTCTCCTTTCTGCCTTGGCACTCGCTGGATCTGTTTGCCCTATCCTGTTGTGCAGCAAGGTGCTGCATCTCTGGAGCTTGCTTGCTGCAAGTTTGTACAGGGCCAAGCACAGCAGAGGCCTTGCTGGGCTGCTTTTGTAATACCTGCTGTAAATAATGAGTATAACCAGCAGGCATCGAGTGAGTGACTGCCCTGTGAGATAACAGCAGTGCTGGGATGTCCTGGGCCCATGGTGTGTGTGGCAGGCCCTGGGAGCTGGCTGGCAGGGCTGGCAGGGCCTCTGGGAGGGCCTGCTTGGTGTGACAGCCTCCATTGCCACTGCCTTCCCTCTTGCATTCGGGGAGGCAGGGCAGATTTCTCACCCCCTCTGCACCTCTTCTGAGCACTGTGCTGTCCCTCAGGAGGGTGTGTTGGTGCAGGGAGAGGGGCAGGGTCCATCCATTCCTGGGATGCCCCTGGAGATGTTCCTGGTGAGCCAGTGCATTGCCCGTGCAGCCCTTGCCCTTCCCCTGGCAGTTCTGGGCTTGAGCCTTCAGCAGTGGTGGCTGCAGGTTGCAGCTTCCAGAGGTTTTGCAGGCACAATGCTCTGCCCCTGTCCCTGTGCAGAGCCCAGGGGGTTGCAGCATCAGGTGCTGCTGGCAGTCCCACAGAGGTCACCAGCATGAGCAATCCCAGGACATCTTTGTCCAGCTCCACGTGTGTCCAGCTCCACGTGTGTCCAGCTCCATGTGTGTCCAGCTCCACGTGTGTCCAGCTCCACGTATGTCCAGCTCCACATGTGTCCAGCTACGCGTGTGTCCGGCTCCATGTGTGTCCGGCTCCATCTGTGTCCAGCTCCACGTGTGTCCAGCTCCATGTGTGTCCAGCTCCACGTGTGTCCAGCTTCACGTATGTCCAGCTCCACGTGTGTCCAGCTCCACGTGTGTCCGGCTCCACGTGTGTCCGGCTCCACGTGTGTCCGGCTCCATGTGTGTCCAGCTCCACGTGTGTCCGGCTCCACGTGTGTCCGGCTCCATGTGTGTCCAGCTCCGGGCTGCAGGGCATGCTGCACACTGAGTGTCACTGCTTGCTGTCTTTGCAGTCTGTGGGAGCAGCGTCTGTGTGGCCCAGTCTGGGTGTGATGTTGACTGTATTTTTTTCCTATCCCTTGTGAAAAGGTGCAGTTGCCTTTATTGACTTGTGCCTTGGTGCCTCAGCTACCCTATGGCTCAGCTAATAACACTGTCTGGAACTTTATTCAGCTTGAAGAAGCTTTAAACTAAGAAATTCCTATTTACTACTGACAGCATTGATGGACATGACTGATTAATGGCAATAAACTCAGGTGAGAACTGAGAGACAAGGACATTTTTTGTGTTCTGGGCCGTGAACATGCTTGTTTTGTATGACTGAATTTTACAAACTTTTGTACGATCTGCTTTTAAAATGTGTCCTTTGCCAAGTGGTGGGGATTTCTTAAGCTGAGATGACTGATTCACTCCTTTATCTCAGCCAACCTGCATCAGACTGGGCTGAAGCTGAGATGCTGAAATGATCAGATAAAATTCTTCACACCCCTTCTGGCAGTTAAGTATCCATCCATCCATCCATCCTTTTTTTTCCCCTGGGGCGAGTCCTCCAGGAGAGTTTCTCCTGCTCTAGGTTGTGTCAGTGACTCCCTGAGTTTTTGCTCTGAGTTTCTTTGATCAGTCTGTAGCTGTTAAAAGATTCCATTGCTCTTTTCAAGGCCTAAGGGGAAAGTAAAGTGACATCTCTGATGGCCAGTTTGAAAGCTTTCTCAGACTGCAAAGTATCCCGTGGGGCAAACAACTTTACTCACACTCTAGCATCCCATACTGGTCATACAGGATGGCTTAGTGCTGCATAAAATTTGGATATTGTGCATTTTCAGGTATTTCAATTAAATTATAAAAGTGACTAATGATAAGAAAACCCTAATTATTTTTTCTCCTGTGATGAAACAGAATTTTAGAGAAATCAGGTTGAGATTTCAGCAGTTGTGAAATTCCCAGTGTTGTTTTTTGCACTGTAGAGCCTTTGTGTTTACTGCTGTAGTCATGTTACATGACATTGCCTAATACCAGCAAGGCGTATTCTTGGCTCATTCAGCAGGTAAGATTCCCTGAGGGTCACTGAATCTGTCCCTGCACTCAACAGAGAGCTCAGTCTGATGCTTTCACAGCCATGGATTTGCATTTCCAGTGCTTTTTTTCTTTTTGCCATGCTTTTCCCTTCTATTCTACCATGATCATCAAAACCAAGGCTCTGACTAGTTTTGTGACTGTGTCATCCCTTCCTGCATCCCACTTGCTAGCTGGTGGTCTGTGCTGGGATGTGTTTTCCCTCTTGGGCTCCATCTCCTGATGCAGTGGGAGGGCCCCACGGGTGTGGGCACCTTGCAGGGGTGGTCATGGGGTGGGTGTTGAGCTTGCAGCTGAGAGCTGGTCCATTAGAATCATGAGAAAGTGATCCATTAGAACTTCAGGGTAATATAATCCCTTTTGGAAAGCACAAATCCAATAGTTAATAATCCAATACTTAGAAAGTACCACTGTTTCTGTTCCTTATTAGACACCTTGATTAGTTTATTTTCTATTTCTGTTCTTAGGTATTTTGTAGCATTTCATTTTCTCTATGACAGTTTATGAGTCACAAAATCTCTTGGAAGAGGTTATCTTCCATGTTATAGCATTTCAGCACCTCTTGCATTTCCTTTAGTTCGATCACATGTTGCTGTTTGTTTGGAGGAAATTCTGCTGCTTCTCTGAAGAAATCAATATCTTTTTACCTGGGAATGGTGTGCCAGGGTCACACTGCTCTCTCTTTGGAGATGGACCCTCCATCAACTTATATAGTACTTAAGGTGCTTGTCAAATACTGGGATGGAAAATTACTCCATTTTCTGAAATTACACTATTTGGGTGACTTAATTTTCTTTCCTGCCACCTCCGTCTGTGTGTTTGAGTTGGTTCAGACACAGAGAAGCATCAGACCAGCAGAAAAAATGCAGTGATGTGTGGGACTTCCACCACAGGGGCTTGATAAGTGAGATGGGTTTATTACATGAAGTATTACATGCTGTTGTACAAGGCACTGCAAATATCTCATCTCTCTCTGAACAATCTAGTTCTGATTGTTCCTAGTCAAGAAAAGTTAATATATATTGTAAAGAGGACAAATGGGGGAACAGAGAGAATTTGTTTTACCAGAGGTATCATTTATGGTAGAAGATTGCATCCTTCTTATTGCAAAATAAAGGCCAAAGAAAACTATGACTGCTACCTACACCCTTGAAGTACAGGAGCAAGGCAGTTTAAAGAAAAAATGTGTAAGTTAATATAATAAATTTAGGTGGGATGTTAGAAGGCAGTTTGAAGCCTTCAGGGAAGAAAATTTCTGGGATAACTCCTCTGTGAAAGGATCCAAAGAAGTGTAGCTAGGTTTAAAATAAAGCTTGATAAATTGATAAGCTTCATAGTTTTAAGTAATATTATGTGTATACAACACATTTCCTTGAGAACCTTCCCTAAACTGAAAATTGAAGTTGCTGGTGGAAAAATTATTTCCTGTTCTCTTTTTGCTGCAGAAATTAAACATACATATTAATAAATTGTGAGAGCAATTAGCTCTTTGAACTGCCTGAGCTTGTGTAATTTGCTGTGTGTTGATAACAGCATTGCTATCTCCTCCTAAGCTTGGTATCAAAATAAGGTAAAAAATCCACAAAGTAACATGGTTCAGATACATGAATGGGACTGGAAGTTATTCACAAATGTCACAGGATGCAAGTGGCAGCAAAGATGAGCCAGTGTTGCTGCTGGCTGTTACAGCCTTTTGCTTCCCATCCCCTGTATGACCTTGTGCTGGGCTGTTCCCATCCACCAAGTTTCTAAAAAGCCAATCTGCCAATAAAAAACCCCAACAAAACAAGCTTCTGACTTAGTATGAGGAAACAGCCGAGTTCATTGAATGAGTGGAAGATAATGCAAGGAAGGATGAGTGTTGACAAAAAGCCAAACTAGCAATAAGGAACAGACCAAGAAGTTCTTAGTTGGTGTAAAGAAACAGTTCAGTGCAGTATGAAATGAGTTCCAGTGTGGAGGTGGAGAGGAGCTGTGGTAGTCAGCCCTTCCTTTAGCTTAGGGCTGCTTTGAGTTTGCAACCAAAGCAAAACTAATTTTTCTTGGTTTTCTTTTTTCAGTAGGATTTCTGTTGCCTTATGCTGGAGCAGTTCAGTACATGGTTGGACAGACATAGGGATGGTGTTAAAGAGGAGGCATTAATTAGGTGGATTTGGGCTCTGCCCTTGGCTTGGTTGTTTCTCTGCTGCTTTTTCTGGAAGGAGATATTATATAATTCTGCCCACGCTTGCATTGTGTCCCCCTGAAAGGTCAGAAGCTTCTAGAAAGTCCTTTTAAGTTATGAAGATGTTGTACTGTCCCTCCCTCAGGCCTGTGTGACCACATGGACTCATACCAAGGGAAGGATTTGTTCCAGTGCTCTGTGTGCAATACTCAGCACCTAACCCATGTAGGCAAGAGTGTCAGCACTCACCACTTTCTTCTGTGGGTACAAAGTTCCAGCTTTCATCTCTGTGAATTTCTGCCACCCAGAAATTCTACAGCTTGAATCTATCAGAGATGTTATGATACAAAATGCAGCTGCATTGTACTAACATCAAAACCTCAATTAACATGGCTAAAAATACCTGTCTTGAGAACACACAGAGTGCATGAAAAAAAGTAATGAATGGATGCAAAAATAAAAACTGAATACATTTTCCCTGTAGATTGCTGCCTTTCTAAATTTGTTAATTTAAAAGATTAACAAATTTCAGTTAAAAAAGGTAACAAATTCTCTGATAATAAGAGTTTGGCATTGAGAAAGTGTACATATTAATGAGCTCTGGCTCGGTCCTTTGAATTATCTAGGCACTACTGTAACTGATAAGTGAATGCTGATAACCCTGTTAATATTTCAAGGGCTCTGCAGCTATAGGGGAGCACTCAGTAACTATCACATTCCTTTGCACTGCAGGACAGGTTTTTTATTTGCTATCTTAATGGTATTACATACATACAAGGGTTTTTTTCTAACTCAGTTCACCTTGTCTTGCAGCAGCCCCTTGGCACACAGCCTCATGAGCTCTCTGAAATGCTTTTTACAGCAGCTAGGCTCATTGCCTGCTCTGGTGTGGCAGGGATTTGGATTGCAAATTCATGATCCAAACAAAGAGGGGGAATAGAAAGGGCTGGTCTCTGGCCTCTCTCACACTTTAGGCAACTTTGCTAGCTTCACAGGATTGTTCTGGTAACTCTGGTTACACTTCCAAAAAAGAAAAAAAACCCTCTATCTTTGCAAAGATGGGTGCAGCCCCACCAGTTGGAGAGAGGTGGCCCTGGGGAGGCTGCTGGCATTTCAGGCTACCTTGAGTTTTGTCCACACTTGTTCTCTTTTTCTCCCCTGCTTTGCTTCCTCCAAACCATGCATGGGTCTGGAAGTCCATGAGTTTAGAAAACTCATGAGAGAGTGGCATTAAAAATGGATGGAGGCAAGTGGTGCATGCAGGATGTATCCACACGTATTCCTTCACTGCTTGTTGGCTGCACACAGGGCCCTGCAATCTCAGCAGCAGCTTCCAGTAATTGATTTTGTGAGCCAGTATCAACTGGGTAGGATTTGGCCTGTGCTGGCTTGTGTTCCTTGAGGAGCAGAGAGAGGAGTCAAACTAAACAGGGTGACTCATTGGAGTCAGGTTCCTGCAGTGGTTTGTGTGAGAATGCTCAGAGTTGGGAAATGGGCTGTCATGGTTGTTAAATCATTACCCCTCCTTTGGTTTGCTGCTCTCTGGAGCCACTGGAGAAGGCCATGAGGTCCCTGTCAGTCACAGCCAGGGGCAAAAGTCTGTGTGTGCCTGACCCCTGGCTGCCATGGGGCTCTGGACAAGGACAACCACAGTGCTGCAGGGCAACTGCTGAGACTGAACCTGTGTGCTTGCACCTGGGCTTCCCTTTCTGCTGTCCCTCTCATTAAAAATGACCAAAATTGCTCAAATCACTCATTTGTGTGGAAACCTCTGCGGAGGACTTCGCACAATAAGCAGTGCTGGGCTAAGCAGCCTGCAATTATTCAGTGCTTTGGTTTAAGTGTGGTAACTACATCCCTGAAGCCAGGTTTGTGCTGTGCAATGAGGAGAGGCACTGCTTTGCTGTCTCTTGAACTGTGTTTTGACTTGACACCATTCTCCCTCTTCTCTTGGGCGCTTGTGTGTTAAAGATGTTCACCACATGCTGGAATCTCCATTTCTTTTGTGGCATAAAATCATAGGTTTTGTCTTAATGGACCAAGGAAGGACCCAGGTAGAGGCAGGGAGCAGGAGGCCAGATGGACACCGTGATTACTCTCCTTCACCCCAGGGTTGATCAGAAGAAATCCAGCCAGGGGTGAATTTCTCCTGCATGAGAAAAAGCCTCCTGGAAGGGGGAACTGGAAGGTGGAGCCAGGTGTGGATCTCTGGGAGGAGGAGAGCCTTGTTTGATCTGCAGATGAGAGCTCCTGTGGGTGCAGGGCCGGGTGGTGGCCGGGAGCAGCCGTGGGAGCCAGGGATGGTGGCCGTGGGCGGGAAGGAGCCCCAGGGCTGCCTCGCACTCATCTCTGCACACAGGAGCAGCCTCATGAAAGCATGGTCTTGAATATTATATGCACAAAACAAGCCTCTGGGAAAAGCTGCTGCTTGCTGGAGACATTTTTTGGGTGTATCCTGCTCTGTGAGGTACAATTTCTGTGAGATACAACACACACCCTCTTTGGGTGAGTTTGTTAGTCAAAAAGTGCACTGACTTCCTTCTGTCTCAGGGGGAGCAGGGCTGCAGGAGAGGCAGGTAAACAGTGTAAGGGGATCTCCTGGCATGCCTCATTTTAGAGCCAGGAGGCCACTGGGATGGGGCCTGGCCAGTTCCAGGATAGAGGTAACTAAGATATATCCTCCAATTAACCCAAGTGGCCCTTTTATTGGTGTGTGAGATCAGTGAGCCCAGCTGCCATACAGACAACAGAAAAGAGTCTGGATGATTTTAACCACTGCTTTGCATGTTTTAGTAATTTAGAGATCTGCCCTGTTAATGTTTACAGAGGCTCATTAAGCAGGACAGGTACACTTCCCTGCCCTGCAGGATAAATGGCAGAGGCTGGCTGGGCTGGAATGGTTCCCTTGGCTTTGTCCAGCCTGGTGTGGCCAGATCTGTCCCTGCAGGTGAGCCAGCTCAGCAGGATGCTGCTGCACCTGCCAAAAATTGCACCAGGTCCAGGGCTAACTCTGCTGTGTTATGTGGCAGCACTATTTGAATATATGAGTGTCTGTGGTGCCCTGTTTTATTTAGAGCCACAGGCATCACCTCTCAGACCTGCTAAATGCTGTGAGGCCAGAGGGATGGCCAAGCCAACATCCCCACTCTTGCTCTGCCCAGCAGCATACACTAAGGAAAGTGTGTGAGGAACAGGACAAGTACAGACTGATCCTTCCCTCCCTGCCCTGCTCCAGCCCACAGCAGGCAGAGGTTTGAGGGCTTTTGGGGCCACAGGGTTCCCCTGATCATGGTATTGACTCACTGTGGGGCAAGTCAGTGCCACAGCCCATGGTCCCCTCATCTCTCAGTTTCTTCAATCCCTCTGAAGTTTCTGCTTTCCCCAGTGCCTGATCACAGTCCCCACCATTCAGATCCCCACACTTGCAGAAATGGTTTTCTGTTAAAACGTTGCCTGATCATCTCACTGAGTGATCTCTTGGTTTTGTATCGTGAGGGACAGGGATTTTTTTGTTTTTTGTTTCCCTTCTTATTGTGATTTTGTATTTCTTTGTTGTGCTTCATCTTAGCCATTGTCTCTCCATCCTATAAGGAGTGCTCCTAGTCTTGCAAATACTGTGAAGATGATTTCTCCAGATGTGCCCGACTTGCCCAGGGGGGTGCAAATGAAAGAATCCCAATGTATATGGGGGGTGCATTTATGGCCAAACAATTTCCAGGAAAAAGACAAATTGCAGAGGTGATAATTGTCTGCAGTGTTCTCAGATGCTTTGAGCTTTGTATTTTTCCTGCAAGAATTGTACTGTGTTTACATAATTTTTAAAAACTTCTTTACAAAACTTCAGATATATAAACATTATTTTCCCCAGATAGCTGCTTCTGGTGGCTGCTGTTTGAAGAGCTGCAGGGTACCCCGTACAGCTTTTTGTTATTCTTTTTGCTCATCTCTCTAGCTGGGCTGTTTTGGATACTGAGCTGTTTTAATGCCCATTTCAATACACAAATAGTAGCTTTATTGCCTTCCCACTCATGTCAGAGCAAAGCTTAGTCATATATTTCAGAGAAGAATAAAGAACCAGGTGCAGCAAATGTATTTTTACAATTTTATTTGTATTTGTTGGTAGCATTTTAGCCTGCAGAGCTCTGCTGAGCAGTGTTTGCTGCAGCTGATGGAGGGTAGCTGTGACCTGGGCTGGGCATCATGTCAGAATTGAGATGTTCATCCCTTTTGGGCTCTTGCTTACATTTGGGCCCAGCTCCAGGTAATTGCTGGGAGTGCAAACAACAAGGAGAGGGTGGGAGATACCCATGAGGTCAGGGTCTCTGCACACCTTAAGCCAGGGTTGGATAGCACACCTGCCCTGCTGATCCCTGCCAGCTGGTCTCTGCTGGGTGCTGTGCAGGGAGCAGGGATCACTGTGGCTCTCCCATCCCTGGGGAAAGGCTTGACTCCTGCTAAACGTTTTACCCCGCTCATGATTCCTTTATTTATTTGTTTATGCATCTGGATACTTTTGCTTCTATAACCACATGAATTGTGAGCACATCTGAACCTGATACTTTAATAGCTGTATGAATTGCCTTTGGGTTGCTAAGGGAAAATCCCTGTTTTTTTCCTTCAACGGTGCTGTCGACCTGGTCAGGATTTTGGTTTGGGGTGGGGCAGGTGTGGCTGCCTGGTTTCTTAGACCCCCTTGCTCAGCCCTTTCCGATAGAAAGACCAGGGTAGACAGTTTATTATTTTTTTTACAATAACTCTTTCTGCTAAAATCATTACACACTGATTTTTTTAACAAAGTCAAAATCAGCTCAAGAAAGAAGATTTCTGTAGGCTTCTGAAGAAGACCAAAGCAGTGAGAATATTATCTGTTTGGCATATGGAGTATAGGGATTTGGGAGCTTCATGGTGCTGTGGAAGAATGTCTTCATGGTGCTGTGGGGCCCTTATCACCAGTCTTTTGGAGAACAACTTCACCCAAAATGGGAGCTCAATGCTTGGCAACAACATTGGACATTATTTTTAGTTGTTAGATTTAAATTTGTCTCTGTTTACTGATTTTAAAAAGTGAAAAAAAAAAAAGGCAGAAAATCCTAAGCACCATTGTTCAAATGACATAAAAAGCAAAGTGTTTGTTGTTTTTCTTTTGTTTATGTTTTGGGTCATAGGGGCTTGATCTTGGATCAAGCTTTGGATTATAAATCACTATAATAAAATGAAAAACTCCAGCAATTCTGCTTTGCCTTGCACACAAGTATGATATAGCATTTCCTTTATTTAATTTTTTCAAATTTTCCATATATATGCTTTTGATTCCATTTTTAGACTTAACAGGAATTGTATTGGTTGTGTCTTGGTCACAGATGATTGAGCAGGGAATTATTAACCCAGCATAAGAGCTAACATGAGGATTACTGGAAAGTTCCTGCCTGTGACAGCTTTAAGTGAACTGTGTTACTGCAAAAGCTGCAGAAAGTTCAGATTGCTTGAGATCGTGCCAGAGGACTGTCAGTGGTCTTTTGTTAGAGGCTGACCACCTCAGGCAGGGCTCACAAAGGGAGCCTATTTTGTTTAAACCAAACAGGGCTGGTTCTGTGCTCCAGAGTTACTGCCTAGCTACCTTTCCCTGCATCAGCATTTTGGGTATTAGCACAGTTACCCCTGTCTCCAAATGCCTCTAGCAGGGAACCTGGCAATGCTGTGACTGGGGTCTCACCAGCTTTAATGGGAACTTACTGCAAAGCTCCTGTTGTCTTGTGGACCACCTCTGTTTTTACCTGAGTCATAAAGCTTGGTTTTGACCAAATACTGCTCCTGGCTGCTCCATATGGCTGGTGACACCTGCACATCCATCTCGCTGAGGCTGAGCCCTGCCAGGCTGATGGATCACTGAAACAGAGCAGTTCCCTAAAGCCTGAGCAATCTATGAGGCTCTGAGCCTTTTCCTAAGCAGTGCAAAGCTGTGATGCAGGCATCTGCAAGGACCCTTGTGTGGCTAGGTCTGGGGAACAGGCCTCCACAGCTATCAGATTCCACCTCCAGGTGCTGAGAGAGGTCCTCTCCATTGGACATCCCTGCTCTGCACAGGCTCCATTGCCTTGAGGGATCTGAGATGTTTCACTCCTGTAATTCTTCTGGAGCAGAAAAGCCTCAAATCAGTTGCATTAGGGAACTGAGGGTCTTCTGTGCATTGGGCCAAGCCTTTCATATCAAATTGAACAGGAGTCTGTACAACCCCTGTTTCTCATGTTGTCATGTAAAGCATCCTCCACTGAGTAACTGATGTCCTTGATTCCAGTATCTGCAGTATCTGGATTTTAGATCATTTCAGGAGGTATTTGTCTGGGTTGCCAAACCCTTGGAGACAGAAGCAGAGACAGCAGCAGAACCAGGAGCTGTTCTTCACTGTCAGCTGCTGGAGAGGCTGAGATCACCCTCCAGGAAACTGGAAGATGTTGAAAACCACTGTACTGTTTGTACCTTGTGGGAAATGTGTAAATGGTGCCTGTAAGAGGGAGGGCAGAGCAGTGGGGACTGGGGGGGTTCCATCAGTTCCTCAGCTGCTCACACACACCAAGGTTACCAGCAGCTGTCCTGAGTGTGTGACCACAGCTTTCTCATGTGCTCCTGGGGATGCTGAGAGGACCAGCTGGAGAGCTGCACGCCTGGTTGCTTGGTGCTCAGTGGCAAAGTATTCTGACAGAAGTTTAACAGAAGAAATGACCTGGTCAGTGGGCAGCAAAAATCATGACTTTCAGCTTCTCTTGTCTTTTCACCTATTTTCTAGATTCATCGACCAGCTTTAGGCTGGGAGGTGTTGTCTTCTGGGATGATTTTTTTCCATCACTGTCAGCAGATTATGGAGACTGAGTCTGACTTTGTGCACCTGTGCCTCTGCTGGCTGTGATGGATGCAGGAGTTTGTCACTGATCAAGCTCCTCCCAGCATGGCCAGCATCTGTCCTGGGGGTCTAAACAAGGACCAGCCTTTGTCTTAGCTGAGAGACAATGTAATCTGTGTACAGAAGCTGGAGCTAGCCCAGGGCTAGCTGTGTGCTCTCATGGCTCTGCTGCCCTGGGAGCAAGAGGCTGCATTTTCAGAAAGGAATTGGTTGCTCTCATGGAGAGAAGCATTGCCAGTCCTACCCTGTTGGCATGTCCTGCCCACTCCCAGAGGTCCTTTGTGCTTAGTCTGAGGGGCTGTGAATGCACAACCTTCACTGGCTGTTGTGTCTTGAGGGTGAGACCTGGTTTCTTGTCTCTTTACTGATGTAATTTTTCTGACAAAGCTTATTTTCATTAGCCAAATGTATCAGCATTCGCAAATGCTTTCTAGGAAAAAGGATCCTCAGCTCCTGTGTCTTAACACTTCAGAGCTTTTTTTTTTCTCTGATGATAGCATGACAGGGACACAACTTTTACCAGGTTTTTGGTGGATGGACCTCCAGGAGGTCTATAAATAGACTTATATTGTTACATGTATGTGACCACATATCACTGCAACTATTCTTGAGGTAAAAGCATTAAGAGATCCACTATTGTTCCAGCATTTTAAACCCTAAATAGTGGCAGTAGCATGAGACAATATCATGGGTTAGTCGGACCATTTTAAAAGCTTTCTGAAGAAGCAGACCCTGGTGAGTCAGAGGAACAGAATACAGGTTTATGTGGATTCTTTCAGAAACAGAACAACAACATTGTTTCTGTTGTTTTCCCAACATCTGAAATTGTTGTGGGAGTTTTTGTAACATCTCTTTCTCCTATACATATGTGCTGCTTCTAGAAGAGAAGCTCAGTACAGTAGTTGCACTCTTAGCAAGTCAAAGGCTACCCTGCAGCACTGTATTCTACTCAGGCATGTCTAACACAAAATTAGCTCCTTTCTTTTAACTATTGTGTATTGTATAACATGGTATTGTTATTGGATAACACTGGAGTCCTCTTGGTTGTGTGTGTACCCACACGTGTGGAGAACACCAGCGTGGTAAAGGGAACAATTCCTGCAACACGTTGCTGGGGCTGCCAGCTGCTGATGCCGGCTGTGTGCAGCCTTTGCATCCCTCACATTCAATAGCAACAGCTGCCAAGGCTTTTGCGCTGGCTCTGATTGTAAAACCACTCTCTGCCTGTTCCTCCCCGTGCCCAGCCCTGCTGCAGGCTCTGGCTAGCGTGACCATTTGTACAGGATGAGTCTCCAAAATTCTCATTTTGCACCCCAGCATCTGATGCTGGTTCTCTGCCATGTGCTGTCTTAGCTGTGCCGTGTAACCTGTGTTTATTCATTTCCCTGTGAAAGGGGGGAGTAACAGGTCAGAAGTCAGAGCAGAAAATGATCAGGCTGTAACCTGGGTGGGTGCAAATCCTCACTGAAAGGGAGAACAGGGCAGCTTATGGCTACAAACCACCCCGAGAGAATGCTGAGCTCTTGGGGGGCTGAGCTAATGAGCCTCTCAATTGGCACGGGGTGAGAACTGCACTGTGAATATTGAAGAGTCTCTTTTATCATACTCCTGGTGAGGTAGTTCTTATGGAATAACACCCAATAATTGATTAAATGGAATTCTTATGGAATAACATCAAATTATCGATGAAATGGAATTCTTATGGAATAACATCAAATCATTGTTAAAAGGGAAGCCCTTTATTTACTTACTCTGGAGAGAGATGGCAATGTAGTACAAGAAATGCTGTGTAAATGCAAGTGACAAGAAATGGTTGGATTTGATTTTGTTGATGGAGATATGGTAGAGACTTGGCAGATAAAGTTTGACAAATTCTAAAAAAATCCATATTGTGGATTGAAATAAAATGCAAATGTGCAGAGGTATATAATCTTCTCCTTATCTATCCCTATGCATCTTTATGCAAGTTTACAAACTCATGAGGTACCAAAACCTTTACATCCCAGAACACCCATGCTTTACTCAAATGATGCTTATGGCATGTTGGTCTGGCCTTTTTTTTTTTTCCTTATTATTCTTTCTGTTATTTTCTTCTTCACAGCAGCAATCTTTTGGCCAGCTATAATGTAAAATTCCTGATTCTTTTTGAAAACTCATGTTTGCCAAAACGGTAACCTCATAGATTTTTCTCTTGTCAGCAAGGCTTTTAACCACGGTTTTGGCAGAGCCTTAAAACATGCCCTTTCTCAAGAAAGAGTTGTCTGGGCTAGAAAATCATTGGCATTAAAAAGAGGTTGTCATAGTGATTGAAACCTCCTCATAGACATTCCTTAGGAAAAGTAGGCTGCAAGATGCACCTTTGTAGTCTCTTTTTTAAGTAAGGGACCCTTTAAATTGAAGAGCCTATTTCATTGTCTAAATGCAGATTTCTGTCACTTGTAAAACAATAGGACTCTGGAGTGCTGTTTGTGTATCAATGCTTCTTTTAATTACTTTCTACAAGAAATGACTCAATGGGAATTAAGTTCCAATTTCTTGCTATTGCAAGGCACCAGGTTTTTAGGTTTAAACCAGGATCACAGCTTGGTTCTGAGATTAATAGGAAAAGATTTGAGGAAGACACTCCAAGTGAGCCCTGAATGACCAGCTCTGAGAAGGCTTGAAAAGCACAGCCTGGGAAATCCTTCCTTACAGAAGTTTGGTCTCTTGCCTGAAAAGACCAAAACAAGGTCGGGAATTAACTCTTACCTCTGGAGCAGGCAGATCCAAACGTGTCATCAGTGTGTTTGGCTCTGGACAGAATGATGCACATACAAAAGAGACAGCTGAGAACATGAACAAATCACTTTTATGCTAATTCTAGAAATATAGCATTGAATCAATATGGTGGGGATTTTTTACAGAGCGATGTCATTATTTATTTGAATCACTGCTATATCTGTGCTGTATTTCTCAATAAGACTAAAATAAGATGAGGAGGCACATGTTTCTTGAATGGGATCTTCACTATATAAAGTGAATAAAAATGTATAATGGATAATCTGGGAAAAGATTGAAAGAAATTAAGCTAGGAATAAAATATGTGCAGGGGCTGGGGTGAGGTTGCAGAAGTCTCTTGGCAATTATATCTTTCACTACTTGGAGTCCCTGGATGTGCTTTATTCCATACACCTACTTTCAGTTCTTTCATAACACATGCACATGCAAGGAATATTAATTAGATGAAAGTAAACTTGTGGCTAGCCCAGAGCCATCTGTTAGGAACCTACTTTTTTACCTGGCTGCCCAGCAAGAAAGGTCTAATCCTGAGCTGTTTGGAGACAGTGGCAGAATGAGAGGTGTTGATGTGAGCTGCACTGGATTTCAATGCCTGCTCCTGCAACAAAATTAACCCCGAATTCCAATCCTGTTGGGATTAAAGAAAGAGACAAAGAAAGAGACCTTCAGGAAGATCTTGTTATTTCTGGAAGTACCCAAAGCCCTGCTGGGAATGAGGCCTAATGAGAACCTATTATTGTTCTTATTGTTGTCTCCGAAGTCAAAGGGACTTCTGCAATCGACTTGAAAGGAGCAGGACCTGGGAGCCATTTATTTTACTTTCATTCCCTGCAGTGAGAGTTCATCAGTTCCAGAATAGTAACTCCAGCGTTTATGGGTATGGGAAAACCCATCTGAGGGGGAAACAGGGGCTACTTTTTTGTATTGCATCAGGGTGTCTGGGGAGCTGGGCAAAGCTGAAAGCTGCAGTGTAGTTTAAATCTGTCTCACCAGAGGTGCCAGCATTTTAGCTCAGATCTCAAGTGTGCTTTTGAAGCAGGTCTGATCATTCTCACTGACTCCACTGCAATGTGCCCTTCAGTGTGCTTTGTGCAGCCACTTGTGAGTGCAGGAACTGGGCTTCTCCCACGTGAAACTTGTCCAGAGTGCTCACTTTAAACACAGCCAGTGGACAGGTGAGACCAGGAACCCCTGAAATGCACGCAGAGAGGTGTCAGCCCCTGTTCTCTTCACCTCACGGGTCCTGCTGCACTGCCATGCCAACATCATGCGCTGTGCTGCCACACAGCCTGGAGGGGAATATGTGCCCCACCCCGAGCTTCCCAGCTGCCCATCCTTGTCTGGGTGTCAGGCAGTAGCTTGGAGCAAGTCTGCAGGGTCTCATCGGGTGAGGAAAATCCCCAGGAGGGTCACTAAGCTCACAAGATATCAGGAGACTGGTTTTGTCATTTTAGCACACAGCCATGTCTGCCTTCTCTTGCTCTCAGGGTGCTGCAGCAGGTGCTGAGTTACTGCTTTCATAGAAAAGTTTTTCTTTTCACATACGCAGCTGATTTTAAACATTTCAGAAATACTGGAATATTGAAACATGTTTAGTAGTAGATTTTTAAACCAGCTCAGCATGGTTGGATGTGGTATTACACTTGGCAAAGGGATTGCTACAGGTGAACTGATGGTTGAAATAATGTTGTGAACAATTTTTTGTCTGTGCTTCTGTCTGCCTTTTTGAAAGCTCTGAAGTTAAGGAGGACCAAAATCTGGATCCAAGTCATAATTCTTATGTGTTTTCTCCACACGAGAAAGTGCTGTAAATAATAATTCAAAAATCCTTTAGGAAGAATCATAAAGGCATTTGACAAAATTTGGCAAAATTTGCTTCAGTACTCCCTTTATGATTTCTCCCACCAGCTACGGGTGTCTCTCCAGCTGCCGTTTCGGCTCGGACATTTCTTCCCCGGGGTTTGTTTCCCTGCAGCCATCCTTTCCTGCCCCTTGCGGGGCGCGTTGGGACCCGCGGGGCGCAGGGCGCAGCATTGTCCCCGGGTTACTCATCAACCACCGGGGCCCGGAGCGCTGCCCCGTTGCCGTGGCGACCGGCGGCATCGCGCTCCGCTTGTAAATGCGATCTTTGACCGAAGCCGCTGCACCGGAGGAATTTTCACAGCTCCCGGAGAAGACAAAACTCCGGGAGCCGGGATGTAAAAGGTTATCTGATACAAGGTGGATGAAGCGGAGGCTTGTTCTGTGTGAAAGGGAATCCCTCTGCCTCGCAGTGAGGGAAATGTTGGGAAGATTTTAAAGTTTCAGGCGTATTCCCTTGCAGCTATGGTCTTGTTAAATTTGTTTTCTCTAGCTCGGTACAAGGGTCCTAGGCAGCGGTAGGGGTTTGGCCGTTGGCCATTTGCAGAGGTATAAGGTCACTCAAAATTGTTCTTGCACTTGTGTGCTCGCAGTAAGGAAATTTTAATGAGTCTTTCATCGGTAGCAGCCAGATTGTATCTGCTCCAGGGTATCACTCATCATTCACCCAGCAGAATGAACGTGCTGAATGCCCTGAGCTACGGGCTGAACTTGCAGAAAAGGAGCTCAAGTCTTTGTCTGCGTAGCCACAGCAACAAAATCACAGCTGAACTATAAGGTTCTCCAGGATCTGACAGTAAACAGGCTTTAGCCTGAAAGACTGTGATCACCTGCCTATAGGAGGCTGTTCTCAGTCAGGACTTTTTGCTTACCTCTTTCAAAGTGGAGGGTCACTGAATAAACAGAAATTGGGGCCAGAGCACTGGAGACATCATAATATCATTACATTTACCATTGTATTTTGTCTCATTTGTTCACTGTTGCATTATGTTTATAACTTTATTTTTCAGGGGAGTTTGTATGCATAGACTATATGTATCTATTCTGTATCACATTTTTATTTACTCGAATCGCTTAAAATGTTTAATTCAAGGCACAGGTTTAACAGGGCTGGTGCAGTGCTGGCAGAAAGGGAAGTGCAAGAAGTGCAGATGATGAGATTGTCCCCTCTTGCTGGGAATCTGCCCCCCTCCCATGTGCTTTAGACATTCCAAGCTCTCAGGATTTTAGAAGTCCCTTCCTTCTTCCCATACCTATGAGTTCAGGCCTTATCTGCCCCTATTCTTTCAGTTCTTAAATGGAAAATACACTGGCACCTGTGTAGTTAATGAAAATACAAGAAGTGATTGCCTGCCTGAGTTTAAGATCTGTGTGATGGCTGTGAGCAGATCCTCAGCCCTTACAGAGGGAGGATGGCATCTTGCAGCCAGCAGTGCAGGTCCTGCCCCTGGGTCAGAGGACAAGAAGGGGTGACAGGGGCCATGCTGTGTTGGCTCCAGGCTCCAGGGACAGGATGAACATCTGGTCTCTTGGGTGGTGTCAGGAATGAAACCAAGGGAATTAATGCAGTTAAACCTGCATCAGGTTTTTTCTGTTCCTTCTTAGCTACTATGGGAAGCTCCCAAAGCGAGTATGATTCAGCAGGGCCAAACAAGATGAGCTTTTGAAGATGCTCCCCTTGTGCCACTTTGGGAACTGCATTCAGATCTTGAGAGGTGCTGCAAGGAGAGCCATCCCAAGGCAAGTGTGCAGGTGAAGGCAGTCAGGGCATGGTGCTGCAGCACCACAGCCCCAGACAGAGATGATAGGCCAGATACAGTTTCACTGGGGCTTGCACTGTGGCATAAAAGGTTCTTTTTTAGTGCAGCCAAGAATTCCATTAGCCTTTTCTTTTCCCAAACAGCCTGTCTCCTAACCACTGGCAGTACGTTTTGCTTACGTTGCATCATATAGTGTGTCTTGCATGATTTTGTTCTAAAATGCATCTCTTTACATTTGCTTATATTACAGTGAATTCTGTCACTTCACTACAACCAGCTGCCACAAGCCTAAAGTCATGTAGTGTCCTGGTGATTCCATGAGTCTGTTCTCACTGGGGAGGTGAGCAGAATTTGGTTGCTAGTGGGACCAATGCCTGTCCAGCACAGTCTGTGTGACGTGGGACATTAGATGTGTTGAGGAGATTTGTGTGGTCTGGGGTGTGAAGCCTCAGAGCCTGTGAAATTGCAGTGATACAATGACATTGTGAGGTGTTTGACTTTACAGGAAATCTTTTGCTCCGTTCTTGTAATTTTTGAACATTTATCCCATTCGTAAAGACAGAATTCTCCCATTTCTTCCACTTGAATACTCTGAGAAAGCAACTCTTCTGTGGTGTGGTTAATGTTACAATACTGTCTGTGTGCACCCTCTAGTCCCTATAATGTCACATCACTTAGGGCTAGGAACCTGAGAATAGTTATTCATTACTTTAGTACAAAAAGCATCCAAAAGATCCAAGTTTTTATACCATCAAAATTAAAATAGTAGATATTAGGCACTATCACTCTTCTTAGTGAGTAACTTTGACTAAATTAGAAGAAATGTGTACTATGAAAAAGCTTTTATCTGCTAAAAGTATCTTAAAACTGTTTAAATTCTTGCTGAATTGCTTGTGAGTGGCCCTTCTGCTGTGAGAGGTAAATACTGGTTTAATTGCACTTTTTGGTGGAGCTCTTTTGGTTTCCCTGTAGATTACCAGCAGTTTATACCCACTCCTGCCATTACCCATCAGTGCAGAGAGCAGACTCTCCAGTGCTGACTCTCAGAATAAAATGGTCTGAGAAACTGTTGGCAAACAAACTGCTGCAGTTAGATGCTTTAGAACAGCACTAATGAGGATAAATTCGCAGGGATATTTGGCATGATTCAGCATGGCTGTCAACCACGTTCTCTGTTTCTGCCAAAAATACTAGAATGTGTGTAATTTGATTGCAAGTAGTAAAACAGTTTTCAGGTATAAACAGGTCATTTCTCTATAGAACAGAGACACCAAAGTGTATTATAATAATTTTCAGGTCTGAAAACTCTATCACTCATAAATATCTCTTTAGGCACCAACACTACAAATTCTTGCCTGAGTGAGCTATCTTGTCTACCTTGAGCGATTTCATTACCTTCATTCTAACTGCCAGGGTAGGAAGAGATTTGCAAGACCAGGTCAACAGTTTGACTTCCTTTCCCACGTGGTGCTAGACTTCATTGTAACAAACTCCTTCTTACCATTTTCAATTCATTTTTAGGAGGAAAGGCTGGTTTTGATAAGCGATATAGACCCTATTGCCTGTCGTCTTTTCATATGGATTTTTCTTCCCCATGGATTTTGTAACATTTTTCTCTGTTGAGATCTATTCTTTTAAGAATTGTTCTTTTGGTAAGAGCTGTTTACTTGCAGAGATTTGTGTACCTAAAGTGCTGAGGTTGTTTCTACAGTGGATTTCCACGTCTCGCGTATTTGTCTCCCTGTCGGATTAACTGTTCTTGCTGTGCCACTAGGAACATCTGTCAATCTTTTCTGCCCTGTCTGGCAGTTTCATTAAGGATCTCAAATGCATGTAAACACCTTGGGGCTGGGCCTGTCTGCCTTTCCTCTTGGCCAATGCAGTGTGTTCAGGAAGTGCTGCACCAGTGACAGCTCTAAGTAACAGACACAGATAGGGTGTGAGTACTCAGAAACAGTAGAAAATTCATGGTCTCAGTTTGAAGGGTTTGGGGACTCGCCTCTCTCACAAAAGTCCTTGGGACAGGGAGAACTTGGACTTTCCCAGGTCAAGCTTTTAATTTCCAGAATGTCCAGATTCTCTTCTGTACTGCAATTTACTGTTGGAAAGATATTTGAGGTCTTGGTAGTTTTGTTTATTTAATGGGGTTTTTGTGTGATCACTTAAGGGAATAAATGAGTACTTTTGTGTTCCCTAATTTTATTTTATACTTACATCATTGTTTGTTGGACAGATCACAGGCACAGTTTGTTCTTGGTACATGCACTTCAAGTGACATTTCCAGTGATGGCCATAAGAAAAAGAAAGCAAACAAATGTAGTAGGCACAATTATTTTTTCAAAGGCACATGGATGGAATATGCCTTCTAACCAGGAGACACCTCAAGGAGAGGATAAGACCTTCTCTGCCTGGTTAGGAAGGCAGAGAGGTGGGGCTGGCAGTCACTGGGACTTTGCCAACAGGGTGGATGTGGAGTGGGAAGCCCCAGACTGTGCATTTGGCATGCCTGCTGTGAAATACAAGGTCTTTCTCCTTTCCCTTTTGAAGTGCATTTTGTCCTTTTTTGGAATGCAGCTTCCTTGGACTGAGCATAATTATCAAACTCTGATTGATAGCTGTTATCAGTGCTTCTCTTCTCAGACACAGTTCAAGGAGGATGTGAGGAGATGGCAACCACAAGCCAGGTCTGCCCCATCTAGAATGGATCTTTTCCATTTTTATATGGAACCTGTTCTTCAGAAATTATGCAGAAACTTTTTCAATGGATGAGTTATGTCAGCTTAGTTTTCAGTGGTTTTCACTGTGGAAAGTATGTTACGTTTTTCTGACTTGGCTCAAACAATTCACTTCAGTTCCCCAAGTCATGAGATCAAGAAGGTGAGGGACTTGGGATCAAGAAGGTGAGGGAATTCTATAATCCCCTTGCAAATTTGCTGAGGTCAGTAGAGTTTTCCTACCTGAGCCCTTTGAGCTGACCTTACGGAAAATATGGGTGCCTTATCTTGATTATGATTTCCCTCAGGGTAGGTGACATGCACTAGTTAACTGCAGACAGAATAAAGCAAGAACCTCCCTCCCATGTATTCAGTACTCTCCTAAACTTCCTTCCAGTCCTTCTGCTGATATTGCCAGTGCCAGCACAGCTCTTGCTAATTAGTGAGCCCTCGTGGGACTTCTCACTTTCCCACTGGATGTGGATGGCAATCTAGGAGCAGGATCCTTCTGTGTACCCAAAACCAGAAGACAAGAGACTATAGCTATAGCTCACAGGGGAATTTGGTTTGTTGTTTAACTTTAGTTGTCTGTTTTCCAAGTAGTGCAGATGGCCCAGTTCTGAATAGTGTACAGACTTGCATGTTTTTCTTTATAAATTGTCTCTCTGTATATATTTGGGAATGTACCAATATCTATATATATTTCTCTTTTAAATGGTTTAAAAATCTCACTTTTTAAGGCAATGGCAAACTACAGTATTATTAAAAGATACAAGCATGTTGCCTTCTTCTTATATTTAGCCCAAATACGGTGAGTGGAGAGTGATTATTAGGGCTGTGAGAATGTAATGAGTGCGTTAGCAGGCTTATAAAGTCAGATTGTGAATCAAATCCTGACTCATGCACGAGAAGTTTTGACTTGCTGAGTTGCTTGTTGGATTCACACAGCCAACAAATTAATGAAGTATATGAATTATTAGCTTTTCAGCATCTCCCTTTTCCTTTTTTAGTTAAAATGTTGTTTTCATTTCAACTATGGACAGTTCATATAATGAAACTGTTTTGGTAACTGTAGACTCCTTGTTTGCATTTTCCTGCCCTTTCTTGGTAAAATTGATGCTGAGGTTTCCAGATTTGCATTGGCAGAAGTCAATGTCCAGCTTCCCTGCACAAAGACTGCATCTCATCCCCCTTCCAAGCTGCTCTTTGCCCATCGAGCAGATGCAGCATGGTCAGGATGGCAAAGCAGGTTCCTGGGCCAGAGGGACAACGGAGACAGCATCAGCACCTTTTTATGGCATGAAATTTCTACAAGCAAGCACACTTACTAGTTTTCTGAATCCCCTCACACCTGGAGCCCTGTGATTTCACAGCTATCAAATTTTCATTTTTGGGGTTAAAAAAACCAAAACTCTTTAATGAGCAAACGTTTAATTGCTTTAATACAAGATTTCCCAACCTGCTGCAATTTCATTTTGAAATCACGTGTTGTTATGAGAAAGCTGTGCTCTGACAGTTGTGCCGCATTTTAATAGAGTCCTGGGGCCTAATTCTGCCATGTTTGCATTAAGCAATGCTTTGTTCCAGGAGCAGTTGTATGGCAATTACCAGGTGTACATTACTGCACACCATGAGTAAGCATGTGATTTAATTAACTCATGGCAGATTCTCATTGATGTAAAAAGAAATATTGACCCTTCCAAAAGCTGATACCTGAACTGTGGTGGAAGTATATAAAGCTGTTTTCTATGTGAATACCAAATGTAGTAATTAAACATCAGGAACTCACTGTAAAAATGTAATGGGAAAAGTTGGCCACAGTTCTGGAAGAATTGTGGTATGGGCTGGAGCCTGTGCCGTTCCCAGGAATGGGAATTTTTCCTTTGACTTGGTGAAGAGCAAGATAAAGATCAGTGTGCTGAGTTCTGAGGGACCAGTTAAACAACTCATGTTGGTCACATTCTCACGGCAAGCCTATGGACTAAATGTGCAACTACTTCAACAAGTAAATGCCTCTAAATTAACACCGATAAATTAACTAACCTAGTCCTTTGCAGTAAATAATGTCTGTTGGGCACCATATTAGCATGTTGGGATCTGAAAAGGTTTGAAACAGAAGAGTAGAGTATGCACTCTAATGAGAGAGAGCAAGTCTGTAAGCACACTTTAGTTTTGGGGATCTCAACTGGACAATAATCAGTAGAGATTTTATTAGCAAAGCTCTCCTTTCAAGTCTGTTTATGTATAATGCACTAAGCACCTTTTATCAGATTTTCTCTCAGAGGGAGTGGCAAGAATCTCTGATGACAAAACTCTTGTCAGTGTGTTGTGTTTGCATCTAGCTCGAAGGAGGAGATATGTGCTGTACAGTTTATTCTCATCAGGTGGACAAGAAGCCACTCGTTGCTAATGGGGTTTTCTTGATTTTTTTGGTTTTTGGTTGTTCTTCATTGAGTGTTTTAGGTTTTTGTTTGAAAGATGTATTGCTGCCCCATAGACTTCTCTATTGTTTGTCTCTATAAAGTCATAGAACTGGGTTCTCACCTTCCAACTCTGAAGGGGCATCTTTTCATCCGATGATTTTGAAGTTGGAAGCCAGGGAAGCAGGAGATCTTTGTGTGTGCTCAATGTATCTTCAAATAATTTAGGAGTCAGCTTCATGGGGTGTGGGGTCAGGATCTGCCTCCTTCCCTCACTGGGTCCTTTCTGGTTTGCAGACTAAACTGGGTGGGTTGCTGGTCTTGCCTTCTCCACTTGACTATTGCAGCCAGCCTTGTAGCTGTGGTGAGGAAAGGGTGCCTGGAAATGCCAGGGCAGGATGTGAGCCCAGGAAGGGCAGGGACAGCCATTAGGCCTCCGGCACTGGAGTCCCCTTTGCTGCCCAAGTCACACATCCTGAGGGTTACACAGTGTATCGTTTTGTTCATTGTCTGAAAAATTTGTGTGACTGGGGAAGTCCATAATCTGTGGTCTCTTTATTCGTAAATACCAGCTCAGCAATTTTGTTTAATTCTTAAAAAATCTGCAGTACTGTAAATGCCTATAGAAACTATGCCCTTCTGGGTAGCATTTTCATTGGGGTCTTACCTTGGTATTCAGAGAAATTTAGAGGAAAAGTGTACTCCATTTTAACTATATAAAATCTGCTCTGATGGTTTACTGCCTGACTTGCAGATATGATTGGATTCACATGCCATGTTGGTATGTTTGTTTTGCAGTATATATTAATAAATTTGAATGTAAGGTTGCTGGAATACAGGAGACACCAAGTCTACTGTATCTTCTGCACAGTGCAGCTGTCATGCAGAAAATTCATTCCTTGTGCTACAAGAATATCTTGGGTGGTTCTTGTTCCTAAATGAGGGAAGCATTTCTTATTTCATTACTTTTGCCCTCTCCAAAGTGTTGAGTGAGGACTCTGTGTCAGGCAGCATTGAAATGTTGAAAAGTGGAAGACAATGGAAAGACAGGGATTTGTGCCCCTTCACAGTAGGAATCCCTCTCTGTTACACAGAAAAAGTATTAATCTATAAATTCCCTTATAAAACTTGCATCTATTGAAACAGGATTATTTGAACAACATAATAAAGGAAGTTATTTGAAGTTTTTAATGGCAGGATACATACCACTTTCAATTATTAATAGAGAACTCTTTCATCAATGTATTTTTCTGTTTTGATGAGTAAGTGTTTTCACCTGAAGATGATGAGTGACAGCTATGAAGGCTCTTGCAGAACATGTTGCCCTGGCAGATGAAGCCTGGGGCGGCTTGGGGCAGCTCATCAAGGAGGTGCCCATCACTCCTGCAGTGCCAGCAGGAGCTGCTTGGAGGGAAAACACTGCTTGACTTCCCATGCTGCTTCCAAAAATATGGCTGTAAAAGAGCTTGGCTTGTGCTGCTTCAAGTAACAGCTTGATCAGAGAAGCCTTGCTTACTTCATCATTTTTGTGCACTTAGACCAAGAACAGAGGCCAGTGTGACTCTGAGAAGAAACTCACACCAGGGTGGACCTGAGGTGACTCCTCTGGCACGGGTCCTAGCTCCTCACAGCTTAGACCTTGCAGTGAGATTCCTAAGGGGTGGGAAGGTTTTTAGGACCAGAGGAGTAGATTAACAGAAAAGTGTTTAATAAGGAGATTTATAAACTTTCTGTGTTAGATATGTAGATAGATATTTAGGAACTGAAGTGACCACTCATGGGATGTGGAGTTAGAGCCATGTAACAATTTTCTAGCTGTGGCACCTGGGGCAAAGTAACTGTCTCCTTTGGTCACCACTCATTGTCTTCAATTCAAAATATTAGCCCTCTGGTTTTTTTCTTTTTGTGCTGCTTTTATAAACCTTTGGGCAGGAGCAATGCATTCTTGGCATTGTTGCACTTTTTGGGGGAGCACAATTCCATGCATTCTTAGCTTTGGGAAGTGATCAGGCAGAAAGGTGTGAGCTAATGTCCAGTGATTTATCATTGTTCCACCAGAAAAGGGACACAAGACTTTAAATAATTACTGGCTGTATAAGCTCAGAAAGTTATTTTACATGGGGTTGTTTAAGCCCAAAATAGGAATGGTGACAGCCTTGCATACTGGAAAGTTGCACTCCTGTTTAAATCCATAGGCATTATTTACTTGCATGATAATTTTAATAATGCAATAATGGGGAAAAGTTTGTAAAGAAGAGATTTTTCAGGACAAATATTAAGCCTGTGAAAGCTTAATAAGTCAAAATATTTGGTACTTTGTTCAGTCCGGGAGGTCTTTATCTTTGTGTTTATAACAATGGTCTTCTCCAGCCTAGGATTTAAGTTTATTGATGGGCTGTCTTGGTGAATGAGGAACTTCCTTTCTTGCTGCTGAGAGAAAGAAAACAGCATACTTTACTGAGATTCCCCTTTTATTAAATCCAAAATCAGTTGCTTGACAACTGATCGTATGTTCTCAAGTTTTTCACAACAGAAACCCTGCATTTAAACTTTGTTTTTATTCTACAGCATACATCGTGTAGTAGAAACTCTCTAATTTAAATACAATAGTTGTAAAAGGAATATGTCAAGTGCTCTCTCAATTTCACTCTCTTTCAGAAAGCATTGGCAATTCAGATAGGCAGTAAATTGTTTAAATTTAGTTATGAATTCTGTAAAAATTATCTACAAAGTTATCACATTTCTGGGTTTTCTTGGACATATCTCCTTTCTCTTCCCAGCACTTTTGTCCAGGCAGAAAGACAGGACTTTGCTTATATAAAAGCACATTATGTCAGGCTCTTAGTGTGTGAAAATTTTGCCTAAGGAGGTGTTTGATAATTAGACTAATTAAAAGTAAGCACTAGGGCAGATGTGCTAAGGATATTTATGGAAGTTTATTCTCTGTATAAACAGAAGAGGAGCCACTTAAAAGGCTGAAAGCTTTATTTTGAATCTTTCAGTCTTGAACCAGAACACTAAGTAGCACCACTGCTACTTTGGCTTTAAAGATAACACTGCTGTGAAGACTCGTCTGTTTTTAGTACTCAGTTTTCTGGGTGACAGTCTTTTGAAGTTTGTGATGGACTACTTTGTACAGTCACATGCATGAAGTGTTTCCAGCCCTGGGTCATGATAAAGCCTCTTTAAAAGAAATCAAGTAGTGTATTTTGTTCTGGTTCACAAAAGTGGTATTGGATAACATAGTGAAAACCTTTGCTGCTTAGTGAATCAGGAGAGAAACAGTGAAGGGAGGAGAGTTGGATGTACAGAGCCTCAAGAAGGGGGAGTCCCAGGGCCTTTGGGTTTATATTCTGAAAGAAATAAAGTGCATTTTCTTTTAGACACAAGTGATTCTAATTTTGACTTCCTTCAATTGGGAGCCATGGGCAGAGCCAGGAAGTGGCTCTGAGGCAAAGCAGGGTGAGGGGGTGAGACCTGGAGGATTGGGTGGGAAAGGAGAAGGCTGCCTGTTGTGGGAAGCTGTGGGAGTTGGACACTCTCACTTAAACTGAAAAGTTTTCCTTTCCTGACTGCCCCAGAGTTTCCTCCCAGCCCTCCTTGGTGAGAAATATCTGTTGTCCTGGATCTGACAAAATATCTGTCTCTCAAGGCGTAAAGATTCCTGTTTACAGCTTTACTAAGAGAGGGAATATGTGAAAGGAGAGAGTGGGAGGGGACAAATACATGCTGTGTCTTGGGGAACTTGTGTTTCCCAGCATGTGAAGGACACAGGAATTAAACTCCCTGCTTGAAAGATGTGACTCTCATTCATTGTCAGTGTTTGTCCTCAGTCCATATGTATGTATATATATTTACCTATGTGTGTCTATGCCCATGTAATGCATAGTCATCAATGGGATTTTTTGGTTCTGTAAAGAGAGTATATTGCTTGTATTGTCATACAATTACTTAACAGCATTTGAAATAAATGGAAAATAGTGAACAAAGTTCCTGTGAGATAAAAAAACTCAACACTGAAAACCCCTCAGCAAACTAAAATTCCAATTGCAATACATGAAAAATTATTGTATTCAGTCTCTGCAGATGGAAATGTTCACCTTCAAGTCTGAAAGTGGAACTTCATTAAAATGAAGGAGTTGGAGAAAAAGAAAAACGTCCCAAGTCCAGAACCATTCCATTTCAGAAGTTTGAGCTTTCATGCTCTAAGAAAGGGAAAGCATTTGGATTTTTCAGTATACATACATGTGCTGGTTTACAATCAGAAGAGAAGTGTAAACCTCATCAGAACCACTAGGATTATTTCATGTTGGCATCTGTGAGAATAGTATTTGTCTTGTGATCCTAATGTTTTAGCTCCTACCAGAACTCAAATCCACAGGTGAAAGCTGCTGATATTTTCCTGTGAAAGTGTGAATTCACAAGGGAAAAATTGAATGTGTGGAATGGTATCATTAAAGTTGAAAGCTAGAGGAAATTGTGCAAAGTCCCAAAACACAGACACTTAGGCTGGGATCTGCTGCCATTATAGTGAATGCCAAAACTCCTATTGTTTTCCTTAGGAACTGGATTAACACTTCTATTGATATCATGCCAGTTTGAATTCCTTCTCTTATTTTTGATTTTGACAATCACTTTTTCCATTGAAGTTTCATTAAAGACTTATAACACAGCATAATAAAAGTCAGTGAAAAAAATAACTTAATGCACCTAAATTATTATGCAGATGGATACAAATTAAAATGCATTCACATAATTGCAATTCTATCTTTGCAGCAAACAATAGAATCTAAACTTCATTCTTTTTGCTTGCTAATCAATTTTCAGTTCATTGTCCTTTTTTTCCAGAGGTTTCTAGAGTATCAAAGTAATTGAAAATAATTGGTCTTTCAGTTGTTTTACAGTTAGTACTTGAATAATTAAAAATTAAGCAGATTGTGCATGTTGTATTTTAATAGAACAATTAATTCAGTGGCATTATTCAGTGGCCTCTGTTGAGCATGCCTGGCAGCGCTCAGCCCCAAACCAATGGAGACCAGTCCAGAACACAGAACTGGCCTCTCTATTTTGGCAGCCCCTGAGATTGCTATTATGGACTCTCCACAAGGAAACAAAAATAAAAGGACTGAAGTATCCTTTTTTCACCCAGGAGAAGCTGCTGCAGCAGAGATTTGGGAGCAGGGGCAGCGAGAGACTGCAGGTGTCAGAGGCTGCTGGGTCAGCTACATCTCATCTTCATTCACTTTGGCATTTGTGATAGAGTGTCTATTGGAGGATCATATGTAGATCTGAGTAAATAGTTCTTAGTCAGTGTCAACATAATAAATTCTGTCACGGTTGACCTCCGCATGGCCATGTTCCAGATTATGTATTTATATAATTCTGAACAATTGCAAACTTGGTTTTAAGGTGTATTGGCTCAGAATTTGCATGTAGGAATAAATGGAGACACTGCAGACTGTCAGTGTGCAACTTTGCTGTCATTCAGGCTGATCATGATTTATTTTTGTTTATATGATTTTGATATGAATTTAAAGATGTGACAGCAAAGATACGGTTTGAAGAAAATTGATATATTGCATCTAAAATGTTTGCAGTAAAGAACCAAAGTGTCTTATGCCCTTTTGGCTTTGAGTCCCCACAATGTCAATTCCTTTGCCTCCAGCCTTTGCATAGGACAGCTGTAGGAGCATTGCTGTAATATTTTAGTCCTTCATACAGCAAATATTGCAGACAATTAAAGACAGTTTGAAAAATGCTTTTATTTTTCAGATTTGAAAATGGTTTAGTGAGAACACCAGCCTCCTGTCTACAATATGCAATATAATTTTTCATATTACACCAAGTAATAGAACCTGACACAAACAAGGGGAGTTCTGCAAGCTGCATTTGTTTTGGGGCATTTCTACCACTTACCTGTGTGAGCAGGGTGTTCAGGTAATGCACACAGACACTGAGGAAATGGTGGTGTGGTAAGAGGCCTCGTTCCCTCTTCAAACATTGTTTTTTTTTCTCTACACATGGACACACAAGTGTTAGATGCAGAGTCCTAAGTCAGTCCCAGCAGCCTATGAAGCTCAGGCTCAGCCAAGGCCTCTGCTGGTTAATAAAGACATTTATGGCCTCCAAAAATGTCCTTGTGACAGGACAGATTTTTAATAGGGGTAATGGGGAGCTGTGGAATCTGTTGCATTCACTCAGTGCTCTGTGATGGCTCTTAGGGAGCTGGAGCTTGTTTCTGTGTTTTCCCTTTGTGGCTGGATCAGGAAAAGAAGGTAAGTCAGATAAACTCAGTTAATGGGAATGTTAGAAACACGTTGTCCCTAGGTTTTTCCCCTTCTTTTCATACATTTCATTCCACATACATTTCAAAAGAAATGGGTATTGCCAAAAGGAATGAGCAGCATGCAGGGACAATGAAACCTGAATTTGGCAGCCCGCAGCCTGCCAAGGGCTGGGAACCAGGGGGTGCAGCCTTCACAGGGCGCCAGACCGAGTAGGCTAGACCACATGCAAATCTTGATTTCAACTGTAAAGGCAATTTGGGATGGGTCTTGCTGGGATGGGTGTTCCAGAT
This sequence comes from Ammospiza caudacuta, assembly GCF_027887145.1. NCBI lineage: Eukaryota > Metazoa > Chordata > Aves > Passeriformes > Passerellidae > Ammospiza > Ammospiza caudacuta. Next base: position 62,634,802 of record NC_080597.1, read on the forward strand.
CATTCTCATATGCCCAGGGCAGATGTATTACTGTTTGAACATTTGGTTGAGACTCAGAGAGCTGTTAGCTTTACTGCTGGAGTCAGGAAGGCCAAGTTCTCTCTTCTGTAATAGCCCTGTAAGCCTCAGCAAAATCAGTGCAGTTATGTCAGGTCTGCATCTTTGGGGGTGAGGACAGTGTTTTACTTCTGGGCAGACTTCAAATACACAGATAAAAAGGGACAAGTTTCTTTTGTCTTGCAACAAAAGAACCAGCTCTTTTCTGAACACATTTGAATGGGTTTTGGAGGCCCGAGTCTGTCATCCACAGTGCATGAAGCATGGGATGAAGCTGCTCTACTGGAGCCCTGCTGCTCCCTTGCTTTGCCACAGCCCTGTGCACATGCTCACAGCTGGGTGGGCTTGCCTGGAAATGTGCACTGAACCTACGTGGTTTTATTCTTCAGCTGTCTTCTAACATTCCACCCAAGCATTGCTAGTAAAATTGTCCTTTCTATGGAGATCTAATATCATATGAGCTCTGCTTTTGAGCAAATTTACATTATTTCATGGCATGTGGTGACGAGTCTGAGGTTGCAAAGCACTGGGGTGACTTCTGTGCCAAGGGCTGGAGGGGCAGCTCCTGATGGATACCCCTTTACACATACACAAAAATCTGTGTCAGTTCTGACTGCAGCAGGTTTGTGGGCTGTGCAAAGGAATTTCAGGAGGTGTGATCCCTCATGGTGCAGCTGCAAGGACATCAGCAGAGCCACCCACTGCTGAGATTTTCTGCTTTTTCCTTTCAAAGGAGAAGCACGGAGTTTCTGTGGCTAGTTTGGAGTGTTACCTGCCTAAAAAAATCCCTTGATCCTTATACTGTCTGAGAGGCCTCTCAGGTGGGTGAACACAAGCTTAGTAGAACACAAGAGCTCAAATAGTAATCAGGTGGTTGTTTGGATAGTAATACTTTTTTATCATTTTCTTCACAAAAGGCTTAGTGAAGGTGTGGATTACTTGCTAACAGCTGAAGTCAAGCAGTGATAGGCAAATCCTTTCCCTCTATTTATGCAATATAATGCCAGAAAGCAAGAAATTTTTTTGAAATAGTCTCTGTAAGCACTGTAAAAACAAATGTCTCCACCCTTCACAAATAAAGGCTTTACTGGAGAGGCCATTTGCCATGTATAGAGCAGAGAAAAGGAAATAAAGCTGGTAAAAGTATCCTGTTCATGATGGAAGTGAGAATCCTGGCTGTTCTTCTGTCCAGGTTTGCAAACACATCTCTGCTGACTCCATGAGCTCCACAGAGCTGAGCACAGAGGAGGAAGAGAAAAACTTTGGGGGAACAGTCAGAACATCAACCACTTCCCAAACCAGTGCATTTTAAAAGCAGGTTTGGGTAGAGGGTAATGCCATTTTGGCTCTCCTAAGAGCTCCACAGCACGGACTGCTGGTGGTGCACTCCGTTTCTGAGGGCTGGTGCTTGCCTAAAGCTCACTCCTGCCCTGAAGATGCCTGTTCCTGTGCTGGTTAGTCACTGGTCTTATATTTTGTACATGTTAGCTGCTGCTCCCCAAGCAACCAGAGGTGAACCACAAACAGGTTGCAACAAGACCCTTTAAAATGCTGAAAGGTTAGAATGCAGCAAGTGGGATTTTCAGCATGTTAAAAAAAAAATCTTGTAAACCTTTCATCCCCGAAGTTTTAATGGACATTTTTAGTGTGTATGTGTGTATGTGTATGTGTATGTGTATCTTTCTAGGAATAAAAAACTATTTGAGGAGATCTAGAAGTATAAATTAACTGCAAATTGAATTAGGAAGGCATTCCAAATTCAAGAGGGAGAAGAAGACTCCTCTCCAGCATTTCTGAAGTTGTTGTGCAGTAGGGTACAAGATCTTGTAATGTTTTTTCCAGTTGTTTATTTTTATGTTTTTCAATATGGTTACTCTTCTGTCTGCCTTTTACTCTTCAGAGGGGGCTTGGCATGAACTGGGAGATATTTGAGATCTCAGCAAATCTCTGAGTTTCTGAGTTTCTGAGCCCTACATCATCTGCATTTGCACACCAAACAAAAATCCCAGAAAGGAGTATTTTTCTCTCCATGTTCATGCAGAGTTAAGAATTACTTAGTTGTCTTCCTTGTGCTGAGAAAGATCTGTGGAGGCCTCAGTTGCAGAACATGCAGCTGTTTGAAGACTCTCAAACTCCTGTTTCTGAAACGGTGATCCCCAAAGTTTGGTGCATTTTGGAAGCTGCATGGTGTTTTCCATTTAACACATGCTGTTCAGGTGGCATTTTGGTGCTCAGCCTGGTGGCCCAAAAAGCAGAGGCGCTGCTTTTGCTGACCTTCCCCAGTGGGGGCTCCAGGGGCTGTTAGTGGAGGTGAGCCTGTGGGTGGGCGGCATTGGGCACGGTGTGGGGCAGGGAGGGGATGGATGGGGTGGGCAGTGCAGTGGGAGCTGCAGCTGCAGTGCCCTGTGCCCTGCCTGGGAGCACCTGTAAGTGGGGCATGTCAACAAAGCTCACTGCTGCAGTGGAAAGGAGCTGAGCAGCCCAGGCAGGGAGTGTTGGAGACAGTGGCAATGGAGGAGTGCTGTGAAACTCCTAATAATTAACTGCCTACTGTGGACTAGATGAAAAATCTGCAAATGTTTTCTGTTTTTAAATCCTTTTTTACGTGCTGTAATGAATGGTAGAATTATGATGATCTGCCAAATAAGCTGGGGTGGCAAATTAAATGACCTTTATACAGGAAAGGGTGTTACATTGCTGTTCTCATCTTCAGCTGAAATATGTCCAGTGCACTTTTCTATTGTTTAAATTGCTTAATTGCTATGTTCTATGAAGGCATTATTTTGCTTATTATTCTTTAATTTGTAAGGTAAACTTTATTTGGGGCCAGAAGGTCAGCTCGTGAATATTTTTTAGTTTTTAGGTAAATAATTTTGCTTTTAAGAAAACTTTCAGTGCTAATTCTCTGTGTCCTGTAAAATAAGTCTGCATTGAATAAAATAAAGAAGAAGAAACATAGGCTAATGGTGAAACTGGTCAGGAGCAGGGTGCCCCTGGCTTGCCTGGTGGTACTATTGGTCACTGAGTCTGCAGCATGTCACCCTTGCAGAAGCAGCTTCTCCAGGAGCTTCCTTGGTTTCTCCTGGCAAATATTGTCTCTCATGCAAGGAGAAGGAACAGCCCTGGTGCCAGGCCTTGAAAGGTGGCAGACCCCTGAGCTAACCTGCTCTAGTCTAGTAGAGACAGATTGATGTGCTTCTCACAGCATGTTTTAAAATATCACTAAAACATTCTAAATGCTAGTCTGTACAAGTTAATCAGCTGAATTTTATCCCTCCTCAGTGCCCTGGGAAGGAGTGCTCTATGTCTGAGCTTTACCTGAGCTTGGCTGTTTGCTGTGCTTCAGAGAAATGCAGCAATAACAGATGATGGACATTCTTTCTCACAAACGTATTCTTTTTTCCATACTCCTCCTTGAATGAGCTTGTGCCAGAATTTGCTGAGCTGTTAGGAAGGTGCCGGAAGCTGGTAATTTGCTCTCCTCTCACAAAAGCTACCAATTTTTTGTGTAGTTCTTACCATCTAAAGGCATATATAATTAAGAAATTTACTTGGTTTACAAATAGGTCATGGACCATCTAATAAATTGCAATTGTTGACATTTATGGAGGCTTTTTCTCCCAAACATTGTTTGTGAAAGGCAACTGGCAAAGGCAAGGAGACAAAAACTGCTGTAGGCTCCTATTCTGGGCAGCACTCAGCCTCTCCCGCTCCTCCTCCTCTTTCTCCCCAGCATATCTTTTGAAGCTCCCTTTGAGTATTTTCATGTATGTACATGTGCTACACTTCAAATGGTGCAGTAGTTGATTTTCTTGTACTGAGAGCTGTGGGTTGTTAATTGCTAGGCTGGTATTAATGGGTTTCATCCAAATCCTGGCTTTCCTCTGGTGAGGCTGCAGAGCACGCTGATGATTTCAGCTGCCATGCGGGCTAGGCAGGGTGTCCCAGCCAGGCACAAAGTGTCCTGCCAGACCTCCTGTGGAGCTGCCACCTTCACTAGGTCAGTGTGGAGCACTCTGGCTGTCCAGAGACATTTGTGTCAGCCCCAAATCAACCTCTGGAGCAGCTGTAGGTGCATGTATGGTCTTGCTCTTTGTGGGAGAGCAGCAGTATGTCAAGCATCAAAGCTGCTGCAGGCAACAAAGGGTCAGGGTACAGTCTGTCCTTGAAGCAGCCAGTAAATTTACCATCAGGTTTTTCTTATTTCAGTTTGCTGTGCATTGCATCTCATTCTTGTACTAGAATTATTTACTCCAGTTAGAGGCAGCTGATCTGAACTAAAAATGTTTTGCTGGAGGCAAAACACATATTCTGTCTTCATTACCCACACCAGACTGGTGAGAAAAAAACAAAGGCGGGGAGCAAGGAGAACCAGATCAGGGAAGGAGCTGAAAGCAGAAGCCTGGTCTGTGTTCAGTTTTTTGCCCATGATCTGGTGTACTCAGAGGTGTGGTTAGTTAGATTCAGGAGAAGGAAAATAAGGGTCAGTCAAGGAATGACCTCAACCTGATCTTCTCAAAAACTGGCAGTATTGGGTTGTGAAGTTGCGCTTCAGAACTATTGGTAAGGAGGCAAAACCTGGACCAAGCAGATCCTGTGGGGATCTTCAAGGAACAATAGCATCTTTCATACTTCATACTTCATGTCTATAAAACACATGAATCAACTCACCTGAGGCAAGAGAAGTCAGGAGCAGCTGACATCAGCCACCAGGAGCCGAGCTGCTCATTCTTTCGGAGTTAGCGCATTTCCCGACCGACCCGGTCTGCGCTCTGGAGGCCGATCCCTCCTTCCCTGCCAATATGAGCTGGGCCAGATGTTTCAAACACTTCTGCTCTTATGTCAGACAGCTCACCACTCCCACAGAGGCCACCATGCAGGTGAGAAGCCCAGCTGGACACTGCCACTGCCGCACATAACACTGGGCAAGAGGTGCTGTGTCAGGCCCTTGGTGGTATCCCCACCGTGTGTGCTTATCCTGCAGCACTCAGGGTGTTGAGAACAGTCCTGCCCGGGGTGGTAGGGGACAGCCCAGCTCTCCCTCATGATGGGAAGCTGGAGATCAGTGTGCAGGGCTTGGCTTTTTGGATGGCTCATATGCAGTTCCACAATTGTGTCTGAGAGGCTACTTTCTTTGCACTCAAAATTATAACAGTTGGAGTTTTAGTGCAAAAGATCCCAGAGTGATCAAACTGGGATTTAATTTACCCATGGAAAAACCCCTTGTAGCAAAATCCCACCCCTTCTTGCATGGCATGTGTTAGTGTTTCAAACACCAATAAGAGCCAGAGGGAAGCTAAATGAAACTCATTTAATTTTTTTTCTTTTGCCGGAGCACTCAACCTGGTGTGAAAGGCTCCTATTAGCAGGATTATTGTCTTGTCAGATGGAAGCTGGAGATAGTTGTCCCAGATGTGCACGTCTGGTTTGAAGGCCTGATTATCTTGTTCATGTCACTTCTTGGCCTCCTATCAAAGGAACTCTCACGCACATCACCTTTCAGCTCCTCGCTCTCAGCTCTGCAAGGAGGAGGGGTACACTTAAACCATTTCCAGCTACTAAGCCAGTGTTTGTAATTTTTTTTCCTCTGGGGCAATAGTGTCAAGTGGAACAGGCTCCTGAGCATGTTAGGTGGAGAGAGGATGGAAGAAAGTTTCTCATGGTTGAGGACAATAGATGAGGACAGAGTTGCTGTGCTGCAGCAGGAGGATTACAGCCCGGTGCATTTGCCAAGCATGAGGTGCCTGTTGGATGGAGCCTTCTGGATAGCTGGGATTTGATTTAAAATAATTTTTAAACACCCTTTATTGGCGAAATGTAGCTTAAAACCTGAAAGTATTATCAGGTGGCTCAAGAGGAGAACTTAAGGAAGATTCAGAAGTACTGTAAATACTCACTTAAAAAAAATAATCTATTATTACTTTTATCAATGTGTCAATAGAGTAACTATAAGTTCTGGTATTCCTGGAGTCATTTAGTAACTTTTCATAACAAAGGTATCAAGAAGAGAAACCAAGTATTTCCTGCTTGTAAAATCCCCAGACATCATTTGATGCTTGTCAAGATGTCACCAGCCTAAATAGAGGCATATGTACTTTTGAACAGAATAAATGTAGGAGCTTCCATCTCTGTCATTCACTGGAAGGGAAAGCTTGTCCTTTCCCAAGGCACATTGACAAGGGGATGTTTAATTGAGCTGAACAAACCGGTACAGAGGGGCTGGGGCGGGGGGGATGAGCAGTGCTGGCTGTGGGGCAGGCACTGCTGTGGATGCTGTGTGCTGCTCAGTGAGCAGTCCCAGGCAAGGACTGCCAGTGAGTGAGCTCTGCTCTCAGAGTGAGCCCTGAGTGTGTGCTGTGCTCCCTGGAGTGAGCCCTGAGTGTGCACTCTGCTCTCTGCACTGAGCCCTGAGTGTGCACTCTGCTCTCAGATTGAGCCCTGAGTATGCTCTCTGCTCTCCTCACTGAGCCCTGAGTGTGCACTCTGCTCTCCGGAGTGCTGGGAGTGCCACTCCATGGAGTGCCCAGAGCCAGCACTGATGCCAGCTGGGGGAGAGAGGGGGGAATTAAAGGAGAGGAAGGAGGTAAGAGTTAAAGGAAGTCACTGTGGTGCTCCCAGCTAGATTGGCACAGGCAGCAGTTGTGAACTCAACTCCCCGTGACCATCTCTCAAGTCCAGGTGGACTGGAAGTTACTTCTGTGATTCCAGGAAAAACACTCTGAAGATATTCCACTTTCACCATATATCATTTTTATCAGTAACTAGTCTATATTAGGAAAAGTGCAACCAGTGAAGTTCACGTGGGATTAAGTTGGCTTCTGTCATGTCTGAATCCTGCAGATGGGAGCATTACTAGTATTAACAATTTACTTGTATTTTGCAAATCAATTTTAACTATGCTGACTGCTGTATTTGTTCATTACTAGCACTAAACTGCCACGTGTTGCATTACCACCTAGTTGTTCCTTTAATTCCTAAATCCTCTCAAATCTCTTTTCTTGTAGTTACATTCTACTGTTCACAGAGCTGTTCTATAGATCTACTAGCAGAATCTAGCATGCATGTAAATGCACAGTGTGTTAAAATTCCCTACCTCTTTACAAAGTGTGAAAAGCCAAGCAAGTTTATATTGTGGTGTGGTTTGTTCCTGATGTCCAGCTGGCTTCCTCTTGTAGCTGCTTTGGGGTTTGTCCCATTTATTCACTCCCATAATGTTTTGCCTCCTAATTTTCTTCATTGTCATATGGCCTTTTGTTAGCTACATCTAGCACTGCATCACCACCCCTCTGCCTCCATTCTCTCTCTCCATTGCTAGTCCAGGAATCATTGTTCTCTGTTTGGTGATGTTGCCTAGGTCACAAATTGCATGATTTATTAACATTTTTGCATAGCTCACTTCTTTCCCATACCCTCTGCATTGTGTGTGTGTACATCAATGTAGCTGTCACCAAGCACTTATATTTCACTTTTTAAATTAGTATTTTGACTCTTCAGGGTTTCTTTAAGCCATAAAAAGGAGCAGAGAGTTGGCTTTGCAGAGTAACACATTCAGGCATTTCCCCCGGCTTGCAGAAAACCCAGCTGACACAGACCTGAGAGGTATGTCTGTGTTAGGAAGATGTTTACATACTGGGGGCCTGGCAGCAGTGGAGGCAAACACCAGCCATCAGCGTGCCCTGTGTGGCTTTGTTTCTTGTCATCTATATTGTTGTGAGAATGTGTATTTCAGGAGTAAGAAAAACAATTATATTTTCTTTTAGACTCTATGCTGGAGCCTGTACTGAGACCTCTGAGCCAAGTGCCTCCTCTGCTGTTTTGCACTTATCTTGAAGCTCTTCTGAACTGTCAGTTGTGAACATAGGGAGGTCAGCACCCTCTTTGCTTAAGACCATTTAATCTTAGTACTAACCTTTCATTGAAGAAAGCACCCCTTAGCCCTGCCACTGCAGGGTAATTTCTGTGGCACTCCTGCATCCCTTGGCTGCTGTGCCATCTCTGATGACCTGCAGTGGGTACCAGAGCAGTTGCAGAGGGTCCTTCCTCTTAGCTTTTCTAGCCACACATTTCTAACATGATCCTCTTAAGCACTGACTTCCCTGTTGCCCTTCTCAGTAATTTTCACTTGAAAATACTGACTCAGAAAATTCCCTGGTATTCTTGAACTGATCCACCCTCCATATGTTTATTGTATTAATCCCAAACTTCCGGAAGGTAACTTCACATCCCATCCCATCCCATTCTCTTTCTTACAGACTGCAGGTTTTGGCTGTTCACCATGAAATAGCACTCACAGTGAGTCAGGTCACCTCTGTGTCTCCAGCCTTTGGCTCATGTTTGCTTCTTGACTGTGAGTTAGCAGAGTTTTGGGTTCCTTGTGTCCTTTGCATGCACTGCTCTCTGCAGGAGCTGAGGCTTAGTCAGTCTGAGCAGTCTCTAAGCCCACACAGTAAATTCTCCACAAACATATGCCCTGGGACCATAAATCCCTTTCTGCAAGAGATACCTTTGCTTTGTTGCCCTTCTCTCCTTGCATTTTAGCAGCCTGCTGACACCCAGAGCCAGGTGTGTGAACACAGGCAGTCCTAGGGGCTGAAAAAGGAGATGGTGAAAGTTTGCAAGGCTCTCTCAGGGTGAGGGAGGGTGGAAGGGCAAGGCCATTTGTCTCTCTACATTTGCACCCACATTTGCAGTTTGAATCTTCCCTTATCCACATGAGCATGGGAAGAAGGCATCAGTGGCTGCAGCCACTTGCACCTGCTGTCACCTGCTGTCACCTGCTGTCACCTGCCATCACAGGAGGGCAGCTTCCCAGCAGTGCTTCAGAAGAGAGAAGTTTACAGTGAGCAACAGAGGGAGGACTTTGTGGTCATTCTGGAAGGAGAGTACTCAGTACTAAGAGGAGATGAAGTGTAGGGTAAATCTGATGCTGGGAGATGGAGCCCTGCTGTGCTGACAGAGCAGAGGGTAAGTGAAGGTGTGTGACCTTAATGATGTGGAAATCTTGATGTGCCACGCCTACAGCCCATGGTAGCTCTCTGATGTTATTCCTGAGCTCGTGAGGATCCTGTGAGCCACCACACTACTGCTTTGAGGACTGTATTTGCTTTTGTTGGTGTGACAGCTCTCCTTTCTTTCCCATTTCCTTTGAGCTCTGAGGGAGGATTTTCTACAGATTTCTTTGCAAGATCTCTGCATCTCTCCAACAGAAGCATCAGATCAGGCAAGAGCTGACAGGACCTGAGCCCACACTGGTAGTACCAAACAAAAACTAATATGTAGTTTCCCCTGAATGATTAGTTTTCATATCTGCATTCATGGTTTTCCCCTGCACGGCTTCTCTGCCCATTTCTTTACTGACTGTTGGTAATTTGCATTTGAAGTAGCTGGCAATTTGAATATCAGTAGATGTTTTGTGACATTTTGAGGTGCCAAATTGGGACCTGTTCACCTCCTCAAACATGCATCTGCCTCTTTGCCCTCCTGTGCAGGTCTAGCAGCTGAGAGGAGAGGGATTAGTCTCTCTAGACAGGGCTTTCAGAAACAGACTTTAATTAAAGGTGCAGGATGGAGCTCAGTGATCACCTCTGATTACTGCTGCAAATGCTTTAAGAAGAGAAATTAGAGCAATGGCGTATTAAGAGGTGGATTCTCAGGTATTTATCTCAAGCAGTTCAGTCTTTTTAAAGTGATTTGGCCAGATTCTGCCTCCTGGTGCCTGTGTGCAAACCTAAAATAACTCCAGTACACCAAAGGTGTTCCAGAGCAGAGCAGTTACTTTGCTGCCTTGGGTAGAGACTGTTTTGAGCTCAGTGCTGCTGGGTGTGTAGCTCTGTGCTTGGAAAGAGGAGAGGGAAACACCCAATTTATTTTAAAGTGGTGAGTGATAATAGAGAAATAGTCTGCTTCATGCTCATGTGACCTTGTTGTTGCCACATTATTTCTCAACTTCTGCTGATGTCTTGGGATGTTGGTTTGGTATTTTCTAGGGCAGTATAATTATTCAAATCCCATGCCTTGCACAGCAGTGCACAGCATGCATCTAGTGAGGTCAGTACCTTAAAGTAATTACAGAAATATCATTACTTGATTGGCAGATAAAAACAGTTTTGAAAGGGAGGTACAAGATGCACTCAGAGAGACCTAAGGAGCCCTTCTGTGCTTTCATGATCTCCAGAGTGTCCTGTGCTTTCCAGATGGCTCAGTCAGTAAAATGCAGCAGATATTAAATGATGTTAAATTTAAAGAAATTGTAATATCATATCTATTGGCCTTGAGTAGTGTCTTGGTATGAGTCATGGACTGATACAGAAACCCCTAAATTCTGATAATGATTGTAAACATCTAAAGACAGAAAGGTGCATTAGGTAGGTAATATTAAAATGTTTCCTTTTTCTGGGTGCTGACTTAACTTGGGCCACCTGTTCCAACATTTTCTGAAGCCTCAGGTTACTGCTGGAGAAACAACGTGTGGGAGATGGCTTGAGCCAACTGAGAAAGCAAGAGGAGGGAGGTCACTTGCAGAGCTTGGGCTGTTTTAAAGAGCACAGGAGCCTGGTGTCACAGCACAGCTTCCTGTTCACAAGAGCCTCTTTCAAAGACAAATGTGAAAGGGTTTATCCACTAAACATGGAGCTGGCAGCAGTCCTGAAGCAAGAGCGTGGCGTTGGATTTCCGTAAGGGGAGACTGTGAAATGTCCTCTTTGCCAAACAGGTCTCTGAAAAGGACACAAAGGCAAACTGGTAATTTTTTTCAGGGCTAGAATATCTTATTTTGAGCTTGAACATTTTTTGAAATTTTCATGAGTTTTTTTTTTTTTTGTTTGGTTTGGGGTTTTTTGTTGTTTTTTTGTTGGTTGTTTTTTTTTTTTCTTTTAATTACATATCTATCCATCCTAAAATTTTAATGTTTGTTCATTTTGGTTTTTTTTAATTCTACATCCATCCTTAATTAGAAGATTGTTCCTTTTTTTTTTAATGGAACCAAAGTAGAAGACATGTTTTTCAACTGAGGAAGCACTTATAAATTTTACTGTAATGACGTTGGAGTTCATGAAAGCTTGAGTCTGGCCAAACCCACCTCACCCCATGGGCTTCATGCCCATGAACAGTTTTCCACCACTAAATGCACTGTTGGTATTTGCTTCTGCATCACTGCTCAGAGAAGAATGCAGAATGCCTATGTGAGCTGTCCTTTTCTACCTCCATCTCCTTGTAGCTACAAATGCAGCAGTTTGTTTTTCCTGGTAAGACAGAAAAAAAAATAGAGGAGTAAAAGCCAACTTCTCTGGGACAATTCTCTGTTCCTCTAGGGGTGGTGGAGGAGCAGCTGCATCCACTTCTTGTAAGCAGTCACAGGAGTCAGCCTGAGCTGGAGATCAAGAACTTCTACAGTTATGGAAGATTCCTGGTAGAAATGTTTCTCCACATGATGCTTTCTGCAGACATTGCAGCCACCTGTCATGACACTTCCTGTGCATCTTGCTCTGAGTTTTCTGGCATGAGGAATGACATCTGTGTGACAAATTGTGGAGCAGGGTTGGGTGGCAGCTAGGCATCACCACTGGCCACCACGATGCCCCCACCCAGCCTCCTGCCTGTGCTCCCTGTGACCTGGAGCGTGCCAAAGCCATCCCTGGCACACATTTATGTGAATTTTGCTGTCCTTTCCACTTACATTGGCTGTGTGGAGCTGCTGCTGCTTCCTGTGCTGCACAGGCACACTGGGCAGCCCTGTAAACCTCCTGATCTGGGTTTCAGCTGCTCTGCCTTTCTCCCCATTACCAGCTGTCACATCCAGAGAGAAATAATTCTTTCCATGCAAATACTGAAGCTCTACTTCCCTTTTGCATGAGCCCACCTGTGAGACATTCAAAGTGCCTCAAGCAGCCAGTGCTGTGGGGTCCTGCAGCTGAGGACCACTGTGGCAGGATTTGGCTGTCCTGGGACCCACCTCAGGGATCCTGCAGGCTGGGAAGCAGGAGGGGGTTTCTGGTTGGCTCTGTGGAGAGAAGGAGCAAGTCTTCCCATGTGGGATGTTTTTGGGGTTATTAATGCAGTACAGTGACTGCAGGTGTTAAAACTGAGTGGTTTTTCAGCATTTAGGAAGCTCTTTCATGAAAATGCTCACTGGCTAAATAGAGAAATATCAGGGCTAAATATAAATGGGACTAAAGAGGGTTTTGAAAATGGAGAAAATTTTAAAATAGCTGAAATACATTTTTTTTTCCTGAGAACTTTGTCATTGAGTTGAGCCAAGGCATAAGCATAATTTTATAAGTGGAGAGAGAGAATGAATGTCTGGACTCAAAGGCATGGTCCAAAGGGCTGATGTACTGTCTGTCCAGTTGCCCTCAGAGCTTAGGTGGTGAAAAGAGGTGCTCTGGACACTGAAACACAAAAATTTTCTACTAATTAAACTTCTGCTGTTGTCTGAGCTCTTGGGAAGTGACTCCACAGTGTGAAGCATCCTGCAGGAATTCAGATAATTCATATATTCTTTGCATGGAAAAATCCTGATTTACAGACAGCTGCTTTTCACAGTGTGTACTACTAAATTTTAAAAACTATATTTTAAAAATAAAATTAGTATTTATATTCTCTCAGGGATAACATTTATCTCATTGCATGCCTACAAATGGAGGACATGGGTTTGGTATGTTTTATAGAAAGATGATAGGATGAACCTCTACTAATGCTTGGTGAAATTTCATCCTTGTGACTCGGTGGTTTCTCAGGAAGCTGCACATTCTTGATATTGTACCAAAGTAGTCTCAGAGCTCAGGCTGAAGGCTTCATGTCCAGCAGTCCTGTAATGGTCAGCTGTGCTGAGATCAGTGGTATTACAGGGGTGGGGATTCCTAGAATGAAGATTTTTGTGTTTTACCAGAGCGATTGACATTTTAAGGCTCAACATTAATGGTGATAGGTTTTGAGTGTATTTTACATATGTTCAGTATTTTTATATTTTTCCATAAAACATAACTAAAACAATGAAAAATAATGCCTTTAAAGATATTAATAGGAATCTACTGGTACTATAATGAAGGAGATACATAAATTCTTTAGGTTTCATAGAATATACTAACAGCCCTGGGAAAACTCAATGTACAATGAAACATTTTGCCTCATGGGTAGTTTATTCAATGCTGTTTGGAAAATGCTGCTTCCATGGCACCACTGGGGTCATCAAATATCCAGCTTTCACTGTGCATCTCCTCTTCTACACCTGGAAATTCAGCTTGTGTTGAAAGAGAAGGCTTTTCTGCAGATGTTAAGATGTCCAGTGATCTGGTGGGAGCATTAGCTACAATGGGATACCTGGAAATGGTGAATTAAGTCTCACTGAACTGGAAAAATTTGGTGCTGTCCATGATGCAGGGAGTGTCCCAGGGAGTCACCTTGCCCTGCTTTGTGGTGGGCACATGCCTGCTGCATTTTGCCATGCTATTGTAGTAAGGCTCTGTTTGCTGTTGAATGCCCAGATCTTACCAAATAGAAGTCACCCGGATTGTCTGCAAATTTGGCAGAATAGGAAGGAGAGAACCATCACCCAGAAGAGAAAGACACAGTGATCCTGCCCTTGGCCAGAAACATGTGGCTGCTTGGCAGAGCCCAGCCTGGCAACTCCTGGTGATGTCCTGCTGATGTTGTGCTGAGATCAAGTATGTTTCAACAGCACAAATTTTTTCTCCATTTATCCATATAGTAAATTCCTTTAAAGAGAATCTTTTCCTTGTGGAATTTGCTGGACAATCTTACATTAGTCCTAGAATGCAAAATTTTGCTCCAGATCAGTGTCTTACAAAGTGTGTCTGGCAGAAAATCTTATCTGATTCTTCAGAAGTGAATCATGTAGTTATGACTTCATTTCTACAGTTCAGCTGAATAGGAATCCTTAGATAGGCATTTGAGATTGCAGTATCATTTCTGAGGATCAGTGTAGTTTCTGTGTTTCACCAGTGGCTCCCAGTCACTGCCTTACCCACTTTCATCTGTCATAGCTCGACCTGCCCCTTCTCTGCATGGGCTTCCCCAGATGGCGTGCAGCAATAGGAGCCAAGCTCTTCATTCTCCATATTTTGCCTGGGCGGCTGCTTTTGTCTTTGGAAAAGTTTTGGGGAGAAAAATACTCACCCACAGGTTCAGTACTACAGAAACAGGAAACGAGTGCTTTGTCTCTTTTGATTCTTGTCCAGCATTCTAGTTTTAGCGGCAGGGATCCAAGAATAATCTCAGCTGACCATGCAGCCAAGCCCACCATGATCTCATTGCCAGTGGCCAGTGGTGTGTAGGTGGTTGGTTAATCAGAAGGGGGTTGTTTTTGCATTACATTTTTAGTAGACTGTGTAGGTCGCCTATCAACAGAGAGTCCAGACAAAGTACCCAGCATTTTCCCTATAAATATTCCCACTGCCTGGGGAGTCTTTCCCAAAACTGTGAAAGTTTGGTAAGAGTGGTTTTACCTGTTTATTTTGTCTTTGTGTTTGTACTTCTTTAATCACATGATGCAAGCAATTTTTTATTTACATTTCTTATTTGCTTACATTCATTTCCTCATGCTTCTGATTTGTTTATTCCCTTCTTACTCTGCTTAAGTCAGCAGACCTCAGTTAACAGAAAAGACCAGCTAAACTGGTCAGCTGAAAATCTAGTAATAAAAAGGAAAATCTATTCCCTTAGAAATCAAAAATGAAGGAAAATGTGATATTTTGTTTAACATTTTCATTCTTGAGATTTTTAATGGAATTAAGCTAGTTGAAAGTCTAAATTTTTCAGACTGTGAGAGATGGGTGTATTTTTTGTCAGAACCCAGTGGATGGACTGTGATGGACCCCATCTCTTCTCTTGAATTTTATCTCCTTCTTATTAAAAATTCTTAAACATTAATTGAGCTTGAGAGAGGAAGGGAGAAAAGGTAGAGTTATAAAGGCTCTGAAACCTTTACTTTTGGATATATATGCTACAGGTGAGACATCCATGACCTGTCATTGCTCCCATCAAAATATTTGAGAACTGAAGCAGCCTGAGAGTGCTACTTTGTTTATGTGGGTCCCTTATGTTTGAGTCTGAGTCTCCTGCGTCTCCTGAACCAACTTTTCCTGTGCCTATTACATGTGGAAGCTGACATGTAGCCATTATTGCTTGTCCTGTCCCAGAGAGATAGCCCTCTGTTTTTACCTTGTATTAATTTGCAAATGCCTTAGGATGATAGAAACCACAGAAAACAACAAAAAAGAAGTGCCTATATGCCTAAGAACCCTCTTATTTCCCCAAGCTGGGCCTCCATAGCAAATGAGCACAGTCAGCAACCTGTTGAGCTACCACAGCTGAATTTTTCTGGTGTTTTTTCTGTTTCAGAGAGCTGGGCAAGTCTGCATCACCCCATATACCAATAACTTTCAGCTGATACATAGCTGTTTTGAAAGCTTGTCTGTAAACATAACTGTTGTCTTTCTTTCATTGTTCCCTTCTCTTTTTTCCACTGATGATATCAAACCTGAACCCCATCCAGCAGGAAGTGTCCCTGTGGTTTCACTGTGGGTCACAGCAAGGAGCAGAGAGCATATCTCCAGAGAAAAGCAACATGGGAATATGGAGACATTTAGAGAAATAAACCTGATGGATTTCATTTTGCTGATGCTGTTTTGAAAGGATACCTTTGAGGTTACTAATATGCAGTATGGGTGCAAACAGTGAGGCAGAGAAGCAATTTCCTTAGCACCGTTCCCAGTTTTGAAACTCCCAGGCCCCCACCCCAATTCATCCCACCTCACCCTTGCCATCCTCAAAACAGTTTTCATCTATTCCTGCTTTGAAATTGCAAAGAGAGAGATTTGAATAGAGCTCTCGCTTGCTTGTGGAAGTTCTTGCTTTAATCAGACACCATGAGTAAAAATGTTTGCAGGGGATGTGTAGCTGTGAGGAGAATGGAGGCTTTTATGGTGACCCATGAGTTGTCCCCCCACAGCACAGCCAGGCACCCCACACAGGGGCTGTCCTGTTTGAAGTGGGGTAAATGACGTAAAAGCATCTCAGGGTAAACACATTGCTCTTATGCCCTCTGTACAAAATGCATCATTTACTTGAGGACCATAGCCTGAATGGAGATTTAATTCTGGAGCATCCCATGACTGCAGTTGTTAGTCCAGTGCTTTCATGGATTTTTCCTGGAGGCCCAGGAAAAGCCCTTTGGCTGTGGGGTTAGGGGACAGCAGTGCTCCCTGTGCCTAGGCTTCATACACCTTAATGGTGTCTGACATCTCTGCCTGCCCAGCAGTGCCCACCAAGCCACTGCTGCCACCACTGCAGCACACTGTGAGATGGGGCTGCAAGCCATGAGAGTCTGCTGGGAAACTCTTTTGGCTAACAACATTTAGCTCTGCATTTAATTAGAATTAAAATGTGAATGATATTAAACCCCTCTTCCTTTAAAGTTCAGAGAAAATTATTGCAGTAATTAGGCAGTAGGTTTGATTATATATGAAACAAGATCAAGCTTTATGGGAGGTGCTGGAGGCCCCAGCAAGTCAGTCTATGAATTTATCAGGTGTAGCGATCTGGAGCAGGGTTTTTCAGCTGAGCAGGTCAGATGAGTGCTGTAAGGTGCACAGTTGCCATGGACATTAGCATTAAATGGAAATCCTTGTCTTCAGTGGGAGTCTGGAACCTGCATTGTGGCTGGCAGCTGTCAGTGGAGAAGCAGTGGAGTGGGCTCCTTGCCTGGCAGCTGTCTGTGGAGAAGCAGTGGAGTGGGCTCCTTGCCTGGCAGCTGTCTGTGGAGAAGCAGTGGAGTGGGCTCCTTGCCTGTGCACCCCACCAGGGTGTGGCTGGGAGCAGAACAAGGCTCTGGAGCTGTGCACCCCACCAGGGCTGCCATGGTCTAGAGCAGGGCAGGGCTCCTGGGCCGTGCACCCCACCACAGCTAGAGTGGCCCAGAGCAGGGCAGGGCTCTGGGGCTGTGCACCCCACATGGTCTGGTGTGGCCCAGAGTGGGATAGAGCTCCTGGGCCATGCACCTCACTGGGAGCAGTGCAGGGCTCCTGGGCTGTGCATCCCACTGAGGGCTGGCATGGCCTGGAGCAGGGCAGGACTCTGGGGCTGTACACCCCACACGGTCTGGTGTGGCCCAGAGGGAGACAGGGCTCCTGGGCTGTGCACCTCACCAGGGCTGGCATGGCTTGGAGCAGGGCAGGGCTCCTGGGCCTGTGTTGTCATATATTGCAAGAGTTCTATTGTCACTACACTGCAAGGGTTCCATATTGCTAGAGTTTTGTACCTCCTTGAGGCTTCCTGTAGGCAGCTCCTCTAGGTACTGACTCTTCCTCATCCTCACAGCAGCCAACTGACTCCAGTTCCCACCAATCCACTCTTTTATAACACTCCTCTTGTTGGCTACAGGCGTGGCCTGTTAACATCAGGCCTGCTCCTAATCTTTAGTAATTGGTTCAGCTGCAACTCTTTAGGGGATAAGATTACATTCTATACCCCTTCATTTACCCGTACTGTACCCCCTACAGAGCTGTGCACCCCACTGGGGCTGGCATGGCCCAGGGCAGGGCTCCGAGGCTGTGCACCCCACTGGGGCTGGCACGGCCCAGAGTGGGACAAGGCTCTGGGGCTGTGCACCCCACAAGGCTGGCATGGCCTGGACAGGGCACGATGCACAGGGGGGAGCTGGCCCTGCTGCCGAGCACAGCTGGGCAGGGGAGTCTGGCCAGTCCTTGCTAACAAGGAAAACCAGCTGAGGAACAGGGAGGTGTGCAGAGGCCAGAAGGAAAATTGGTTTGCATTTTAGTTAGAAGGGAAATCTCCTCTTTAGTTAAATAGCCTGTAAGGAGCTGGTTGTTAGCATGCTCATGCTATCTTCCCACATATCATACTTCCCTCTAAATGTCCCAAATCCCTTCTACTTGTGCTTTCTGCTCAGGACAGGGATTTGCTTCCTTGTTCAACCTGTTGCTCCTGCATCCCCGTGAGCATCCCTTGCCTACATCTCACCCCCTACAGAAGCTATAGCCCATGGGCACCAGGTACCTGAAGAGCAAGAAGTGATTCTGTGGGAGGGTGTTCAAGGAAATGAGGTGTATCTTCAGCCTTGCTACAGTTAGAAGTCAAGAAGGCTTATTTCTGTCAGCAGATCCAACTTGCTTTACCTCCTACCCTCTGGAAATGTTCCCCCAGACTAGCGTTATCAACCCAATTAACATTTCAAAATTCTCAGCTTGCAGGTGCTGGTTTCAGAACAGCAATCTTGTACAATGTTGAGCAATCCAGCTGGCATCAATTTGTTCAAGTTGCAGACTCAAATATGCTCTTTTTCTTTTCAGGATTGTGTACAAAGTAAATAATCCAGAGCAGCACAGGCTACGTTAAAGATAATGATGCTGAAATTGGTTTGTTTTCTTCTCTTATGTACGTCGGGAATTCACAGTTGCTTTATGCACAATTTATCCTCCCACAATTTGGGTATTTTTAGCTGTTTGATTTAGTTGGTTCAGCTACAGCTGCTGCCAAGGGAACTGTGGGGTGAGAGCCCCAAGTGCCACTGCCCACTCTCCCCAGGTGTCCCAGATATTCATCTTCTTTGCAAAAAGAAGTACATTAAGGTTTGACTTGAAATTAAGAGTGCCTGCAGGTTGTGAGCAGAAGAGGTGGCTTTGCCTGGAAGTGTCTGAACACACTTGTTGGGATCATTGCTTGCAATGACCCTGACATCATTTTACAAGTGGGGATGTGGCTGATGCTGCCATGGGCAGTGCAGTGGCAAGGCACAGCCTGGCACAGCCATCACCCAGGTGCATACCCCGTGGCCTGGGTGGCCTGGGACAGACCTCTGGGGTGCTCTGAGTTGCTGCAGTGGCAGCAGGAAGGTGCTGGAGGCAATGTGGTTAATGCTGGTTTAAGGGGAGCTGGGCACCGGCACAGTTACACATTGGCACTCTCTCTGCCACTGTGGACTTGTCTTGTCTTCTATCAGTCTGCCAGTCTTGCTGTAGTTCATCCAGACACCTTCTTTTCCCCTAAAGACATGTCTCACCCAGGACTTCCCCCTTTCTTGCAGCTCAGTCAGGACCTGCCAAGGTACTTGCATACACCATGTACCTCAGCTGCCTCCTGTTTTACCTCACCCTGAAACCTAAATACCCCTGTAACACATTTTTGTATTCCTTCTTCCTGTAAGTGCTCCAAACCTCCTTTCCTCCAAATGATGCTGGGCAACATTGGCCAATGTTTCAAAACAGAGCACCTGCTGAGGGGTGGCTGCAGGTGCTCATCCTTCCTGGAAAATGGGAGATGTTGAGGTACAGATTCAGACACCTGATTTTAGAAAACCTTTTCCACCATTACAGCTCAGGAGGTGCTGTCCATGGGCCATGTTTCTAGTGCTTGCCCTGCTTATCCCTCATGTTTTGCTTTCTGCTCTTTTGACTTTTCAAGCCTGCACCATTTCCTGGGCAGACTGTTCTTGTCTGGGGCTGCAGGGTTGGGAGTGAAGCTTTGTGTGAGTGCACTGGCAGTGACTCTGGGAATTAGGCTCTAGGCCAGATTTTGGCAGGGAGTCCAACTGAAGTCCATGGGTATCTTCCTGTTGGTGTAATGGGCTTGGGAGCAGACCTGGACTTTGACATTCTTCACAGCAGCAGTTCCATCATGAACCTTTGGCATTGTGTGAATAATAGATAGTTATTTCTATATATTGTTTCCAAAGCCCACAACTTGTGTTGGCAGTCAGTGCTCCTAAATGCAGGGAGCTGACTGGCAGCCTGAAACAAAGGGACAAAATCAATAACATAAGCTTCACGTGGCCAAGGACAGTCTCCATGTGGTTGCACCCAACTTGCTGTATTGACAGAATTGCTCATCAGCAGTGTTTTCCTAGGAAGTAGAGGCTTTGACAGAATTCATTAATGCCTGTCTAAGAAATAATAGGATATTACACCCAATATGTTATGTTTTTTACAGCAAGTGATGGAGTGTATTTCTCATGGATATTACTTTTCTGTTACTGTACCACTTAAAATCACTTTTCTCTAGCAAAAGAGGCCTTTGCACTTTGAGCTGTTCCAGCTACAAAACAGAGACTCTTTAGGGACACAGAGAGGATATTTGCCACTGGACATTGTGGTTGTCTTTTGGAAAGCTAAGACCAAAACCATCACCTGCTTCCTTTTCCATGGTGCCCTGAGGGAACACTAAAACTGGGCTCATATTCACTTTCTAAACACTTCCTCAGTGAGGCTGCTTGATAACTGGGAAAACCCTGAGATGGGAGATCTTTAAATCCACAAGTATGCCCATTTTCCTTTTCCTTTCTGGTCATGTCTTCCTGGTGTTTCAGCAAGGAATCTTGCTTAGGTTTCCACCTGCCATTTTCTGTGCAGTTTATTTTCTTTCAGGGTATTTTCTTTGCGTTATAAGCTGCTGAACTTTCTGTAACACAGAAGATATTTTAAGGAGTTTATTTTATGGGTGTTCATAGAGTTCTTATTTCTGCTCATGGATGTGAAGCTTTGTAATGCCTACAGCACTGGTTTGGAAGGGACAATATTAGCATTTAAATATTTGATGCATTTTAAATCTGCTCCCATGGTGGTGGAAGCACAATGCAAGGACAGGAGTCAGCCCTGCAATGGTGGCAGATTCTCTGAGGCAAACTAATGCTCAGGGCAGGACTGTGCAGTTTGTCTCACTTTTATTGACACATGTTGATGTTTTACTGCTGTTTGCTCAGTGGGAAGTGTGGTTTGGGTGCCAGCCTTGCTCAGACAGGCCAGCATTGCCTGCAGTGTTCATTCCTGTGAGCTGCTGCTACTGATGTGCTGCTGCCATCCAAGCTGTGGAGAGGGCACTAAAAGCACAGCATCCTCATCAGAAATTCCAGGTTTAGTGCTGGACTGGGTGTGAATGAACTCCTGTATGTAAAGACATGGCTGGAAGCAA